>NC_088308.1:5285000-5908833 GCF_910592395.1 Lineus longissimus | reverse complement strand
AATAAAGTTACATTACAAACGTCGCCAGGATTTAATTCACGGAAATAACCCTTCCACACATTTGATAACGCACCCTGCGGCGTTATTACTCAAGTGACCATTCTATATTCAGGTTTGAGCTATTTCTGTGAAGGAGATAGCCATATCTGAATGAATATGATGGGTTCTTATCAAAATTCTGTAAGTGTTATGGGACTCCTCAAATTGGCGATCACGCAATTAGGACGCGATGACATTTCCTCCCAGTCTCCGCCTGCCATGCCTGCTGGAGCACGCTACTTTTATCAACAATTGCATGCACATACAACGATCGACGGTTCATGACACTGCATCATTGACCCGATTTGTAGGTCGATTTGTAGATGTATAAAGTTTGATCCATCTACTCCCTTTCATCGCATAGATACAGCAAAAGCTACCTGCACTGAGAATTGTTGGCAGCCATTTTGTTTTTTGTCGGCCATGTTGTATACACCTTTCCAGAAATGGGGCGCTGAGTGTCCGAAATAGTGATGTCATAAGGGGAAACTAGGCTTTATGGTGGAGGGACAAAGGAGATAGTCATGGTTGATCAACACACTAGAATGCCTTTAATGACGGACAAGGGGGAAAAAGTTAGTTCCAATGCAAGCCACCAATTTCGGGAAGCATGTATAGATGAGATGCCGATGTACGTTACTTCCAAAAATTTCTCGTGAAGGTTCTTGGGGGGGGGAGCGGATGAGATAATCTGTGGCAGTTTGGCTATAAATCTATCCCCATACCTGCATGATTTGACATTTCAGATTATGTTCTTTGTTGTAAGTTAATCACCATACATTAAAGCATCGGATCTTTTTCGTTCAGTACTGGTACTACACACAATCTCTGGGGGAAAAGTGGTCTAATTTTACGTAACGGTCATCGGCAAAGCGGTTACATCTTAATGAAAATACCTTGCTGGTCCTCGGGGTGACAGTCACTAATGCCCTCAGGCTATCGACTCTGATTTCTTTAAACCGCTCTCAGCCCGCCAGAGTGTCCCTTTCTCTGCCAGCTCGGTGAGCTTCAGGCGGCCAACGGGACATGACCAAATCGTCCTGGCTCCAACTGCGAAAATTCCCAAAATTCCTCTATCGCCAATCTGCCACTGGTATTTTGGTGGCGTCCACCGGAGATTCGAGTAAGTGGCTGGATAGGGTTGAATGCAGCGTAGCCGGCGGCCACCACCCGGGGGTAAGCCACAATGATCAGTTTGCCTTCAGCAGCGCCGAAGTCTACCTTCAGCCTCACAGTTGTATATTATTTTGGTCGGCACCGCCTAAGGTCATTACGACAGCCCGGAGTCAATCGTACGGTACCTTTGATGGCCCCGGGACATCTCCCCGGGATCTTCTCTTAAACTTTATCGGAAGACAACGCGGTATTTGGGGGGACAATCCGCGTCACTGCGGCCTTTTAATCCAGGTTTATTCCAAGGGCTACTAAAGTCTGATCTTCTCCATTAATGGAGTAATTTGAAGCTCGTTTAAGAACAGAAGTTGGTTCCATTTGCCGCCGAATCAGCCAGCCAAACCATGCAGGTGCTCGCACCATTACTCAAAACATCTTCATACATAAAAGGAACAAAAGTCTAACGGCAGATAATGTCTTCAACTTTTGATTGTCTCCACGTGAGCTATTTTCACAAAAAGTTGGACTAATTAAGTGTACTGTTACATTCCAATTTCACCCCGAGAATCGCGGGCTGCTTTTTGGCAGCGCCGCAGGAGGTCCACAAATGGTGGCTTTGCTCAAATTATAATTGCTTTAAAATAAGGAATGAAATACAAGTCGCCATAATACTTTTGGCTTCTTTAATTTCATGGTGATTTTCAGTTGTCTGTTTATGATAACCTGTGGTCCACATTTCTATTCTTTTCGGTGAGTATCACAGAGAAGTGTATTTGTAACGAGGATGTTCGTGCTCCAAGAAATACCATCTGTTGGAGGATTCGGCATACAAACTACATCTTCACCAAAGTGACACCATTTCACGTAGATAACTCCTTCATCCCGATATATTTCCATGGGCAATTCGTGAACAACGATCAGTTTAAGAAAACATCCTTGCCCCCTGCACGCCCACCAGGTTTCTTTCAATGCATTCTAAAAGACAATCTTCCCAATATTTCGACTATTCACAAAAACTTCAACATGGAACCTACTGCTGCTGGAATGACTTCCAAACTTCCAACAGAGACAAACAATTCAAACCTGTTATTTTGCAGCAAAAAATCTATGAATTGACTTCGACATTACAATGTCAACTGCAATGGATAAAACATCCAATGCAAATAATTTTGATTGATTTAACAATGATAGAAAGATATCGTGGGGTTATTTTGAAGAGACATGTGTCGCCATAAGGAAATACTAAGTACATTTTGAGGAGATCTACGCTTCCCAGAGCGCCTGGACAAAGATGCCATTTTTCCATCACGCCCGGGGGCGGTACGTAATGACCGTAAGGCTTGGTCTCTGACACACTGCAGGCGAAACAAAGTATTCATATTTCGATTTAAAAGCAATTAATGTTTCGCACGTCGTGTCTCTTAAATAGACTTTTGACAGAAAAGCAATATGTGTTGCATTTTATGTTGGCTTTATGGGTTTTGTGCCTATTACGGTCAAGAGGCCTCCAAATGTTGCGCGTTTATCGGGATCTTCTGCCCAGGGCGTTTCAGAACTTAGCTCGCGGTCATACGCGTGCCAGCAAATTAATAAATAGTCTGGGAGGATTTTATTTTTGTGGAGCAATACCATCGAATTGCGCCCCCAGGCGACTCGCAGCTTCGGCGCCCCGGGCGATATGGTCATAGGCCGGGTGGTGTGGGACAAGACTGGCGACCTGTGACACTGGCGGGGACAATATCTTTGGGTGCATCCATCTGACTACCCAACGAGAAGCACCCGTGAGCATCTGATATTTCAATTCTAGTTTCAGCAGTGTACCGGTTGTACACTGCTGCTTATATCAATAAGGTAAAGACTTTCCAAATTTAGATCAAATATCTTTTTGTAAACTCCCTGAACAGAAACTGGTAGATACATAAACTGCACTACAATGAACAGCAGAGTGAACGAAAAGCCATTTCCTACTTCAGAAACCAAATTGAAGATGGCTGCCTGATGGCGGCCATATTGGATTTTTGATATTTTGTTCATGTCGTCGTGGGAATCGCCGCAAACATTGGAGACAGCCCGTGACCTACACTTCCCAAATTTTCTTCAATCAATACATGTAGGTTCGTAACCACCAGACCACATTTACATATACTCTTGACCTGAAAGAACAGTGAAGATGCACGCGTACAACTTCAACAGTCATCCTTCCATAAAGTAGCATAGGATTCTTGCTTTTCAAGAGCACTGCCGTCTGCCGTTTCCAACACGTCACAGGCGTTCGTCCGAACACCAACATCACCTCAAGCTATGGACCAATTAGCGGATAAAATAAATGATTGTTTCACGATATTAGACAACAGTTATGTAAATTGCCATCAGAACAATCTCAATCTTGACGATCTGCCTACACCCTCTCGCGATTCATTAAACATTCACCATAGCACGAGTTATTTCGTCGCTAATTATGAGAGGGACTTTATTTTATCGCTAATTTACCCGAGACGTTTTCTATGCAGCTCGCCTCTGTGTAATTTAAAGTGAGTGCAGGGGTTGTTGTTGCTGGAAGGGGAACTCTGGGGTATGGAGAGTGGGAGACACAACACTAGAAGTAAGCTTTTGGTACAGGGGACACCGTCACTGAATTCATTACAGGAATTAGCGCGGAGGATCAACGTCGCAGATGATTTGGCGGAGGGCTGCGGGGGTTCTGAAGCAATTGAATGCACTTTTGCCGCAGAGGGTGGGTCCTTGCTGGGCACACGTGTACCTCTGAGGGGCACAGTTAAACAATAGCTGCAGTTCGCTGTGACCCGTCCGCGTAGATTGGACCCCATGGGCAGGACAGCTTTTGTGTTGACTCCGTGCATTAGGAAGACGGCCACAAAGAAATGGGGAGGCTGCGACAAAACAGTGTATAAGAGGGAGAAACATCGGGTAACAAACAGCGGTTGGACATGAAATACGATATAGTCATAATACATCTAATTTGCCGTTGTGATTTACTGATAGTGACATAAATTGGAGCTTTAATCCTCAAATGGGCCACTTGCCTGATTAAAACAAATACCAATCCTTGGTTCTTTATGCTTGGCAAGTTACCATTCACACGGAGCAATGTATATTACCATTATTGCCTATCCTTAATCGTTACTACTCCATAAAACGCGTAGTTTATCCTTTGAACTTTTGAACCAAGTACAAGGGAGGGCATTTTTCAAAACCTTAAGAAAAGAACAGCATTATTTGTTGAGGAAATTAATTAAGAACTTCATGACGTCGAAAAGCTGGTCTTGTAAGCAGACCCCTTTGAGGGCAATGTCAGGTGGCGTGGACTATCACAAATATCCAAGCAATTTTCAAGTCCTTCCGTTCTACATTTTCTTAAACATGTTAAAGGTTGCATTGTCCTTTGCTTGCACACTGCTGATCATTCATTTCCTCTATAAAACACTTGTCAGATTGTCAAACTTGTTGAGTTTGATAAATTCTTTGTTTGCTGCTGCTGGGCAAATCGATTTATGATTGTGAGAGCCAACAATAAAACTCTGAAATAACTGAAAAATATTTCACGACCATCAAACAGCATTTATTAAACTTGTTAGAAGTTATCATCAAGTTGAGATAAGCTTCTCAGAGCAAAACGACGTTTGGATGTTGTATCATTCAAGGTAAAGGTGCAGATGACTAAAAGTACTGCCGCGGAAAAGGTTGAATAGTACCAATAGTATATACTATAAGGGCGTGAACACGGATCTGAGATAATTTGAAACATACATGTACATCATCCTTAAGCAATGCCGCTTTCATCTATGGAGGAATCATTTCTAACATTTAGAGGTAACACACATATCCAACCCCTGTCACAAAAGCACTTTTTTATATCGGTCCATCAATCTGACATGATTTGAAGAGAGAACGAATGATCTACCGCCTTGAAAACAATCTCAATCATACATCAATTTCATCTTTGTCGTCCATGTTTTCTTCCATTAATAAATTGCGCCAGATTGGACTTTATTAGGATAAGATTCCTCTTCAAATGTTGTACCAATGTAGTACAAATCAAGAGTCGTATTCCGATACCGCGAAATCGATTTTGCAGGTGACCTTTGGCCTTCTGTTGACATTCGATTAAACATGGACACGTGCGCCATGTGGACAGACACCGACACCAGTGTCCTCAAGACTCGTCGAGATATCGCAAAGTCACCCAGACGTGGTTCCGAATACAGGGAGCTAGTTTACAGATAACGGAAATAATGATCTGTGGTCCAAAAATAATGGCTTTAAACGTTATGACAATGCGACAGTGTGAAAACTGACACCTATCTTTTTACCGGAAGTCCCGAGTACCTGCGTTTGAGTGAACTGCACGAAATTTTCCGGACAGGGCGCTAATTTTGTCACCCTCGTGAAAGATGTGATGGATAGCTGCACCAAGGAGTTGACAAGGTCGTGATAATGAGTTTAGTGATGAGGGGTTGTTTTGGCACGATCCCGGCCTGAGACAATTCGGGTTTTATCCAAATGGACACCAGCGAACAATGGTGAGACGGTGCGTTTGTTTAGCGTCCGCGAAACACGTGACTCTCAATGATCTTTTTCCAACCCTAATGACGCGACCAGTTGACCTTATCCCAAAAGCTTCTTTTTATCATTAAATAGATAAGGGTAGTTTTTGCATCCTAATTGGGGCCAGTGACCTTTCACGCTTACCCCTTGTAAGCAGACGCTACAGATGGCTGGCGGCGTGGTTGTCCTTTATAAGTTCGACACCCCAATTTTTATCCACTCTGTATAATGATGACACCCCATTAAGCCAGAAGAGGTTAAGCATCGGACATTCGTCTTGTCTCTGTCTAGTTTTCTGACCGGTTAGCATACTGCGACAACGGGCTTACCGCGTTTAAAACCCGATGATGGGTTAGCGTACTCTACGGACAACGGGAGGACCACGTAACCCATGTTTAAAACCAACTGATCACAACGCCAATTAGTCAAAAGCAAAACATTGGCGCGGAGATGAAATGACCGCAAACAAAATTGATGATATTCGAAGAGCCCGAATCATATATTTGGACAGAGTTTTCTGCAATTAGTCTATCAGCAGCAATGCTGGCGACAGCTATTTTAGTTCATAATTTCACTCCTAGTTGGCCAAACCTGGTTCCTTCAGGCCTGCCACCTAGGAGGCAACTCATGAACTCAAAATTATCCCTGAGGAGCAGTTGGAATCATGGTCAAAATGTTAATAGATGTTTTAAGGTCATGTCCGGTTTAGGAGCAACTGTTTTGCGGGAACATTTGTCTTATGTGAATTAGGTATTTGACTTACAGCGATAAGTGCATTTTTATGTTGCCCCCAAAATATTTGCATCTTCGGCCAAACACTTACGTTGTACTTTACGAGAAAATATGTTTTATGACAGCATCATAAAAGTGTCTCAAGTAGAAAATAAATGTAAATACCATCTTACAGAAAAGATAGAACAACTCAAAGATAAGCGCCACGTGAAATTCAATAAGCAAAAGGACAAAAAAAACAACAAAAAAATATTAATTTCTTTTATATAGGTGCCGCGTCTAGCACCTTGACTAAAACTTATCAAAGTGTCATTTTTCCATAATTTCACCCCTGCATTCTTCCTCCAGTGTTTGATCGACCTCATGTTGCCTTGGCCAAATATCCATCATCGGAAGTGTCGTGGTCGTCTGCAGGCGGCCGCCCATTGTTGACATATCGAGCCGCAGCCACCGGCGTCACGGCGCAGTCCAAACAATGCCATGTGTCCAAGTTTGCTTATAGGTAAAGTGGAAGGACGAATAAAAAAAGTGGTCAATGTTTCTCGGATGCGCTCTAATCGTCGTGGAGAAACTAATTCTACCATCACTTATTTCATTTTCAAGAGATGATACGACGTAACTGTAGAATTTCCTAGACATGTCCAAAACCACCTCACAACACTTGCGGAAATCGTTATTAGTGGTCAGCATTTAGTCTGTTGCTGCATGAGCAGGCACATGGAGGCGAATTGGTGCATTTTTGTCCTGGTTACCTAAATCCAAAACCCAAGTTTCCTTCTAAATCACAGTGAGCTATATCAATACGATAAACTATCCCAGCCATTCAAGTGTGTGCCATGCACTTGCAGTGGAAGGGTAAACAGGTAACCCGGCCTTTTTCTCGGTCTACTCCTGGGTTCTATACTCCCTCCGTTTTATATTTTGCCGGGTGTCAGCCTCTTTCGCCCGGATCTCGCCCTGGGATAGGTGACTGAAACGACCATAACCAGTCAAGCCCCCTGCCGCAACATCGCCTCGCACCTGCACCAGATGATATTTAGAGATGTTTAAATTCCTTGGAGGAGGAGGCGATAATGGGCGTAGGCTATTTCTGACAACGCCGTGATCTATGGAGAGGAGATAACTAGCCAAGATGATAATATTCTCCATTAAACGCTATAATTATCATCATCATTGTGCTTGAGATGGTATTACCTGTGGTGAATGGCCATACCTTGGTTTAAATGCAACTAACTGGATGCCTTAGCCAAACACTGGTCTCTAAGCCACGGATGTCACAAATGCCAGCCCTTTGTCAGATCTGGTCAAATCTTTATGACATCGTTTAGGAAGACAGTAGGTATGACCACTTGACTAGATTAAACCCATCTCACACAATGGAGAAAATTTGTAACCATCTAATGTTGCTATAAAATTAACGGTCGTAAGAATTTCGATAAGGTGCCAATGGTCTAAATTTGGCAGTGTGTTGCGAGTGATATTTGCTGAGACAAGAAAGGCATTTGACTCCCGGCAGAAACTGACAGTTATGGCCGAATTGTCAACTTGCTCAGTCGATTTCTGGTGACCAACATTCTCAATCACCAGCATATTGCAATATAATAGTACAGCTTACAAGTTGCAATATTCTTGATCGGTTTCAGGGCCAGCTTGCTGGTGCCAACGGCTGGGGTGCCAAAAAGGTTACAAGCTATGTTTGGCAATTCTAACCTTTTTTGCAATGCAGTATTGTTTTTATTGCGACAACCTAATACCTCCGGTTGGGTAGCAATTGCCAAGTTCGGCTTTTGTCAATGATCTTGATGAAGAATACAGATCACCATTATATTGGTTATTTGGGAACTGTTTCCATGTAAACACCTCCAGAGTCTTCGGAATGCCTTTTAAAGCTGGCTTGTTCCAAACCGATGACCCGGATCGAAGAGGATAATGGACGTAAACAAGGCCAAATGTCTCGACTCCCTGTGGCTCATCCTCGGTAAGTCACGGGTCCAAATTGGTAGGATACCAGAAGGGATCACCAGGGGTTGACTTCATCTGACTTTAAGAGGATAATCTATTCCACGCGTTCTAACGGGGGTAGAGGATTTCGGATTAGGGGACGTAATGGGAGACAATGTGGTGACGTTAGTGACGTCAGAATGCACCGATTCTATTTTTCTAGATTGTACGATTGTCATTCGGATGGCTGGTCATGTTGCCGGGGTGAGTAAATCCGCGGCCACCCCGAAGTGCGCCTGATAGTGGCGGGGATTAAACGGTATTGGTCCGCCAAGCACCATCACCGCCCGTGATGTTGGCGCGACGGACAATACCGATTCCCGTAAGTCATCCGTTTCTGGATAAACCAACATTCTTATGAGCGAAACGAACAAAAAGTTTGAATTTCTCTGATTTGCCAACAATTGATTGATGTATTAAGTATAAATCAGAACGATGTAATATTGTTATATTTAGGCTGTGGTGACGGTGATAAGATCTAGAGGAAGTCCTTATGCGTACCCTATCGGACACGTGGCGCCATTTTGAAGACGGTTGTCCAACACGCGTCACGGAGATTGGCCGTGTAGACAGAGGACGGCTTGTTCTGCTAATTAATTAAATCAATAAAGACAGTTTGAACAGAATGAGTCTGCAGACGTTGACCAATATAGAACTTTTGCGGCGGAATTCAGACGGTGGGTGCGATCGCGGTCTTTAAATTACTTGACCGTCATGGAAAATTACAAGGTATTATGCTCTTTCCCGCTCGAAACTTATATCAAAGACAACCGATGCACTTTGAGTACAAACGCGTGTTGACAAGTAATACTTCAGTTTCTCTTTTGAAATCGCAAACGAAATCCACCGATCTTGAAATGCACGGAGACCATTCTGAAGGCGGACTATCTGAGCTCACTGACAAGGACATCAGCTACGAAAGACGCGGTACGTTCACTGGTCACACGGATCCCGCTGGAAATCCTCGGTGGTCACCCAAAACCTTTCAAAGCTGTCCGTGGAAAGTCCCCCGTCTCTGACTTTTCCCTGCCTAGCTCATCAACTCACTTTTCGATATCGGCAGTCCCATAGCGTTGCCTGTATTTATTCTCCATGGCGCTTGATAGAACATGGGCGATCTCAAAATGGAGCTGCTGACACCTGAAGTGGACATAATTCCGAAAAAGATGTAACTAACGCTATACTCAAATTCTTTAAAACAACTCATATTGTGTATCAAAGAAATATATCGAAATGAAAAGAAAAAACAGATCGTCCTGAATGACGCGTGGCTTTCATGGCATAACATAACATAACATAACATAACATAACATAATTTATTTCTCTCCAAAAAACCCTTTCGGGTATAAGAGGTTACATGATTTAACATTTACATATGGTGGACCAAGCTGATGAATTCTTTACAAAAACTATGAATATTGTCTAAGTTTACCCGGGAACATTTAGTCATAATGCGATGGAAAAATTCATGATAAAAAACCTGAGGTAATTCTTTTAAGTTTGGAAACAACCTTACTCGCATGTGACGGAAATACGGACACGTAATAAAATAATGAAGTTCGTCTCTTACACAAACCTGGTCACAAAGACCACAAATATTTTCTGCAGTTTCATTTCTATACATTCTGGTTACTGTTTCTGGGAATTTTATAGATCCAATCTATATCATAGCACAGAGACACCTTTTGGATTTCGTCTGAACTGAATCTGCCGCGGATGGACTGAGGCGGCTCTCTGCATCCGTGATACTACTGTCTTCTCAGATACATTGTGCCGGACTTGGCGTAGGCCTACGATTGTATAGGCAAGAATTTCCTAGAATTTACGACTACGGCTATTCAAGGCGACAGATTATTAGTCATTATTAGGCTCGTAGACTACAAAATAACTTTTTGACAGCTGATAATTATAGATTCGATGAAAAGACCTACATGTATGTAGCCAATTGCAGTCTTCCCTGTGACAATTTTTTTTGCGTTTACCTGTACATGGTGTTATCCATGTGATCCAGTGACGTCATAAACATCTCCATCCAGAGGAGATTGTTACACAAGTCTGCCATCATGACGTAATCATCGTGGCTGAGCGCCAACCCGAATTCTTTTACCATTTCTTGAAAATTCAAATATTTCCCATGTTTCTGAAAGATATCAAAATATGAGTGTCAAAAGATTCGGTGGAGAACATAATTTAGCTGAGAGTGAGATAGAGAGTTACAAGTTTTGTTACGGAGAGTTGTATTGCTTGAACATTTTTCCAAAGAGATGTGTATTGCTTGAGCATTTTTCCATTTTCTTAAAGCTAGCTCATATCAATTCACCATACCTGTCTCTCCATCATCTGCGAGACGTACTTGTGCTGCCTCTGGAGTGTAAAATCTTTCTTGTTCTGGAGCGCTGCTTGGCGCTCATTCATTTGAGATTTCTGTTAAAAAGCGGAAGTTCCAATAAGATATGAAGCGATATCTTATTTTTCGGGCGAGATCATAGTGGAGATTATCAAAATGTTATTCTTCTGACCACTAGGCACAACTGCTAAAGGGACCTTATGTCTCCACGAAAGTGTTGCTGGCTAGTTTGCCTTTCCACCACCAGAGGTCTCAGATTCTTCTGTAGATAACGATAATATATGACTAAAATATGCCCCGGCGCCACTTTTCTGTATTGTCACAACCAGAATCACCACGACATGACGTGTCCTATAACATTACATAGCTTGGATACTTCTCCTGCAGCGCGTTTTTTACAGCCCTGGTAATTACTATGCGTGTAACCGAAACCAGTGCCTCAGGAGTGTAGTCATACATTACCTTAAAGTTTTCTGTCGCATCACTGATGTTCATGATGATGACGCCGATGAAGACGTTAGTGAAGATGAAGTGACCGATGACGATGAAGAGAACAGTGTAGAGACGGCTGTATTCAAAACCATATGCGTCCAGTCTTGCCTGCAGCTTGGTCCAACCCTCTACCTGTTACGCGGGAAGAGTATAATTTCATATATCTGCGGAGAAACTTATTTTCATTCACATTATTCGAGACGCCTACCAATACATATTCCCCATTTTCGTGCATATTTTGACATATCCATATTATTTTCTCGTACCACACCATTACTTCTCATCTAATTTCAAACGAAGCCAGGCATGTGAGAATGATGATTTGACCAACGGCAGGAGTAGGCTCCTTTTTTAAAGCAGTGTGTTTTGGAACTCAGTTTCAGCCGATTCAACATTGGGTTTCGATCATTTGACACTCTTGATGTTTCACTCAATACTAGATCTGAAGACTAAAGTTCATATCCTATATTATAAGATGCACCCTCTGCCTTCAAGGCGGAAAACTGGCTATGGGAGGACACTTACTGTGACCAAAGTAAATAGTGTCAACATGGCTGCCCCAAGATTTCCCCAATTCTCGTACACCAGATCCGCATTAATTTGGTCCTGTTCGCTGTTTATCTCGATATCGTAGGTGAAAAGGTAGTAACCCATGATGGCAAAGAGTAGCATCATGAGCAGCAAGAGAGAAACGATGTTGAGCACTGATTTCCGGATGGTGTCCATCAGGGCGACGACCAAGACCTGAAGGAGAAGAAGATAAGAAGAAGTTGATGATGACGACGATGATGACGACGACGACGACGACGACGACGACGACGGCCACGACCACGACCACGACCACGACCACGACCACGACCACGACCACGACGGGGATGATGATGAAGACGGAAGAAGAAGGAGAAGATAAGGGAGCAACAAAGAAATGATTCGTTCCAATAATGTATTGTAACTGAGCTGGCTCCTGTCGCAGTGTCGTCTTTGTCCCAACTGGCGCAACAATACGGACGACCAACGTTACTACGACATAAGTGCATAAGTGTCCGAAGCAAAAATCGAAAACGGCGGGAGTTTGGCTATACAGTACACACCTGAAGTCCTCGGATGAATGAGATGGTTTTCAGCGTCCTCAGTGATCTCAGAGCTCGCAGGATCCGCAATCCACCAAAATTCTGCTGTCCAGTTGGGTCGATGATAACCATAAATTCTTGGACATACGACATGACAAGAACAAAAAAGTCAAACAAATTATAGAAACTTCGCCAGTATTCTTTAGGCTCGGCGTAGATCTTCATGATGAATTCAACGGTGTAGATGGCCAAGAATATCTGGTCAAGCACTGAGAAAAAATCAGGGCCAACCAACTCGGACAAGGAAATGTCTGTCTCCAAAGCCATCGCAAACGCATTCAGGACAATCGCGGTCATGATGAAGACATTGAAGAGGGACGTTTCAGTCATATTCCGTATGAAAGTATGGAATTGAGCGTCCAATCGAGTACTCTTCGCCTTCCCGGTACTCTCATCCGTCTGCTCGTCATCGACACCATCTTTTCTTTCAGGTTCATCATTGAGATTGAACTTGATGATGGCTGATTTGGCTTCAGCGGGGTCAGACACCCTTAAATTCGGTTGGTCCTGTAATTCCATGTTTACTTTTTGGTGCGTGGGCGGTCGGTGCCCGCAATCGCAAGGATACACCAACTATCACTTCAAATCAGGACGCCTAACATCACATGAGTAATGATAAATTCACAACATCTAAAGAACGAATCGAGAAGATAAAACCGAAAATTTTGAGTCCGTTCAGCAATGTTCAGTTCAGGCTTCGTCGCCTTTTTCAGCTTTGACGACAATGACAGTGACACATGATATCTTGCGCGCGTTTCGCCTTGAATGACGCAAAATCACGTCATCTGGGACGGAGACGTTCTATAATTTACGTCACCTCAGACGTCATGGCGTGAAAACGTTGCCAGTGGTTTCGTCATAAAACAAGGACACTTTTTTTATTTTAGAGATTATGAAAATAGTATTTGATTCTGAAGCAAAGAAGTCAGTTTTGCACATACTGAGTTACACTCAGGACTGACGCAGTGGACCGGTCTCGTCCTGTCCGGCATCAGGATGACGAAATGCACTGGTCTGCGCTCTGTGTCTATAACGATTTCATAAAAAGATCAAACGAATTTGATAGCCTTGGGTAATTTTTGAACAAATCCTTCCATTGTGGTGGTGTAATTTCATTTTCTGTCGACTCTCAAATATTCCGCCCCACTAAACACTACAGAGTCTCTAATTCCGACATGCGCTTCGTCGCTTCGTGTGTATCGTCTGCCAGAACAATTTCCTCGCCTTCTTTGTGCGGCGAGTGATAAACATGGCTGATTGTGTCTTCTTTGTTTATTCGTTGATTCAGTGACTGATGCTACGCAACAAATCCGAAAATTACAAACCGGGTCCCCCGCCAAATTATAGGTGTGACCAGACGATTATTCATGTGGTCAGTGCACACGAGCTTCCGCCCTCACGCCATGCTGTCATTAGGACCCGATATCTCCCTAACCGTGCAGTGGTGCTCTAACAGTCCGCAGGCCATTCTCATCACCGACAGGTTATGTACAAACGTCCAGGACTAAACGTGTCTTAGATTGCTAAGAAAAGGGCCAAACTGCATCAGTGCTGAACACGACACCTATTTGTTGAGACAAAGAGCCCGTTTGCCAGCGCTTTGAAGTTCTCAAACGACACTGTGTTCAGACACAACCTGATTTCGTCCATAGTCTTGGTCACATTGCAGAAATCATAGTTGACCTATTCTTAAAATCACGTCTGAATCTCTTTCAACCCTTGAAACTTCAATAAGGCTGGGATCTCATACAGTAAAAGCACTACTTCTAAATTACACTCTTAAAGCAGAGGCGGCGTTCGAATGCAATTCTCTCCCTCACGTCCGACTCTGTCATCTCCATAAACTTGTCCAGTTGAACCAGTAGAATATAATACATGTACCTGTTTATCGAATTATCTGCACTGTAAACACGCATGGTCATGCAATCTGGTTGTGACTTTGTCCTCAAACGACCGATTTGGAATGAATAAGACTACCAAACATCACCGAAACGCGTTCGTGTTCATTTTCATAATACTTGTATTTCGGAGAAAGGACACCATTCTAGTATTCTCCTACTTCCGGCATCGTCTGTAGACTTGCAGAGAAGACACAACCCCAAATACGGAATGATAAGGCCAAAACTCCCAGCCTCGGCTGGCTGCGACAGAAGTATCACCCGAGGCGAATCATTTGGTTGCATCAAGGATCAGCACAACTGCTACATTTACCGCCGAACATTACGTCATGATTATCTCCTGTGGTAGCTTTATAGGTCACCGCCAACCCGAAGACAATCGTCCGGACGCAAGGACAATGTAGAGACGCAGGGGGCCGTGAAATACCTTGATTGATTCTCGGGGACGCTGTGCCATCGCAATGACTTAACGACTCCAATTATGCGGCACAACTTGTAAGGAAGTGCAGTGATGGTTTGGAATACAGCTTCCTCTTCTTCGGGCAAACGGGCGAATAAATGCGGTGAAATTACGAAAAACAGATCTGCGGTGTCATTCACATCCTCCAGAGAGTAGTTTGGCGTCGCTACATCTCTTTTTGCGTCGGATTATTCCTCCCTGGGGCGAATCTGACCCCCAAATGTTTCCTGGATTGGGTGTTGGTGGTATCCTGTAAAAAAGGACCACTGAGCATATTTTGTTTTGTCAAAGGATCTAAAATCGAGGCACCGATCCTTTTTTCTTTAAATCTAAATAAACACAGGAGAAAAATAGTCGTGGACCACCCTTCGTCCCGTGGGAATTGGAAAGTGGCAATTCCTACTCTCCATTTTGTCTCTCAGAAAAAAGTTACTTACTATTAAAACTTTTGATGGACTCCTGTGTAAGCTTACTGGTGACCCTATTTATGGCCATAAACTGGTGGGCCTGATTCGCGCCAAGAAATAGACAAGGACCATGTGCGTCACCATGTGCGCGAAAACCAGTCACGAGGCAGTGACGTCTCGTGACGTTCCTCTTTGTTGCGTTGGGCAAGGTTTGCTCCGCCGATCACGGACGGCGGATGGGATCCGCCTCTGGCCATTGAAAGACTACACGTTCAAAATCAAGATGGTCACTCGGAAACTCATCACAGCGCACATCGTACTCGGTTTCATATTCATGGTGGTGGGTATCGCCATAGTCATTGCAGTCTTTGCCTCGAATACGGAAAGTTTTGACCCGATTGTCTTCTCCGCAGGAATTGTCTTCGTCGTTGTGGGAATCGGAGAGCTCGTCGTGTTTTTGGTTCTCAAGAAAACATTCCGTGCTTACACCAACATGGGGTCGGACTCGCCACAGCATTCGATGTTGAAGATCGAGCTCCCAGGGGATCCATCGAGACCGACCATCAGTTGGCCTATCTTGTCGTCTCACCATGGACTGGTCCGGGGACACAGCGAGGAACAGGGGGACGCACAACCTGTCATTGTCAAAGGACTGGCGATGCCGATGGATCATTAAACATCACTGGTTTTCAAGGTCTATGTAAATGTGGACATGTTCGGTAAATTACGAGAGAGCCTGGGTCAGAATGCTCCTGTTGGCTGTACTGCATTCATGATGCAGTACATTCATAATGCAGTACAACGATGATTATATGACGTGATTTTCTTCTTTGACCATAAAATGGAGAGCAAAGTGTTCGAGATTTTTTTTAACCTGGATTCACGTTCGTTAGCTAGGTAGAGCCCAAATAAGGCAAGAAACCGCAAAATAAATTGTTTTAAGCTATATATATTTCAATGCTGCATGTTCTTGTTTTATTTGAGAGTTCACAAGAGCTAAGGCAGACAAGCAATTCGAATTAATTCACTTCTTATTCAGGAAATCTTGAGCTTGTCTTTTTTGAAAGATCAATAAAGACATACAGGGCCTTTCTGAAGATTCCAATTCTTATAAGTCTTTAAAATATATGGGTACAACCTATCATCACGCACCTCCTCAAAAGAAACAAACATTGTCACTATATACGACATCATATAGCTTCAGAACTATGAAGTGCCACTGATGGGCCGACTGTCTGTAACCATCATAATCGGATTTGACCCGATCACAAAGAAACATCCTGCGGTGCCGAAAGACGAAAAGGCACAACCATGGCCAGAACCACGGCACTGTCTTCGAAGACAATCTGTCGGACTAATATCCCGCGCCCTCTGACGAAAGATTTGTACACTAAACATCAAAGCGGCAACATGGCGGACCCTAGCGAAGGAAAGCTCCAAACGATGGAAGTGGACTACAGTTCCACAGTCGATGAAAAGCTTCCTCTCTGTGAAAAAATGTCCAAAGTAAGGCTTAAAATATAGGGAATATATGTGGTAAAAATCAAGGTTGGCAGACGTGTACTTTTCTCACAAATTCATACCGAACCCCGGAATCTCAGTTCTGCAAGTCACGCTGTGCATTTTGTACGCATCATCATGTGCATTGTTCTATGTACAAATTGTTTTCCAAACCAATAAGTATTGGGATTATAAACTCCTCTACACGATTGCTGTTGTATGTTCCACTGATTTCTGATGAGCACTTAGCTTTGCCTAGCCAACCCCATTTGTTTACGGTAGCCTACTTTCGTTTACTTTTATAATATTGTAACATTTTTTCTTCAGGAGGGAAGTCTGAATGAAGCATTGGAGATTCTATTGTCGCTTGAGAAGCAAACAAGAACTGTAAGTCTATTTCGATGAAGGCTGCAACAATAGTGCAACAGGCACTTTTTATCCAAAGCTCTAGTGTAGACCTTACTGTGACAAGTTTGGTACAAAAAGAGTACCACTGCGGACATGACGGTTGAGAAATGTTGGTCTCAACTCTCAGGAATTCTCAATATAATCTTCTGTTATGTACCCTGTTGCTAGAGTCTTCTAAAATGAATATTCTGATTGATCCCATTACAGGCATCTGATATGCATTCCACTGCGCGCATCCTCGTTGCTGTCGTAAAGATGTGTTTTGAACAAAAGAATTGGACGGCTCTGAATGACAACATCGTACTGCTGACCAAGAGGAGAGGACAACTGAAACAGGTACATCCTCAGCACGTGTTCCAGACTCCCTTCTATTTATTGATTTCGTACAAAAGCCAAGGACCCGGGAGTTCCGTAATACCTGCGGCCATTTCGTTATCACCTTTTCCACAGGCTGCTGGACGACCATGACTCAATGGGCATGACATAAAAAGGTGGTAAAATACACTTACAACAGGTGTGTCACTATAAATGGAGGAATTTTGAATTAGTAATGTATGTGTAAAATGTGATAATGATGGCCTCGAATGTTTTCGCCAGTCCCTGTTCCTTGCTATGGTTTCTCCCCAGTCCTTCATCTGTGAAATAGACTTCAAAATCTGCTTAAATTTTGTTTCAGGCTGTGACGAAGATGGTACAGGAGGCTTACAGTTATGTTGAGCAGACACCTGACCTTGAGACGAAGCTCAAGCTCATCGATACACTCATAACTGTCACCGCTGGAAAGGTAATTGGATATACTAAAGAATATCTCAACTTCGCTACAACACATTTTTTACACTATGAGTAAACGATAGCCCACTACTGCATCTTTGCGACGCTATACCTGATGCAATGCCTTTTGTTACGCCACTGCATTGCAGAAGCCCATAGTGAGCGCAATGATGCACTGGACTGTACAAATGGTCCATCATAACTAGGTGGTTAAAAACGCCCATGAGCCTGAGATTTATAGAGATGAGAGAGATCAAATTGAATTGAAATTTTCATCCGTTACAATGTGCTTTGAAATACCCTGCTACTTCAGAATGTGCAGTTTCGAAGATGCAAACTTCCGAAATTTTTTTGCTTACTTTGTTTTTGCCGTAGTGACTTGAATATTTATTTCATATCTTCAGATCTATGTGGAGATCGAGCGAGCACGCCTGACGATGAAGCTAGCCAAGATTAAGGAAGACCAGGGAGATGTGACGGAGGCGGCTAACGTCTTACAAGAACTCCAGGTTGAGACGTTTGGTTCCATGGAGAAGAAAGAAAAGGTGGAGTTTATCCTGGAGCAGATGAGACTGTGTCTGGCCAAGAAAGATTACATCAGGACGCAGATCATCAGCAAGAAAATTGCCACCAAGTACTTTGATGAAGACAAAACACAGGTCAGTATATTATTCCGAGACCATTGACCTTAAAGTGAACTTCGTACAGTTGAACAATGCCCTTACCACGCCTCAGTCGGTATCAAAGCAACTGATGCATCATCAAGTCATTCGCGAGTTTCTGAATGGAACCAAATTGCAGACACTTTTGTCCACATGTGTATCAGGCTGCGTCTAGTTTACTGATCTGCACTGGACTTATAAACAGGAAATGTGAAGGTTCATTTTCCCCGCCTAAGAAATTGCAAAACAGAACTTGGGAGATCTGGTAGTAAGTTGCCCACATGGCCTTGCCTCTATTGACAGATAACATTCATAGGAAGGGGAATAAATTATACAAAGCCTCTATTGATGAAAGGGGATTAAAGTACACAAAAGTTAGTACCAGCAAACATAGGAAATGTGTAGTTCTAATGTCATTTCGCATCTCTTTCAGGATCTGAAGTTAAAGTATTACCAGCTTATGATTGAGCTTGGTGCACATGAGAGCTCCTACCTGTCAATATGCAAGCACTACCGAGCTGTTTTTGATACACCCTGTATCAAGGAGGACAAGGCAAAAATGCATGAGGTAAGGAGGCAAAAATTAATGCGTGAGAGTGTACGGTTAGCCATTCGGCAAAAGGGGAAGACATATTGACTGTCTGTTGGTGAAGAATAATTGAGTAGTATATGTATGACTAGTTGGGACTCTGCCAATGTAGATAAACTAAGAACTAAGAAATACAATGTAAACTTTCTGAAATTAACTTAAAGTTTGTGGATGCCTCTGGCCCTCGTGTCTCTGATATGTTTTAGTCTAGAACGTTCTGTTTATGTGTCACAGGCGCTGAAGTGTTCAGTACTCTACCTGATATTGGCTCCCTTCGATAACGACCAGGCGGATCTCACCCACAGACTCAAGGAAGAGAAACTGTTGGAAGAAATTGAACCGTATAAGTAAGTTGAGACACTTCCGTGGTGAATTTTGTTAACAGCGAATGACGTCTGTTAAAAATTGAAACTTTTCGTGGGTTGGTGTGTCCTTTGGCAAGGGACTTAAAACTTTCTTCTCTCCACCAAGGAGTGTGAATGGTTACCAGCCTTGCCTTGGGAGTAACCTGCGATGGAATAGCATCCTATCCAGGGAGAATGATATTCCTAAGTTGACTAATGCTACTGGAACTGGGATAAGCCCTGGCCTGTATGAGTCGTTCAGTGGCCCATGCAATAGCCCAGCAGACTTTACTTCCTTAGTTTGAAAAGGCTCTGGGTACAGACCAATCCATGTTGACAAGACTTCCTCATCTGAGCTATCTTCATCTATTTCAGAAAACTCTTAGAATGCTTCACAACCTTTGAGATAATGAGGTGGAAGGACATTTGTCAGACGTATGAAGCAGAGCTGAAGACCGGCTCCACCGGTAGTCCACCGACTGGAGTCTTCAGCATGAACACAGAGGAGGGGAAGAAGAGGTGGGCCGATCTGAAGATCCGCGTTGTTGAACACAACATCCGTGTAATGGCCAAGTATTACACTAAAATATACATGAAGAGAATGGCTGATTTGCTGGAGCTATCACAAGCTGTAAGTAGTACTTTTCTCTGGAAATATCTGTCTTAAATATTTGTAAAAAAATTTACTGAAGAATGGGGTTGATATTCTAAATCACTGCAGATGAGGACAAACAAACCTGATGCAAAACAGTTGGCCTTTCTTTTTGAATCACATTTTGTAAACTGACCTTCCTGCATTCGCGTTTTCAGGAAACCGAAGAATTCTTGTCAAATCTGGTCGTGAATAAAACTGTGGAAGCCAAGATCGACCGCTTGGACGGCATTGTTAGTTTCTCACAAGCCAAGGATCCTAACGACATGTTAAACGAATGGTCGTTTAATATCAATTCTTTGATGGACCTCGTTAACAAGACGACTCATCTCATCACGAAGGAGGAGATGGTGCATAAATTAAGTTGAACATTAAGAAGTGTAGGACTGTTGGTTAAATTGACTTTTCCCCTGAACTAAGTGTCATCCTTTCTGAAGAAAAACATATTGGGGAATTTTGCATTCATTGAGTTTGTTCCAACATTTTATTCACAAAATCTTCTGCATTGGTTGATCAACAAGCTTTAAACAGGGATGTATTATGATCCTGGGAGTAACTGAAATGTGGTCCATTGCAGTGTTTCAGCTAAAAATCTGAAAAGGCAGGGCAGAAAAGGGCACCGTCTGAAAAAGGAAGGTGCAGCCCTGCTTTAAAAGGGGTGCAGTGATGAAGAAAGGGAGGGCCGTTAGAGAAAATTGAAAAAAGCAGGGTGTCGTGTACTGCTGATCGGTTTAGCTGAAACAGTATTTTGGTTCATGTTGCTTAATAAATGTTGAATAAAGCTCTGCAAATTAAAAAGGATAAATAAAAAAGGAGACTATTCTATTCCAGTATGACATCATCATCAATTATTTGCTTTTAAAGAAAGGTTAATTAATCATTCGGGGATTAATTGGGTGAAATGAATTGACACGGAGAAGATCTCAAAAAACTGTCTGGACAGAAATAAAATTTGAAACTTAAGCCTGTTGACTATTGCTATCAGACATGGGGAGTTTTTGTACTGGTTATGATAGTGAGATTACATTTGAACGTGAGAGGGAATGTGTCCATTTTCCTTGCAGGGAAGTTTGGAATCTTGACCGATGTTTGTCCGTCACAATGTATCTCACCGAGACAGATAGATATCAAATTTTCTTGGGTTCTTGGTGTCCCGACAACAGTGTTCTCATGTGACTGTTTGAAAATTAATTTGGCACAATCTGTCCTCGTTTTCAATGTGCTTTTCTGTCAGATGACATGGGCATAAATGTGGGTAATGTATCTGGTTATGCCAACTGTGCATTTTGTATTTAAATAAAGAATGCTATTATGGTGAACATTTCTTTGTCTGTGAATTTGTTACATGTATGTAGCGTGTTGTGACATAGCAATACATTAAGGCACTTCTACGTGCCTGTAACGTTGATGGCACAACCTCCACATGTCAAAGAAAAGGTGACATGTGTATATGAAACATAATTTTGATCAGTGCCATGTCGTGCCAGCAAGGCATTCTACTTGTGCCCCTGACCATCTATGGCATGTTATGGTCACAACCCTGGAGGAGACGCCATGACAAGCCATTGGGTGATATGAATAAAGAGTAGTAGATGCTTTTATCTAAAACTCCATGTACATTTACACTTGGCCTTTCTGTACAAAATTGAAGTAAAAGCATTTGCTAGCCTTTATTCATATCACCCGATCTGTCAGTGCCTCCGGCAACTGGCATGACCAGATAACCAGCTGGCAGAGTGGGTTGTTCCATTGTGATGATTGGCCAACACACTCGTCAGTATTGGAAGTCAAGCTGCAAAAAGTCTCTTGTCGCAGTAATGATTGGCCAACACTCTCCCCAGCATTGGTAATGTAGCTCTAAAGGCTCTGGGCAGTTGAGCTCCTCAGCCATATTTACGGCCGTTTCATTTCCTCCCAAAAGATAATGTCACTCAATTCGCCATGGATGGCAAGATATCGAACCCAATACCTGATCACCATCAAGCCTTGTCTTCAAGAACACCCATAGATTTTTCATAAAGAGACATAGAAATGGCACAAACTCAACAGGCAGGAGACAAGGAACACCCACTAACTGCAAGTCACAACCAGCAGAGCTTCCCATGTGGACTATACTTAAAATGTAGTCAGACTGAAGTGTCTCGCCGGTGCAATAGAGACAAGTTGTGACAATGTCTCAATATCAGGCCGTCCTCAAAGACCCTTTTTGTATACCCCCTTTTTTATGTAAAGCAGTTGTGCGAAGGAGATCGATTCTGACAATATCTCAATGTATGGCCCTTGCCGCAGTACAGATCATTTTCTGAGATATTCCGAATATCGCAAGGAAGACAGTATAGCCTACTCAAGTGTTCAGACAGAGATAGATTGTGACGTTGTCTCCATGTCATGAAGAGTTCTCCTCGAAACAATGAACAGTATTCAGTCAAATGCCATAGGAATATGTCTGTGTCTTCTCTTGAGAACGAGCTCCTGACCATCTGTGGCATGTCTCGTCCGATACTGAAGTAACAAGGTCGTAGCCCATCCCACAACAACCTCTGCCAGCTGATAATCTGAACACACCGATCATCAGAAGTACAACTGTAAATTAGAAAAATGGCTTTTCTTGGTGTCTCCTATAAATGTTGTGAATGTCCTTAGATACAGTCTGATTGAGACAGCTACCTCCGGGCATTGGAGACTACAGAGGAGACGATGGAACAACACCCTCTGCCATCTGGTCACGCCAGTCATCGGAGGCACAACTGTGAATGACAAGATTGGCTTTTCATGGTGTCACCTCTAAGGTTGTGACTGTCCTTAGATTCGGTTTGACCGAGACAGCTACCATTACATGCCACAGATGGTCTGGGGCACGTTCTTGAGGGAAATACACTAAAATATTCCATGGCATTCGAACTTTTGTATTGTATCCCATCCAAACCAAAGCAATAGTAGGTATGGAGTACAACCTTGTCCCTTCAGTTTTGGACAAGAAATGCCACAGATGGTCAGGAGCACGTTCTTGATAGACACCTGGTGCAGTCCATTTCGTCATCCTGGTCGCCTATTCCAAATCCATTCGACCTTTTGTGATATCTACCCCCAATAAGGCTAGAGATGGTGTACGACCCTGTCCCTCCAGTATTGGACGATACACGCCAGATGGCCTGGAGCTAGTTCTCCAGAGAGACACAAAAATCTTCCTAAGGCATTCGACCTGTACTTCATCCCACCCAAGAAAGGATAAGGATGTTTTTCCAGTTCGGCAGTTATTGTTGGCATAAACTAAAACCAATAATAAGTTACCACTATAGAAAAGACGGACAATGGAACATCAACATCTGCCAGCTGGTGGTCATGCCGGACTAGGAATGGCTTTTCATCGTGTCTCCTCTAATGTTGTGACTGTCCTTAGATTCAGTCTAATTAAGACAGTTACCATTACACACTACAGATGGTCTAGAGCACACGTATGGAATGCTTTGGGAAGAGACGACCACGTTGACGAAATGGACTGAAATATACTGCTCCAAAAGGCCATCAAGGATGCACTCCTGACCATCTATCTGTGGCATGTCTCATCAAATACTGAAGGAACAGGCTTGTACTCCATACCTACCATTGACTGGGGATAGGGTACAACACAAAAGGTTGAATGCTATGGAATATTTTTGGGTCTTTCCCCCAATAACTTGCCCCTAACCATGTGATGGTAACTGTCTCAATCAGATTTAACCTAAGGACAGTCACAATCTTAGAGGAGGACACCATGAAAAAGCCATTCTGGCCATTCACAGTCGTGCCTCCGACCAGGGAGTTGCAATACAGGGAGTTGTCTATTTCAACTCCCTGCTCTGACGACCGGCATGACCAGATAACCAGCTGGCAGAGGTTGTTGTGCCATCGTCTCATCTAAGGTCTCCAATGCCCAATAGTAACATACTATTTGAGAACCTTGATATTTGGGTCATGCCAATTACAAACTTGATCAGATAACCAGCTGGTAGAGGTTGGTTGTTCCATCGTCTCTCCTGGGTCTCTCATGCCCAGTACATGACCCTTTGTGGTTTTACTGGTACCAGAGACTGATGTATAGATGATGGTCCACCTTAGCTCCGAGAGGCAGAGGGTCCCGTTGCTGTCTGAGGTACCATTTTCAGTGGTCTTTGACCACCAGCATTATCAGATAACCAAGATGATCAGATAACCAGCTGGTGGAGATCCGTTGTTCCATCCTAGCTCAGTCTCCAATACCTAATGGTAACTGCATGCCTCATGGAAAAGCTTCATAGGCAGTGCACTAGGGGAACACGCTTACTCTGATGAAGTCTATCATCAGCTTCAATCCATGCTGGAACTTCCCGACTTGTAGTGTGGCTCAACAGAATCTATCACTTGAATCTGGTGACAGGCACTGCACAAGGGGCTACACTTGCTCTGATGAAGTCGATCATCAGCTTCAATCCATGCTGGAACTTCCCGACTTGTAGTGTGGTTCAGCAGAATCTATCACTTGAATCTGGTGACAGGCACTGCACAAGGGGCTACACTTACTCTGATGAAGTCGATCATCAGCTTCAATCCATGCTGGAACTTCCCGACTTGTAGTGTGGTTCAGCAGAATCTATCACTTGAATCTGGTGACAGGCACTGCACAAGGGGCTACACTTACTCTGATGAAGTCGATCATCAGCTTCAATCCATGCTGGAACTTCCCGACTTGTAGTGTGGCTCAGCAGAATCTATCACTTGGATCTGGTGACAGGCAGTGCACAAGGGGCTACACTTACTCTGATGAAGTCTATCAACAGCTTCAATCCATGCTGGAACTTCCAGACTTGTAGTGTGGCTCAGCAGAATCTATCACTTGAATCTGGTGACAGGCACTGCACAAGGGGCTACACTTACTCTGATGAAGTCGATCATCAGCTTCAATCCATGCTGGAACTTCCCGACTTATAGTGTGGCTCAACAGAATCTTTTTTCTCAGTCCAGTACAGAACAAGATGTTTGTTTATCATAAGAACTATCATTTATTCAGACAATTTTCATATTCACAAGTCAAAGTACAAATCATATGCAAAATAGATATAGTAATTTCACCAGAAGTATTGACAACTTGACCTTGAAGATGCTTTTTAATTAGGTGTCCTGGGCCAGATTGTTCGAAACAAGTTATGTCACAAACTTGGCGTTAACTACAACTCTGTGTTATTTCCTTCAGTTAGAATTAACGCCAAGTTATAGCTACTATGTTTTGAACAATGGACCCTGACCAGTTTTTGAAGGAAAGTCCTATTTTGGTTTTGACATGGTCCATGCTATGCAGAACCAGTATCCTCATTATTTAGTAAGCTTCTTTTTCCTAAACCCTCATCAATTTCATACATTGAGATGCTCCCTAATAGTGTTGACCTGGGCAGTCCAATTCACAATTGACATCCCTTTAAATTCGCGTAATTGACACACCAATAGCGAGTAGGTCGCGGGTAAATCCTATATAGGTCACCGTAATACACGCGAAACAGAGGGATAAGCGGGTCACTGGTGCGTCATTGGCGTGCAACTCGCCAGTATGCTGCGCATAACTGATGTGAAGCAGGAAGGATGTCAATTGTGACTTGGACTGTACACCTCCGTCGATACTTAGCGACTCGGTCAGTTGCTCAATAAACTGGTTAGTTTTAACATGAAAGATCACAATATTCTATACAATATGAAGTACCTAGAATCCTTGAAGGCAAATAGCTAGTATCATTGTTATCTTAGTAATGCAATAAAAATTGTCTTAAAAAGTTACCATCGATTTAAACAAAGATCCTAATAAAATTATCAATTTTCAACATCTATGCGCAAAAAGGGCAAAACCACAATCACAATATCGACCAACAATTTCAGGATATTTCACATTATCAGGATATAAAGCGTACTTCTTACTGCCGCTGTGAACCCCATTACATCCAAGGCCCTGGACAACCAAGTTTCAAAATCCTACTACATATGAAGCTGTGTAAATATTGACCCAATCATGATTATAAAGTAGACATCAACATACCAGATGTGCAATTCAGACAATCCAATACAACAAAGTAAGTATAGCGTATAGTTTGATGACTGTTCATGACGCCGTGGATATTTTTCTCTCCTCGGTTTGTACATGATTTGAAAATTTACGAATTCTTTCAGAGGCAGTGTGCCTTTAAGCCCCAACTCCCAGAATGGGAACGAATGGATGGTTCGAAAACCATTAACCCTTCACAGAAGAAGCATAGAAATAAAAGGCACAAGAAAATAATGGGGTTTACAGGCACATTGTTTACAAAAAATTGCCATCACAAATATTTCGAACACAGATCTGATCTCAACCTTCCCTAAATTAAAATCTGTTATTCAATATACATGTACTAGTAGATGGATCTAAAGCCAATGAATTTGAATCTAATGATAAAATCTTTTGGTATTCCACAACCGACCAGGTCGAATCAGGATAAGGGAAAAGCTGTGTCTCAAAGACTTAAAACAATCAAATGAATCTGTGCAATAATCGTCATTATATTTACAATGTAATGAATTCTGTACAAAAGTCAACAACACATTAGATCTTTGAATACAAAAGCATCCAGTCATTTGTCTGACAGACTTAAGTTCGGTTCACACAAGCAACTAAATCAAGGGCAAGTTGGAAAGACAAAAAGATGTGATCGGATGTGTCACAAATCAGAAGAGTCGAGCATCACACAGACGAACGAGACTCTCCATCACTCAATCGCTCTCACTTTAGTCGCCAGAGTGTGCCGTACTTGAGGATTCCACAACTTTATAAAATTGGCGTGATTTACAACAGTCATGCACACGGTGACTTTCCAAACACACATACATACACATAGCACCATATCTACTATGTTTACAATCGTTTATACTCTAGAAACACAGAGTCAAGTCTATAGACAGTTGGTCAACAACGCTTTTTTCTGTGCGGTCACTGAGTCAGATAGACAAAATGATGTAGCACCCAGGTGGGACTGGATGGGAGGAACAGACCAATAGAGATCTGCAACAGGACTTCCAGGATTTCACCAACCACCCTATAGACTTAAACACCGAGCCTAAAAGAAACTAAAACAGCCATTTTTTTTAAAAACATCCAAGACAAGGCTCCATATTAGACACAAGATAATTCCATAGGTCCTCATGTTTATCAATTGAACCAGCCACACAAGTGTCTCCACTATTTTTGATATATTTGATAATTTAAGCCATGGGCTGCACACAACAAGTACAAACTTGTTAAAGTGTGAAAACTAAACTCATATATCTATTTCACAACAAACTGATGCTCTGATACCATCTTTACTCAGCAATAGCATCATTTAGCCAAGCCAGCTATCCTTGAAAATGAAAAGCAGATCAAGAACACAATCGAGTTAGGAGTCATAAGATTAGTAGACAAATGAGTATCCAAAGAGTTTCAAGTGATTGTTTACACCTTTTGGTTGTATACAATGTTCTTCACCACAACAGTCAGAATGCCACACATCATTTACCATATTATTTATTCGACCATTACCGCCCCAAGGCTAAAGTCTGGCCCACCAAGCCAAAACTAATGATGATGATGGTGATGATGATTCTATCCTGGGGGACAAAATCCCGACGCTAGTTGTGCTATCCATAGTAAATGATTATGGACCTAAGGTTCATTCCCTAACCAAACCCTGCATTATTGAGTATACAATGTAGAAGCTTAGGCAGTTCAATTTCCATTAAAAGTTCCATTTCACAAAAGCCAAGTCGAGAAGCAAACAATATTTTTTACATCTATTTGTGCCGAAAGCAAAATGTACAGCAATTGCGCCAACCTGTATCAGACAATCAAACCAAGTTAACAATATCTGTGTTTCATGAATCGGACTATCTACTGTGCGGCGATTTAATAACAACAAAGATAAATAATAATGGGCGAGTTGTCTCTGCTACTGCCTCTTGTACAGGTAACTTATAAACGAATCGACAGGTTTCTGCATGTGAAATTTTCAAAACTGATCAAGATTCGAAACAAACTACACTATTTCAGGTCGTCCGGTGCACACAATAAGCGTCCAACAAATGAGTCATTTATTGCAATGACGTGCAATAATTATCGCATGCAATAAAAATAGCCTGTCTGCATAAGTCACTGCAGGTGCCTGCTGTGAAAACCTGATCATCACTGTATGCTGGGATAGATGTCAAACCAAGCAGACCAGTTTTACTGTCAGACTTGGAATGTTTATTTCTTATCGCAATAATAATTATTGCAAGTTGCTGCAATGAAACTTGATTGTTTGCGGGGCGATTTAGACTCGTACATTCGTTGATGTGCATGACTGATTACAGAACAATAAATTATGTACGCAGATAAATAAGACATCATTGGATCATAAAATGAACATGTATATGAAAATGAATCTACAAAAATACTGAGCAAATTCGTGATCAGTCGATGACTTCTACTTTCATAGGGTTATAAAAGTCTTAGGATGCCCTTGACTTAATGCCGGAAGTCCTATAGAACAATAGCATAAAAGTATGGTAGCTGGTCTTGAAGCAACTGAGGGCGCCCTCTATCAAACCAAAAGGAATTATTGCCCCTGTCGTCTGCCACATTCAAGCAGGGTACAAATCGTAACACAATGATTGACCAGAAAACCTATGCATTGAAATCATGCTACCGGAAATTTGATAATCGAACCAAGTACAATTTTGGGCATCTGCATGAAATTTGGATGCTATGTTCATTTCAGGTCTCGAGAATATCTAGATTTGCATCTCGAATCAGTTCCTCCGTGCGACCTCCAGGTTACGTCTCACGGTGGCTTCCAATCCTCCAAGTTGAAGAATATGGCTCCGAACAACCCCCAAGTCCTATCACAAGGTCACCTAGTTTTCTAATTGGCCGATACGGCTCAGGACTTATTGACAAATTATGGTGACGAACTTTTCAGCATCATACATGTACGGTCAAAGTGTTCTGGACATATACTGGTGACAGAGTTTATGGACACAGCGCTTCCTATGGCTAGCTCAGCCAACAGAGATCTTCCCCACATTGTTACTTGTAAAATAATTGTGTAAATGTTCAAATTGTTAAAAGAATCAAGGCCTATAAATACGGTCCGTAAGAAAACCCATATGGCGTGTGATCACGAGATGCTTGCTCCCCGGGCATGTACGGGCGCCGGGCAGGTGTGGCGTATGGCAGCTCAGTATCCATTCCCTCCCCCGTGTCCATAGTACCGGTTACTGAAACATACAAAAGGAAAATTAAGAATTAGGCAAAGAAAAAAGTTTTCACATCATCAAATACATGTATACAATCAAGAATGGATAAAGACTAGTCTTTATTAATTCTTGATACAATGTACACAGAACGAAATGTATCGGAGTGTTGTTCTACATGTTACTGTCAAAATGAAAACTCTCACAGTACAATATTTGTGCAACATAATTACAGTGAAGATGCGCTATTAATTTGAGAATATATAACGATTCACACGTTTGTGCCTCTGAATAGTTATCATGTAATGTCAGACATGTTTTTAAAACATAGCGACCAACTCAATTATCAAAGTTTTTTACATTACTCATTTTGAAAGACATTTGTTTCTTCAGCTCGTATGTAGAAACAAATTAGATTGATATCAAACGATAGTAGTATTATCTACACAAGGTTAAATGCAGTTTCAAACCGAGTACAAATGCCCCCTCTCCTTTTTGGACTGAACACTTTTGGGACTCGCCAATATTTTTTTTATTTTACAAGAAGAAATCGACTGGGAGATGGCTTATGCCATCCCAACCGAATTCTGATATTAGTAAAGTATTAGTTGCAACTCGTGCATTTTAAACCAAGCATCAAGAAGGGAAACAAAGTATAGTAATTATATACATGAGTTTCACGATGCAATCTCTTGGAATGTTGTCAAGCTACTCAGGATGTGTGTTTTCAATGCATCACTTTAGGCTCGAGCATTGCATCATGAAAATGACATAAAGGCAGAGCAGCAGAACATTAGCTTTTCATAGGCTTTTAAAGCAAAGGCACACACCGAGGCCTTGTCAATTTCTCTGATAACTTGAGAAAATGTAGTTAATTCGAAGCAGAGTAGACTGGGTAAACCAGTATATAAGCGTCACCATGGTAATAACTTGGTGTAACTGCTTCTGTTTGTGTGAGAGCATTGTAATATTGTCTAGACAATAGAATACAACAGAGAGGACAGATGTGTTCATGCTCAAACCAACATGTGTTCAAATGTTCAAATCTGTAACCAGTGTGATACTGTCTCAACATGACAACCCATGTGTCACCATGACAACCCATGTGTCACCATGACAACAAAGGCGTTGTCATCTTGGCAACCAAAGTGTCTGAAGAAAATCATGGAAACAAAACCATTTTGGTGTCACCACGGCAACCAAGTGTTATTGTGTCACCATGGCAACTAAAGTGCCACGGGGCCACCTAATGGCAACCACTTTGACATAGTGTCACGAGTGTTATTGTGTTGCCATGGTAACCAAAGTGCTAATGCTCAACCATGGCAACAAAGGTGATAAAGTGTCGCCAGGGCAACGGAAGTAGTGGTCAATACAAATACAAAGAGTGGTTGTGAGCTTACTTGATTATTTTTTTTAAGTATTAATAAAAATCAAGGAAAGTTACTTGATAATTAACAATCAATGCATACATTTTCGTGGTTATCAGAGACAACGAGTTAAAATCAAAGGCACATCCGCCTGAAATTTTTCAGTTGGCCTATGATAACCATCCATTTAAACCAATTTAACCCATGACAACCAATAACTCTCAGACAGTCGACAAACTTTGTCTTTTTTACTAAAACACGCCATCAATCACGTACATGCCACAAATTTCTAAAACATACAAAATAAAAAAATTGAAAACGAACACCATCAATAGTATTTAGAATATCAAAATTTCATAGCCAAGGCAAGAAAAAGGCAAAAATTCAAGAAGGCAAGATACTGTAAATGGCTCTTTTTTTGCGTGTGTTTTCTTTCTGCATATTTGCGAATAACAGAGCTTTGCGACAATAAGAATCGCAAAAGGATACTTTTTGAATAGAAAACTGAAAGAACTTTGAAATCCTCCAAAGTTTTCTGAATATTTAGCATATCGCAAAAATAAAAGACGCAATTCTTTAGCCGTTTACAGCATTTGTTGTTAGCAGGCTCAGGTTATATAGCTTAATGGGTGAGCAGGCACACCATTTTTATCAACTAAATCAAAAAGAAAATTTCTCTTTCAAATCATCCACAGGAACAGGGTAATTTTAAACTCAATTCAATGATTCACTTTTCGTCTGGCCTGCTATCAAAAAACATCTCATCCTAACCTAAAAATCAAAATGATGAGTGCAAATACAGTATCGGCTGTGCATTGTATGCATTCATAGAGAATCCCTTGCTTATTAATAGTACCAATGAATACCTCTGCGAAAGGTTTTTCAATCCATAACGGCGCGTCTATTTGGGAATTGGGAAGTTTATGTTTTGGCCACGTATTGTCCGTCTGGCCAACCTGGTTGACCATGCCAGGCAAGTGCCACAAATGAACCGTCGACCGTCGCCGGAATTTCTCCTGCCTTCTTAGATGTAGGATGCTGATGGCATGGATTAGATTAAAGGAGGTCTAGAATTAGACATTCTTTATGATAAAGAACTGAAAGAATCTTGCACTTCCCTTTTACATTAATACTTTGATCAGCCAATGACCAACGGAGATGACCAGTGGCGACATTTTTTCAAAACCTTTAACCAAAATAAAGCTGATGGCAAGGTGGCCAAACGTATCAGAGATGAGGCCATGAAGTAAATTTGAAATAAAGAAACTTAATCTCGACCAATATTTGCACCCATTTTTGTGAGAAAACAATGCAATTGATAAATATCAGCAAAAGAAAAGACAATAGAGATTATTAGAACATGTCACCCAAGCTCCCTAGCTATGTTAATACAAAACTAAATGTGGTAGTTAACATAGCTAAGGTCTATCGGGCACTCAGACGCACAAGGATCGAAATGAAATACAAGACAGGACGATATTTTCCTTTCGACAAGAAATCGCATCACATAACTTCTGTTTAGTTTCATAATCAGCCACAATCTTTCTCGCAGAGAAAAACCTCCTGGACGGTGTAGTTATCTCCACTAACGAATTGCTCAAGAAGACGAATTTTTAAAGCAGAGAATAAGATCATTTCTTCTGAAGGCAAATTGACTTTTTCTAAACTTAATGATATAGAGCACTTTATAATGTAGGACATTAAAGCGCTTTACAAATTTGAAGCAGAAAAGGCAGAGAAAGCCAGTTAAGCAATGCCCTCCTTTGACTTCTGCATCTCGTCTGCACATATTTTCCTGGACATTTCCATTGTCTTCAATTGGTTTTCTCTGCAGATCCTTGTGCGTTTCTCCATGCTTCAGATTTCAGTGCATTGAATCCTGTCTCTGTTGCAACAGACTGTTTAAAGCGCAAATAAAACCGAATATTAAGATCCCCTCCAGCATAAGATAATAAAAAACACCCGCTGGAAAGTTATGATGACAAATATGTATGTTTTATCCAACAAATAGCATTAGAGTAAATGTGACCCGCTCTACCAAAACTAGGCGCTTGTCGCATCTGAACTTGACAGGTTGATACGGACTTGTTGTTCATTTCCCTATTGTAGACCTTTTGTGAAATGTGACCAAATCAGTTTGTAATAGATTTCACAAAAGGTCTACAATAGGGAAATGAACAAGTCCGTATCAACCTATCGAGTTCAGATGCGACAAGCGCCTAGTTTTGGTAGAGCAAGTCACAAATAGCCAAAAAGACAGAAGTGACATCACAGACGGCATTCTCTGTGAAACAACAAATGTCACTTTTAAGTTTTTTACCTTCATTTCCGTTAACAATTATCACATATCCCAAAAAGTTTTAAATCATAAGCTACATGTCATTCAAAATGTTATTGACGGTCACTCGCTGAATTGAAAGCATTTTATTTTGCCTTTAAGTAATTTGTGGTACACTCTGTATGTAGTTTAGTTGAGGCTATTCTGTAAATCGGTCGGAGCATGGGCTGAAACTACCGTTGCTCAGATGAACTCTTCATTCAGCAGATAAGCCAAGTAAATGTACACACTGAAAACAAGGACTACAACATCAATTAGCCCAATGCACTGAAATGAACATTAGCTCCTCTCAACTCGATAAATGTCCAACTCATCACTAAACTACTGACATTTCAAATATTTTCTGCTTCTTGCCAAAGAAAGCAAATTACGAGTACGTGAAAGATTATCGTGTGAAAAACTAAATGACGTCTGCCAGTGATTATATTGAAAGACTGGTTAAGATCATCTCATAATTTACTGGAGTTTTAAATGTTATGTCTCTTGATGAATTACAAAGTTGAGAGGAGCTCAAAATTTGTTTCATTATGTCTACTGTTCTTACCCAAAACAGACCAAGGCTTGACAGAAATATCTGATTGAATTTACTTCTGAATAGAACTGTATACCAAACTTGGCACTGGTTTGGGTGAAGAGCATGGCACAACACACAAAGTGGGAAGTCTTAGAGGTTAAGCAAAATACATGTACACCACTGAACTGCAGCAGCAAATGATATGTAACACTGTTTTTTATCAGAAGACAAAACAAACTCACAGGGAATAAATTGAGAATCACTGTGGAAGATAGTGCGAGAATTGTATTAGTATGATACAGAGAAATACTCCACCAACCAAAAACACAGGCACACGCCAAAGCTTTTGGTCAGGAATGAGGTAAGGACAAATCCCAAGCTGAGTCCTTCATTGCAGAGGGTGTCACTGTAGACTTGGTAATCTGGCCACCTAACTTCAAAGGCGGCAGCAATTGCCTTCTGGCTGTGGCCATTTGGTAGAGCTACATAGCGGTTTTTTTAGTGAAGAAACCTGTCACTAGATGGCGCCGGAGGGTAGTGAGAGACGAGAATTATTCCTGACTTTATTGGGCCCTCTCGTTTATGTTATCATGAGCATTAAATTGACGAATTACATGCAAAAATAAAACTGACTCCAAACATTTTTTCATACTGTAATGCCCTGATAAAGCTTCATGCTTTCAAGCTCAACCTTTGGGCTGCTTTTCTCCAATGGATATTCAGTGCCATCTAATTGCAGGTTCATGAACTAGGCATTTGTAGCTCTACCAACAAGTCGAGGTCCAATACAGAACTGCTCCTTTTACTCAAAACCGACTGTGAGGGCACAGTACATTGGTACATTACTGTGAAAAGCTTACACCACCTTGAACACGGGGACTGAAAATATCACGGGTGTTTCCAGGACTTGAGTATGGACTGGGGAGGGACTGAGGACCCTTCAAAATTGAGGAAGTGGAATTCGGTCCAATCCAAATGGCAAAAGATGTGATTATGTTACCGGTGTGTTGGTACACAACAGCAGGATAGTTTGAGAAAACATTTGAAGGATATATGCCTGACCACAGCGGGCCACATTTGCATACAAATACTACTATTACCTAACAATAGAAAGTGATCACTACAACTAGTCCCAAGCCTGATATGAGGCAGTTGGATGGGTGACACGGTTATCAGGTTTGACAGCATTTGGCGGGAAGTGAGGATTTTTCTGATATTTTCTCAAATTATCCCTGATGTTGGCCGATCTGAAATAAACAGATGGAGGCAAGAAGAGTTAGTTAGATATGTGTATAGGAAAGAACTGTATTTGAAAGAGGAGTTTGATGGTTTATTTTGGTAGGGCGCAAGAAATGACCACGAGGGCAGAGGACAAGGCAACAGGAGCATTCCAGATGACACAGCAAAATATGATGAAATAACTTGAATTTCATAATAGCATCTTGCGAAGTTACTATTTATAGGTCACAAGGTCATTTGCATAAGATATTGATGACGTTTTAGTCACGTGACAGTCGGCCATCGACACCTATTTCTACGCATTTGAGCTTATTTCAAAGTCAATTATCTCTGACCCTGCATTGTTTTTAGCATGAATGATACCATAGAGTCAGAGAGAGAAATATTCAGAACAATTATGTAGTATTTCCAACACTCGGACATGTGCCAGATTGAATCTAACTGCCCTAGTTAGAAAGCCTGAATCCATTACGAAACCGCATGTTTGTCCGACATTGCCTGTAATTCAGCGATGGGGAAATAGAGGGCAGCAGCTGCAGTGACGTCATCTTCGCGGAATGCTATTGGCTCTGGACAGAATGAAAGCATGTGTAGGGCCGGCCCGAAGCTAGATGTCGCAGTGAAGCTTGGGTGACCTTAGAACCAGGGGGCAGGGTGTTTACAGTGACCTTAGAACCAGGGGACAGGGTGTTTACAGTGACCTTTGAACCAGGGGGCAGGGTGTTTACAGTGACCTTAGAACCAGGGGACAGGGTGTTTACGGTGACCTTTGAACCAGGGGGCAGGGTGTTTACAGTGACCTTAGAACCAGGGGACAGGGTGTTTACAGTGACCTTAGAACCAGGGGACAGGGTGTTTATAGTGACCTTAGAACCAGGGGACGGGGTGTTTATAGTGACCTTAGAACCAGGGGACAGGGTGTTTACAGTGACCTTAGAACCAGGGGAAGGGTGTTTACAGTGACCTTAGAACCAGGGGGCAGGGTGTTTACAGTGACCTTTGAACCAGGATGACAGGGGGTTTAAGCTGGGTCTCATTTACCAGTAAGTTTGCTTCTCACCACCAGGGGCACCACTTACCAGACTTAAACATAAGGTTTTATACATTTAGGCTTTACACATTTGGTTGGTGTAACCAGCTTCCGGTGGCATTGGGTCACCCCTCGTCACTCTGTTCCAAGATGAAAGGGGTCGGTTATTAGTATGTAAAGAATAGAAGTGTCAGAGATAGGGGATGAAGTACTGCTCAGAAGTAATATCATGCATATACACGTAGTGCATTTAATTGATTTACTGGATGTAAATTGTAGTCATGGTACACCCTGATTGTGAATTGTACAGTCATGGTACATTTTGTTGTGAATTTCACAGTCATGGTACACCTAAATTGTGAATTTCACAGTAATGGTACACCTTGGTTAAGAATTTCACAGGAGCTTCAGTGAAAGAAAAGCACTGAGGTACCAGTATGTGACGAGACCGCCAGTCACCATCTACTGGCAATGTAACTGTTACAGCAATGTAACTGCTTAGAAATATTAATCTTAAAACATGCAAAAAATAGAAAATCTTTGGAAAAAGTTGATGAAACGCAGAAGAAATGTGTAAGGAAATAATGGAGACAAACTTCAAAGGTTAGACATGAGACAGAGGCGAATGGGGGATTCGCAGAGTGAGATAAAACATCTTTTGAACATCACAAGAGAACCATCCTCCTACATCGCTCCTGAATACAATCTGTGTGAGTGCATTTTAGGTCTGATCCAAGGCCTGAAATACACTCTGCTGTAGGAGGATAAGGGATGTAGACACGGCGGAGACTAGGATGTACGGAGACAGAGACAGTGATACGAGTACGGTTGAATGCCATGGAGAATGCAACCCACCCCAACCCCTCTCCCTGTCGGAACTGAGTATGTGTGGAGAAACTTGGAACATGAAGAGGTTCTCTGGTTATGAAGAAACACTACATATGTATCGAGGTTGTTGTTGAAGCAATTATAACTGATGTATCGGTGAGGCGCTCGCAAGGTTTGATCAGGTGTCACCAATGCACTCGGCATCGATGAACACCCTTCCCAAACTAGAGGTGGTTGAAAGAATGATACTATTGCAAAGAGCATGATGTCTGGAATGATTAGTATCAAATGACACAAATATCAATCAATTCAGGATGAGGAAGAAGGAGACCACAAATACTGCTACTAAACTAGGATATCTGAAGAACGAAGGAAAAATAGCCAAACATCTCTAAGTACAACTGCACTCCTACATTATTTGGTGTGCGAAAGAAGTGCGAAAGAAAGGAATTGAGAAACTGAAATAAACTGAGCATCCATATTAGTACTTTATAAAGAACCTAGAGGCGTTTCAAAAGAAAGGAAATTAATGTTGTACATATATTTTTTAAAACCAATTTGACTTCCCACTGAGTAAGAGCAAAATGACATGAGATAACTGAACGATGAAAGTGTTTGTGCAGGTTAGAGTCCCAGCGCTACCTTTTAGTTCACAATGTGGCTAAAAGAAGGCAGTGGGAGTCAGGCTACTTGTCAGAAATTATCACAAACTGAAGCAATAAATAACTGTTTAAGAAAACAAAATAACTAAAAGATGTTGAATTAACATGAAGTAAGGACACAAAGCATAAAAATATCATTCGTGGATTTTGTCCGCAAATTACCTAATTTCTTCCCAAAAAGCGACAATAAACTTGGTCCCCGATAGATTTCTGACAAGTGAGTTTCCATGACAATAGGTTAAGGCAGCTAATGTGTCGCCATAGAACATATATGTGACAATGGTAGCCACTGAATCGCACTCAAACACCAGTGTGTGGCAATGTTTGACATCAACTCGGTGATGAGTGAATGGTCACAAAGCAACATGTGCATAGCCATGGTAACCAGTGTTGCATGGCAACATTACCATGGTAACCAGTGTGTTACATAGCAACATAGCAATGGTACCCAGCGTGATACATAGCAACATACCCATGGTAACCTGAGGGTTACATAGCAACATGGTCATGCTAACCAGTGTGTTACAGAACAAAATAGCCATGGTAACCAGTGTGTTACAGAGCAACATAGCCATGGTAACTTAAAACCATAGCAACAAATATGTAATGATGGCAACACATGTGTTACAGTTGCAAATGCTGTCAGGTGTGTTAGTCTGTTAAATAAACTTACTTTTGCCAATGTGGCGGAGAGGGTGCCGAATAAGCGGGTGGCCCAGAATGTGGATGATAATCATCAGGATATCCTTGGCCTGCCCGCGAAGACCCCCCATCACCGTACCCACCTCTGTGGTCAGGATTATAGTCAGGATTATGAGCAGGGTTAGCATTTCTCTGATCACTACGGCCTGGGCCGTTACTATCTCTTTCATAACCGGTATTCTGTAAGCCACGACCATCGCGATAGTGTTTGGGGTTGTTCCTCATTCTGTACAAAGCATGCAAAGAAAAGTATGATAGAACAAAGTCAGGCAATGGGTTTACCAACCAACAGGATCATTCCACTACTAATTCTAGTTCTAAAACCTGCCACCAGAGGGGATTACTATCTGGACTAAGAGTCTGCAGACCAATCCACCACACCATGAATTTGATGCCAAACTACAGAGCCAAAGCAATATTTAATCAGTTGGAGCACATAACAGACAGGGCCCAGCACTCTAACCAACACCCATTCATAGCCTGAACACACCCAATCCTATTTAAACTGATAGAGGAACAAACAATATGACTAAGCTACAGTCATCTGCCGTCTTGGACAATTCATGTAGCAGAAGCAGAACGACATTAGCCATTTCAACACGCTAATTCGACCCCCAGAAAGTGTCATGCACATTACAGGCTGCCTTCAGTGCATACAAAACTTGCATCATATAGTTACCGTTACTATAGCGACAATATGGCCGACTCCTAAATGGTTAAAAAGCATGTCATACTTCATTCTTGCACATCAAATCATCATCAATTTCCAAATGACAAAAAGGATATGATGTATTTTTTGATTTGCCAAATATAATCACAGATGTAAGGGGTTTCAGATTCTTTATTCGTAGTCCAGATAATAATCTCCCAATGGCATCATTGCTTAGATATAAGGAAATTACTAAAACGGGCTGGGTTGATGAAGGCTATGGAAATAAATAAATTGTATGTTGTCTGAGGATGGTCTATAGAGGGGGACAGGAAAAGTTAACCCAAAGGAGCTTCCTCCGAATGACAAAATACTAAAGCAAATTCAAATGTTCTTGGCAAAAGATTTGCTGCGGAGCCACAGGGGAGCGCATAGCTTCAACCATGAACCTACAGGGTACCACTAATCCCCTATGCGAACATTTTGTAATTTACCACATGGCATCTTAGTTCTATTCCTTTCGGACTAAACAACGCCACCATAAGATTTGTCTTTTTGTTTCGACCTAGAACATAGGAATGAGGTTTGGGTTTATGAAGAGAACACCAGTCTAGGCTGCAAAACAAAGTGTTTAATGAACTAGGGAAGTGGATTAGAGAACTTTGAGATAAACAATGGGCTACTCTCTGACTAAATTATCATCAATCAAATGGAGTTTGGCAGTTAAGAATAGCAGCTTAATTCAAATTAACACACTGCAATAACAGGGATAAAGGGAAGGAACTAGAAACAGTAATTGACGTGAAAATCACCTTATTTGTATACTTGGGACTTGTAAATACAGAATTACGGAGATACAACGATTTGGAATAGCTTTGTGCATAGGTTACGATTTGGCATTGACCGAAGAACATTGAAATATCCTGTCTTACAACATGGAGGGATATTTCATCAACTATTAAAAAAGTAGAAGAAACGTAATTTTGGCAGACCTCCGATCTAAAGTGCACGTTGGAGAGATGGGACTTTGGCACCAAAAGGGTTTTAATGGGGGGGGGGGTCGGGTGTCAGTGAGGCATGCATATACCAATCAGTGAAGGGACAACACACATCAGATTAATAGATTCATCACAAGGATATGTACAGTGCCTAGGTTAATCTATCAATCTAATTAATCAAAATATACAGTGGTCAGAGGGATTTAGGTGACCCAGGTGGTCTTGAAATGATCAAATTGGATATTAGTAATAAAATATATAGTTAAATAGAATTGAATAATTCCTCTCTTTTGGCACATTTATTCATGTGTTTCATATCATAATCAAGGGCTTGAAAGTACAGTAGGGTTGAATTCAACTATAATTCACCAGATTTCATTGAGCAGGCCAAACTTTTGTGCAGACTGAGGAAACAAAAAAACAGTTCAGATTGAATCAATCATATAAATAGATGAGGGAGAAATTTAAATGTTAGTATGTTATTAGTGCATATTAGTATACTAACTAAAGTTTCAAGTTTAAGTGTTTAAGCTGAATGGCAAAACTGATCAGTCATCGGAGATTTGTAAATATCACAAAAGATACTTATAGCCAAAGTTTGATGAAAGGTTCTAAAGAAATTGATTGGATAACTTGTGGAGAATATCATAATGACAATTGGATGACAACAACTCGTTCTTCGACAAATCATGCATAGTCCCCATTTATAGCCATATTCGATGATTACAGCCAAAAGTACCAAACAGAAGAGGTTCCCATGTAATACAGGTTTACGGTGCACCCAATTATTTCCCAAACAACCTAAGCCCTTAATCAAAAATCAACCTCAAGAAGAATGTCAGAGTCGCAGAATGTTACCCTACCCGGGTCCCAACAATGTCTCGAGTGACTGGGGAAATCTTCCATTTGATGCTGGATTGAGGATTGAACTAAAACAGGCTTTGCACATCACTGCATAGGTGTGATTGGGAGCTCGCGTGGCAAGTCCATCCATTTCAACATTACGACTGAAAACACTCAAACCATGAGCAGACAACCTATGAACAACTTTAGACCGAATGAGTTTAACATTTCTTCTATTTCAGTTGTCTTTTCGTTTCAACTATCTCTTAACCTCATTTGGGTATATCACTAAAATACAAAAACCCCCTAAAGTGATATGAACAACACTATTGACAGACACCAAAGACATGGCACCAGCAGTCGACTTACTGCAACACTCTAGCTGGGATGTGGGCAGAGTACGTGTAAGTGTCTGGCCTGATATGGAAATGAACAAAATACCATGTACCAGTTGAGAAAAATAGCATCGGGCAAGATAGAACTAGCCCAGCAAATGACTGATGAAGGACTATGAATGACATGAGTGACATGAGGGACAGGCCTTGACGACAAAAAATGGAGACAATTCGAACAATAGAAAAGTCCTTTGTCTGAGAAGCTAGTTGACTCTTCTTGAGCAATCAGCAATCACGATTTTTTGTCGCTCCAACACTCGCCTTCAATTGAGTTGCTGTGCATTGTGCTTAAAGGGAGACTATGGGTAGGATTTAGGTAGGTTACATGAAGTGACCAATAGGGGTCTCTCTTATCTCACAGTAAATGGTAACTATTCGTGCTTGTGTTATAACCATCACTGAACCAAACACTACCCTTGCCCCTAACTTGGCACACTAGTCAGCTAAAGACTTTCAATTTGACTCACTAGCCCCTGCCTAAAGTCCCCCTTTAAAGGACAAAATGTGCTCTCCTTAAAATACCAGGCCTATAATGAACATCATTATATCACCTCTAATCTTCAGTGGTGGTACCCCAAGTACTTTAAGGAAACACATGCTCATATATATTGTGCACATACTGTATCAACGCATTTAAACCAGCTGAGAGGCGCCTGTACAAAACACCTATTTTATGTGTATGTGTAAAAGACCTGCCTTAACTGGCTTAAATGGGTCGACACAGTACATACTTAGTAGGCGGGAAAAAATGGGTACAACTCAGCATACAGTGAAAACTAAAGCTCAAACAACAGAATGCATGACAAGGGCACGAAATGAGCCTGTGATACAAAGATTGTGGCCGGGGTGACAATTGCAGATATGTTATCGAAAGACATCCCATCATTTTTGTCAAGATGATGGCTTAGATTAAAGTCAAATTATGTTTTTCACAAGGTGCATGTAGTTCATTGAGGCAAGACATGCTTGCTGTTTGTCATGACAACATTATTTAGAAACAGTGAAAAAGACTCCAAAGCCTAGCTTTCTCAGTATTGCATTCTGATTTCTCTTCCATTCAAATTTGGCAAGAAAAACATATTTTACTTCTTTCCAGATCAGCGCTCATAGTGGTGTTTTTCTTTTTCGGGGAAAATGGCTGTCTAATTATAGGTTGTCAACATTTTGTCAGCTCTGACGACCCAATCAACAGTGTAACCCAACAGAATTTGCCCATGCAAAAAGGTGCTCATCTGAAAAGAGGAAAATTGACACAAAATACTTTCAGCTGGAAACAGCCAACTGCTATCTGCAATTACCACCCACATCGATGAAATTGTCGTGTGCACATTTCAGAGGCCCAACATCTTGCATTTTACAAACATCTGAGTGACAAAATACCTTTCAGCAGGATTAACAAACTGAAGCATGTCCTCAATTATCAAATGTCTCGTGTCTTCACTCAGAGGGAAGCGTGGAAATTTGAGTTTTTTGCCTTTGATGCGATAGCCTAACATGTCCCTAGATGAGATAGAGTTAAATGAGATGGGATGCTCAGTGCTGACACCTAGTGGACAAACACAGAACTAGTGATTATGCCTACTGTGATGGTAAACCCTGTTCTTTCCACAGCCCGGAGCCAAAAAGTCAAGATTTTTTTACCTTCGTCTCAGACTGATTTTCTTCATTTTTAGAAATATGACATTTCTGCCAAAATACTTTATCAAATCTACACAAACTGGAAGCAATGGAAAGCTTTTCATAAGCCATCACCAAGCTTATCATCCCAAATTATCACGTTTATGTGAGAAAGATAACAGGGTCTACAGTACTTGTCAGTGATTACATCTGTCTCAGCACACGCGACATGCATAAATGCACTCTACCATGTCTAAAGCAAATTTCAGATGCATTTCAGGCATACGATCCACAAGTTAGTTTCCTGAACCAAGTTCTACATCTAAGAGGCCTTAGCTCTCCACCAGAATGCATCTGAAATCACGCTACAGACCAGTCCCTAAAATGTGGTGTTGTGCAAATGCTTAAAAGTCATAGCGATGTTAATCCGATGGTGTGTAATGTCAAATATCTCAGGAAGACTACTAGTGAATGATATTGGAGACTATTACAACAACCGATAAAGAGACTGACAACGTGGCCAAGGAAAGTCATTTAATGTTTCACGACCTTAGGCAGGACTTCCAACAAATGATGACGCCCCAAAGTTAATTCCTCGTCATCCTGGGTAGAGGAGATGGAGTAGACACAGTGTCAACCGGTAGGTGAATGCCTTTTTCACAAAACTGCAATTTGATTAGTAACAACCCGGTACTGGTTCTCCACAATAGATGGCATCAGCTGTGTGGCGGAGGAAACCGACTAATAGGCGAAGATTCGTAGCATTAGTAACCTTTGTTAGTGAGGAGATATGATGTGAGGAGTAATGTAGTGTCTTTACAAGCAGCCATGGATCGTTACAAACTAATATCTTGTTTTTTTGTTCTTTTCAAAACAGTAGCACCTCTCCATTGAAGACACCCTCAAGACTGACAATTGCTATCCCTAGTAGATGTCCTGATTAGAGTGGTCAAATTGAATGGATACAATCAATTTGTGACCAAAACTTGTGTCCCTGATAGAGACGTTGTCCTTAATAGAGAGGTGTCCGCTTAGGGAGGTTTCACTGTACTACTAGTAGCCATGACTGCAAAGTGTAAGGCATGCAGAGTGACACAGCAACGTGTAGACGTGTCTTCACTGAGGCAGAGGTCCTTCACTGAGACAGGGGTGTCTTCACTAAGACAGAGTATGCTTGAGAAGACCGGCGAAGCTACAGGTATAATGGTAATGACATGGCTGGTATTGTTATGATGATGTTCATGTTGAATCAGGGCCATCTGTAAAGTACTTATAAACGAGGGGAGAGAGGATCAAATTCACATCGAATGAATAAATGAATGAAGATTTCTTAGTAAGCTGAATCTGACAACGGTTTTTCACAACCTGGGGGTTGTGGTGTCTTAGTATAGTATTTGCCAGATACATGACAGATGGCCCTGTGCCATACACCCATGTAACAAGCATTGATCATCCTGCACTGACGGTCCCTGGAATAGGTGAGAACCTTCTGAGAGCAAGCATATCAAGGAGACTATCAAGAAATAAGTTCTCCCTCGAGGGAATTTGTTCCAATATTTCGTGAGAAACCGCAATCGCAGGAAAATACTTGTTGAAACATGTGGTGTACGGTATTATGCAGATTGGAAAGTGAGAGGATGGAAAGTTAAAATGTTAGTATGTATATGTACACATGATACAGCGAGAATTCTGATTCTTAATCTTCACTTGATGTAAAGTTTCAGGATTTTTATATGCAATCCAATTTGATTATTACAATACTATTTTCAGAAATCTTCCAACTTTTTGTTTGTTTGATAAAAAGAATATTTTCATCAAACAAAACCAAATTCGATTTGATCATGCATCCAGTGAAGAATTGAGAACTATAAGAAGCAATTTGCGGAAAATGTCATTAAAAACTAATTGAAAAGTTCATGAAATATGGACGCACAATACGCATAATTATTTATCAATATGAATAAAGGTTAATAACTGAAATACAGTACCCAGGGATTCCAATTCTAGACAAACTTAAATGAAAAATGCAAGTTTGACTGTTGATCTTCCTTAGTATTGAGTTCTCTTAGATTGCTTACATACTGGCGACAAATTTGTACCAAATAACGCTTCAAAGACAGATCTGGCATGACCTTTCAATGAGGGACTTCATTGCCTGAAGGCAGTAGTTCAATACTCCAATAAGTCAGACCAAATTTCCTGATTTTTTACCCAGTACGAGGTGACTGTCGGACAAGTTACTATACCACATGGGCACCGAGACAGTGGCATTCGAACACAGTTGGACATAGAACACCATAGAACAACTGGTCAGAAACTGTACGGATGACTCCAACAAATTTAAAACTCACACCTCAAAATGTTTCACCAGCACAACAATCCAGGAAAAGAACCCCATGCCAACACCAGCGAAAAGTTAGTCACTTCGAGAAGCAAAAGTTGATCGTTTTACAGGCATTTGATGATTGTTTTTTTTGGGGGGGGGGGGGATTTACTACTTACTCATTGAGTGGAATGTTATCTCCAGGGTAGATACCGTGGTAATTATTAGCATCACTGCAAAGACAAAATGAACATTCATTCAACTTGATTAAAGTCAAAGAATGAGATGGCAAAGACAGCGCACAAGACGACAGAAGGATTCTCAGCACTTTTACCTAAAAATTTCCTGTGTGCATTTTGATAACAGAGGAATGTTTCATTCACTCGAGACATGTTATGAGATACTTTCTTGTAACAACAAATCTTAAGCTTGGCTCACATGAGAATGGTACAGAATAAGTTGACACAAGTCATAAAATCATATCAACACTAACGATAATGTGACTTAAGCAAGTAGATGAGAAAAATCAATAACACATACTTTTCTCCTAATAACACAACCTATTGTCCTATTTATTTATTGACATCAAGATTTGGTGATCTTAGACTTTTGTGTATTCATGGAACAGGAAGGGCAATAGGACGAGGCTTAGGTGAGAGAGGTTAGATGACTTATCGCCGAACATCTGGACTTTAGTTATTACGGTCTTATTTTTGGGTAGGCATGGTTTTTACAAGGACTGGTTCTGTTCATACAATCATGATGTAGCATTTGACTTTTGAATGGGAACAAAGCAGCAAATCGATAAATGTTCTTGTGTCCTCTTGAATGAGCATATGAAATGAAACATCTATGTGTTTGCTGCCACAAAACCAGCGTCGTTAACTTAATTTGTACTTTTTTAATAAACCATTAATACTAGAAATGATTCAAGCAGTTAGAAGCTTTCATCATCAGGTGAGAGTATGTCAATAGTGGCTGGTGCTGTACGTTTTGACGATGCAATGTTGGACTCACATCGGGAGAGACATCAGTGACATTAGAACTTGTATCGCTCATGACAGCTGCTAAACTATATGATCCCTCCAGACATCACAAGCTCACCAGCCAAGGTAAAAATTGACAAGCTCTGTTTAGGCACGATGTCTTCACCATCATCAGTCTGCCATTACGTCATAAAAACATACCGGTATCTAGGATTGATATTATTATACTATTTTAGCCACATAGAGCATCTTTTTTGAAAAAAAAATTAGCTTTTAGCATGTTAAATTATATTCAAAGGGTTTGCGGAAGGCACGAACATATTCAAATGCTACCTGGACAGCTTTCTAACGACATCTTTTTTTCGATGGTCATTTTTCTCGTGCCGTCTGGTCAATTTAGACCAACTCCTTCTTTTTGCGAGAGGACCAGGGTCTTCAGCTTGGAAATGATGACAAGGGGAGCGGTCATCGACTCTAAGGAATGAAAGCGGAGGAGTTATTCCAATGTGACCAATAGGTGGGGCCAAATATCCTCTGGCTCTGCCGTACCGGGATTTTCCCTCATTCAAACAAATTAGAAATATGGTGAACCACTAGTTCACCGAAGGAAGCAACTACCATAGTATCCATACCAATACTCAAATATATTTGTTATAAGCTTGCACATGTAAGCTAAAAATTGCTCATAAACTTTCACACCAAAATTGATATGATTCAAAATCAAATGTTCAATCAACTGAGCTCATCAGTGCAACGTTAAATCCGATAACAATTATGATATTATGACATTCAGTTGAGCATCAAGCTTTATTTTGAGACTATTCCCATCGTCTGCCGTGCCATTGATATTTGTAATTATGTTCGGAGGAAATCGCAAGCTTTTAACAACATCAAGGTCTTTAAGACAACACATTTTTCCGTTTGACATGCTTCATGAGAGTTGTTGGATGTATTTTGAATTAAATCGTTGCCAAATTGACAATGTTTAACGAACCTTACTTTCTTTTAATCTGAAGTGGACCGAAACTGACATGATTTTATATTGTCGGTGATTACTCAATACTAGGCCTGACTTTCTGCCCAATTCGGTGGGATGGGTGACATTTCTCCGGGTGCACTTGGGGATAAGACAAATGTTAAACAAACATAAGCAAACACGAGCAGTGCTTCTATCGTCCATGTCTACCCTGTTGAGAACAGGAGCAAGTTAAATTTAAGTGTTTCTTTACTTACGCGTCATCAAACTCTTTAGCGGAGTATTTTTCTGTCTTGCGATATAAACCCGCCAACTTGACGCTGAATATCAGACTTGGAATGAAGAAGAATAAACACCAGCCAAATGCAAACCAGAATCCATTCTGAAATGAAATGCAAACATTGGAATATCAGGGCGAGATATTTACGGGTGAAGGAGAAATAAGTTGACATCTGAGAGTGAGAACTGATATCTAATATAGAAGAGTGTTATTTTTCAACAGGTGATGCAAGTGCGGTGATTCAAGTTAATACACCCGTTACATGCCACAGGAAATAACAGAATTGACTCGCAGGAATTCGTTGTGGCTGATGAAAATTGAGGGGCGAAACGAGCATCTTTCAACCCTCTAATCCTTTCACCCCGCAATTCTAACTAGCCCCAAAGGACTCGGATTGTCTGTAACCAGGATATAACTTGGATTCTATGTGTACTTACGAGTGGGTTGAGTGTTTTCTTGCATGTGGTGTTGATGAGTCCCATCAATGAATCATATAACGGTTTACATTTGCCTATATTATTCTCCAACTGGAATGAGAGAAGAGAAGATTTGAAAATATCAAATAATTTTTTTAGGGAGGCCTTTTTTTGCAGTCACGGACGGCCTATGAGAAGTGCCTGAAGCCCAGCCTGCATTGTCCCACATTTCTATAGGATTAGTCCACCCGGGCATGAGTGGGCACTTTTATGCTGACTAGACAGCTAGCTCTGTCACAGCTTCTCAAGGCCGAGATAATGCCCATAAAACCCTCAGGAAAATTGCCTCACCACAGAAATTATTCTATGCCCACACACGACACTCTAACTCAGTTCACACATTTGACTAGTATTTCACCTCACAATTTTGAAACGGTAGCTCACCTCATAAACAAGTTGGTTTCCTAGCACCCTGGCATTCTGCTTTATGGAAACTGCAGTTGAATTGGCAGCCTGGAAAGAAATAGGGAATCATGAAAACAAATGCAAAATAGGAAGCCATTAAATTGCAAAATGATGTTTTCGTGAAAAACTCGAATCGAGCCTGGTCTAAGAATGCTCAAAGGGTACCTCAACCAGTTGCTTGATTTATTTATATTGTATTATTCTCCAATATCTGGCAATGCTGTGAGCATGTGGGAGGGGAGGGGGGCGATTTTGTTCTAGAATACTGAAATCAAGGTTTCGTCCAACGTGGTGAGATGCATTTAAGTTATGTCAGAACCGGGAGTCTTTTTCACTGAAGGTCAGTTCTGATTAACTCTAGACGGCATACATCTTGACCACCAAGGTTCTTGCATCTGATCAGTTTCTCATATATAGGGCTTGGAGTAGCATGGTCACAAATCCTGCTCTTCTATCAAATATTTCACAATTTACATTACAGTGGAACCCCGGTTGGCGACCATCCCGGTAACGCGACCACCCCGCTAACGCGACCACGATTCTCCGGTCCCGAATGGTTTCCTCTCTAATTACCATTAAGAGACCCCCGCTAAGACGACCACCCCGGTACCCCGACCGCGACCACTGGCTTGGCCGGTCCCAAACTGAAAATCAACCCCGCTAACCCGACCACCAGGCCTAATTGCCGTAATCGGTCGCGACCGCGGCATAGTAATTAGCACCTCGCTGCCAAGCTTTGTTAAGACGGGGACAATGGCCATGGGAATACATATGAAAACAAAAAATACAATGTGATTTTGCAGGTATGATCAATTGTATAAGTGTAAATGAATAAATAAACTTTCCTTTTCTAACGTTTTCATGGTTTGTTTTCATTACTGAGCCAGTTCAGTACCAGACATGCGCACTCAGCAGCAGCAAAATCATGTGATTTGCGTGATTTGCATATGAACTTAAAAAAACGGCGGGTAGTTTGAAGACCACACTTATGACAATAACAAGCTTGCGAGACGTTTGAATGTTTTATGATATGGAGAACTTGGTTGATTTACGACAGTATCATTTTATATTTCTTTAAATATTTTGACTGAAAATAGATTTGATTAAAACTGTAGCATTACTCAACTCATCATTCACGTGGAATCATACGACAAGTTTACTTCAATCGTCACAAACAGTCGGGTACATGGAGGATGATTCACCAAATTGCCCGCAAATGCGTCACGTCGGGCAGATAATGAAACTTTGTGGATAAAATGAGTTACAAAATTACCTTTTCTAACTCATTCTGAGAATGTAACATGTAATTTTATCGACGAACTGTTCTTGCGAGGCATGATAACAAAACTTTGGAGCGTGCATCATCTCAATCAGGCAGCGTTGCTATGGTAGTACAGCGTACACACGCCATGCAGTCGGCAATTTTGGCGGGAAAAATAATCATGTATTTCGTCTGGGGATTCCCAACCCCGCTAACACGACCACCCCGGTAACACGACCACTCCGACCACGGTCCCATGAGTGGTCGTGTTACCGGGGTTCCACTGTAGTTCGTCAGAAGTTCTCGAGTATAGCTCATGCAAACAACAGATTTTCAACATCTTACCTTCGCGATGAGTGTGCCGAAATTAGTATTTATATTCAATTGCGCATTTTCTAATCCGGTTTTCAGATCGCCTGCACTGGTCTGAAAATAAACAAAGGATTATTAATGACCCAAAGCAGGTTGGTTGAAAATTACAGCAAGTTTTCATATCTTTGGAAAGGTTTTGCAAAACAAGATGATTTCAGGTAATCAGAGGAAAGATCTCAAAATACTAACTTTAGATCAATTCAAGGGCTTAAAAAATTCAAATTACAGTCAAATTTTTCTGGTATGATATGAAATTAGGAACCGTCAGCGTGCGATGATTCATAATCTATTGGTCCTTAAAGGGTTAAAATGTTAAATGAGCAGAGAGAGCACCTCACCTGAATGTTTGCCGATGAGAGGTCGGTCATCTGTTTTTTGAGGGCATCCTGAAGAAAAAGAGGCAATGATTAGAAACCTAGTACATGCCTTGACCCTTTTGGTAAATATCATTGATACAGAATGGACACTTCAGGAATATCAAGTCTCGGGATATGATAAGAGCAAGGAATATATGTCTGCCCTAGACTTCAACAACGGCCCATCCGAAGCAAATAAATGCAGGTGTTCTGCGAAGAGCATTATTTTTATCATTTCGTATCCACAGGAAAGCATACTTACAATATCTGTGTTCATCGTCTTGATAAGTCCTGAATCCTTGCTCAGATCATTGAGGGTGGTGATGCTGGTCTGTATCTTAGCTTGGTCCACCTGGAAGTTTTATAAACGACAAAAATAGGTCAGGTATGTGTCAAACTTGAAAGAGTTTCAGAACATGGCATGCTATATTTTCATTACAACGTACCTCAGGAAAAATAAAGTGGAACATTCCTTAGCAGACACATCTGTTAGCTGGACACCCTATCTCTCATTACACTGCGTTTAATCCTGAATTAATCGTTTCCACTCAATTTGTCATCTCAAATCAGGACACCTCTCCTTTACAAATATCATTTGTGGTTCCCCGAGGGTGTCCTCTATAGAGAAGTTCTACTGGCCACTATAACAGAGACTGTAACGCTTCAATTGTACAAAGCACTCTGTATGGCAGAGCAGTTTAAATCATCTTAAGTTAACGTTTCCTGCAATATTACATATTGCCTGTAGATACATCTACGATTCAAACTTTCACTCGCCTAACGATTTCTACAGTATTGGTAAACATGCTTACCCCTGGTTCACCTTTTACTCCTTCAAGCGCTGTGATGTAGGTAGAAAGTGAAATACTAAGGAGCTGCTTCTTAAGCTGAAAAATAAATAGTATAGGTTAAGTCAAAATGACGAAAGCAATCTTTTTGGATAGAAGAACAGTCAATGATGATAATGATAATAGTGAGTTTATATATAGCCCTTTTCACTGTACCATCTACGGTTTCAAAGCATTTTACAATTGCACACATTATAACACAGCCTATCCAGAAACCTTCTGGGAGAACCAAGGGCAGTCACAATCTAGCTCACACAAGGACATAATCTTGCACTCACAAGGGCTTTACAATCGCACCCATTTTTACCCAGCCTATCCAGAACCCTTTTTGGAGAACCAAGGACAGCCACAATCTAGCGCACGCAAGGACATTTCAGGCCTGTTGAAGGTAGTGGCACTGGCTGGGTATCGCAACCGAGGACCTCCTGATCAGAGGGCCGATGCTCAACCATTGTGCCACCGTGCTCCCCAGTCAGTATATCATGAGACATTGTATTCTGATCAATCACTAAATAATGAATATGGTACAATTAGGTACATCTCTAACCACACTATAGCCAACTTACTTCATCCAAGGAGTCCTGGAAGTTGATGGTACTATAATCTGAGTTGACTACATCGGTGAGCAGTTTATCGGCATCCGGCGGAAGCAACACTATGTTATCAATCTTCACGTTCTTAATTTGTGCTGCGATTTTATCAACTTCTTGGTCTACTGTTTTCATCTGGAAAAGGAAATTGGAACTTAAAGATGAGAAATGATGATAGTGGTGTTAACCACATCAAGTTATGCCAAAAATCGCATGGGACACTCCCCTATATGACTGCATAGTATCTACAGTCAAATAATCGCAGGTTTTTATATTAATCTGTTTTTCCATACCTCGAGTACGTCTCACTCAACTGTGCTCAATCTGCAGGGGGGACAAATAAAAAAGTGATGACCAGACCTTGGTTCAAACCCACAACTGCTTCGGATCCAAGTCACCCTTAACCAGAATACACTCAAGTTTAATGTAGTATTAATAGAAATTACCAGCCGTCTGCCATCTTGGATGTCTGTTTTTCACGGTGACCCAGGAGAAATTTGACGTACACATATATGTACAAAGCAATGCACTATAGCATTTTCTAGCGGGCAAAAAAATCGACAGGTGTCCAGTGGATTCAATGAATAACTGACTTACAGCATCGTCGATGATCTTGCTGACGTCCAACAAATTCTTCAACTTGAGGGCGCTGTAAATGGCAGCATCTTCACTGCATTTCCTGAAACATTACCAAACAATCGTGTCACAACACACACTACAGCATATCAATACTTCTTTTTCTGCAATCACTTAACACCCTTTTAGAAATGACCTCAGAGAAGTAATATTGATAAGAATATTTTTGGTGCCTTCCAATAGTGGATGCTCTTCCTGTTATAAGATGTGCAGATACGAATGCAAACAAAAATCAATTGGACAAACTAAGACATCGAATGACTGGTCTATTGTCTACTTCAGTTAATTTAATGGGTTAATGTGAGCTGGGTGAATTTGTGGGGGGGGTCAGCCTGAGGATGGATTGGGTAAAAAGTTTACAAATGTAAACTTGGCAGAACTCACTTTAGGACTTCCTGCACGCTCAACTCGGTATTCTTTCCCGGGAAAATGTACTGGCCAAGGTTCAAGAACTCATCAATTTGCTGCAAACATGGAGAAAATCATTGAGCCTTTTGATAAGCTGGTTGGTTTCGTTGAAAAAAAGTCACAATGGCACATGTAACTCCTATCTAATACTGGATACGAATTTAAACTCTCATCTCAATTTCTTCTCAAAGTGTTGTTGGTTCGGCATTGTACATAACTACCTTTCTGTTCATCTCGGCAAATTTACTCACCTCAATCTGCGAACTGTTGATTGGATCAACCAAGTGCCGACAGACCTCGGTCTCCACAGGTCCGCCAATAATGAACAGGATCATGGTCATCAGCATCAGGAGCCAACAGAAAAGGAATGTGAATCCAACCCCACTGAAATCATACAGGTCAAATTTTATAATGAGTGTTTTATACTGACCATGTGCTTTGCAAGAACTGTCACAACAACAGGTTTCCCCAGAGGCCCCGGGCACAAACTCTATCAAAGGGTAAAGGCCCATGCTCATACCTTAAGTTTGGAAGGCATCCCTACCTCGAAAATGCCAGAAACTTTTGTTCTGCCACTTCGAAAAGGTCAGGGGTGGACACCACAGGACATTGTCAAAGCTTCAGGACCCCTTTCCAGGGAGCAGATCAGACCCCTTTCTAGGGAGTAGTCTCAAGACAAACCAGTTCTACACCTCGTGATGTACAATACGCATTTGGCAAGTTTTATCAGGAAGGCCCTTAGTCGGGATTCTAGACCCCAAAAATTAATATCTACCCCCTTCTTACAGTGTCTCGAGGATTTGCTCAAGAATTGTTTAACTGCAAAAAAGGAATAGAACACAACAACGCTATTGATACTCACGCCATCAGGAAGTCAGCGCCCACCCCCTTGTTGCAGGCCCGTGCATCCTCGTAAGGTCTCTCACCGCATGCTCCGAACATCAGCCCAAGGAAGTTCAGGAGGACGACCAGGAGTAGGATGCAGCTCAGGGCAATACCACCGTACATCCTGAAGTAGAAATGATTATTTTCGTTAGACGTTGCAGTGAAACTTACAAATATGCAGTTACACTTACCAATCCCTGGCATTGCTATCCTCCCAATGAAGTATCAACCTTTTTGCCTAGGCAACATGAACAAAGTCGTTTAAGACCTTGGGTGCCACAGCCTTGGCCTTAGTTCTGTGAGTCATGGCTCCAAGGTAAATTGATTATTAAGGTGATTTTGGGTCAAGTTATAAACAGCCTCGTATACTATAAACCCATTAGAAGCGAATATACAGTGAAGTTTACGTCACCATTTTCTTTGTATCTGGGTGTAATTAAGTTTCTAGTAAACGATTACTTCACTTACACATAGTCGCCATATTTCTTGACCTCGGGTTTAAACTTCTCGACTGTCTGTCTGGCAGTCTCCAACTGTTTTGTCATGTCCGACAACATATCACTCATTTTGGTCAGCTGCTGCTCTATATTCCCCTTAATGTCATTGATGGCTGTTTCAGACTCTGAAATGCAAATGCAAATGAACCCATTTTCACAATTTCATTCAAGCTGAATTACCTGAATACAATATCTGTGTCAGAGGAGTTTCTCTATACAACTGCTTCAAAATTCTCGTCTATCTTTTTGGTTTCAATTTTACCCCAACAAATTGCGAACAATCTGTGAGGTGACATAAATAAAGACCACTCGGGAATTGACCCGAGTGCCATGTATTGTAGGCCTAGGCTATGCGCCTATGAAGATGAAGGCATCATTAATCAATAGTACAATTTTAGTACCATTCAATACTTGGTCAAGAAAATTTAGATTCACACAGATTTTTGCAGCTTAAACTACCAAATGGAATGACGTTAAGATTCGTTCTTTCGACACATTGTATATTGTCACTAAAAGAACATTTTAGTAAAAAGATATTAGCATTTTATCACTTAGTTTTAGTTTATATGCAGGTATTTGCAATTCATGACCTAAACAAAAACTAATTCTAGATGGCAGCACTGCTGCTATAGTGTGACACAATGGGGGGGGGGGGGCGGGGGCGTACACAATGTCTTCAGCCACTTCATTTTGGTAAGTGGCATCCAAAGGGGAATTCTATGAATTCCTTTATCATCATCACATTTTGCTTCAAAATTCTCATCTATCTTTTTCCTTTCAATTTAACCCCAACAAATTGCGAACAATCTGTGAGGTGACATAAATAAAGACCACTCGGGAATTGACCCGAGTGCCATGTATTGTAGGCCTAGGCTATGCGCCTATGAAGATGAAGGCACCATTGATCACTAGTACAATTTTAGTACCACTCAATACTTGGTCAAGGAAATTTAGATTCACACAGATTTTTGCAGCTTAAACTACCAAATGGAATGACGTTAAGATTAGTTCTTTCGACACATTGTATATTGTCACTGAAACAACATTTTAGTTAAAAGATATTAGCATTTTATCACTTAGTTTTAGTTTATATGCAGGTATTTGCAATTTATGACCTAAACAAAAACAAATTCTAGATGGCAGCACTGCTGCTATAGTGTGACACAATGGGAAGTGGCATCATGGTGTACAAAAGAACTCATTGCAGCGGTAGAGTGAATGCCAATGAACTACAGTAAACAGAGTGTATCGTAAACAGTAAACTATGCTCCCTTCTAAAATTTTCTGCGTCTTATTTATTTTTGTACACTTAGGAAATTTGGGGTCAGTGACAACACCTAATCTACATTGTAATTCTAGCACAAATCCTATGCAAGTCATTTTTCACATCCTCATAAACAATGACTGTCCACTTGATAATAGTCACAGGCAAATGATTTCTCAGCCACAGCTGCCCCATTCAATTGAATTGGTGCCTTCTTCATAGAAATTTAACACCAGTGAATACAGGGTGTCCCAAACTCAAGTCAATTTTAAAGTGTCCATATGTTTAGCTTGGTCTCTGGGAAACAGAGCTTTTATTTACTTTGTATGATCAAGGTTGAGGACTTTGAATCAAGACTGCAGTCAGTGGTGTTCGAATAAAATTTCCAACTTCAAAACACTTACGATTAATGTACGACTGGACGCTCTTTGAAATGTTGGCAGAAATTTCATTGTAGTCTGCTTTGCCCTGAAATATATATAACCGACATCATCTCGGGACAACAAAGATTTCATATGCCGAGTGATTTCATTTTTACGCAACAGAGGGAAATTTATCTTGACCTATATTTTAACGCACTATCTGCATATGGCCATCACTGTTCCACGTAATAGCACCATATGGAAAGCACTGTGAGCAAGCACCTGCTTGAAATGAGCGCTGTCGAAATAGGGTATTTATGTAGGTACCTACAAGTATATGTCGTCTGACATCGTCGTTGTTTTTTCCGCTGGCGAATCTCTCTCAAACTTGATTTTTCCTAAACGGTACAAATTAAACTTACCTTATTTATCTCTGCTGTGATATTTTTGCCCTCAATATCCTTTAACTTCTGGATAACTCCATCAACGTTGGCCAGCTAAAAAAACAGAGGGAAACACTGAGATATAAATCACACCTTAAAACAAAGTGGACAGATGACGATGAGTACAGTATGATCAGCAGTTTGTTACTAGACACAAATGAACAGTTTGGCTTGGGATCCATCAATGCGATTGTGCTGTTTCATCGAAATTTTCTAAACTCTGTGTTGACCACGAGATGATTATCATCTATACAAATCTGCAAAGAAGTGCTTTCATTGAAATTTTAACACAGGATGCATGCCACACAGGTGCTGATCGGTCCCTAATTTTGTGTCACACGTGTGTGTTGTATGCATCAGGTGAATGAAATTGACACTTGTATGCCGCAAAATCCAAAATGAATTTGCTCTAATGCGGTCATCAGGTCACTATTACAACCCTCAAGACAAATTACCAATGTTGCAATATCCGCCAGTGCGACTTTGACCTGCAGCAAATTCACGCCTGCTCCTGAACAACCAATGATAATCACCCCAGCTTATCAGATCTCCATGCTGACGAAGGATTCCCCGCCTGCCGATTGTGCCCAGGCCAGATGAATAAATTTTCTATCAAGTCTCATAAAATTGTTTTTATGTAAGAAAGGGAGATCTGTTTAACTTGGGTGATGGATTTTGTTAATCAACTACAAAATGATCTTTCAGTTGTTAGAATGACACACAGAAAAGTTCCCACTGCTTGTGATACAGGAGAATCACCGTTGATAGGAGTGCTGGGAGAGAGGGGGATTATTTTCAGCATAAGGCAGATCGAGGCATTTCAAGCAGTTTTTTACACCATGAAAGCACAAGTTACGTTAGTAGGGAAATAGCGCCACCACCAAGCCCCTCGCAAGATTAGTTGTTACTGTACTGTACAAGGAAAAGTTGTCTCAGAAATACTCCTCGAGTGAAAACTGATGCATCATACCTTCCACCATAATGAAATAATCGTGATTTAATTCCTAGATATCTATCTGCATGCATGTTCACATCATGTGACAAGAACTTGTGGCCTAGGAGATTCACACTGAGGAGGTTGTGCTCAGACACAAGTGCTCATAGAATCTACTCCGTGAACGAGATATGTCCATCCTATGTGACGCTAACGCTCATATTATCACAATGTACATATCATTGCTGGCAAACATATCACTGTAAATCAAGATTTTCCTTACAAATCAAGTCATTGTTGAGACATAAGGAAGAACTGGCATGATATCATGAGCCAGGTGACGAAAAAAACAAGAGGCAACATGAGTGGTTCTATCACAAATGTATACAACACATACTGAAGATCTCCAATGGATTTACAACAGCATTCATAGTCATGCACGACCCTGTTTAGGTCTAGTTCTTAAACACGTGATTAGATACGTCCAAATAGGAGCCCTATCACATTATAAGGTAGCAGAAGAAGTTCTGTTGAAACACTACCCCCCCCCCTCACCATTGAACAACTGAAATTATCGGAACAGAAAAGCAACATGCTATAACAAACTGCCACCAATGGCCTGCATATACCTGCAGAGACTTCAGCCAATGCTTGTCAAGCACGTCCTCTAGTTTCACCTATCTAAGACCGGTTTTGAATATTCAATTAAAGCCCAGTTTAATGCACATGGCATTTCAATGCCTTTCAACAAGTTCAATTTGAATAGACTATGGGTTGGCGAAACTTTTAAAGTTGCCCACTGTCAAAAACGTACCAATTCGCACCAAAAACATATTACTTCAAAGAGAAGGTAAGTTTTTGTTTAAAGTGAAGTAAGATGTTTTTGCTGATGGTTATGACATCATGTTCTGGCTTGACCTTAGTTTTCATTTCTTAGTAATTAATCAACTGGTCTTACATCTGTGGAAGTAGAGTACAGGCAATTGAGCTGATTATCCCATTAGGGAAATCCTCTTGAAGGACTTGTTAGTACCAGATGCAGCATTTGCATATATACAAGAATTATATATCAACCCTAGGCCTATGTAAAATACGTCCGATGGAGCAAGTAGGAGTCAACAGAGGAGAAAACCTGCACACCATTTCAACAGACCTGAATTGTACAGCCAGGGCCCAATTGTTCAAAAACAAGTTTTGCCACTAATGTTTCAGTTAACTAGACCTTAAGTCTAAGGGCTTCACTGAAGGAGATAACGTCAAGTTAACGCCAACATCAGTGACAAAATTAGTTATGAACCACCATGCCCAGAATAATTTGAATTATCCCAGATACGAAGTTTCTACGTTAATTTGGAATGGTTGGAATGGCCAAAGGGGGCAATTCTGTCCAATGAACTGTTAAAGACAAATATGGTTGTGACGGAAGGAGGATTGTGAGGTTAGAATGTTCTCCTATTTTAAACTCACCGTCTGGTTAACCTGGAATACAGTGATAACAAAGGAACGGTATGAAACATAAAGTAGACGAAAATTACACGATGCAACAAAAATCGTAAGGGAAATTAGTAAGGGACAGTGAAATTGATTTTGCATGTATAAGTCATTTTTCTTGTTATCCATGTCGTCGACTTTGGACAACCCTATGTTTTTATCTACAAAACAGACACTAAATGAAAACTCACATGGACAAGACAGCTAAAAGAATCAATTCTAATAGATTACTACCCATTTCTTTTTTTTCGGGAACCCTGTGATGTTCTGCAACAAGTAATAGGCACTTCAGTTTATAGATGCAAGGCATACCTTGGTGAATTCGATGTTGACCTTGAGTTTATCCGTCTCAGTTGACACAGTGTTACACAAACTAGTTGAGCAGGCGCCGAGTGCACCTTTCACGTCTGTACGGACATTACCGAGCTGAGTCTCGAGGGTTTTGGCATCCGTTATGAGCTTACTTGTCAAATCCCGCGTCACCTCTAAACCTTTCCTGAGGGTTGTTACATCTGAAAGGAAACTGAGCATGTAAGCAGCTCTCTGATTGGTCGATACACAAAAAGCTGGACTATGTCACCACCAATGATATAACATCTAATAATTCTTGGCAGAATTCCACTACAGCTATGCTTTCAAAGGTTTGATTGTACAGTCAAGCAAAAAAATACCAAATAAACTATAATCCTCATGGTTTTTTCACCCAATTTATTCAGTATATGAAAAATGATATGAACCCATCATAAAAACAACTTTTCCATAGTAATCATCATTAACAAAATCATCTTATTTTGTATTCAAAACCTTTACCTTCTGCAAGCTTAGTAGCATTGTCTAGTAATGGTCCAGCATTTGTGAGTTGTCCGATATCGTTTTGGACTTTCGTTGATATAGCTGGAAAAAAACAGTTGAAATTGTTACTAAAAGATGGCATCATGTTCAAGAAAGCTCCATCAAAATCTCCTCTTCGGTGTGATCACTTCCGTGTCGAAACCGTATTTTTGGTTTCAACACATGAATCTTCCGAAGACTCATGACTTCATTGAACTTCTGATAATCATACTGAGAGTGTTCTTCTTACAACATCATGCAGCCTCATAAAATGTCCTCGGTTTTGTCATTATTCTGTCATTATTCTTGGATATTTTCAATGTCTGTTTCTATACTTACATTTCACGTCGGCGATTATTTTCGCTTTCGTTTCATCGAATTTATTCAGCACCGTTGTTTTTAATTCCTAAAATCAAAGAAGATGAAATTCTGAAACTAGCAGTTAGTTTTGATTTCCATCAATGAGTCATATCATCCCCTCAAAGGATGTATCCGATTTATCAGACTTCTAAGAAATTTCTGATCCTTGACTGCTCAATTGGGTCGAAACGTACCATATTTTAAATCAATTTGATCTTTGATTTTGTTTGTGCAGTTCAGCTGAGTTCTGGCAGGTAACTCTAAAGTTACATGACCTGACACCGTCTGCTGATAATCCAGGCCAACTTACCGTTGCAGTGTTTGAGACGTATTGCTCCACCCCCTCGATGTTACTACTGACGGACCCCACAAAACCGTTGTCATCATCTGATGCCTGCTTGTGTATGAGATCATTGGTGACAAAAGCACAGACAGTGGCAGCACTGGAAGTGAAAATAGAGAGATTAAAGGGAGAAGACAGGAAGTGCTATAGGTGGGCCAGATTTCATGTGTTTGGGAAACTGGGAAAAAACAGGGTGTCAATACTATACTCCTATAGTCCTCTCAATATCAGGACCTATTTCAGCTCGGGGGGGGGGGGGGGGTAAGCAATATTTTCACATCCACTTGTTTGAAAACTGTCGGTGGGCACATTCTGATGGGACGTATGTCATGACACATTTTCTTCTTTTTTTCCAAAACAGCCAGAGATCTTTTATAATAATTGAGCATGAGCGAGCTAGACAGGTTAAATACCATTCCATCCAGTAGCAGAGTAAACCACATTATTAGCGTGATCAGGTTAATATGTTCAATGAGTTTATATTGAATCCAAACAATCATGTTATCTTCGTAAATACAACTAATAGAAAGTTGAAATTACTCCCTCATCAATTACTGTGTGCCAGAGTTATTAGAATTACATGAGTATTAACAGTACAGTCCACCATTAATTCTATGCACATAGGGCCCATACTGGCAGAGGAAATTTGAAACAAAGGTCTGTAGAATGGGTAAACTTTCAATCAACCTTAATTACTCCCCAGGAATCTTTTATGCCAAGAAACGTTGACATTTGCAGTCCCTACCACAATGTTTATGGAAACATCGAGCCTTTGATGAATCCAATCATACTTACAGCATAAAGGTTGTGACGATGAATAAAAACGTCCCAAACGTCACTCTTTTACATTTGGCGTGTTTGCTATCCATTGGGTTTGGCCGCGCCCCACATCTGCCACAGAGACGACAGCAGCAGAAACACAGGCCCACAATGGGCATCACAATGATGAAGATTATGCCCAGTGCAAAGCATATCAAGAAGCCCAAGTAGTGCATTACATACTGCAAGAGAGGACAGAAAATAAAATCACTTTTTTGAGTCAACTGGAAACAAATTCCAAAATACAACAAGGTTGATGGGAGCGGTTTGTATCATAGGTCCATCCATGGACCAACCATGGCCCATTATAGATTCATGGATGGAGACTTTGGCCAGTGTAGCAGTGGGAGTGAGGACACTGTCAAACTTCTCTATTGAAGTGAAGCCATCATTTCTTAAACAACTATTTGAATATGAAGGAACGAGAAATTGGTACATGGTACCTTATCCAAAATAGATTCCTTTCAAATACCTGTTCTAATTTTGTATGTTTATTGTTGAAATTACAATAAGGTTGCTATTTTTACTGTTGTTTCCTTAAGGGATGGTCCTGAATTGGTTCTTGATATCCTTGGTATTCATGATGAAGATTACATAAAGTTGCTTTCAGGTTCTTGCGGATCTAATCCAAAAACTCAGTGGCATCTCACATCACACAGGCTTTGTGGCGAGTTACAATACTCAAAAACGCCAGTGAAAAACGAACAATATCCTTGATTCACCAGCAGTTCCTGCTGCAACAAGTCCTTTAAAGTTAGGAGGATCAATCTCAAAATCATAGCAACAGACCACTCTAAAACTTTTACGACTTACTTTTGACCATTCTGTCTCGGCAGTCGTTAACACCGCAAAAAGATCAACTGTACCAGTACCATTCCCAAAAACTGTAATGAGAAAGAAGGGAATACAATTAAGAAAAGATCATTAGGAATTATTTGTTACCGGTATATCATTCTAAGAATATAAGCTCTCTTGTTCCCCAGTAGAGGTTTATCAATACAAATATCAATATATTAAAAGGACTGAACACACTTTTCTATCATAAGCCAATTCCTGAAATCATTTCCAGACATGAGCCAGGTTATTGATTCTAAATTGTGATATTGGCACATTGGCTAACGGCTTTGTATTACAGGTCAACATGTCCTGACACAGCCAAACACATTGTCAGATAATTCCCGATTATGAACATGATAAAAATATCATATCTGGAATTTCGACATTATTTATTTATTCTGTCACAATCAATGTGACTATGCGAGTTGGCTCCATGCAATGTGTAGGCTCAGCGGGAACCCCGACACCTTTATATCAACATACTCCATTCATACCCCATACATAATCAATATGGAGCAAACATTCAGAAAAGCTGAATTCTAGAGCACATCCCAGTGTCGCATATCGGTATGAAAAAAACATATTTTACACTTTTGTCATAAGTTATTTGATCTGTGCAGATGTGTACGTAGCCATGGTAACTCATGTTTTGTTTAGAGTGTTTCATCAGAGGACCTATTGTTCAGCAATGAGGACTGGCATACTGTAAATAGCTTGGCGGGAACGGGCTATAGCTGAGAGGATATACCTGGAACTACTACATGCATAAACCAAGTGAACTACGTACATGTATGCACATGTTCAGTTCAACAAATTCAATCACCCCTTGGGAAATTATCAACTGTGTCGACCAGAATGTAAGAGGTTTGAGCTCTCAAGCAGGAAGATGACTGGCCTCCAGATAACTCCTAGTTCTGAGAAAATTTATTCATGGCTATCAGAGGCTGACGCAAAACGTTTTACAGACCTGCAATTCAACGACCAACTGACTTGCAATTTGTAGCCCGAAAGCTTTGAAGCAATGATTGTTGCTTCTCAACTAGAGACCACAACTTTTACTATGAAACCGGACAATATGATAGATTGATGGGTAACTGCATGCTAAGCCAATAATATGCATAATGTTGGCAACGAAATGAAAGTTGGAGCGACTCCAACATGTCCAACATTGCAGGCACAGAATGTAAATATGTTTTATGGTGAACAGGAAGGAAGATGAGCAATTTTCTATGGTTAGGCCTGACATCACCTACGGTTTGTTTATTGTCTAGTTCTGTTGTCTGCAATGCAAACCAAGAGAGGCTTACTGGGTGCAAAAGCAAATTTCCTGATCCTGATATAGCACAAGCATGGGCCATTAGTTGGACCTATTAACCATGTAACTTTTTTCTCATAAAATCTTTGAAAAGAAATGACAATAGCATATGTGTGGTTGCTCACTACTTATTGAACTCCCTTATTTCGACTACTTTACTAAAACGCAAGATACAGACAGAAGCGCAAGGATGGCCATGGCAACAAAATCTTAAGTATCAAACCTGTATGTAGGTGAGACAATACCAAGGCTACAGACTCGTATTGCCTAGGTGATCTAATCCAATTGATCAATCCATCAATGATCAGCCTACTGCAGTTGTTGTTGCCTGAAGCAAGCTGTATCAGACAGGATTACACCTACAGTGAAAGTCTGATGAATCTAGAAAGATTATCAACAACAATCTACCTTGCCTGTGCAGGATCAGAAGTCTGCACTTTGAACTATCATAGCCAAGTGTTTAATCAACTTCAAGTTCAAGTTGGGTTTTGGGTAAAACTGTAAATGGTGTTAAGGGTACAACTGAGAATACAGGAGAATTTTTACTACAAAGCGTTTTTTCTATGATCTGTACATGTACATTTGTACCTATACTATTGTAAGTAAACCAAAGCAAGTGGACTAATGCAAGAAAAGGTGAGGACAGCTGCACCACAACACATGTCAATGCACTCGTGAACAGAGCAAGGTGATGAAGAGCCTCTCTGCTTGGCAGTAATTTCTCATTCAAAGCATCACCTGTTTTTTTACCAACATATGAAGCTTCAGCTACAGAGAGGGAAACAGAAGGACCTTTAGCCTCAGATGCAAGGAGAGCAAGTGAGCAAGTTTTCAGAGAGCCTGGCTTTGGCAGTGATTTCTCACTCAAATCATCACCTTTTTTTAGAGTAACATATCAAACTTCCTCTACAGAGGAAAACAGGAATAACTTTAGCCTCTGATACTGCGATAGACAGAAACCAAGTTGCCCCAGAGGTCATTGTATACATCTGGGCTGTTTTCTACAAGTAGAGACTCCCTGTCATCCCATCATCAAGCCTTAACAGATCTGGATATTCAACGGATATGATATTACATTTCCATTTTTGATTGCGAAGATCAAAAGCCCCCTGAACATCAAGAAGAATGTGATGTCTAATTGTTGTAAGCAAACATTCCATACCAAAATATGATACATAAGTCAACTTTTAACTTTATCACACTTGCAAGCCAATATCAATTTTTCAAATTGTCATATCAATTGTGACTAAATGACTTCAGAATTGATAGCAGGATATGACTAGTGCATGAACAATATAGAAAGTGATCGATTATCTAACATATCAATGGTTTTAATAAACCTTGATGATCAGAAATCAATAATGTGACTAAATATTGATATGAGTACGAAGGACGACTGTAGTACAGTATGTAGAGCATGGGCTAGTTTCATGAATTCTGCCCGCACGCTCAAATAAATAACTGAAGAATCTGTTCAATTCAAATATCTGTCGAATATAGCTAGGAAGACTGCAACAAGTAATAAAGAACTTACATCAGTGTTTAAAATCCCCACATAGCATAACACACAACTTTCAAGAAGAACCAACCTTCATTTTTGCCCAAAATGTGAATCGTGCCCGACCATGTACGACACTACTTTAATTTTCTCATCGATGGCAAATCAACATTTAAAAATTGATCCCAGAAATGACTGTGTGCCTGCGTGTGGTAAGTAATCAATGATACTAATTATTGTTTATCATGTTTATTGATGAAGGAGCACATATTATTGTGACACAGAACAGCAACACCATTCATGTCCATTTCTGCACGTCAGCTGCATCCAGTAAATCATTTATAATTAACTTGATTTCCATATAGAGGGACGCCAATTTATGAAATTGAAATAGTACAGCATAATTGAACAATTAGGCTTTGTGATGCCGGTGCATTTGTTGAAACATTCATTTGAAACCGTCAACTTTGTGACATATTGTCAATAAATTGGACGAGAAAATTGAAATTTTAGATCGTTTAGAAAACACATGTTGCAGATCAATGCTTGTGGTTGACAAGTCATGATGTATATACTGTATATATATATGAGTAGAGAGCAGGGTCATGCAGACCACTGCAATACTGAAGGAAATGACGAGGGGAATATCGATGCATCTTTGCATTGATGAGCTCATGACTCGCGTTCCGTCAAAATGAAAATGGTGATCGAGACTAACTGGAGTGAAGCCCTCATCGAGAGCATCAGAATGATCAAATACCTCATGGTATGGATTTTTGGCTAATCGAGCCGACTCTCAGATCCATTAGAAAGCAAATGAGATTTTTGTCGTTGCAATGGTCAATATTTCCAATTTGCCGCCCTGTCTCCTGCTACAATGGCTAGTAATGCCATTGCTGGTGTGGTCATGGTGATATCTACTGACGTCCCAGATGGGAGCTCTGTTGCAACATCCACAACAGGATCCAGGACAGAGATATCCATTTCCCTGGCAGTTCAACATGGGAAGCTTCTTCAACGAGTTCTATGCACAATATTTTATCGACATCGTTGGTCATCATAACTAATTTATCAATTATATCAAATATTTTATTTCTGAAACAAGTTGGACATCTTTAATCCCCACAGAACCCAGAGGCTCTTACATGGTGCAAAAGTGAAATCTATTCGACAAAAACTGGCCAGACATGCACTTGGGAGTTAAACCTGTGTGTTCTCTCTGAACCTGCCAGGCAGAAATCCATGAAAAACCCACACACTGAGTCATATACCTCTCATTCTACATTTTACACCTGCAAACACATGTAAGTTCAGGGAAATCAACCCAAGTATTGATTGCCAACACCTCAGACATGTTGGATGCAAGGCATTTACGGCAATCTGAAAATACTGGCAGTGGTAGAGCAAATTTGTGTGACTTTATCATCAACAAGGTAATGGGTTTTCGATCAAAATCAATAGTCACACCCGGTGTAACTTAATTAGCCTCTTCTGAAGTTTAAGCAAAAGAGTATTGGTTTTAAAGTTGAACTGCGTGGTAAGGTGCAGCAAGATCATAGAGTGAATTACTTTTCCAAGCTACTAATTCCAACAAGACTAACTTTAGCTTCAATTCATAGGAAGTTATACTCCCGATCCTACATGTAGGCCTTTGCCAGGTAAGATTATGTATTGGACAAGGCGATGGCAAATAGATGGCCAACAGCAAACAGCATCTCCACGTGGTCAATAATGGTCATTTTTTCAGGACTAAATAAATGCTCAGCCAACAAGGTAACCGAATCAGCAATGTAAGCATGCTAATTCGTATTCCTGGCACAAAATATTGTAGTATCATGCCAGCACAGACCAACATGAAGGTGCTTCCGATCAATATGATGCGATGTCCCAAGGCGATAGCATTTGCATGACGTGCAATGTTACGGTGTCCCTTGCAAAATTGAAGGTACACTACACTGAAATACAAATGTAACTTGAAAGTGTGCTGCATCAGCTATGACCGATCTGTAGAAGAATCAATAGCTGACGTACAGCTAGGATGCATACCATCAGTACATCAGAGTAAGTACCTGCTAATAGCAACCTCCGAAATCGTACTCAAAGGGCGGAAACAAGTCATTTTTAAACCCCTTTACAGGCATCCCTGCATTACGGGTTCATTTCAATACCGTAACTCCTTCCCTTGCACGTCACTAGGAGGGAACAGATGAAGATGCCATGTAATAATGACCACCAGGCTTTGGGTGTTTAGCAGTAGCTGGCCAGACAACAAGGACCTCCACCACAGTCAACCATCTTGGTGCTCAACGCCAAGGCTTTGACATCACTATACGTCCTCAGTGCATACTCCTCCAATGTTAGAGAGATGTTGGAGGTCAGCAGCAAAACTGCCAACTATGATGGCACAACAGTAGAATGAGATCTCCTGCAGATTTGTCTCTTCTCTGGCCATCTCTCAAACTGCCTTCAGAAAAGAGATGAATCGGCCTCGCTGCTATCTCTGACAACCTCTAATCCACGCAATCTGCACCCCGGATCAATAGTGTGCCTGACATAGCAGTACCACCGCACCACTAAATCATGGCCAGCGAGAGCATGCAGATGAGAGTGAGACCGGATAGTGTGCTGCCTAACAACTTGCTACTCAGCACCTTGTATTGGCCATCAAGTTTGAAGCAGCCATACGAATTTGCTGCTGAAATGGACTGTATCTTTCTCAATGCCTTGTATAAGAGACTGTCAGCATGAATATTAACAAGTTGGCAAATGTCTGCTGAGGGAAAATCTCTTCTTTGAAACAGATCAAGTTCTATTCCAGTCCTGACCTTGAGAAAAAAAGCCCGGGGTAGCACCAGCAGCCAAGACCTAATGGCACCGCACCAGCTACAGCATCCAGTTAACGTTATCTGGCTTCATCACTTACAGCACTCACAATTCTGTCCCACCCTGGGAACCAACACGGGTTAAGCAATATAACATACTGCTTTCCAGTTCCCAACATCTCAATCAGACCAAGTTGAATGGGTTGCCTTCCTCTTCATTGAAAGATATAATAAAACTCTCTTCCTCTTCCCGTAGGAATCAATAAAGTCCACACTACTTTTCTCATGAGTTCTCATTTTGACAACACTCAATCTTCCCTGATGTTTATCGACTTTGAATCTAAGACAGCTTCACTTCAAGATTTCATTTATATTCAGGACACGTCGGGGATACGTCAGGGTTCAAAGATGGACGAGCAATAATATTTGAGGGTTTATCAAGAAAATGTTCAAGGACATGAGACCATGATACAGAATGATGCATTATGGCATGCATGGCAGCCTAGCACAGAGATTGACTATAAACTGCACTGAGGGATTGAGAGGATTCTACAATCGTTTTTTTATTGAGTCTAAGATCTGTAGAAAAGCTCTGCGGTGATCTGTATTTAATCCATTTATCCCTTCATTAAAATGTGTGATGAAATTTAACCGGGATGCTGCCAAGTTCTGGTTTATGCAGTGAATGCTGATGAGTCAAGGCTGCTGAATACTATGAGCAAATGAATAACTGTCTTTGGGCACCACCATATATATGCCAAAGAATTGCTTGGCCTTAGTACTAAGGCCAATTCTTTGGCAAGGTTTGGGGCACACAACTCGAGGTTCCCAGCCGCCTGGCATATGAAAGGACTGAAGAATATCCTGTATACATGTTTGTTGGTATTAAAGCGGACTCTCATCAAAAGTGAGTTGAGCTAATGCCATATTTGACTGTGCTTATTCACCAGTGATTTAACTGGGACTTGTGACTAATACATGTAACTATTCAATGGTAGAATAATCAGCTCTACGAACAAGTGTATAGGCTTATCTCAAAGCCATATCAAGAAGGAAGTTTTTGGCCTACACACACCACAATAACACATGCAGTGCCAATGTGAAATGGGTAGACTATACAATATCAAAGGCCTTCTTCTCACTCAGTGCTGGTGGGCGATATTGTCATAATGTTATCTTTTTAGAAGCTTTGCACACGTTTAAAACACGGACAAAGCTCGACTGCACCCCATCCTGATTACCAAATCTAAGTTCATGAGCATAACTGACAAAGACAATCGGAACAATGCACACATGACACTCAGGATCCTTTAAAATGATATTGTCCCTTTAAAACATGACAATCGGGTCCATAATTGATATTTCCCAATCACGGGAAGAAAATGTCGACCTATTTAATGCACTTAGTTATGAAGAACTGATACGAACATGACAAACCGATTGTTTACCAAATATCAAGTTGTTTATAGATAAGAAATGTTATTGCTGTTTGCTTCACCCTTAGTACATACATATTGCACTTGAATTTACATTCTGTATAGACGGTGGAGTCATAAGCTGCGCTTACACCATGAAATATTGGTGGACCAATTGCACTTACACCACCACATTGCCGCGACAAATTGGTTCGGCAATCCATTGCCGATACAAATTGCCGAGCGAATTTGTCCCATCAAGCTTGATGGTCCAAATTCGCCCGGCTTGTTAAAAGCTCGGCTTTGTCGTGGTGTACGCGCAAATGGATCGGCAATTAGCTAGTTAGATGGTTCGGCTCCAGGCGGCGCTTTCGGAATGGCGCTTTCTGCCAAGGCTTTCCGCGTTCTGCTTATTGTTTGCGCGCCATCTGTAGCCGGATTTTATAACTAGCTGCAGCGCTGGTGTAAGCGCTTGGTGGATTTTCGATGGTGCGGCATTGGTTCCCGAACCAAGATTGGTGGTCCATTTTCAGGTGGTGTAAGTGCGGCTATAGACCTGGATGAGTTTTAGCGTGTCTTTAAAAATGTAACAAGTCATTTCTCACAGACATGACAGAGGTGACAGGCACTGAAGTTGCCATTGTGCCACTCCAACAGCCCATCTTTCCCCACCTTCCGTTACGCCTGCAACGAATTTCAGGTCGGAAAAACTTAAAATGAAAGCCAGGAGAGGAGAAGCATGGTTCATTGGTGTCGTAGTACACAAAAGCGTAATATGAAGTCAGTTTTTTGTTCTCAGTATGAATCAGAGTAGAGAGGATTGATCTGCTGCGTGATTCACAATGTGCAGGCACAGAACGCAGACACTGAAACACCTGATGGTTGCTGACATAGTGTTTCCAGGCCATTATGCCCGTCATAGTACCAAAGAATGGATCAGCAAACAATGACTATGATAACCTGCTTCTCACACAACGAAACCGTTATCACTGCTATATCTCATAAAACAATCTCCCATCTGCAGTTAAAACAGATCAGCGCTTGATTTGATGTTGATCATAGCTGCTGGTGTTATCACTTGTCGCAGGTACTTGCACTGACCATCGTGCAACTTAGCTACATGTACTTAATAATGTCATGGTTACAGCCTAACCCAGTATCATCACTCAGATAGTCAGAAAGCTTTCCCATGTCATGAGAATATAGGTCAGTGAATTATTCATAAGGTACTGGATCATGGAGCTGATCCAAGCGTTCGCAAGCACCTCGCCTGCTACAACACAAACCATATTCTGATCCAGACAAGCTGTTGTCTGCGGTTCACACGACCACTGTCTCTCCAAACAATTTCATAGCGCTGTCCTCATGAAGTTTCCAAAGGTGAGATGGGCTGGGACAATGAGTTTATCGACATGTTATGTGACAAGGGTTACACGTAGATTCAAGCAGCAACATTTCAATAACTATTTAAAGCGATAATTGATTGAGGTTTTAGACTAACTCTCGCACCGGCAAAAATCATATGCAGCCTTAAACAAGGATTGTGGAGGGGTTTGTGGCAAATCATTTTAAATGCAGTGTCGAAAATTGCAACAATGGAACATTCTTCCTTGTTTTAAACCGACCTTCCTTTGAAAGACATTTTGGGCCAGAAAGGGTTAGGAGTAAAACTTGATATCACGTGCCATTCATTAGGTCAGAAGACAGGGAAATCTTGTTATATATAGCTCCTGGCTCATTCACCCTATTTACAAGTAATTTGGTTAGCTAGCACCCAATAGCCCCTTTTCCACTATCAAAAATTGCCGGGCCTTGACCCGGGTCGAGCACGGCTCGGTTAAAAAAAGTGTAATGGAAATGGGTCGACCGGGCTCGGCACGGTGCCATTTCCATGTGGGCCGAACCCCCCCAAAAGGACGTGAGCTCGACCCGGGTCGAGCACGGTTCGGCAATAAAAATGAGCAGTGGAAACGCGAACTGGGCCGGGCCCACTTATCTGAGTAATAGTGCGCATGCTCGCTGCCATCTTTAGAGAATTTTACTTACATTCCTAACTCCAAAAATAGGAGAGTAGCGCTGCTGACAGCGGCCGATGTGGACACCAGAATTTGGCCTGGATATTATTGCGCGCAATGGAAATGGTACAAAACAAGTGGGCCGGATCCGGACCGAGCACGGCACAGTTGAACAGGGACAGATTGTGCGGTAGTGGAAAAGGGCCTTATGACTAACCAAAACGTTGGAATATACGGAATGGAACATTGGGTAAATGGCAAAATACAGTTAACTCTAACTTTTCGGCTGATCATGTGTTCACATGAGAACAAAACTCAACAGAAGAAAGCAAATGGGGGGATTATGAACAGGAACAGGTCTACAGTATAGTGGAGAATATACTTTTTTTAAAGTCATATACACAGTGTTCACTGAAAGAAACATCCCTGGCCTATCAATGACCCCAATTATCATTCTATCCGGCATTGGTCTTAAATGTATCAAACTCCAGGATATCAGTAAAAATCAACAAAAGTAGCATTATGTATTCAATAACAGCAATTATCAATGGTCAGCCCTATGTGTCTTTCTGGATATAACATAGCAGGATGTACACTGAGCACAGACATTATGTCAATAAATTCATACGTACACAGTAAGTGTGTGACGTCAAGAACTAAGCATGTTTTATTGACCGATTGTTTTCAAACATCATGAGGCCCACATTGAAAGAGTCACACGCGTTTTGGTCACACTTGAAAAGAAAACAGCCCCACCCAGTATCTAAAATCTAGGAATCTCAAGAGAGCTAGAAGTATTATGTATGTCCCATGATCTCTCGTTTATAAATTACATGACCATCATACATGTACAAACATTTGCTTTGTAACAATCGCAGACCCCATATATTTTGTGTACCAGCTGAGTGACACTTTCAACAAAGAACAGGGCCGACTCATAAGCATTCCCAATAAACCAGGTTCGATTGTATTCAAATTGTTGTACTCCTACTCAATATGGCGTTTTGATAATTCATTTCTGCCAATCGCTGACAACAAATGGAAATATAGGCCTGCAGTAACGTCATCGGTCTCCCGTCCTGTTTTTACAACCAAAGTGAATAACATCTCCACCCAAAGAACACACTCAGATAGAAGTACTCCAAATAGTTCAAATAATGGAACACTTTGGTTGACATATGAAAGCCTTTTAGAGTACACTGACCTATACCTATACCTTCTAGGAATGACATTGTCATTTGATTCTCAATGATGATTAAAGGTGGATTTATCAAAAGAGTTATTCAAAAGGAATAGGCTCTCTATTGGAATACACCATCACTGAAAAATATCTCTGCAGAAGCAGCAAATCTGTCCTCCAGACACTCACCAAATGTGGGCGAATATCTCGGGAGATTGTGTGCAGGGCTGGAGGAGCGAACATTAACCCGTGATTTCCTCAGGATGAGGGATATCATGCAGACTTGCACCGAGAGCTGATCATGCATTTCCATCATACATGTGAAATCAGCTGTGATGAAAATGCTCATTGTGTCAGCTAGTTTGCAATGAAAACTTGTGAATATGCATATGATGCCAATCATGAGGGCAATGAGGGTATGATTTGCTTGTGATTTTTCTCACATAGCAACCACCCTCTCCCAATTAGAAAACATTATTGAAATGTACCAAATGAACTCATCATCATCAGAATAATACCAATAGCAAATTGGAGCTCGAGAATGTGAATATGTTCAAAAACCAATAGATGGAACACTCAAACGAATATATGAATATTTCATAGGATTCTTGATTACATTGGAGCTTTTGAAAGGTCCCCTGTTGAGTGAATCTGTTTTAGAATGCCCAAAAGCTGAAAATCATAATGACGACACCAACAGATGCCAATTTGACATTTTGCAATGGGATATGTTCAGTTATGTCGTTGGCCATGGTTGAACCTTCTATTCTAACCATGGACTGTTTACATTCTATTTGGTACCGACTGGAGCTGTCAACAGATGGTACATAAATACAAACAAATGACATAGATGCATAGAAAAATAACTTTTCAAAAACGTTCAGGTGTGTTCTCATTTAGCATAAGTTGTGGCATGTCAAAACTAGAATTGTCGGTTGAGTCTGCAGGCAGACTCTGGAGTCTCCGTCAACTGTGGGGTGCTTTGTTGAGGAAGTGGAGGAGGCAGTATGTTTTGGTTAAAAGTTTATTGGGAAAATAGATGTATACATATATACATAGTTGGAGATTAAAAGTTGGGTTACTGGTTTGTAGACCTTTGTATGAGAATTGTCTTCGCTGGCAAGGTTTGCATTGGGTTTATGTTGCTGCTGTGTTAACGCTGTGTTGGGATCGGCGGGCAGAAAATGCATGCTGCATACCGTCTGCAGACTGGGGGTTTTCTAATGAGTCAATAGAATCTAAGGTCTGGAATTAGGGGACCATATCAGCAGTTGCTTTCAGCCAACTTCTGTATTAAAATTAAGATCTGGAATTAGGGGACCATCTCAACAGTTGCCATGTGATTTTCACACTAAAAAATAAGAGGCCATTTCAGGTATATGCCAAACGGTAGAACAAAGATTATCTAGGCCGTTGTGCAAACAGGCTTCGCGATACACCACGAGTTGGGGTGTAGGCCTAAATTCATTTAACTGTGAACCAAGTGCATCCACTGGCACGCTACATGTATGTGTGACTCGCACGGATTTAGCACGTACGGCCTACATGATGCTAATCAGCTAGGATGTATCTTGTGACCAGGACTGTAGTAATAAACATTTGCCTGAAAAAATTTTTATTTGGCCTAACAACACCTGTTTAGAATGTCAAAGAGGCCGGTATTTTCACTTAACATCAAGAGACAGAGGAGAACTGTCAAGGTGGGTGTTTGATATACAATGGTTTTCTGTTCCCTGGGTTTCTTCATTCTGTTATCTTTAATTATATTTACCCATATCATTCAGCACTTTTTATCATGAAATCCTGCCTTTGAAACGAACCCAACCTTGCCGGCCAATCAACCAGGCGCACGAGGCACCAGGCCGATACAATATACATGTTCTGTATCAAGTACGTCATCTGTTATGCACACCCAAAAAAATCTTCCTGCAAGATGATTCACAGGTAATTCAAATATAAGAAAACAAACTTTGAAAAAAAGTTGGCGCAAAGCAACTACTGATATGGTCCCCTAATTCCAAACCTTAGATTCTATTGACTCATGAGAAAACCCCCAGTCTGCAGACTGTATGCAGCATGCATTTTCTGCCCGCCGGTGTTGGGATAGCAGCGATGGTGATGTTGTGGTTCACATGTGCCTTAAACACTATTCTGCACATGCGACTTGCGCATGACCGGAACTTGATCGTCTTATCAACGCCGTCGCCTCGCTCCAAGGCCCTGCCTGTATTGACCACTATTGTTGCCGCGAAAATTTGTTTGTAGCAAGAATAACTTATAACAACAATGAATCATAGAAGATTTCAATTTATGTCAAAGCAAGTGTGTTCCTGTAATCGTTGCTCTTAAGTACGAATTGATCAATTGCGGCCATTTTCAGTCCATTTCCACGGGCCACTTCCTGTCCAACATGGAAGCTATCGAAATTGGCAGGGAATATGGTCGCATAATACGTCTCATTTGGAGAATGTGCAATGGCGGAAATCGAAATTGGCAGGGAATATGGTCGCATAATACGTCTCGTTTGGAGATTGTGTAATGGCGGATCAAATTTTCACGACCCATCGCCAAACGGCTGTCTCGTCCCCTAAAATATGTCGTTATTGCTCGCTAAATAATTCTGAAAATTCGCACTGCACACCTTTGATGTTTCGATAAACAACTCATTATACTATTTGATTTACTTAATGTCCAGTTTTCCCTAAACTTCGCGAACACGAATCCACCTGGGTTCTCCAATCACTAATGATATACATAGTGCATTGCATACACCGTAGTCACATGGAACGGGGTTATAAATTGGGGGAATTTGCCTAGCTAAACCAAGAGTCTCCTTTCAACCCTACATACGTAGGTTGACGGAGACTAATGATAAAATGTAGATGATATCCAAGGCAAATTATCAAACAGCAGCTTCACCACAAAAAATCTCACTTCTGAAGGGTGTGGTGGCCAATGTGCATATAGCCTAGGTATCCAGATTTCTAGGATGCACTGGGTGTGCCCAAGTTGAACCCCCTTGAAGTTCAAGATTATCAGCAGTTTCGTATGATAGCAGCTCAAATTCCCTGAACCAATAATTACTAGAAAATACATGTACATGCTTATGTACACAAAAACTGACGTGCTCAGTATCAGTTTGTGTTACCATGGGGACCATAAATCCATATTGTGGTCTTTGATGGTTTATATTTAAGGCCAGGAAAATAGGGCTCCTCCCAAGAATTAACACTGACTTGAAGTGATAATTTCATTCAATTTCCATGCCGATGAATATGAATGCAGGCGTATAAATATACTTAGACAGTGACATGGACATCAGCAGGGCCATTTCAAATGACAAGCTTTTCTGTGCACTGCTAAATAGTGAGGCACAAGAGTTGACTAAATATACATTGCACTATAGCAAGTCTAGTTTTATAGCGAAGTTTTACGTGCACCACTTCCAGTGCCTGCAAGTCTCAACTATCGAGAAAGATGGCCAAAAAGTCGAGATGTATGGAGTGATACGATTTCCAAACCATCACCGACAAACAAAAGAATATCGGAAACCATCTGAAAACCATAGCAAACACGCTAAATTGATAGATAATTTCAAATGCATCAAGTCAATTATCCATAGAACCAAGAAGCTCTTTCTGTGTAGTTGTAACATGAGCTGCAAATAGATATCGAACAGCAAGTCTTAAGTGAGAATTTTCCGATATGGAATGGATACAGACTCCATTGGGACCCGTTGTATAAATAAACTAAGTATGAAGAAAGCAGAGTGTCTGGTGTAGGAAGAAGCAAGCACTCATTGGTCCTGGCATCAGAGAAGCTGTCACCATTGGATACCTCTATATCAATAAGTCAAACCAGCCTTATTGGACATGGACGATGTGTACAGCGAGGGGCTCAATTTGAGAGATGACGGATCAAAGGGTGATGTCAACGAAGAAGGATACATTCTACATGAAGGCAGCAAGAACATTACACCAGCTGTGCATATACATGTTATGTAGATACATGTTATGTAGACTATCCATAATCGTGTCCACAATGTAGAATTTACTGCTGGTAGAATGAGGTTCAAGGACGCATCTTCTCAGGAAATACTGTTGCCAATGGATACATGAGTTACTGAAGGTCATGAAGGCACCTACTCTTAACATCAAACAGGGAAATCCATAAAAGCTGCAACCCTGGGCAACCAGGACATTGGAAATGCATCAACTACCACTGGCAACATTTGGTCAATAAAAGGTCACAATATCTTGATCCTCAAAGGATTATTATGGGTTTCTGTACGTAACTAATGTTGTAGCCTTTCATCTTTCACTTTCCAATGGCCTTTAACTTTTTTAAGCTAAAAACCTTGCAATAATGATCTTTCACTCCTTCCGACAGAATTCTTCAGCAAAAACCCTCTCTGGTACATTGTAAATAAGTTATAAACTGCTATATAATTTTTTTAGGGCCTTATACATGTATAACATAGTGTACTGATACTTCATGTACTTATGTCATATATAACTCAAGTGAAAGACTGTGCACCCGCCAGACACAAGCCATGGAATAAGAACCAGTTTTGACATACTTGTACAATCAAGATTATTATATTGCAAGTACACAATATTCAAGTACTTTGGCTGGCACCACCCTGAACTTGACTGGGATCCTAACAATCTAGTGATTGATTTGCCCCTTGGTCATTTAGATAACTTGGCCTGCCATGCAAGGCTGTCTTGAACAATAAAACTAACTTGGTTAGGGCAAGGGTTCATGTACTTCAATTGGCAGGATCAGGGAGGGTTACAGCAAACCATTATACAGTAGAACGGGACTGACATACGTTTCTTTAGAGAGGGGAGTCCAGATTAAAGAGGTCAAATCGTATAGAAATCCCTATTTGGAACAAAATTCAGAGAGGGTCCTGCTAACAGACAGAGGTGACTGCATGCTCATTACAAAGAAGGTTTCACAGTATTTAAAGGCAAACTTGACACTTCAATGACAATATATATATGTATATATCTACACACATAGGCCTATATATCACAACAAACACTTTATATCAGGTGTGCAATGTGCAATTTTCCAGTAAGGTTCTGTTGAAAAATTGGCTATAAAATTTTAACAGCTATAGTTCACAACACACCAGCTAGTACAACGCAAACACAATGCATAGTTGTGCGGGACCCAGCCATGGGTTGTCGAGAGTCCTCAAACGACGAGCATGAGTGTTGTACCACAAGTCTTTGTACTAGACTATATTATCTATTATACTATATTTTTGCTGGACCACCCTGTAATACTATCGGTATACAATGTTTCAATACACTAGAATACACTACAGCATACACACTCACCAACTGCAAAGTTTATGGGTATCCCACTAGTGTTCGGCTGTAGTATTGAATTCAGGAAGAAATTGGTGACGAAAAATAAAGGTTGTGTTCCTTTTTCTAGGGGTGAGAGGTCCTCATCTCCCTGAGCACCGCTGCCAGTCGCGGCTGACGAACTGTTGGTCCCATCTGAAACAGCATCGGCGTAGTGTACGCAACTCCCGACGAATAAGATCCCCACCAAAACAAACGTTTTTAGCACGAATGAACACTGATCCATTGTATCCTTTGCGGCCATCGTGCTTCAAAGTCTTTTATGAGATCACAGAAAACAGAAATATATCCTTAGATTAGTTGTAAACATCCCAAAATGCTAGTTTTTATGGAGCCGCATCTTCTTACTTACACCACACTGTACATTTGTAGGATATATTGTGTACGCTGTGCTGTCTATGCATATCCGGAATGAGCTATAACCCCGCACTTCCGGTGACGTCAGGATTATCTTATTTTTGACCACACCCTTTAGCACTGGGTAATTAAAGGAACTTGTAACCGAAATTTGCATAATATGAAGAGTGAGTGCCAAGATCAGCCGAAGTTACTCCGGACCGGAGTAGAAGCAGAAAATGTCCCCGGGAAAAAAGTGTCTGAGACACATTTTCGGGGGGTGGTGTGGGGGGGGGGGGGGGGGGAGGGGGACTGCTATACCACTCACCAGTAGATTAGCCTTAAAAAAATTAAAACCTGGGGAGGGGCTAGACTTGGCTCTAAACTTTCAAACTAATTGTCGCTGAGATGTGAAGTGCGTGGTCCCTTGGCCCTTAGTAAGTGCATGGAGGTATTACCTCCATGGTAAGTGGCAGTTAAAAGTTAAACTTAGGAAGACTTGCGTTTATATGTGGGCTGACAGTGGGTCGACGATATTTGATGTTCTGACATTTCATTTGACGCAATGTGTGATAAACCATACTCTTCTTGTCAATTGCTCATTGGGGGGACGAGTATTGCTCATTCATTGGGGGATGAATATGTGTCATAGTTCACATTCCTCTGGCAGCAGACGACGTCACCACGTTCGACACTTCCTCGATTCAATCATTTTCATTTCACAGAAAAAATCTATAAATATAAGAATCAATGTTGACTTTGTTTATCAATCGAGATATGGGACAGACCAGGATATCAATATTCTCCCCTGCTTCGGATTCTTTCAATTTGCACATGGTCTCCATCTCCCGACAAATAGTAAAACTAATTTCCGAAAGCTGGAGACGACTTGGCGCGAAGCCTCGATCCGCTACGCTGTACAATGCATAGGAAAAAGACAACACATAATATTATAAGAGAGGTTCGTTGTTATAGAGGAGGCCCGGTGTAACAGTAACAAATGCCCGCTGGAAAAAGTGTCCGGCCCTATTGTATCCTGCAATACGGTTCTATAGAGACCTTGACCGTCAATAGCTCAGAGATTGAAGCGCATAATAGAATCCTTTGTTTCCCGGGCATTCTATCCTGGGACATTTTAAACTTCTACACCGGTGTTCTAGTCCTGTAGATACGTGCGTGCGTGCGTGCATGCATGCCGTGAGGGCCCGTTGCGGACAGTCTAGTCGCATCCGGGTACGCCGGGAGGGCGGTTTGGGGGTCGCGGTGGGGCTCGCATGCCCAAGTCGTCCCCCGAAACCTCAATGAAACACACTTCGTGGCATGATTGTATATAGTGTGTGTGGCATATCGGATGCGCATCCGATGACGGTAAAGGAACTTTAAAATTCGTGGCACCCGTCTTCGGCGATGTTGACGGTAAGGGAACAGTAAAACTCGTGGCATATCGGGTGCGCATCCGATGACGGTATATATATATTTTAGTTTTATGCTATGACAGTGATGAAAAGAAGATGAGTGTCAAACGGATTACTCTGCCCCCAGAAAAAACTAACGGTAAAGCAAAAAATACAACATCACTTTTATGCTCGAAATCAATTGATAAGAAAACACATAGATATCGTCATTACCAAAATAATTAAAAAGATGAGCAATGCAAGTGACTAAAATTGCAGTTTAGTTGCCAAAACAAACCGGAAATTTAAAAAACATCAACCATGAAAATAAGACGTGAATTGAGAACAAATAGCGTTTTTAACATCCACTTTAGTAGCTTGCCAGTGAAGTTAGACTGAGGCGAACTACATACATGTACTTTAAAACCTACCGGTAAATAGCACAACTTCGATCAAAAGCAGGCCTGAGCAAAGTCTGCAAAAGGGTACGTGTTTTTTAATGGTCACCTATAAGCCTTGGTGGTCCCTTTTATCATAAATGTATACATACTGCCTTACAAGTAGGCCTAGGTCCACATGCAACGATCTGTGGTGAACAGTTAGAACAGCCAGTCGTATGATAAACAGAGTAGCAACATTTTTCTAACGTCAAGGTGTCAACAAGGATGGTGAATGGAAGAGGCTGTTCCAGCTGTTTACGGATCCTCATAGGATTTCGCGCCGGTGATACCTACGGACCGAAGGCCCTTTATCTGGCGCGAGCATGCGTTGCTGAGACCGTCGGCACGCTGATCTACGTCTACCTGGGCATCTTGGCTTTGCAGACAGAAAATCTGCTGATGTCAGCAGTGGTTACTGGGACGACGATGGCTTTATTGGTGGTGGCATTTGGAGAAATAAGGTAGGAACAGTACAGTCCATAAAATACTGATCAGTCAGTAAAACAGAGAAGTTCAGATTTTAATCCGAGAACGAGAACGAGGACGGAGATGGCATTTTAACGACGGATATCGCGTTTGTCTATTGTCAGAAGTGCAATTAATGAAAACGTGTGTGTTATGTCTGGTACACCAAGAGATGATAACACAAAGTAATCAGATTGACTTACTGATGTCAACCAGAGAAAGAAAGACCTCGTTTTCGTCCTGGGAACATAATTTGAACATCTCTCGTGACTATAAAGAAGAGAACATGTTTGGAGAAGGAGAAAGCAGACAACGTCGCGCAAAGTCGTATGCGCGTTTTAGGCGGTTTTGCATGAGCGTATTCGATTGTCGAAGCTACTTTAGACTAGATTCATATGCAGTCGATTTCGTCCTAGTGATCGTCTTTCCTTCATGGGCGACAGGGCGAGGCCAGTCCACTGCGTCCGGAGTGTGATTCTAGACCAGCACCATTAGTTGGTGCGTGACTACTGCGACCTTGGAACCACACGCGTCTGGTTTATGGTATCATCCAATGGTACGCGACGAACGGTTGCTAGAAAGCATGTTAGCTCCTAACATCATGCTGACATGTTGTTAAATGTGCATTGATGTACATGTAACAACATGTCAACATGATGTTATAAGCTAACATGCTTTCTAACAACCGGGTTGTTGAGTGGCGAAGTGATCAAAGTGACGAATCGGGTGGCCAAAACTGGTCCTGAATTGTTTCTGGAACACCCTGAGAATTGGTTGAGAACAGGACTTTGTAAGAAGAAAACCAGGTCAGTCTGTGGTTTGTTGACATACTGTATGGAACAATCAAATACCACTTAAAATGGAGAACTAGGTGTATACAGTTATTACACTTGCAATGTGTAATGGCCAAGGAAAAAGGGACATCCAAGTGTCTTCGTGTCTTCCTCGGATGGCGCAACGGGGACACAGTCGCCTCCAAGGCATTTTACCTCGCACGGGCCTGCGTTGCTGAGACGGTCGCGACAGCAATCCACGTCTATTTGTGCCTCTTGTGTAAAATGACGGATAACTTGGTGGCTATTGCATTGGTGAACGGGACTTCGATAAGTTTTCTTGCTGTGGCCTTTGGAGAAATCAGGTGATGACATACAGTAGAGAGAAGACCTACCGGTCAGGCGCAATAAATGCAATATTAGCGCCTGTCGCTTCAGGCTTGTCTCGGGAGGTTTATTGATTCCTGACCACAAGGGGCAACAGCCCTCGCAGTGCCAGTTAGGAGTATCCAACATGGCAGCGTTGGTTACATAGAACTGTTCCTGATAACATCACTGGCACGTGTTCCTCAAACAATAGCATCCCTTACCTGGAGCGTTTCGCGAAGAATGCACATTGCTGATCGGAAGTAACAGCCCTCGCACTTATCGCTCCGGGAAGTTGAAGTGTGTCTAAAAGTAGCATCCCTTACATATAGTTTCTTCCTTTCATTGCAGTGGTGCTCACATGAATCCTGCCATTTCCCTCAGCATTTGTATCGCTGGACGGTTGCCCGTCCTATTTTTCCCGTGTTACGTCATCGCACAGCTAGCTGGAAGCATCGTCGGCGCTATTGCTGCTCGGGTGAGTTCGAAATAATCAAATTCATAACATGATACTCAATTTGAAAAGAAAACCAAGTCTTGAAATTGTCATAAACTCTGTTTTGTGAGGCAGATCAATCAGTATAATGAGTTTAAAGACGGGAGCATGTTTGGAGAAGGAAGAAGCGGTCGCACAAACGTGCACGGGACTAAACTGACAGATCGTGTAGTGTACAAGCGTGAGGAAATCAGTGTGATCATTCTTTTGAGGATATTAAACATCTCCTAGGTGATTTGGCCCACAAGCTTTCGAATGCATGTCTTTATGATATGGCCACCGCATACATGGTTCACTATACCGGCTCTGCAGTGCATATGACGTGACTTGAAACAAAAAGATGAAATCCGGTGATTAATTTGATGATGATGATGATGATGATGATGATGATGATGATGATGTTAGTGATGATGACTACTACTACTACGAAGACGACGACGACGACGACGACGACGACGACGAAGACGAAGACGACGACGACGACGAAGACGACGACGAAGACGAAGACGAAGACGATGATGATGATAATAATGATAATAATGGCTGACAGTAGCCTCCACTCTAACGTTTCCGATTGGAATATATTCATTGATAGAGTTGGACTTTTCCGGTACAATGCTTAGTAGGCCAATATCTTACCTTCTTTCAGATCATAGTTCAACCTATACCCGCTCCCATCACAACAGACTTAGTGACGGGGAACCACACCATGTCAATGTACATGTACATCAAAGGAGGAACTCACCACCCAGAGGTGGGGGTCGACATTCTGCATGCCATTCTAGCTGAAGCTATCATCACTGCCATACTCACCTTGACAGTCCTTATTTCTGCCGTAGATAGAGAACACAAATCGCCCCTCGCACCACTCGCCATTGGTTTTGCAGTCATGAATGGAATAATAGCTAAGTAAGAGTTACTCCTCACCAGTACTGTCACATAGTTGTCGCATGCCGATATAGCTTATCGACAGGTGTTGCAGCCCATCCTACTCTTACTCTTGACCAATACTGTGTCGTAAGTTGTTGGGCAGCTTGCTCCTGACCAGTAACCGTAGTGTAAGTTTCAGTACAGTTACTTCTGACCTATACCACGTTATATGCAGCGCAGCTTAGCACTGCCAGTTTTGCACAACAGCCAAGCAAGACGAATTGTGGTCTTCTTGTTTTTGCCGTCTGTGGGGAAACCAAACGTCGGTTGTATCACTCAATAATAATCTACCTGGTTGTTAAATCAGTATAGCACTAGTAAAAAGAAACATCTCTCACCATTTGCAAGTCAAAGGGTAGGTATGGCGTTCCGACGAATATTACTTCCCAGCAGTAATGTAATTTTATATCACAGACTCTCGCCAAAAAGACTGTTTAACACCTTCAGCGCCGAACCACGTAGATCTGCGTGGCCCAAATCCCCCTCCCCTTTGAGCTGGTTATCGGAGTCTCATCGACTTCATGAAAGAACTACGCATTCGCCATCTTCAGGGCAAAGGAGGAGCTGAAAAGGTCTTTTCAGTTTCTACCTTGCCCTGAAGATGGCGATAGCGTAGTTCTTTCATGAAGTCATTAAAGTTCTGAACTACGCCATCGCCATCTTCAGGGCACTGTATGGTCTTTTCAGTTCCTATCTTGCCCCGAAGATGGCGATGGCGTAGTTCTTACATGAAGTCCATGAGACTCCGATAACCAGCTCAAAGGGGAGATTTGGGCCACGCAGATCTACGTGGTTCGGCGCTGAAGGTGTTAAATACAATTATTGTGATTTTTTGTGTACGTCTTGTTTAATACTTCTATACTTATTCGTTTATTTGGTTGCAGTCAAAAAACGACCGGTGGCTGCATGAACCCTGCCCGAAGTTTCGGCCCAGCCGTCATATCCATGGCTTATTTTCCCAGCGTCTGGGACAAGCACTACATCTATTGGGCGGGTCCAATGACAGGAAGCATAGCGGCAACAATCTTATATTGGTGAGAGAATCTAGCAACGCGAACGCCTATCACATTGTTCGGCAACGTGATTAGGAAGTTGAATAATTGGATAGGCGTTCTGGTGGGCGTTTCGGGCGCTTTGCGAAACTCCCTATAGTATTAGCTAGAAGTAATGTGGTCATCTTGTTGTGACATCAGTACTCAGTTGTACTGTCGATCTTTCTCAAAGCCATTGATACAGAAATAGTGTGAGGATGCCATGGGTGTTTCTTCCTACGATAACTGTAATACTGATCAGGAGCCGTAACAACTTTTGAGCTGGTAGCAAACCGGGGTAATACCTAGGAGTAGCAACACTGAACAGTAATGATATTCCATTACGCTGGTGACGTGAAAGTCGCGACGGCTCCTGACTCAACTGATATTCGTATAAACAGTCAGAAGTATATATGTGACCCAAGATAGGTTCCTCCTCGTTTGGCGTGATGGCTTTGATCAGCAGTGTTTTGATGCATGTTTTCTTTCTCTCCGACCAGGATAATATTCGCGAGTACCACAAACCGGGAGGAGTATGCTGTGGTACCACACAGGAAGGGGTCGCCGGCGGGGGAGTTGGAAGACTCGGATGAGGAGGGAGATGATGGTCACGCGATAGGCCTGAACATGCACACACAAACAGAGCGGACGTGGGGCTCCAGAGAATCATCAGAAGGAAGTTTATTGTAGGACTAATTCAGAGAAAAAAACCCGGATTATGTGATTTGTCAGAAAAAGTGGTGCTACAACATTTTTTTGACGGTCAGCCATAGTAAGATTATAGGCCCCAGTAGATTTCCATGCAGTCTTTTTCGTCTTCCTGATCGCCTACCTTATGGTGACAGGAAACATTGCGTTGTGCCCGGTGGCTAAATGAAGTAACATTTCATCTGAAAGTCCTTTTGGTCCAACTTTTAGTCACCCTGGCATAACCAGTGGTTTTCAATATACTCCGCCTGTAAATATTTCCTTGACTATGTATAACCCGACCTCCTTGCCGACGTACCGGCGTTGTTCTTCTGTCTTTAACACCTTCAGCGCCGGTGTTTCGCCCCCCCCCCCAACACCCCCTTTTCAGACCCCAGAAAAAAAGTATAAGAGATGGCTGCATAAGGTCTTTTGCAGTAACTTCTCCAAGACAAGGTGTTCTTGAATCAATAGAGTTATGTTAGCTACACTCCTTTACTATATTTTATTTTTTGGTCGAAAAAAGGACCAACAATGACCAAAATGACCCCGCTTTCCAACACCCCCCCCCCCCCACCCCCGAAAGGTTCCCGGTGTCGGAACAGCTTTTTTTTGTAATTCAGTGGCTTGGTCTTTTCAGTTCTTCCCTTGCCCTGAAGATGGCGATGGCGTAGTTCTTTCATGAAGTCCATGAGACTCCGATAACCAGCTCAAAGCGGGGGGGGGGGCGGGGGGGATTTGGCCCACGTCGATCTACGTGGTTCAGCGCTGAAGGTGTAAAGTCTCTTTCTTCACCACCTATTACCAAAACCTTGCTGTCCCCACGACTACATCCTCGATTACCAGAGGATCAGTTGCATGCTCCTCCCCTTGCACGCAAGGTTGGTAAGTGCCGAGTGAAAGGCCCTGAAGCTCATGATCTCCGTCCACGGCTCGATGTGCAGCCAATCAGATCATTGATCGGCAACCTGCCAAATTTGCTATGAAATAGTGATAATGATAATAATAATAATAATAATAAGACGGCGCCTCATGCTATAACTTATTGTAAATACATTGTATTGTTTTAATCAATAAACATATATCTGAAATATCATTGCGATGTAATACATGACCATCAAAGTCCATCGCATTATTTTATTGACTGTATTTGACTCTATCCACAGTTCCAGGTCAGAGTTTGGACAATGCTGGAACAATTGCACTGCAGACTGTAAACTTGGTCAGATCATGAACCGTTGAGGCAAATGTCTGATCTTTTGCATCATGTCCCTGAAAATTGAGGCTCCGCTATGTGTGCATACATTTCCCTTCTATGTCTTTGACCTCTATCGCCCAAAGTGCATGGTGGTTGTCAATACAAAACTGATCTTGATTTGACTTTGGGTCTCTGTCCACTAGGGGAGTCGACTTAGTCGTCGTAACGTTGTCGCTGAGGGAATGGCGGTGTAGAAGTAGAACATGTCCCCCTGGATAGAATGTCCGTCCCTATTGTATTCTGACGGATTATGGTAGATTGTTCTATCGAGGCCAAGCCGTCAGTGGCACAGAGATTAAAGCCCATGATAGAATCCTTTGTTCCCGGACGCACATTCTATTCGAGGACATTGCAAACTACTTAAGTCTAAGATTGAGCCGGGAGAAGACAGAAAAAAATTCCACATCAAACTGCAAACCAAATCGCTTCATTTCCCGTTGAAGCTATCATTCGTACAGTGAAGACGGACACGGCTCCTAGCAGAGTTTACAGCACAATGTTTTGAGACAACGCTCCGTCAGCTGAAGACATCTGGTGGTCACAAGTAGAACCAAACAACCTCGCGTCCGTTTCAATGGTCGATGTTATATCCAATCCGCGTTAGCAGCTCATGTGATCTTTGAGATTTCGCGGGAAATGAAACCGTAAACAAACGCACGTGCGCAGTTCAAATGGCAACAATTGCCGACCTGGGTTTTCCCGGTGATTTAAAAAAGGTTTCTTAAAGGGGGGCTATAGGTAGGGCGGTAGTGTCATTGATAATAAACCATGTCTTTTAGGATAGGTTTTATTTCGGACATAGTTAATTGAGACATTATGTACCACAGAGCCTCATTTTTCATTATTCATTATCGGTTTACAGCCTGATTTTATTACTGGTCAAAACACGTGAGTAGTAGAACGTTCTGTTCCAAGTCATCATTGTCACAGCTCAATGCGGATGGTTCGAATACATCTATGTCTTTGGAAACACTGGGTCAAAGCGCCAGAGTTGATGCCATCAATATTGCCCTAGAAGTGACATCCACGTCAAGAAAGACGAAGAAAAAATGATATCATCGAGCTACTTAAATTAGTGTTTATGTCACCAGAAAAGACGGCAACAATTTTATTTGATCTCTAGAGTCTAAACCATGAGACAGTACCGACCTGGCCCCTTTAATAGCGTAGCGACAAAAGACAAAACACCGGGAAAACCCAAGTCCGCAAATGCTCACCATTTTAACTGCGCACGTGCGTTTGTTTACAACCTGCTAACGCGGATTGGATATAACATTCACCGTTTTCCATGCATTGTGCGATTTTAATTCGTTTCTCAAAAGCTCTTCGTTTACAATTAGGTAAATTAGGCCGTTTACTTTATGTCGAACCCTCTTCTTTAAAAGATACAAATCTACGGACGGGTATCCTTTTTTTCAAATGTAATCCACGTGCGCATTCGTATTTCCCGCGTTTAAAAGGTGACGCCACCATGGTGGCGTCACCTGTTATTACTCGTTGTGCAAATCGAAGATGTAACAAATTGCTAGCTAATTCCAGTTCCAGAAATTTTTCTTGTGTTTGTGGATCGTTTTTGTTCGTAAATATACGTTCATATTTTGAATTTGGTAAGTTTTGTGTCGTGTAAGGCTTCATGTGTGAATTTGTAGTAGCATATTCTTTCAGGTTGCGTTTTTTCTCCCGATTTTCGAGTGTTTTCAGCTGTTTACTTCAACTGTTTTACTTCATTCATTCTCATCTTCCTGCACTACACTACACTACAGTACACTGTGTTACTAGTTAGTGTTACTGTATTCTGTAGTGTTACTGTTATAGCATGCACACATGTACATACAGTTACAATACATCTACAGCTGAACAGCACACAGCACTACAGAGACAGTGAGTAACCATGTCAATGATGTTGATGAGTGTAGTTGATTTTATTTAGTGTACTGAGCATGTAGTTTTTACACAGGGTGTTACCAATGTATAGTAACATGCTTATTTATTCATGATAGTAGGCAATTTCGAGTTGGTTTGGCTGGGCCATTCATATTAAAGGGAACTGAAACCGCCAAGCCAGTTCGTATGACCTCGTTTTCATTTCCCGCGTATCGGGTGATCAGAACGAGGCATGAATGAAACATGGCGCCTAGCTGTCATGGCTGTCAATCATTGAGTGACGTCACTGCTATGGAATTTACTACGAAAACTCATGAATGAAAGATCGCATGACTCACGTGATTCTCACATGATTCTCAATAATAACAAATTGAACTGCGCATGCTCGGGCACTGGGGGCGGAGTTACAAATCTGAACTCGAATAGGAAGTTGGAAGTTTGACTTTCTCCGGCGGTGAAAGTCGAAAAGTTGAATAAGTCGCTCGGCGGTTCCAGTTCCCTTTAAAGGGACAATATAGGCAGCAGCTAGGCAGGTAAGATAAAGTTACACAAAGCCGCCAATAGGAGTCTCTCACATCTTGCAGTAGGTTGAAATGATTCACGCTTGTACGAGGGATATATTTAGTGTAAGTCTGACATGACCAAGGGCCTTACTCTGTTGACTAGCCACTTGAAGATGGCCAAATTAGCCCCTCACCTCCTGCCTATAGTCCCCCTTTAAGGAGACAAGGTGGGGAAACTAATCAAATTTGACTCTCGAATTGTGAAATTTGAGCGACTTCAACAGGCAGACAGTGGATGCAAAACTATTCTGAGCTATGCTGTCCTGAATAAAGAGATGTCCTGACTACAGAGGTCAATTTGAATGGAAATGACAGGTTTAGGACCAAAATCGCCTCCTTATTAGAGAGGGTACGTCCTTCATACAGAGGTGCTCCCTAGAGAGGATGTCAGATCACTGATGAGTGTTTGACCTCATGACCTAAAATGCTGATATTGCAATAATTGTAACCTGACTGTTTGTCTAAAGTGCCCAGTGCTGCAGGTTGGTATGTATCTCTAACCTCAATTCAATCGGTAACTGCAGAATAAATAATGATGGAATTAAAGAAGAATTATGATGATAGACAACTGTGGTATAGTTACTACATGTACATGTAGATAGTTGTCTGGTAATATACTCTTTTCAATGGGTTTCGTACTTTCATGCTTAAATATTTTATAGCAGTGGCCTTCCCATTGACTTCTGGGCAGGGTTCTTCTTTGAGTTGTGACATTGCCCTGTACTGGCAACCAGATATTTCACCTATTCCCGAAAAATACACTGGAGGACTTCTGTCTACTGGTTTGTGAAGAAGGACGACCACCTTGTTCAGTCAAACAGGATATGAGGTTCCTGATGGCACTCTCCTGGAATCCAGGTATTCTGCATGACAATGATTTCTCAAAGTCATAATCGGATATTCTTTCTAACAATCTTGCCCCAAACACCAATGATTTGTGTCGTAAAACATTGTCAAACAAGGCATGATATCATTGATATGAACCACAAAGGTTTCTCCTGGTGACACTCTCTGTGACAAGGGTGACTCAAAAGCCAGTGTCGTCAATGCTGCATCGCGTACGATAATTAATCCCTGGGGACGGAAGCAAGATTCATGTCATCAGAGAATGATTCACTAATCCAATCGGATGCTGATGCCTGGGATCTGTATAATGTCATCATTCACCTGAAAAAGAACCATTACTGTACAGTAGCTCGTTGCTAGTGCATTTATGACATCGGAGACGGTTGCTCGCGAGAATAGACGACAACTCTACCAGTATTTTTCTGGCAGCGGAGAATGGGGTGCAAATACCCGCTTGGCTTGGAAAAGGAGGTACGTACCCTCTCTTCTGTGTGGTGACAATAGCTTGTTTTACTAATTGTCCTCCTTGGGCAGGACTGGAACTCTAATTCTTGATGGTGACGCTCTGTCCCTGCTTCCATTGGCTTCCATCGGCTAGAGACTAGAGTAGGCCATTTGATTATTTTAAGACTTTGAGGGCTTCGATTTACAGGAAGCTTTTTGAAATGGTCAGAAATGTGCAAAAAAATGGTAGCAATCATGGGTGCGGAGTACTCGATACCGAAACTTTCCACTTGATTCATGTTGTCACAAATTGGAAGGCAGGCGAGCAATGGCTTTGACAATAAACTATAGGCCTCTGTCGAGGAAAGCAAGCAACTACATTGTAGCCTTGATAACTGCATTTTGCTAACGGTTTAGAATGATACTGCCAGCAAAACAGCTAATGTTGGTAATGGATTTAGATTAGAGTCACTGAAAGGCAAACAAGTAATGGCTTTGACATTTGTTGACAGTATGTCAACAAGCAAACAGCTAGCCTTGCAAGCTGGGCATTGTATTCTCTTGTTATACAGCCTTCAAATGAGAAAGACTTGAAAGGCAGTAAGCTATGGCCTTGACTTTTGACTATCAGGTCTTTTCTATGTCAAAGTAATATCATGAATAGTTGGCTGCATGTCAATATCAAATGCTCCATATTTCCATATCCAGCCACTTTAGAACAGATCAGTAATATTTGAAAACTGCTTGCAAATACCAACCAAACACCCAACATTGCCTCTTACATCTGATGTGGTCAACTAAACACACCAAAAACATCTACAACAATAACAATGTAGAAATGATAAATTGAATTCAAACACGGACACTTTATCGATTTGTACATCCCTTTGCGCCAATCGCACATTGCCATTTCTAAATAATTGGTGGTTTTTGGATATCATGGATATGAGTTAGAGATTTGTGATCGATATAGGCCAGCTGTAAGATATTGGAGAATAAAGCAAATCATAAAATGGTTTCTGATTGCGACTACTTGGAACTGCATTTTTGCCATTTGAGATTTTCTATTGCGCTGTTGGTGAAATGCTGCTGTAGATGATGCTGTTGTATACAACTGTCCTGACAATAGATGAACAGCTGGCATAGTAGGCCCTGTATGGTTGCTATTCTTGGATGAACTCCTACCATCATTGTACTTGCTGTGAGAGCATGACTTGACATGCTATGTAACTATATACATTATATTTCACTTGCGCTGTAACTGTAAACCAACTTGCAACAATCACCAGCCTCCATTCCTGCCATTCTTGTAGTTAATTAGGCAGTCAATGTTTGGTAAGTCAACACGAGGAAGAGTTTGTCTTGTGAAGAGAGCCGAACACATCCTCATGATGTTGCTGGAATGAGGAAATGCTTCGTAAACAAATTTGTTGAGAAGGGATAGTGGCTCAAAGGGGTGAATATTTGGTTGTCAGCAACACTGTCATACACTTAGATCATGACGGTTAAGTACGCACGTTAGGGGTTGAGAGATGGGAATTATATATATAAGATTTTGAGAGCTCTTCCCGCCTTGGAGGAGGAATACTCACTGAAGAATGACACTATCTCCAAGTGCAGAAGGAAGGCTAATTTGGCTGAAGAAGAAGACTGAGGACCGCTTCCCCTCATAGATGGGCACGACTCCCCTCACCCACATCCCCATGTCTACATTCAAAACGAACAACATATGATAAACTGATATGCTGCATTATCCATGTCCCATTGGGTTCGATGAAAGAAAAGTTGTGAAAATATCTCATTAAATTGTCCTCTTGGAAAAGGACTGGGGAGAAACGTACAATCAGCGAGAGTCAGAAAACTGGCTGCTGTTGTTATTGCCGATGTCGGCACAGCTTGATAGCCATTCGAATAAATTGCCTCATTCATATCATTCTGGATGCAATTCTCCAGCAGCCTTGTTAGTCACTATCAGAGTTCTGCATAATGCCGACTGTGGATGCAACTCTCAAGTAGCCACGTTGTCACTGCCAGAGTTGTGCATAACGCTGTCTTGGATGCAACTCTCCAGCAGCCTCGTATAAAGGCACTGCCGGAGTTCCGAAAAAAGTTGTCAGTCAATAGCTTCTAGCAACGCTGTACGCTCAGAGTCTACAGATTATTTTGTTTGCGTTGGTTTCATTATCGGTTGATGCCCACGGACAGGAAAGATATAATTGTGTATATTATAGCAATTATCGCATCCGTCTATCTAATAAATGACATGGTTTGGTGAGAGTTCAACGTAATTTTTTTAGTTCCTTCATCATAAGTTGAATGCCATATGTATTGTTCACTGTACATGTGATAATGCGTGTTCAGCATATGACATGAATGACTTTGGAGTAAATTGTAGTCTGGCGCATCAATGCATCGATGATAACGACTTGGGATTCTAAGTGGCTGCAACCGGAGTTCTGTACAACGCTGCCTGTAGCTTCTAGCGATGCTGTAAGCTCATGTTAACTAGCTGGTCCTTACTGATGAAATATCAAGGGATTGTCGCTATCACTTTGCATTTAACGCATCCTTACGTGACCCGCTTCTTCGTTCGCCACACACGGCAGATATTAGCCATACATGGCATTGTCTATATATCATTAGAACAGGTGTATTATTTATTCTTATTGTCCAAAGATTAGTATCTAGATTTATTCAGTGACACTCCCTACCCTAGCTCTTCTGTTGTCGCCACAGGTATTTCTTTAACCTTGAGGACAAGGTATTTTCGTTAAGGGGTGGCATGTTACATAGCCTGTACGTATTCCCTGCTATTATTTATAGGCCCTTGCCAATATGCATAGTTTATACATGTGACCGTAGAGCTGTTTGGATGAGCTCCTACTCAAAATATTAAAAGTTTCATCATCACCGTTATCTTATCTTCAAGTTACGTTCGTACAATCACATTCCTCCACGCTGTCTGGCTCAAGTCTTCTATCGGCTTGAGTTTGGACAAGAACACGCCTTCGCTGACATTACACTCACATGGTACATATTGCTTCGTTGCCGCTTTCGTTATCATTCGCTACTCGTGGTTAGGAGTGATATAATCGTGTATGACTGGCTGGTGATTATCATCATTTGGCACATTCTTTGGAGGTTGTTATCTGGTGAATGACGTTGTTCGGCGGGAATTCACTTGGTATCTTTGGGGTTATTACATCATTAAGTGAATGACAATTGTTGACGTCTTGATGGGAGTGTGTTTATATTCAGCAAATGACTTTTCTAAAAGACTCTGCTCTACATTGTGTTTCGTTGGGTGGAACTGTTTAATAATGTGAACCTGTTTCATCAGTTGGAACAAGAAAAAGCACTTCCAGAGGATCTTCCTGTTATCTCTGAATGAGTAAACACAGCAGAATCAGCTAACCTTCATTGAGGCAAGTTGAGCCTTGTGGGATATCCTATAGTGGACTGGAATTCACCTGCAGTCTCTTCTAGGTGAGTTCTCCTAACCATTGGCAGCTTCTGTTGCTCTCTAAAGTACTAGATCTTCTTCTGTATTTATTGTTTCCTGCCTGGTTTCCGTTTTATTCAGGAATTTACTTTCTCTTTTGCTAATTAATGGATCCAATTGGTTCGAGCAGAGTTCTCTTTACCATCAACAGTAACGTCTGTTAAGGGATACCTCAGGTCTTTGGGATAAAGGAAATGTTGCCTTCTGAAGATGGAGATGCCACCAGGAAATGGGATTTGCAATATACATGTATGAACTTGTAGATTTCCAGAGGCACACTTTGACGCATCTTTCATCAGGTCAAATTCCATTTTCGAGACAGAAATGTACATATATATTGGCCAAAAAAACAGAAAATTACATGCATATTAAATGAATGAGAGTTTATTTACCGTGGGAAAGTGCATTTTTAGCAGGATCCACAATTATTGCTGAAATTACCAAAATCATGTTTTTTTCATGGTGAAGTGTCTTGATCATAGAAATAGTATCATATGAAATTGCCCCTGGGATTATAGAGATGTACCTATTACATGTTGAAAAGAAGTTTACCTTTGCACCGATCAAGTCATGCTGAGCACGTACCAAACGAACGAATGCTGCTTTTTGCATCTCTTATCCATTAGTGAAATTAGGAAAGTTTCTCCAAGCGTTCTTTTTCCATCATTAGGAGGAACGATATTGTTAGTTGAAACCATTTCTTCTCTATTTATTCTAGAGGATGACATGGAGATGTTGTGTTTGTTCTTTTGTTTTATTTTATTGGTTCTCTGGGGGGTGATTTAGTTCAGACATTTGTCTTAGTAATAGGTGAGAACAGGTTTTGTTGAGATGGATAAGGCTTTTTGACGATCTTCTGAAATTTAGTGGCAGTAAAACACAGAATAGAGCGTGTTGAAAGTCGCAATGTGACAAAAAGGTTTCTGTTCTAGCCAATTTATGCCAAACAGCAACTAGAAGGTAGGGTAGCCTCGGGGAAAACTGCCATGTATGAAGGAGCACCAAGCACCATTAGCCTAGTGGATGAAACTGTCATACACCAGGGCAGAATATTGGGCGTCACATCTGGGCAAAGCAGCTCTAGTCTATTTTTGGTTGAGATATACGGCGATTTGAGATGAATTGTGTTCCTTGTCCCTGTCACAGTGTTGGGCATCAAGAGTGACAGGTTCCTGATCATCACAATAGGATTCCTATTATAAGAATTTTTCTCTCTTGAAAACTCTGGATGAACAAGGTTCTTGTACAATATATTATCACTCTCACATTCTCCATTTCACTAGTGGCATGATTGGGGTCTTTCATTGCTTGGCAGACACCCCATTGTGGGGGCAATAAAAGTTTTATTGTTCCTTGCTGGCTCCTAAATGCCTGTTAGGATTCAAAATATTTTTAGTTAGTCTGGAATGGTGGATATAATGAAGGCAATTTTCTTCTCACTTGAATGAGCGGGGAGTATCCGGCCTGGGGAGATGCATGCCTGTGATCTACGTGTATTGTACACACCACTGCCTAAATCATGATATTGTTATTTTTTTATAAGCTTGTCAAGTTTTCCTTTTGAGGACATGATTCAGCATTGGCAATAGCATCATGATTAAAAAATATTCAACAGTGTCTCGCCAAGCAGTATCACAAAACAGGATTTTCATGTCACGATTTGATATTATCATCATCCAGGATGTTTGTCAACGTTTTGTAAGCAGACGTCAAGTGCTGCAAACAAGCAATGAGAGCTGGCCCTAGTCTAGACTCCTACTTTGAGGTGCCATACTGGCGAAAACCTCAATTCAAAACATTTAGATCGGACCATATTATGGTGGCATACGTGGCACTGCAGCTTATGCAAATATTAGACATTTCCACATCATCTGCTTTTGTGTTGTTGGTCTGATTTCGTCAGTTGGTTCAGGATATCAAAAATGACACAAGTGGTTTGAGGTAATTTCATTTAGTACCATTTCGGCAAATTAATACGGGTTTTTTTTGGTTGAAAATCCAGGTTTGATCAAATACACCAATACAATCTTACTTCATTAAAATACGACTTCTGGTCAAAAGGTATTGCTTTTGTTTCGTTTCACCCTGTTTTAAATTCCTTAGTCCGAAAACAAGATACATTTGCTTGTTCCTTGAGGGCTTCGAATCACTGTCACATTTGGCTGAATTTTGGGGTAAAAAGGGCACAGTGGTGGCCCCTAGGGGCGGCAGGGCGTATTGCCCTTATGTCGAGACTGCCGAGACTTAGCGCTCCATGGTTGTAGGGAAATTGCCATCTTTATACAAAATCCCTTGCGAGACTAAAAACCATGTTGCTAAGAGAAACTGTTTGATCCCAGAAGTACATTTGTAAACACAGCATCTTCTGCTGACTCTTGTTTGGTAAACATCACAAGCAGAAGTTAAAAATGAGATGAGAGCAATATAAGAATGGATATCAGTTGAGTCAAACAAATGAAATAGCGTGTAATCATAGGAGGCAGTAGCAAACATATTTGCTTTTCGTATTCAGAGGCATCAAAGAGACACAGATATGATTAGGGATTGAGAGGCATCAACATCGCAATGAAAGGCACCAACATTGATGTTGATGCCAGAACATTTGGCCGTGGAAGCTGCTGTGTTGATTCTTAATATTGCAAAATGTGGGCCTTATTGGACCAATGTCGCCATCTCAGATTTATAAACACAGAGTCTTCTGCTGAGTCTTGTTTGGTAAACATCTCAAGCAGAAGGTAAAATGGTAAACATCATATTACAAGCAGAAGGTAAAAATCAGTTGAGAACAATAGCGATTGTAATCTGTTGTGTCTGACAGTGAAATGAGAGGTAATAGAATATCTTTTTTAAAGCACCTTTCCCGGTTACGAGTGGGCAAATGTGAGTTTCCAATCCTTTCAAATAAGACCTGCTCAATCAGCCCCTACAGCTGAGTGAAACATCGGCCACAACAAGAGCGCATGATTCCGATTTCTGAGGCTAGCTACTTGCTAATAGGTAATGATATAATATAAGGATATCGGTTTGACCACCTGACAAACTGTTTTGAAAGACGGCAGCGCAAAACTGTATTGGAAAACGATACTGTGTTGCGAGGTGGAAGGATAGAGCCTAATGCATGTGTGCGCCTGACATGCCTGAAGGCTACTAATAGAAATAAAGGTTGGAATATCAACATTAGTGGGTATTTGTTTGGAAAAAAGTCATCAGTAATGCATTTTATGGATTATTTTAGCCGTCCAGACGATAAAAAAGACAGAGACTTCAATCCAGTTTCATGAAAGTCCAGCTGTACATCACAGCTAAAAATGGGCTGTTACATCTATAAGCATCAGCGCAGCTAAGTGATCCCCAGATTGCTGTGGGATATCTTCAGCATAAATTTACAGGCATTGGACGGCATCATGAATTGCCCACGGCATAATACACATGGCTCATTTATCATCGCCATTAAATTTAATTAGGCAATTAATGCACTTCATGTGGAACCCCGTTAGTTTATTTAATGATTTCAGTATGCATCGACTAATTGCACCATTTGTTTTCTGTTGCCTCGGATGGGTAAAATTAAGTCCGCCATGAAATAGGAAATACATGTTAGGCTGTAAACCATGTAGGCTACCATGCACAGGCAACCACAACAGGTTTGCAATATCATCCTGCTCGGGGGACAGTTGAAAGCAAGTTACGATGCGCCCATTCAAAGATGGACAACCATAACGACTTGGCAGTATACAAGACCAGAGACGGCCAACGCAATGACCAGGAAGGATGCTTGACCAGAAATTAATGACAGGATGTGTTTTAACACAAGACCTGATCTGCCTTCCTGAGGCCAGAACAGTGTGGTGTTGCATTGTCTGATTGCAGGGTCCCTAATGGCGGCCTTTTGATTCTGTATTGTCCCTAATTAATCATGATACCCTTCTTGGCTCCAGAACCGTACATACATCCTCCGGGAGTCAGTTGTCTGCATGATACTATTACTTTGATTTCAAGTTTGTCTACCAATAGCTGCGCTTACACCACGAAATATTGGTGGACCAATTGCACTTACACCACCACATTGCCGCGACAAATTGGTTCGGCAATCCATTGCCGATACAAATTGCCGAGCGAATTTGTCCCACCAAGCTTGATGGTCCAAATTCGCCCGGCTTGTAAAAAGCTCGGCTTTGTCGTGGTGTACGCGCAAATGGATCGGCAATTAGCTAGTTAGATGGTTCGGCTCCAGGCGGCGCTTTCGAAATGGCGCTTTCTGCGCATGCAATTTATTGTTTGCGCGCCATCTGTAGCCAGATTTTATAACTAGCTGCAGTGCTGGTGTAAGCGCTTGGTGGATTTTCGATGGTGCGGCATTGTTCCCGAACCAAGATTGGTGGTCCATTTTCAGATGGTGTAAGTGCGGCTAATGTTTCATCATTACCTGCATCTTGAATACACTTTCCTTGTCCATCTGTGATAATATTGATTTATGTCAAGACAACCAACTGGCTAAAACCAGAAATGGTTACACAATCCAAATAATGATCACCATAATAGCCGCACTTACACCACCTGAAAATGGACCACCAATCTTGGTTCGGGAACCAATGCCGCACCATCGAAAATCCACCAAGCGCTTACACCAGCGCTGCAGCTAGTTATAAAATCCGGCTACAGATGGCGCGCAAACAATAAGCAGAACGCGGAAAGCCTTGGCAGAAAGCGCCATTTCGAAAGCGCCGCCTGGAGCCGAACCATCTAACTAGCTAATTGCCGATCCATTTGCGCTTACACCACGACAAAGCCGAGCTTTTAACAAGCCGGGCGAATTTGGACCATCAAGCTTGGTGGGACAAATTCGCTCGGCAATTTGTATCGGCAATGGATTGCCGAACCAATTTGTCGCGGCAATGTGGTGGTGTAAGTGCAATTGGTCCACCAATATTTCGTGGTGTAAGTGCAGCTAATGTTATTTTCATGTGAATTTTTGATTACAGGAGATAGAATGTACCTTATTCTGTTTGCATTTGTTCTTACCAACTGCCTGTTTTTGTACTTGCAGATGGTGCAATGATTTAGCTGCAGAAAAACCTGATTGTAACTTGTGTCGGCCAGGTATGTATGGTGATATCATAGTTGTATCTGAATTTTCAGAATTACTATCCTCTGGTTACTCTAAGCTATCCTGTAGTACCCACACTTGGTTAAAGTACTCTCGTCAATGTTTAATGGGGAATACTGAGGACAACATTATCCCCGGAAGACCCTGTGATGTTGGAGTACTTTGAGCAAGGATCTGTCCATGGACAACGCTATAAGAAGTAAAACTTAATTCCCTACAATGTAATTCACAAAATCCAGAGGAAAACTGTTGAGCCTATAAAGCATTGAGTTCCTTCTAATCAGATTTTAGCAGCTGCATCCCGGCGTCGTTGAGTCCCGTCCGTAAGACTCCAGCCATCTCATTAATCATGCTCACATTCAGATTACGCAGATTTTTCTTGCGGATAATTTGTTAATTATCATGAAAATTATGAATCATTGCCCGACTTGATTGGTGGTGAATGTGGCTGATGTCTTCCTGTTCCTGGTTTGGAAGGCGTGATTTCCGTGGTTAATGAAATATGAGGTTTTATTTGGTGACAAAAGCATAAAAATGTCATCAAAGTCAGAGGCATAGGCTTGGCTGGGGTTTGGATGTAGGGCAGCATAGGTGGATTATTTAGTTGGTAGACTGCAAGCTTTATGAATGCCTGAGTTTGAATCTGAAACTGACATTGGATTTTGGCTCAATGTTAATATGTCTTTGACTTTCTCTTTTCAGAATCAAGATTTTCAGCTAAAGGATGACGCACAGTTGTCAGCAAGATGGCTGCCATGTCGAGGGGTCGTAGGACTGGGCTGCATTTGGATATATCTGCGGAGATACATGGAGTAATGGTTGACATCACATAAGTCGGAGCTGGACGCGAGGAAAAGAAATTCTTGAATATGTTGCTGAAGACTTTTGGTCTTGGCAGTGTGTTTGCCCGTTGGTGCCATGTGCGTCAACCAACCATCACCAAAGGGATATTAGTGGCGATCATCTTCAGTGTGGTCTCACTCATGTTTCTGGCGCATTACGTCTCAAATTACCACTTTTCGACAATGGAGCGTAAGCCACCGGAGCCAAAAATAAAATGCCGTTTCAATCCTAGCCATCACACACCGTTTTCACCAAAAAGTCATTCCTCAAGTGCAAATTTACGCTATGATAATAGGGTGTTAGTGATAATGGAGACCCAGTTTTCACGCCTTGGCATAGATGTCTTAATGTTATTAGAAGCAAATAAAATAAGGTACAAACGGACGTTGGCGAGAAAAAATTTGCCGTATCTGACTCATATGGATAAAGGGAAATATGGTGTAGTAGTTTTTGAGAGTTTGCAGACGTACACAAGTATGGATAAATGGAATCGGGATTTATTGGACAAGTACTGCAGGGACTACAATGTGGGGATGATTACGTTCATAAGTGCCAAGAATGATAGCCCACTCGCCCTTCAGGTCAAGGGCATGCCGATAAAGCTACACACAAATCTAGCCCTGAGGGACTACCAGATCAACCCCGAATCTGACATTCTGAGAGTGACTCGAGCTGGGGAGGTTGCGTATGGGGACCTCCCTGATGACAATTGGACGGTATTTGCCACAAATCATTCGACATATGAGCCCCTTGCATACGCAAAGACTCAGTCCTCATCGAGTGTTGTCCACGAGTCTGATATTTTACATACGGTGGTTGTTCAGGATTGCGGCAACTTTGACGGGGTGCGGCGGGTGCTGTTTGGTAATGGGTTGCGGTTCTGGCTTCATAGACTGCTATTTTTAGATTCATTATCATATCTTTCCCATGGAAAGTTCAGTATTCCTCTGGAGAGGCATATATTGATAGACATTGATGATATATTTGTTGGAAAATCAGGAATACGGCTGAAACCAGATGACGTCGAGGTAAGCAGGCCTTCTCCCAAAGTCTGTTGGCTCATGAAAAACAAATCTGAGATCTACCGGTATTCATTGCTGCAATATGACTTATAAGAACTGGTACATTGCTTGAATGTGCTGCATAGCCAGTTTGGCCATTCTTCCAAAAACAGAACTCACTGTCATGGGAAACCTTAAATGCCATCTGGATCATTTTGTATCTTCCCTTAATTAGGGCAAGTAAATATGATACAAAAATTCTCGTTTGAACCTATTATCAAAATCGGGGCGGGAGGCACTTATTATTCTTATTTTTCATTGATCTCCCTTTTCAGGCACTGGTTTCATCCCAGGAACGGCTTAGACGTTCAGTTGAAGGATTTACTTATAATCTAGGATTTAGTGGGAAATATTTCCACCACGGGTCAACAGAAGAAAATCTAGGGGATGACAGATTACTGAGTAAGTGTTCAAACCTTTGTCATAATCGCCTAGACGCTATACCCTTGAAATGGTAAAGCATCATTTAATTGAATATGATATTAATACATGTATCTCAGTGTCACACATGTCATAATAAGCAGGTTTCGATTCCAATTCCGATAACTATATTTATGTTACATTATTAGTTGTGTAAAGACTCTGAAAGGTTGAAGTTCAAATACGCTCTCTGTCATCTTGAAGCGTTATTTGCTGCATGAAGATCAATGCCGGGGATCAATGATGTCAAAATGCTTAACAATACCTACATGTACCCGTCTAAAGTAGACTGTGTTGTAGAGAGGATCGAAATAGCTAAGAAGGGGTGACAGTGTTTACCCAATGGATGTTCAGCGTAAGTCCTACATCTTTGAATTCACTAGTATCTCGATGTCCAAATCCTTTTGAGGTAGAGAAGGTGACTTTCTAAGATAGATATTTCAAACCTGATCTTAAAATGATACCATGTAGCCACAATGCTATTTTACTGTATCTCAGATGAATGTTTATCCATCAGGTGACTGGACATGAAACCCCCTTTAGCACTGCCATTTCAAGAAGTCGCATCCTCCTCACCTTGTCCTTGCACTGACTGCATCCTCACCCGTTTTATCTTTTGCAAAAGTCAATGAGGAACCTGTCCACATCATTGAGCATGGCGTCCTTCATGTCCGTATGAGTCAAGTGAAGGCAGAGAAGAGGCACCAAGGACACTTGCACTGATTGCATCCTTGATTTTGGTTTGTGGGGACGAAATATCACCACCATATTAAGATTTGCACTCTCCTTGACCTTGCCTTGATAGCATCCATACCAATGTTGACGTTGGCCAGAGTCAATACAGTACTTGGTCACATCATGAGTCCTTCAGGTTTTACTGTAAATAAATGTTCGCAACTGCAGAGCTATGTCGAAAAGAGACTTGAAAGCCTCTAGAAAGGTTGGGGAAGTAGGAAGTGATTGCATCCTGTTATTGTTTGCAATGGCAAACTGCCTAACAGACCAACCGAAGATAGTAGATGTCTCTGGGAATAACAAAATAATAAAAGAACTTCTTCTTGTCTCCAGGACAACCATATTAGTCTTAGCAGACACCAGGGGCATGCCAATAATCCCTGTCTAGGGTTGACAGGTGCCCAATCAGGGAAGGAATCATGCTCAAAACCATTGTCTTGATTGGCTTCTTTCCCGACCTTGGGCTGGCAGTAAATGTCATCAGATGCCAGCAGCAGTAGTGAAATCTGTCAGAATTGACATGTCTTATATCTTGATAGTAAGAACGTAGTTTTCACTCGTCCAACTATGTTGCTTACTCCATTGAAGCCCAGGGCATTCATCTGTAATCTGTAATCTGTGTCTGTCATCTGTCTAGCATGTCTGGAGTTGACAGGAGCCTGATATTTGAAGGAAGAAAGCATCATCCATGCTGTTGCCTTGATTGCATCTTTTCCTGACCTTGGCAGTGGTTGTCGCAAGATGCCTCCGTCAATGTGGCGCTTGCAGAGATGCCAGTCAGATTGACATAAAGAGCTATCTTCACAGATGTCTGTAATACTGGGAGTGTATACCATGAAATAATCGTGAGATTTTATTTTCCCGAATGCACTGTCAGTATGCAAACTTAAAAGGCGCAAAACTGTTTTACTGTAACCCAATGACTATTTTTCACAGTAAACGTGATATTTAGCCTGTCACCAATTGAAAATCAGCAAATTTGCAACTCACAACTTGGCAAAGGTTTCGTGTCAATAGTGCCGGAGATGGTGAGGCAGGAACCCGGTCCTTTATGGTCATACTTACCCACTAATTGTATCTTTGGTCAATAGCGACCTGTGTGACTGGGGTCAATCTGTTTTTGCTGGTATCTTGATATCAGGCATGAGAGTCTTCAGGTTTTTACCTCATTTCAGGACTTTGGTCAGAATCTGCTGATGCGTTATGCCAATAGGACCTGTAATATCTGGCTTCAAAAAGGGGGTTTCAGTCTCCTTCTTTCCTCAATGTTGTTTCTAAATCAGGTCTAGCACATATTGTTTGCCCAGTTTCATGAATTACACTATCAAATATTTGCCAGCCTACACTACACTATAAAATATGTGGCAGTTTTCATAACATTTTAAATCTGCTTTCCCATATTGGTATAGCTTGGTGCTGCATGTAACAGCTCGTTGGGGCTTCCAAAATGAATGAGAGATGCACTTGTGAATTTGCCAAATTTCAGCATATTACTTTTCTGTTGAAATGTAGAAATATTGGCATCTGCACATTTGTACAGGAAGTACTTGCGAGAGACTATACAAGTATGAACTTATGTTTGGCAGGTTGAACAGGCATAACTCCACCAGCAAGAAGGAGAGGATGAGATTGCTGTTTACATGAGCACTGGCTGTCAAGCTTGAAAGAGTGGTCTGTTTTGATGATTTATGTGGGTGGATTATCAAAAAAGATTACCAGGAAGCACTCATTAAATGAAGCACTCAAAGAATGACTCAGTCATTGGATGTTGGTGAAAAAACAGTTACCACTTCGCTACTGAGCTTTTTAGCTAAACTTTTTATGCTACAGGTTCCCATGATGCATTTTATCATGAAGTCTCTGGACTGTAAGTGTGGCTTAGCTTACTGTGGATCATGACACACTAGGCCACAATAAAGGTCAATCTAAGCAACAGTTCCAGAAAAAAGCATTGAAATTAGACCCAACAGGCAAAACTAACTTTGTGAAAGTTCAATGAACAAAGCTGGTTTGATTTTGGTTTAAAGGTCATGTTTTGCAGACAATCAACAACAAATTAACACTCAGCGTGATGTATTGATGATAGCCCTGATGTCACTATCATCACACTCTCTATGTAAAAAATATCAAGCTGTAATAGCTGACCTTTTCTCCAGCATATTTCCATTAGCAAAGTGGCTCCCGAAGGGCTGAAACCGAACCATACTATAAAGCCCATCTTTGATTTCTTATCCTGTCACAGTCCTAGGGGATTTCGTGGTAATGTATTGTAATCTCACATTGTTTGCCCATTTCCTTCGGAGTCCTCATAAAGCAAACACTGCTATTAAAAGGATGTCATTGCTTCTCTTTCTTCACATGCTCAATGTGGCTCCCAAAGGAAGGATGAAGCCTAATTGCTTCCTCCTCAATTTCTCTTCAATGATCATTTGATTATAATTGTCATTCCTTCATGCGGCTTCTTTATAGTTTGTTCCACTGCTGATCGAGTCATTTCCTCTCATTTGTAAGGATTCTCTGTCTGGTTGTCAGAGAAAATCGTGCTTAGATGAAATCAGTTGTTGGTAAATTAGGTCAGTGTCAGTCTCTTGACCACAAAGGCTTTGACAAGGTTATGTCCTCCTTCTTCTTTAAAAGAACTAGCATATACCCATGGAGCGGGCAAAGTTGAAATGTAATATACATTAGTTAAATGGGCACGATGATTGAGCTACATTAAATTTCTAACGTTACTGAAGTTTTATTAAAGGTTAAACACGAAATTAACTGCATTTAGGGACTTATTGCTGCTATCTACATGCAACCCCCAATAGATTGATTGGAGTACGCTATTTTGCACAATGCATTGAGACCAGTGACAGCAGGTCCTGTTCCAAATAAGGCCCTCACATATTAGGCATATCACCTACCCACTCCCGTACCCAATGCCACTGTCGGACCAAAGCCAGGCGCATGGAGAGATGAAGAACGCAATTCAAACTGACAACATCAGTCAGTAAAGAATAAAACAAAGAGCAAGCGCTGGCCACTGTACATATTTTGTCCATCCTGGCATAACTGTTTATTGATACCCTGACTGCATGTTCCGGTAGGCCACTCTGCAGAATTTGCCTTATCACTCAGGTCAGTGTTTCTCGAATAGAACTAAAATAGAACAGGCTAATCATTAATCTCCCTGCTAATACCCTGCACCATGGACCAGGTTGTATAGCACTACATACGTGCTGGAAGCTAATACTGATGTGGCAGGGAGAATATGCGTGAAGTTTGTGTATGCTTTTGAGAATGAGCGGAGCTCTCCAGTCGACGTGCTCTCTGAAAAGTTGTTATTTATTCTTAAACCACGAAGATATTCGACGTATGACACCCTCAGTGACACTCTTACGTATGATCCAGACCAACGAAGCCAAAGGTTGCAAGAATTCGACGCATTTCCAAGGCCCAATTTTGAAACAAAAATTACCTCCTAAATAGCGGCCACAACGCGCATTATAGTATAGATTGACAGGAATCAAGATGGACTGTGCTGAGCACACAACCTTGGCAGTTGTCTCAGGAGCTTTAGCAGCATCTGCTACAGTCTGGACAATGTTTTTGTTGAAATTACAACAGCTTCTTAGCTAGTATTGACAATGGCCGCACCAGACACCCGGAAGCCAGTTTTATGATTGGCATTTCCATCAGCATTGTTAAGAGTTCTTCAAAAGTGATTTATTTGAGGTTGCTCCCTTGCTGATCAGTCATTTCCTATCTGTCAGAAAGACCCAATTTGCTCATTCTATTGCTGTCAGACAGGTTCGATTCTCAGTTACAGAATCTTGTGAATATGTAGCTTGGAAAGAAAATGCTCTGAGCTATTGGCATTGGGTTTTGGCATGAAAACTTACCTTTCGCTAGTCCTGAAAACTCTTCAGTTTGGCCAATTTGACAACAGTCTGGCCAGTTTGGCAAGTATCAGTATCTCCAGTTATACAATGTAATACACATTTTAAAAATTGAGCACAAAAAGCATACCATTTTCAAATATAGATAAGAACTTCTCACAAATATGTCAGCTTCAGTTAAAAAACTGATTGAGTCATTTGCCATTTGGCCAGTCTCGATGATCTCCAATACATTTAGAGTGAATGAATGATAACCAATAAATTGTGACCTTTCCCTCGGGCCACTATATCGATCAGACTCTGGGTTAAATCAACTCATGTTTTTATCTGGCTGTCGTCCTGTCTGACATTTTGCTCGGGTTGTGGTGCGGGGGGGGATGGCTAGGAGGAGTTTCGTATTGGTCAACATCATTCTTATGGCCAATCGTCCAGGTTGGTGTCAGTGTTCTCCAAAGCTTTAGAACTAACATGACAAAAGCGAAGAAGGACTAAGAGTGACTGATCTAGCTTAGAAGCTCTGCTAGCTACAGTTTTTGATGTAGCCTGACACTGACAGTGCATTTTAGTCATTAAGCTGAAGTTGTTTGACTTTTTGTTGATCAATTTACCACCACCTTGACCCAAGCTTAGAAATAAAGGAGCTACATAAAACCTAAATGTGCTCCTCTCTTGATCAGTTCCCCTTTAGTTTAGGTAATGTACATCAGTTGTATACCTCCACCTCAGTTGATCAGCTAAGAATCCTGCATACCCTGATGGATGCGTCTCCTTCTTGTAGAAGTCACTCCATGATTGCAAATCCAGACACTTTCCAAGTCAAATTCTATCTCGACAAAAAAAATCAATAATTAAGATTCCTTTGGGAAACTGTTATGTGGCCCATAAGAGCGTGTCAGAATAAAGCATGTCGAGGAAATACCAACATCGCCACTGGCATGTGTAAATGTTGCCTTGCTCTTGAAATGAATGACATTCTAAAAATGGTAATGCGGAATTCTTGTCTGCACTTTGACGGCTTGGAAACACATGGTGAATGTATTTACCAGGTTTTTACTTGGTGAGTCCAATCATCAGATGGAGTATTAAGGTAATGGCATCAGTTTTCATTTCAAATCAATGACATGAATGATCCAAATGTCTTTGTGGTTTTCGGTAGACGCAAGAGTTACTAATCCATTCTTCTTGAGGACACAAAACGGTTTCTACTTGTACTACAGTATTTGCGATGATAGCTGTCTGAGCCAAATGACGACAATAGATCTCACTGCGACAATTGTGAACTAACCTCTGGGCGATTCCAGACGCAAGAGTACGCAGCTATTGTTCGTGTCAAGAAGGAAATGTACTGATGTCTCATTCACTCTCTGCAAAAGGGCAGAGAAGGGTCACACGTACTATATTTCCGACGTCTCAAAGAGTTGCAAACAGTGGAGAGGTTACTTCTCTGCAGGCAACTGACTTTTATAATATCTTGCACTATTAACTCAATTTTGTTCCATAGCGGAGGGGACTCATTCTGTCACAATCACATCCTCCAACAAATCTGAAAAGCATGCGTTGTGGCATTGGAAACAAAATCACTTTCAGCACCTGACATTTCTGAGTAACTTGCTTATTTCTCTGCCTTGAAGAGGTCAGCTTGTTGCTCACGTCAGTTATGGATCAGTGCTGGCAGCATCATCAAGACAGCCGCTCCAGGGTATTTCAAAGATGGTTGCCAATTTCCATTTTGTCGTTGCTATTCATCATGTTTATTGGACAGTGTCAACCATCCTACTTTGCCACAAAGCTTACTTGATCCCAGTTGGCGGAATAGGTCTTCTACAGACTTAACATTAGCGCCAGGGAGGGTGGCTATCGCCTCCACTAGATCAGTAAATGTCAACTACATTTTGGCAAATGAACCCTAAAACCTGATACTATACATTTAGTATGCAAGCAGCATGGTAGACATCATTTCGCTTGATGCTATCTGTCATGACGACTTCACCACATAAACGACTCTGTTCTGTGGAGAATTTCTTACTTGAGGATTTCAAGCCCAACACTTAGCATGCAACAGCATGCATGGAAGCCATTTGATCGGGCTGACATAGAAGCTGTACGAGTCCTGCATCAACCGTTACAAGTATCATTCTACTTACAGCTCAAAAAACTGTTTTCGGATAACCATACTCTTTGTCTTAGCTTGTGACAGACCAAGATTGCAGCACTGCTTAGGATTAGGATTCAGCTACTGTTAATGGCAACAGCGCCCCAAACTTTGTCAAACTGCATCCAAACTAAGCCATGAAAACTGTCATCAGATGACCAGACTCTTGTCTTAGTATGCAAACGGCAAAGATGGTGGTTTATTGATGATAGAAATAATCCTATCCACACATCAATATTGGAAAAACAACTCAACAACTGTCATATCGCCAACAACTGTGTGAAGTGTATGGGTCGAATAAGCCAGGGCTTTTAGCCTCTCCAGCTAAAAGCTGGCCATTAGCGAAGAAAAAAGCTGCAGCTACTCAGGGTGAGGTTTCCAGGCTGGTGTCAATACCAAATGGCCTGTCCTCCGTGTTGGCACCATGTCAAGTAGCTGCTCTGTAATCATTGCTGTGCTGGCTGGGGAGTAGGAAATACCATCGGCGGATTGTGACAGTATTTTGGATGAGGTTGAGAACTTTGTCCAATCAATTAAAGAGAATATGAGCGAGTGGAAAAAAGAAGGCAAGAAGGGGAAAATAGTTGGCAAAAAGGGTGCAAAATGATGGTATCAGATTTTCCGCATCATGTCAATGGTGCTGGTGAGAAGAAAAGCAAATCTGTTAATCCGATTGTAACTGATATATTCAGTTAGATGGAATAGTGGCTGGAAAAAAGGAAACTGTTACCCATTAGGGAGAGTCACCACGGGGGAGGTGTAGCTTAATGTTGATAAATGCATAATGAGAGGTAGCTAGTGCATGGATTTCTACTCCCTCGAGGAGCTAGGTTGCTAGCCTTGTTTAGCTCGAGAATATAAAGAACTGCTCCGTTTGATCAGGAGAAATGACCTTGGCGAAGTTTTCAGATAGACTAGCTTTGTTATCGTTGGGGAAAAACTGCTACTGAGGTATATGTAGGCACAGGAGTCCAGTTTATTGCTGGTTTATTGTTTTGCAGTCTCGAAACATTAGTTTAGAGGAGAGCCTTCAGTTTGTAGGGTTCGGCCAAGTTGGAATCACTGGGTTTAAGGTGCCAAGCAACACTGGTATGCACTACCACTGAGAGCGGATGAAGAAGAGAAAAAGAAGATAATAAGTGGCCACCAAAATACAATATGAAACTGTATGATCATTGGTCAGGAGGTCACAGCAACCAATTAGGATCAGTTCGCAGAACGAGCAGATTGGATTCATAGAATTGGGATTGCAATCTGCACCAAGAGTGATTGTTCCACATGATCACGTTTCATTGTAGGGCTGTAATTAACTTACATGTGTTACCTTACATATTGGAGTACTATTGGCGGTATCAGCAGCGGATACACTGCCGGCCATATTGAGAATTCAGAAGAGTATCAAGACTCTCATTGGTGTTGGCGCCAATCGTAGTTCTCATTGGAGGGGAGGAGTTCCTCTGATGGTGAGAACCTAACTTCTGTTTGCTCCACATGGTTGCAGTGGACACAACATATCACAAGTTGTGGGAGTGTCGCACTGGTGGGGGGGGGGGAGGGCGTAGGGTCTTGGATATCTGCTTCATTAGTTTTCTCAAGTCAAATTCTGACTTGGATTTCCCCAAATTTTCCTTTGGGTTTTGCCACTGTTTTACTGGATGAACAGCAGGCAAGGGTTCACAGACCATCAACCTTCACATTTTGTATTGTTTATTCCCTCGCCACTGGGGTATCAATACGAAATGCCAACACTGATGATTGCTCGTCAGAGTATGAATTCAGCTTCGGGTCACAGTCCACGTCTGAGAGTGTTATTAGCAGCTGTCATCACCATGGGCAGTTTTTTCAGATTACGCCTTTCCTCTGGAGAAATCCCGTTTTTGAAAAACCTAACAAAACTGGTTGTGCTTGTGTACCTTTAGATGCTGTCATTACCTTGCAGGTTATGCCTTCCCTCGGGGTGTGAGGCGTCAGGTGATGTTATCAGCATCACTGCAAGACTGTCTGTTGCAGCGTGTCTTTGCTTGCCTCTAATGGTTAAACCATCTGCAGTCTCGATGAATCAGAAGAGCAACAAAATCATTCGGTTTTTTCAGGTGTTGAGGGAATCAACATCGCTCCATAACAGTTGCATGCATTCTATTCTTTACCATATTGTTTATCATCTTGAATCAAAAATACACGATGTGAGTGAATAATGCTGAATCAGCTTTCGGAAGAGATCATATTCATATCGGTTCTAGTTTTAACCACAAGTGAAACACAGCTGCTAAAATCAAACTGTTGCTTTGTCTTCAAACAATGCTTTTTAGCTCAGCTGACAAAGTCAGCGGAGCTAGTCAAATAGCTATTCGATTGGTGTCCGTCCTTCCACCCATCCTGCCATCCTTCCATCATGCCATCTGTAGACAAAGTTGGGCATTTTGTAATCATACAACCGAGGCACTTCAAATCTAGTCTTGCTTATAAACACCGCAGAAAATGTTGCTTACGGAAAAAATTTTGGGCGATTCGACTCAAATTCAGCTCCCCAGGGGGCAAAATGCGTAAATGAAAAAACAATTTTTTGACGCTCTATTCCAGCAGATAAAAGCTTAAAATAAAGTTGAAAAGGTCTTCATGATACAGAAGTTTTGATATAAAATAGATTAGTGTCGATTTATATCACCAGTTGGCGGTAGTGAGCAAAACTGTTGTTTGACCCCGGATGACCCCGCTTTAAATTTCCCGCCGAGGTTACCTGGAGTACTATCGTCAAAAAAATGGCGGTGACATTTTTATTTCTACCGGAGCGATGATTTTGAAAGTGACGAATTTTCTTTTTTAAGCCTTTACGGAAACGTATTTTGGTACGAAACTTCACACGTTTATAGAAAAGATCAACAAGAATGTGTTCAAATGCCCTCATAACGATGAGTTCAACAGAATTTGGTCAAAACAACCTTCGAATGGAGTCAACTTTCTTTGCGAAATTGAAGCGACGACCTCATTATTTATCGTAATTTATGCAGATCTGAGTCCAGCTGATGGGTGATGTTCTGCTATTGGAAACTTCGGAAATTAGTTCTATTAGTTCTCCTATTCTGCAGGAGTATATTATAGCCATTGATGTTGACAGCTAAAAACACGAAAACTTTGTTCAGGTTTCTCGTCCAATCACGTGACCTCTCCAACACTCGATAATGCACTCTTTTCGTCCACGTTTTAGGCCAATCTTCGGCCTGAACATGAAATCTAATAAGCGCAGTACTTAAATCAGATGTTTCTCTCGCCTTGAAAACATTCCTGGGTAAAATCCATTGAGATTAGCCGAGTTAATCCACTTTTTCCGTGCCTAAAATCGCTGCCGCTGAATTCTATAAATAGAAACTATTAACATCGCGGCAGTGTGGTTCCCATTGTGCGCCCTCCCACTTCACACCATGTCAGGAACTTTTACGGAGAGAGAGGGCGTGCGGTAAGAAGAATGGCCAAAATGACGTCACGTTTTCCTGGCAATGTCTCTTGCCAGCATCTTTACAGACAACGTGAGAACTAGAAAACGAATATGTTAATTTGCAAAATTAAAAGCAGATTTCACCACTAACCAGCCAAATCGGAATACGACGGCGCAAAATGTTCTCGCTTTCCTCCTGCTAAAAAACCTTGTTCCCGCACTCCTATTTTAATTTATGCCAAGGAATATGATATGATCTGTTTTCACTTTTTGGCTCACCGTAGGGGAGTCTATACCATAGCTCTGTGTCCGTCGTCCGGCGTCCGTCGTCCGTCGTCCGGCGTCGTATCCTGTGGCACGTTTCTTTACCGCTTGTGCTGTGAACCTTAAACTTTCTATACATCATGCCCAAGGTCATATGTACCCTGACACTGAATTTCCCTTCGGTTTGATTCTTGGCTTGGTCACCAGGGGGCTAAAACCGAATTCTTAAAAAGTGCAATATCTCATTTATTATTGATTAGTTTTTGATAAAAATTTTATGGTGGGTACCCCTAGCAAGGATACATCACATATCATACGGGTTTTTGATTTGACCTACTTGTAAAGGTCACAGAGGTCAAACTCTAAAATTTCACCGATAGTAGCACGTTTTGCCTTCATTAGTCCTGCAGTCTTTAAATTTGGTATGTAGACACATCTTATGTAGCTGAACATGTTGACCAAAAATCAGGTTGATGTGGCGTAATCTTCAAGGTCACTGAGGGGAAAGTGGTGTAAATTTGTCGTGAAGGGTGGAACATTGTACGTTATTTTAACGGCTAAAGCTTTTTACTTGAAATTGAATAGGCCTACACATGACGTCCTAGGTCATGTGATCATTATTAGTGACTAGTTTTCGATGAAACTTGTGTTGTAGGTACTCATAGCAAATATACATCTTATATCGTACGGGTTTTTAATTTGACCTACTTTTCAAGTTCACAGAGGTCATATGGCGTAAATTGGCCGTTAGAGTGTAAACTATGGCACGTTTCTTAACCACTAAAGCTATGAACTTGAAACTTAGTACATATAACCCCCTATATCACATAGCCTCTGGTGCTGAATTTCAGTTTGATCTGATCCTCAACTTTGCCACCAGGGGGCCAAAAGTGGAAATCTAAAAAGTGTGATATCTCGCTTATAAGTGACTTGTTTTCGATAAAATTTTTATGGTAGGTACTCTTAGGAAGAATACATCACATGTCTTACGGGTTTTCAATTTGACATACTTTTCAAGGTCACAGAGGTCATATGGCGTAAATTGGCCGTTAGAGTGTAAACTATGGCACGTTTCTTAACCAGTAAAGCTATGAACTTGAAACTTGGTGCATATAACCCCCTACATCAGATAACCTTTGATGCCGAATTTTGGCCTGATCTGATTCTTTATTCGGCCACCAGGGGGCCATAATGGAAAAAGGAAGAAGTGCAATATCTTGCTTATTTGAGTGAATTGTTTTCGATAAAATTTTTATGGCAGGGACTTCTAGCAAGGATACACCACATGTCCTACGATTTTTGGATTTGACCTCCTTTTCTAGGTCACAGAGGTCAAATGGCGTAAATTGGCCATTAGAGTGTAACTATGGCACGTTTCTTAACTGCTGAAGCTATGAACTTGAAAGTTGGTACATGTAACCCCCTACATTAGATAATCTCTGACACCGAATTTTGGCCTGATCTGATTCTTGATTTGGCCACCAGTGGGTCAAAACTGAAAAAGTAGGACGTGCAATATCTCGCTTATTAATGACTTTTTTTCGATGAATTTTTTATTGCAGGGACTCTTAGCAATCACACGATATTGATCTTGTTGATGTCATAGACAATTATTGGTTGGATCATAAACTTATATATACTGCCCTGTCTTATTACTTGACATCAATACACATCTAAAAAAAGTCTTCATGCCTGATTGTGTTCACCATATTCACCTCTAAACTAAGCATGATCCTGCCTACTAAAAGATGTATACGGTGAGCACAATGGCCCCTGGCCGTTTCATTTTTTTGTAATTAAATGGTATTCATATAATGAGATCAATAGTAGTGTCCGTGTCAGATCCCATCATGGAGGTATAAATAATTATTTATACCTCCATGATCACATCGTTCAACTAGTCTTCTCTCCCCAGCCCAGGTGCCTCACACGGACCTTCACGTCCCCATACTCAAGACCAACTCTTACAATATCGCCCTCAAAACAACCCTGGAGTCATGAATTCACAGGTGCTCCTGTGAAATCTCAGTTCTAGTTTATTTATCAAACTTTATCGAGGGTTATCGAATCGAATGGATGTGTCGATCGTCGGGGCGGATTGTATGTGGTTCGGTTGTGCGTCCAAGGCGATTAGGTCATTCAGTTAGTTTGAGAAAGATCATGATCATGAAGATGCGTGTTGTGTTATCATAACTGGAAAATAAGTTGAAGTTACTATTAGTACTACGATTCTTACATGAGTAAAAAGTAGACGTTTTAAGCAACACAATAATGTTACTCCCATAAAAAAACTGTCAATTCTCCTTACCACTCACAGAAGCCAAGCGATTGCTGTTAAGTTATGCAGGGGCTTAATCAATTACTTGCACTCCATGTGGGGTGAATAACATTACCTTTTGAACGGCTGGCTGTAGGGGGATGATTGGAACAGCCGGTATACCTGCTGACCTGCTGAACCGAGGTTAATGTTATTTTCAATCCACGATTGCAGGTCACCTGATTTTCGAGATTTCGCGGGAAATGAAATTGTAAACAAACGCATGTGTGCAGTTCAAATGTAAACAAAAATGTATTTTTGGTACTTTTGGTTGCTGGACTTGGGTTTTCCCGCAGTTAGGAGCTGGATCAAATTGGTGGTCTATTGTGCTGTTTTAGTCAGAGGTAGCCCTTGATTATGAAGGGATTTTCAAATTAAGGTGACCATAGTCTTTTATGTGCTCAGCTCACCACAGCTTTCAATACTTGATGTATCTGAAGAGGCGCGCGGAACCTGACATGGCCTTACCAAGGAGCTGCTAACTTTGCCTTTTTGGCTGAGACATTGCTTCATGTAGGACTAGGAGGAGCACGCATTTTAAAGTTCTAGTAGTGATAGTTGGTTCGAGCCATTTGGAAGCCGACATGTGAAGGCCTATCTGGGTTCTCCTTCTTCTCCGTATAAAAAGGGGCATATTGCTGACTAAGGAACAAGGCATATTGACATTGCCTCATCATCTCTATGGGACCAATTGATATACTTTTATATGCACGCATACATCATGCCATTTCAGGGTCCGAGTCTGTGGACAATTGGTTTGATTAATTTGTCTCTTCGATATTGCTCCTTTATTGCATTAGATTTTCATCGCAATTCGATCTATTCAAGATATAGCCAATTTGAACCTGTCTGCGCCAAGGATAGATTGGTTCCAGATCGACTCACTATGACTAGGAATACGCAGTAGAGCACAATGTCATGAAAAACGACCCTTTGTATTGTAAATTCCAATCACCTGCAGGACAGGTCAATTTCTCTCAATAAAATTAATTTTGTTGACTCCTGTAATCTCTACCTTATTAAAAAAAAAAGAAAGTGGTGCTAGTCCCAAACTGGTAATTTCTATTTATTTTGACCTCTGTTAAATCATGATACCTCTCAATTACAGACAGCATTTTGTATCCTTGTGCTGTACAACCCAGCCTGGACATACCACAGTTGTCCATGGAGAAGTCTCATCCTCTCTGACACTTTTTTTCTGTAAAGCTACTGATACAACATGCTGAACTAGGGATATCTTCCGTTGCCTCCTGTAATGTTTACATACCATGGCTGATTAGTTCAATCATATTTCATCCACCTGGCAGCTCTGCATTGGAAATTTTAGTGGTATAACGTGTTCTCTTGACCTTCAAACAGTAGTATAAAGCCGATATTTACTACTTTATACCCTCAGTCCTGTGTTATTAGGTCATCCAGCTGAGCGCCAGGCCCTTGGGCCTCTTGTTATAAAAGATCTGCAGATGTGATCTTTTTTTGTAACACACAGATCCAACTTTATGAGGAAAGGTGAAAACGAGGAAGGACTACTGTATGGAAAAAAAGTCTACCGAAAAAAAGACCATATATCATTGAGTAAACTGCTCAAATATGCACGGATTGCCACTTGGTCATTATGAATTACCTCTGTTGGTAACTTCAGCGAAAGACCATCCATCTTGGGGCTAATCATATTCCATTCCTAACATGAACCACAGTACTGTTGATGGTACTAGCTTTACATGTTTGTCATGTAGTAACTTTGGTCAGTATTACATCTCCAAATGAACATAAATGACCGTCCTGCCCCACAAGGCTAATCATGTCACTAACGGTTACCGCAGGATCATTGATGGTACCCTTGGTGATGGTGCATGCTCGTTAGACTACTCGGCGACAAGTGTAGCTTATCCTAGTCATTAGCTATTCATTGTGTTCCTCCCAAATCGGACATTTGCGTTCATGACAATTTGACCCGCGTTGTTGCAGTGACCATAAAATGCAGTAGTTGTCATATTGACCATCTCCTGTTAGCTCAACACTGCCCTTGAGAACTTTCTCGTAGAGTGTTTCATACCTCCTTCAAGGGCAGAGCAGGTTGGTAATCTCGGATTCTTGCGGGTGATTCTTTCCAAGTTGGACGTTTTCATTCATGACAAATGATTAGCTGCCATTCTCAATCTCATATCGCATCAACACATCTAAAAAACACACCAAATGAGGCAGTTACCGGATCATCCCTACGTGTTTGTCTGTTGCAAAGATTTGCTTTCTACGATATTACAATATTTGCATGATTGCAGATGAGAATGACAAGATCCCTCTTGCCTACCCAAACAACGCGTGATATCCCTCTTGCATTTTCCAATTTTCGTAATGCTCCCAGTGGAAGTATAACTTTCCCTGTCTTGTGATGAGTATGTCATGGACAAACCACAGCCTGATTATTGATGTGGATGATACGTCTTGTCAATTGGTGATTTGTTTTGGATGTTTTGATTAGGATGATGTATAGAGATGAGGGTGTGTGCACTGATTGCTTTGGGGTTGGGTTTTTAACGTTGTACATGTAGCGGTACAGGGTTATGGTGCAAATAGGGAGTGAATTTAGTGATGAACTTGTCTTGAAGTAGAAGAACCACGGCTGGATTATTTATCAGGATTAAGGGACATTTTCTGTGTTTTGTTTTGGATTAGGGGATTGACGCAGGAGTGTATGCGGCAGTTGGCTAATTAAGGTTAAAATAGTGCTTTCGAAACTCCAGTATTCTTTTTAAAAGCCTGCATTTCTTTCTTACTCCAGGTCTTGCTGTGACTCATCTTCCTTTATCTTGTTTATCCTAAAATGAAAAATATTTACCAATGGTATCACGAAACCTGCTTAAAGTGACACAAAGTGCATGTACCTTTATCAGTTACAGTCGCTTTTCATGAACTCCCAGTCTGTTATGAATGGCTGTCAGGTGAGAATCTTACCCATCAGAATAACCAACGATTTTTATCTGTTTCAAAAAAGGTAAAAGCTTGCCTTTTCATCAATTGATCCGTTCTTCTTTGAGTTCTATTTCAGTGTTCCATTTGTTGCCAGTGCACTTTGTTGAGCGAAAGACAATTTCTTACCAAAGCAGAGGCATTGTTATGTTCAGTGTATCTCTACTGAAAGAAGATCTTGTCAAATTGACTTACCAAAGCTGGCTTTGCATCTCAAGAAGATGAGATTAGATTTTAAAGTGATGTAAAAATGAAAGTAAGACAACTTTGACATATTCCATTTCAGAGCTTCCTTTTCAGACTTCCTTCCCGTTATAACCTAACATGCCTATCCCCGCATCGCCATCTTGATTTTCAAGGATTAACATCGCAGACTTCTGATCTCCTCCTCGTTACAAAAACAAGGAAATCAGAATATCTATGTTCACCCCTGAAATTACGAGGTGGGTATTCCTAACACAACCCATTCTCTTGCAGAGTATAGACACCATTTCTGGTGGTTTGGCCACATGTGGCGACACCTATCAGCACATAAGTTCGACAACCTGGCGACCTTGGAGCGGGAAATGTTGCTAAACAGGCAATTTGCCAAGGTATGGTTGCTTCGTTATGGAGCTGTCGCTGGCTGCCGGTGTATAGAATCCTTGTTATGGGTGTTCCCTTCCCTATGTGTAAGATGGTTGCACGGTCACCCCTCAGACTATTTCAGTGTTTTATGAACATGCATTTTGATCTCTTTTAAGTGCACCTTTGATTTTCAAAACATATTTTGGTTTGCGTTAAGATTTTCTGAGATGTAATCATTGAATTTACACCTAGAAAGCCAATTTCAGCAATTCCTGTTTGTCTTGAAGAAAAATTTCATCCAAACTTTCAAAAATACAAACAGCTGTGGTGTCTCATCAAAAATAATGTGACATTTCTTTCCTATAACCTTAAAGTACAGTAGAGTCTCTCTAATAGGGACACCCTCAGGACTTACAAATGTACATGTGCTGTCCATACAAAAGCTTGTTAGAATTTCAGACATGTTCCAGTACCTGGACACCAATAACTATTATCAAATTGGGATGTAATATTAAATCTCATCCCTGGGCATTATTGATAAGCTGTCGATTGATATCGTATTGTTAAATCACAATTTGCCTCAGGGCTCTTCTATTCCTTTAAACTTTCGTGTACCGGTAATAATATTGATTAAATCACTGGCCATTTATCAAATGAATTGCAATTTTTATAGATCTTCGTTGATTGCATTTTCTTTGATGTACTTTAGATCTAGATCCATTGACCTCAGGTATATTTTCACTGGCATTTCATCATTGGTCGATATGACCTCCCCATGCGCTAATATCCTTGCTAAAATATTCAATTGGTCAAACTAAATCAGTATTAATGGAATTGGTTGAAAAAGCTGCACATCTCTGCTAATAGAGGTCACAACTGTAGATGTGGCCCATGCTCACAGATCCCATTCCACATAACATTTACACTATTGCCAGATCTGAAGGAATACCTTCTGCCCCGTGACCTTTAGGACACAGCAGGTTAAGCTGGGGAAAAAAAGCCTTGCTCGGCTGTTATCACAGAATTCCAGACTTGCGGAGCCGAGGAGAGAATTCTGTGCAGAACTGGTAGCTTGCCCGAGAATGCGAATAATCATGTGAATGTTATTTCAACACAGAGAGTAGCTCAATCAACCGGGTGTAAATCAACATCTTGGCAAAAAAAGTGAGGAAGTCATGCGTGTTTGGAAGAAACACATATCCCAAGATACCTGTTATCATCCCGTTGAGCAGTTCATCAAGCTTACATTATTTTGTGATCACCTCTTTGGAGATGGGAAGACTTTCAGGGGAAAAAATGGCGGATTTCACCAGACGCAGGTGATTTCCTTATCTGGGAAGAGTTGCCTGCGTCGAGATATTGCCTCCTTGAGAAAATCTTGTTGGCGCATGTTGCACCTTCTGGTAGATAATGGTGCTCCATTTTCTTGCATTTACTTGCATAGAAAGAAACTTTTGCATCTTCTGGTGGATAATTTTGCTTCATTTTCTTGCATAAGGAGAAGCTTTTGCACATGTGTCACCTTGGTGCTGCCATTTTATAGCGTTCAAGAATAAAGCCTTCACCGGGGTGGGGTAACACCATAGAAATTGACAGTTCACAAAATATTCTTACATTGCCTGCCTGCAGTATAAGGGACTTAACAAAGTCTCCATGGCCTCTGATGTTCATACCCTATCTTTGGGAGTGAACCCTGGGGTATTACTGGTACATAGAAAATAGTGGTATCTACCCTCAGCTTGAACTAAGATATTTCCCTCATGACCAACTGCAAACATTGTGTGAGTTGGATACTTTCATGTAAATAAGACTCAACAAAATCTTTATAAAAATCTTCTTGTTTTACCTTCTCCATCCTTCATTCTTGAGTTACTCGCCGAAAACACAACATGGCTACAAACGAAAACATACATCTTGCAAGTTTTTCTTTTTCAAAGCGATAATTTTATCTCATCTCTGCCTGATGGTGATGAGTTTCAGCGGTTACAACCTGGTTACAAGACTTTCTTATCATGAAGTTAAATAAAGAACACTGTTGTGTATTTTGTACTTTTCTGTTCTTAAGAGCCTGTATGGTCATCTTTGTGGTGTGCGTCCCCTTACTATTAAAGACCTCTCAAGGTCATCTGTATTTGGTAACACAAAATTGGCATTTGAGCATACCATATTCGGACAAATAACCGAGTGTGACCTGAACCTTCGATTCTGGTGCAGACGACCGTTCTCAAGTATCAACATATGTACATGTAATATCCTAATGTGGTCAATAGTTTGCAAGTAGAGAAAATTCCATGCTGAACTACAGCAAGTCTATGTGCATTTTGCAGGGAGTTGCACAAGATGGGAACACAACATTTAGTTACATGTATGAAGAAGGTGTAACTACAGAGACATTGCAACCTTGTCCCAAGAACTTCTTTTCTGGGCTACTGTCTAAATTTGAAAGTTATCCACTTTTTCAAAGTGGATAGTGTCGAGCTTAAATTGAAATTTTCCAAACCAGTCTTGATCGGTGAAATTAGAGCATTTCAGTCTGGGTACTTTACTGCTGAATGTTTCCAGCACTTGAAAACCTCTCGCAGTAAACTTTCCAAAAACCAGATCAATCATTTGAAGAAAAAAACATGCTGATTTCTATTTGTTAAAATGGTAATGGCCTCCTTCATCAATTTTATCAGGAGTTGACTTGTACCCATCACATTTTACTGCTAATGGAAGCATTCATTCCTCTGACAGGCAGAAAAATGCTAAGTGCTTGTTGCCATGATGATTCAATATATAAGCTTGAAATTGTCTCATTTCGGAAATGGCTTGGAATATTTTTGCACTTGTGTTGTGCCAGGTCGCTTTTAGCTATGTTATAAAGATATTCCATCATCAATGCTGAGCTTCTATCAAGTTACATGTACAAAATCGTGTGTGTTGTTTTTCAATTATGCAGATGGCAAATTGACAGCAAAGGGACGCAAAAGCCTCTTTTTGAGAGAGTCAACCTTTAATCTTTGGTTCGATTAACTACCAGTTGAAGAACTTCAAAGATAACTCTGATTAAACAGTGCACTTATCTTGAAAGGTACCTCTGAAGACGAGTACTAGGCAGTAAAAATGGTCCCCGCGTACTTGGTTCTCCGTTTCATCTGGGCAAGATTTATCATTGAGTAATTTGGCCTGTGTTCTGACCTCTGACATCATCTAATGATTAGAGTATAAGTTATCGGTATAAGGTTGGTGTTATCATATTGTAGAGAACAATTTGTCTCATTGGCATGAATATATTGATGGAAGCAAATCTTTTTAAAAGATATATGAGGATTTTGGGACGTGATGAGATTTAGGATGTTGTTGGAAGTATGACTATGAGGGGATTTACTGCCTGCGGACATCAAATGTTGGATGATATAGTCCACAAGCAGTTTGACTTATAGGTGCAAAAGCAATTATAAATCATCCTGAACCTCATAGTCTATATACTCTCTTTAAACGTAGCCCGGGTATGATCAGATGCAAAAATCTTGGTGGCCAAGATAAAACTAAATAGAATTCACACAATTTACACAAGCCTCCGACTATAATCATTTAATGGGTAAAATTGGTAAAATGGCTAGAAACCCCTGCATCATGTGTTAAAAAACAGTTATTGTCGCCAACATCAAATGTGATTTACCCACTCAACATCCATCTTCCAAAAAGCACTATTTGGCTTTACTACCCAACAAGTGGCATGCGGTCCAATCCAAATGTGGGCTCAGCCACCAGTTTCATTACTCCCCGGGGACACTACGCGGCACTCTCCATGATGAGTGAGGTGGTGAATTGAATCAACTGCTTCCATGTTTAATCAACCAACGGCTAAAAACACCTGCTTCCGGCTCTGAGTGTTGTTCGAAATGACACAACTTGGACAAGAGATGGACCACAATTCCCAGCCTGTCTGATTCAATTTGTCGTCAGATTCATATTGTATGCGCTAACTTTTACCAGGGGCCAAACTTGGATGTAGCAAATCAGCTGGGCTTTCGGGTGAACTGTCAACGGTCTCTAGGCAACATGCCTGACTTGATTGGTCGGGCCATCCAAGCAACCATACCACACAAATCTTGCTTTAGTGGAGCAGAGATCCCCAGGCAACCAGAGCCAAAGAAATAAAAGACTGACTATCTCCTAATAAATCTGACTGACTGTGCAGGAAAAAAAGCTATATTTGGTCAGGAGTCATTCAATCAAGAGGTAATATGAGAAAATTAGTTTATGCAAGGATGCACTGCACGCAATGGGAGTAGTGCTGCTTATTGAATTGGGAGCTAAGATAGAAAAAATTCCTTTGGTACTTATAATTTCCAAGTAATTTGGTCCAAATTATGGAACTATTGCCTTTGTATGTGAATTTATTGAATTGGGATGAAAGATATAGAAAAAATGCTTTGGTACATGCATTTGTTGAGTGTAACAAGGGATGAAAAGCCTTTGTGGTGCATATCTAATTGAAAACAAGAAATAATGCTTTGATCAAGACTTACGGTACATTGAGTTTGGAACACAGGATGAAAATTCTTTAGTGCTCATGCAATTTCATGCAAATGTCAAGTAATTTGGTCCAAATGAGGTTAATAGGTGGCCCAATCAGGAGATATGTCTGGTCATCAGACTGGTGCTGGCAAAGATATACAAGCTTCCTGTTTTACATGCCCTCCCTCAATAACATCCTGTCCTCCAATTTGATTGCAATGCCCTTCAAAGCACCACTCCCAGTGTCCAGGCAATGGAACCATGTGCCCAAGCATGATACTTCTCCCTATCAACTTACCATCAGGATGTCAAGCCACCCTGGCCAACAGCTACAAGTTTTCCTATTATATTCTCCACGTTCCTGACACAAATGAGAAGACACCAGTCTATCATTGTCAATGTGGAAGATGATTTATTGGTTTGTAATACCATTATCTATTCCAATCCAATTTGTCATCGGGTTCCCGATACATGAAGTCTGGTGACCCATGAGGGGACCATGAGAACATTGCCAGGGAGGAGTAGTTTAACCCTTGGTATCTTGCTCTCTTAGTTTGGTCTTGTTTCCATACAAACGACCAAAACCTGTATCTGAATATATTCCCGGCATGAATGCTACTTTATAACTACGGTTTCACAGCGATTCCTGACTTGCATTCTCTATCTAAGATCACTTTCTAACCCAGGCATGCTTGTCCAGATTGTGACATTGCATGCAAACAAGTCATAAAGCCACATTGATCACCAGAGCTGTACCTTAAGCTCTTGTTTCCGAGCTCAGTTTGCTCGAGTGACTCGTTGGAATAGCGTGCGCAATCTAACTGATATCTTTTATATCGATTCATTGGGAAGAGACATTTTCCTATCAGGTCAGAGATCGCGATATGGATGAATCTTCAAGCTGTTGAAGCTTGCATGCAATCCAACAATTAATTGCTTCGTTTTTAGCTCACCTCTTAGCAGAGGTGAGCTTATCCCATACCGTGGCGTCCGTCGTCCGTCGTCGTCGTCGTCCGTCGTCGTCGTCGTCGTCGTCGTCGTCGTCGTCGTCGTCGTCGTCCGTCGTCCGTTAGCAGGGCACGTTTCGTAACTGTTAGAGCTATTGAGTTGAAACTTGGTACACATGTACCCTTATGTAATGACACCTTGGAGACTAAGTTTCAATCTGATTCGTTTCATGGTTTGGCCACCAGGGGGCCAAACGTTAAAAGTGAAAATATGCAATATCTCCCTTAATAGTAGTCGGGAAATTTTGAAAAAAATATGGTAGGTACTTCTAGCAAAGGTGCATCATATATCCTCCGGGTTTTCGATTTGACCTCCTTTTCAAGGTCACAGAGGTCAAATGGTGTAGATTGGCCGTTAGGATGTAACGATGGCACGTTTCTAAACTGCAATGACTATTGATACCAAATTTGGTACACATTTACCCCTTAGTCAGGTGATCTCAGGGACCAAAGTTTGGTCCAATATGATTCACCACTTGACCACCAGGGGGCAAAATCCAAAAACCTTAAAAATGTGATTATTCCTTAACTTCTTGCCCGATTGCCACCAATTTGATATCATGGGTACATCTAACCACCATACAGTATATGTCACACAGGTTTTTAATTTGACCTTCTTGTCAAGGTCACAGAGGTCAAATGGCATAAATTCGCCGTCAGGCCGTAACTATGGCACGTTTCTTAACTGCAATGACTATTGATCACAAATTAGGTACACATGTACCCCTTGGTCAGGTGATCTCAGGTACCAAAGTTTGGTGCGATCTGATTTGCCGTTTGGCCTCCAGGGAGGGGGCCAAATCCTAAATTCTTCAAAATGCCATTATACCTAGTAATGACTTGCCCGATTGGCACCAATTTTATATCATAGGTACATCTAATTCTAACAACCATTCAATGTGTCACCCGGGTCTTCTTTGATTTGACCTACTTTTCAAGGTCACAGAGGTCGAATGTACTGTAAATTGGCCATTTTGGGGAAATTGTAATTGCTTGGACCTACATCAAACCTAACACTACATGACACAATACCATGCTCTTTATCCATCTATCCTCCACATGAGGTGAGCACAATGGCCCTGGCCATTTCATCTATCAATCATAGGGTATTCGATTGGCATTATTGTGCTCACACGAATTTCTACCATAATAGCATTTTGAAAAAACCCAAAGTATAGTGACCCTAAGGTGATGTGTAGGTAAAGAAATTTGAGATCTCGAGGACATAACCTGATGGTTGGAGGCTTATGCACTGTGTCACTGCTGCCGTAGTGGTGTTTGTTACTGTTCAGCATGCATGCTCAGCAGAATGTCACTTTAAATTAAAGTTCAAAGGCATCATCGAGTATTAACTATGACCTTTAACATCAATACCAATCCTACTAGCATTCAGTAGTTGGTTGTATCAAACTCCTTGCATCACAAAAAGATATCCCGCTGACACCAATCTCCGCAGAGGATCTCCTTCAATGTGGAGGAACCTTACAACTCCACCTATCTCCCTGGAGACCTTCTCAGATCCTCACTTCTTTTATGACATTATCATTATCAAATCGAACCATCCTCAATCAGACTAACTAAATTTCTCTGTGCTGCTCAAGTGACTCATCTCGTCATTTCAAACATTGTCAATTTCGTCTTGAGAGGTTGATGGAGGAAGTGTTGAAAGGGTTGCTGAATGTGGTGAAAGGCAAGGGGATGTTGTAAGAGCAATAGTTCATCGATGGGTGGAATGTATTCTTCATGCTGAATGGCTGGGGGTTTTGTAGTTCAAAGTGAATGAGGAGAGCAGTTGCTGGTTGATGGAGCCAAAGAGAAGTCAATGATCCATTATGATTCATTGTAAGACATGTATTATTAAGCTGTCTGAACATTTGTCCCTTTTCTGTCAAAGCTCTCTGAAGTAAGATGCCACTGAATGGGTTTTGACAACACAAGCCAGAAAGGCTCTTGCGCAGAAGAACTGAGGTCAATGCCAGTGGTGTTGATGTAATGTTTGCTATCCGTTCTTTTTGCACATCAGTTCCTTTGCAATGGAAGGGAGTGGGTGACCCTTATATCTTAGGCTCAGGAACGACATTCTTCTTGTTCAGTTATTTGAATGTCTTTACTTTTGATTACTGGTGGTGGTATCCCTGAAGATGGCCTGTGTCGTCCCTATGGACTTGAAATCCGTTGGTGTCTGTGCGGCATACCGCTGACTTGAATTGACATGGCGCCAGTCTGACAGTGACTGTAACAAGAGAATGACCAATGCAATACTAGAGACTCCTTGGTGACTTTGATGTTGTTGTGACTCATTTGTGCATTAGGCAGGTTTCCCTTTTCAAATAGCATTGGTAAACTTGCTACGATTATGGACATCCAGTAACCGTGAGATGAGCAGGTTAGGTTCACATTGCAGGTTCAGTGGCTTTGACCACCTCAATGCTTACTGTTGGTTAGGAAGGCAGAGAGTAAGTCTTCGAAAGCAGTTGTCCTTAAGGTCAGTATAAGAGTTGCAGGGGTGAATGATCAAGATCGAATGAGATAATCGACCTAACTACCTTACCAATTTGTTGCAGTCCCCCATCACCTAACTTCCATAATTTCCATGGTCAAAAGCGCCTTGAGATGGCCAATTCGACCTCGATGACAAATGCTATCAGAAACGCCATGAGAGTCACGACCAAAGTCAAAGGCATCGTCGCAGGGGCAACTATCTAAAATGATTCAATCAGTAATGGTCAGTCCACAAATGCTTATGTCAATAGTTTCTGTTGATCTAATCTGGGGATGAACCCTAACGATAGAACAGGCCACTGTAGACAAACGAGATCTAGCCCTCCTGGGTATGAGGAGATGATTATTGGTATTTGCTGCGAAAGAGAGCTGAATGGGGAGCCAAACTGTGCCACTGATTGAGTTGACATTAGGAGGGATGCTAGTCAAAGAAAGGAATAGAAGATGTAAGTTCTTGCGTAAAGCATCTTTGAAGCAGCCATAAATGGACCGTTTAAGCAGACAGTGACAGCTATAAGGCATAATCTGACAAAGTTTTGTCAAGAATCTGCATGAAAAAATCTATTTTCCAGTTCCGGTTTGTCTGCCTCTACTAAAGACAGCCGTAGTGGCTAGTGGATTTTGATTTCCAGTCCAACCAAGCCCTCATGTGATAGGGAAGGTGACTGCAGGTTTCCTCCTACAATTTATCTCAACTCCCGAAGTATTACTCGTAGACCTAGTTTATGCTCAAACTCATTTCCTTATTTGCCTGACTTGTTTTGGTCAAATGGCAAGGGTGTTACCAAGGAGATGACAAGATGGCCAAGAAGTACCCTCCAGACACTTTGCTGGTATTTGCGCATCCGACAAACTTGTTTTCCTTGGCCGTTTGTTTATATCTAGCCATCCTGTTGGTCTGTAGGAGAGGATTAAACCTGTTTCTGTCCAGTTACAAGTCTGGAATTGGATAGATTCGTTAGTAATCAGGAAAAGTATGTTTGAAAACTATCGGAAAATACAAACCTTTCATGTTCTGTAGCCAAGTAATAAAGCAGCTGGGTTTTTAATGTTGGAGACAGGAAGTAGACAACAATGGAAACAACACCCAAGCCAATAAGGAAATTAGAAATCTGCTACGAAATCATTTCCTAAAAAGCTGCGTTTGCTGAAATCCGCTAGAAAGAAACTGATTGTGCAGGCAGGCTTGTGTTCATAATCCTGAGCTGATATTGGCAGTTCGCAATCAGCTAATTGACATTAGTTGCATGTCAGCCCACAGCTTTGTGAGCAATAGCTTGCCATGGAGCTGGTTCGTGCTGCTGAAAGTCTTTCGGTCTCGACTGATGGCTTTGTTTTACCTGTTAAAACTTGGTTGATGAGATTGACGTTTTTTTTAAATCCTTCTGGGCATGATGTTCGTCCATGGTTATTTATCTTCGCAAATGTGTGCATTTTCCATAGATAAAACTATAAAGTTAAACAATTTTCAGGTCCCAAAAGTGCAAATCGCGAAAATATTAGGCTCACGAAAATAAAGGGGTTTGCAGTGGACCAGAACAGCTGCATATTTATAAACTTCAAAGTCTTGATACATGAATGTTTGCAATCAGTTGACAGAGTCAGATTATGATGTAGAATTTCCGACTCTGTCACATTTGGGAGCCATTTTCAGGACATAACAATCACTGTGTTGTTTGACTATGCTTCAACAAGGCAAAGATGCAAAACATGTCTGGAGTACAAAATGGCTGTAAAATGTGTATGAGATTCTACTTGACGGTGGTGTGGAGTTTTTGAGACGGCATTGCTGTGTTTTAATTGTTACTAATCTTGAAAGATAGTTTATGTTCTAACAGCTGCTCTCTTAAGTGTATCTTGGAGACATATTGGAACTGTATTGTCATGCTATAAATGCTATTGCTACCGTTTACCACTTTCCCCAGGCTAGCGCAATGACGCTGCAGTTTAAGCTACACGGTGAATTCCTCACACAAACACATGGAATGTTCGAACAACCATAAATTCTGCAGCTATCTAAAAAAATTACAAATATCGAGAAAGCTTTGTAGTCACAATATCACACACAAGCCATCTTTATTTTGTTAAGCCAATGATTCATACCATCCTTAGGGGAAGTTTTATAATTTCTTCCATGTTACTTGCCATTTGCTGTGTGCTTGCCAGTGTAAAAAGGGTGTAAATACGTGCCATTGGGGATGAGTCATATTACCTTGTAGGGTGTATACCATGTTTGGTATGACGTGATGTTCAGTTAGACGTTTCATGGAATGCGTAATTTGTATTTTGATGATGAAATTAACAAGTGTCTCAACCTAAAATCAAACAAACTTCATAGGATATGGACAAACCGAATGAAAGTAAATTAAAGCCTAATCATGTGTATTTCAATGTAAATCTTGACTCTAGGTGTATTTTAATGAAAACTACAATTCCATCTGCATGTATCTCAGTGTAAACTTTCCATAAACTTCATGCCCGTCGATATAAAATCAACTACTATGAAAATCAAAGGTGTATTTCAATGTAATTCTTCCATTCCTTATTGTATTTTCCTGTTAATCGTATTCGAAATTCCCTCCAAATTCTATTATGATTTTCCTGTAAATTCTATAATACATTTCTCTGTAAATTCTCCCACTTTCAGTGTATTTCAATGTAAACAACCCATGCAACCACCTTACTCGTCACTCCTTTCGTCACCCACACTCGAAATGATTATTTTGCTCTTCAGCTGCTTAGCCTCCCATCTAACTCCGCTCTCTGTTTGTTGTCGTTGTTTCCTATAGAACACAGGCATGCATTCTGGTGGTTTGGACATATGTGGAGTCACTCGCAAGCTCATATGTCAGAACGTGACAGGATAGAAGAAGAAATGATTAGAAACAAGCTATTTGCTAAGGTAATTAGGCTTCTCAGGGTTGCCGCCAGGATTCGTTTTGAGGGTACGTTTGGGTTGGGGAGGAGGGGCGGGGGGTAAAAAACTTTTTCCCCAAAATGTTCCCTTCTTTTATTTTTCAATAGAATTCACATTTCTGGGTCTTAATGTGTAAAAGTCATCTGGTAAACACATTTCTGGGTATAAAATTTAAAAAAAAGGATTTTTGCTAATTTCTTTTTGGTATCCTTACCCACATCATCTTTGAGGGTACTTTAACTGTGCCCAACGTACCCTCAGGTGAAGACCCTGCTTCTGAAACTGAGCACGATGAAGCGCTCAGAGACCACATGAAATAGATCTTTGGTTTTGCATCAAGAGAACCTAAAAATGGGTTCAGCTCCACTGGTATCATGTATGGTCACGTTGACTTTCTGGCCTCATTTCCTTGGCTAGTTTACCACCTGATGCTGCCATAAAAAACATTTCATCCTGTAATTTGCCAGGGTTAGGGTATTAACAGCTTCATCTCTAGTGCTTGGCGTATGTGTAGAACTGCTCACTTGGCAATGTTTTTGATAGAAATTACATCGATGGTGGTGGTGGTTCTGATGCTGTGCTGAAGACCTGTTTTATGTGACCTAGCGCATGCCAGCATGTATGCCTGTTCTGGCCATGCGTTTCAGTTATTTTGCTTTAGTCAGATCTTGTCTCTGGTGTAAAATGATTATTTGATGAAATCTAGTGATATGCAGGGTCCCTATCAGCAGGGTATAAATCTTAAATGTGATAAAACCTGTTGATATTGGGCTTGTGCCTATGGTATGAAAAGGGAAAGAAAAAAATCTATTTACTCTGACATTGTCAGAGAAACTGCTACAATTTTCTCAACTCTGCCAACTTCACACACTGCACTTTCTTCAAGGTGAATATAGGTGGGTGTTAAAAAAACAATTCCAGATTCTATTATTGTTTCAAACATTATTTCAAGTGAATGCCATCATGTTCGATGTTGTGATCTTATAAATCCTTTTTCTGTTGAATATGGTGTTTGTGGTAAGAAAATATTTGCCTTGTCATAATTTGCATAGTGTTGTTTCAGAGGTAGGTATTGAATTTGTTGTATTCCAAAGAATATTCCATTTCAGGTTTTCATGGCACTCGAGGAGCAGTCGATATGGGGAAAAGTAACCCGTCGTCGTTCTCTGTTCATACACTCAATAATTTTGAACAGGGAATTATGACAAGGGCTACCTTTCCCCCACTTTATGTTTCCTCATTTCGGAACCAAACTCTCATTTGGTTGTCATCCACAAACCATCAGTATGATGGTGGCCACTGTGTTGATGTCCTTTATTCATCTGTTATGCATTGCTGTTTCTTCATATATTTTTCATCAAATCCAATCGAGGGGACGAAATGACAATCAAGATCAGAAATGCTCTTATGCTTGGCCAGACTGGTGTGCTGGAGCATTCGAAGCAATTGTGAAAATTCATGTACCGGTATGGCTATTTGGCCATTCCACCATATTGCACTGCACTGGTCTATATAGGTATGTGGCTGCTGTTTAATAATCAACACCATTTTGGCTGGAACTTGACCTCCGAACGCAATATTAATAAGAAGTGGATGCCAATTTCAAGGGTGAGACTCCGTCTTTTGCTTTCCACAGAACAGCCTCCATCGGCATTCAAATCATTTTGAAGAAGTTCTAATTGCTTGAGGATTTCAAGTTCTGGCCGAAATGGTTATATACCTATGGTCAATCCTTTAGAAGTGTTTTGTGCTGGACTATCAAAATCATGCAGTTTGGATTTGCTTTCGTATGGTGTGATGGCAATTAATATTGCAGGCTTTCAAAGCGTTTTGCCCAAGAAAAGGTCAACTATAATGCAGTTGAGCATGGTGACCTACTATTAAAAGCAGGGAATCCAATAATTTGGGAAAGATAACTGCAGGCAGTAGATGGTTCCCAGTATTAGATTGTTCATCTCATGCCGTTTGTTTCCTGAGCTATCCCTAGCGTGTGTTTCCTCCGCTATCCCTAGCATCTGTGATAGGGACAATTTATGACTAGCACCTAAAACGATGGTCAATTATCAGTTTTTTTCGCCAAGAAGATGTGGACATTGGGCTTAATGGCTCTCAGCAAATGGCTCAGCACCATCAGGCATGTCATTTCTACTCAATTTAACTCAGATAGCTAAAGGAGAACCATCTGCAAGATGCTTTGAATAAAAAACAGGCTGTGGCTATTCTCATGTGACCGTAATACCAATCCTGTGGGCTATTCAAAATGCATGTGGCCAACATGGCAGTTTTATGCTGCTCAGATAGTCCATTTGACTAATTATGACGGAGTGGTGTACGCTATCCCCGAATAATTCTTCGAATGAAAGTGGCAAGGTTGCATTTCTCGTAACTCAGCACCCAACTCAGGTCAGAACAGCCTGCAAGAAATAGTTTAAGAATAGCCCCAGTCTAAAATATAACTATTATACTGATATTTTTTGTTCAGAACGAACTGCCTCAAGTGGCCAGTCTTCCTTTTACAGTTAACTGGTCCAGGTTGGCATCCTTTGCGTTCTTACACTAGAATGCTAGAACATGCCGATAGCCTTTGGCTTCTCTTCCAATAAAAAAGATCATTGGCTACTACTTTGGTTGTGAATGGTTTCTTTTTCCAACATCAGAGAAAAGCTTTGGAAAATGGTATGGTTTTCCTCGAGGATAGTTTATATGGTGGCACTCACACTTGCCCGAGGGTAACTGGAGAAAGGAGTGGGCAAAATGTCTTTTGGTTCAAGACTGCAATTTGCTTACTGGCAGTAGTATTTCCTACTGGTTTAGAGGGTTTTTATAAAGCATGTTGCTGGCAGTTACTGAAAATATGCCTTGCTGTTAAACATGTTAAACATTCGAAATCATTTGCTCTCCCGAGTGTGATGATCTGCCCGTCACATCATGTTTTTTCTTGGTGCAGATAAGAGGTGGTGTCCACCAGGAAACACCCGACTGACAGGAAGAATGGCATCTATCTGGCTTCCATGGGATAGAGGTGGCCGTTCAAGAAAAATCCTTTGGTCATATAAAGCCACCGGAAATTGAACCATCAAAAATAGATCCCTCATTCTTTCAGAGCACTTGTCAAGTATCTTGAGTGTCGTCTAATCGAATCTCTTCCTAGTGCTCTGATTTGATTAACTCGAGTAGATTAATGTTTTCACCTAATTACGTTAAGGGTCCAAGACTTCTCCTGATGGCTTTAATCAGGCTAAGCTAACTTGTTGATTTACAAATTCGTTAGTGAATAACCAGGCATGTTATCATAAGAGTGGATTCCTTTCTCTAGTGTAATGACTATAAAATCATCAGTTTGCCAATTCTACAAAGTGGCTGTTAGAGTAGGCAAGTTTCAAGACTTTTGTTTATGTTTGCTAGTTGCCCAAAAAGGTGTAGTCACTTAGAAACTAAGATCTGCTGATGGTCAGTCCCAAAGACCTTGTACCAGTATCACTTTGTTCTTGCCTGATGCAACTCTGATATGTGTGGATGTGACGTCTCAAAACAAAAGCTGATCTCATCCTGGAGGGCTTTCCCTTGATGACCAACAAGAAGGAAGCCTTTCGAGAGAAAATATCATTCCAAAAAAACTATAGGAAATGGTTGAAGCAGAGTTGCCAATTACAGCTGCACTCATGGAAAAGTTTGAACGACCTACTGATTGTTAAAGTAGTTGAGGAACACTGTGACACTATGACATCCCTGTGGTCAGTTAAACATTTCTCATAGTAAAGGCTAAAACTTGGTTGTTGAACCGGCATCACCAGCTAAGGAATAGTTGCAGTTTGTACAATGCGATGGTATCCCGCCAATTACAGCCCAGAAAGATCACTCCCTTAAGGTATCTCTCTGATGACCTTTTGTCTGTTCCTCTGATACTATTGACAGATGACTTGGATCTCTTAGTCTGCGTTCCCTTTTATCGTGAGTGATAACACAATCGCATCTTACAACATCTGATACAGTAAGATTTCTTTACCTGTTTTCTTTGCCAAACTGGTAAACAGTACCTGATTTTCCTTTCCTGGTAGAAGCTGAAAGCCTTTTCATGTTGTCACCAAATGGTTCCACGTCTATGCTCTCATCTATTGTCCATTGTCTTCTGTCAGACCGCGTTTGGCATACATTATTTTTTTTCATTGTTGCCTTGCCTTGCGTTGACTTGAGCATTAGATATTTGTTGGAGCGCTTGATTGCTGACACGGCTTGATGGCTGATGCAGAAGCCGTTGGTCAAATCCCACCTGAAGTTCTTTCCACGTTAGAGTTTGAAGGTTATTGATGACCTTTTGATCTGCTCCTAAAAGTCCCCCTTTGGTGTGGGTTTCGCGTGACATTTGTGGAGGACGCCTGTGTTGGCAGACAGGGAATGACGTCAATTCTATTTCTTATCTGTAGGGAGTTGCCTTGACAGTCTATTCTAGATGCAACAGGAGACATGATAACTACTAAGCTGCAAATGACAGCGGACACAATCATGACATGGATTACCAAGGATAGGAAAAAAACATACTCAGATGACATGCTCATATCGAAATGTCATATATAGAGGAGCTTTGGGTATTTGAGCAACCGTAGGGATTAGTGAAAGATACTATTGGACAAAACTTGTATTGTTTATATCAACTACAAGTTTGCAGAAAAGGTCAAATTGGGTACCTTAGACTAGAAATGTTAGAGTAGAGCACTCTTGTGTCAACAGCATGGAGCAACTGGTAAAAATATGTCATCAGGTTTGACTTGTGCCTTTGGGACATCAGACTGATTGTGCATCGAGGATTAGAAGGAGATTTGTAGTTCCTTATTTATTGTCTTCTTGGAGAGAATTCTACGCCTAGACCGAACAGTACAGATAATGAAGGAACGATTAGGTGATGTCATTCTGCAATCAGGGAGTGCATTGGGGAAATGAGCAGATGTAGAATTGGGGATTATGAAGAACATGGAGCGGATTATGGGGGCAGCTCTGATGCTGATGGTCTCATGTTGCATCCACCTCTGTTACCCTTCTGCGTTGGGGGATGAATTTCTGCAGCTGTGTGAGATGAGCGAGGTTGTGAAACTCACAAATCAAAAGTCTTTGATAGGTTGACAGAGATTAGGGCAGGCGGAATGGCAACTTGGCAAACTTGGATATTGGTCTAGAGTTGTATGATTGGAATTGGTCAAATGTTAGCATGTTCTGGTCTTTGCAGAATTCTAGCTCCCAGGTCCCTCCAGCTCAAAAGGAGCAATGTATTAAACCTGCAGCTAGAGTGTGTAAACACAGTTGTTCAGATTTAAGTACTTTGAGACAGACCTTGGACAGTGAAAGAAAAATGACCTCCAAGTTGAAAGAGGTTCCTTTCCACTTTCCTTGCTACAGCTAAGCAGGATGACTTGTTTGATCTTGGCATCTTTCTATTCATGTCATCTCTACTATTCTGAGTATGGCTGCTCTTTTGATGTTTCGCACAAACAAGTAGGGTAATACTAGTATTCTGCATAACATTACCCTGGAGTAATATCATTCAAGCTTAAAAAAGCATGCAGATATGTACCTTAAAAGCTTCGCTAAAGTATCTTGCCAGCTTACAAAAATCAAACCCTGTTTTATCTCGATATGTTCAGAGTGGAAAGAAGTTTATCAGGCCAGGCATATTTGCTAGAAATCTGATTCCGTTTTAAGTCTTCTTTATTGCAAGTTTCGTACTGCTTTGGATTGGAATTCCATGTAAAATGAAACCCGCAACCTTTATCTTTAGGTTTGGTTAATCCCTTCCCACTGGAGTTTCTGAACTTAGCAGGACTAAAATCTATTTCAAGTTGCTACGGTCTGATGTTAATGGCTTAATAATGCCTCTTTCTGCCTCTGCGGTAGGTTGGTGAAGATTGGGAAGTGCAATGTCGTCTCTGTTATCTCTTGTCATAACATGTGGAGAAATTTATGGGGTTGTAGGATGTAGTCAGCCTCGAGGTTAGGTTAGGAACATAATGGTGATGATGATGCTTTTATGTCACTGCACTTGTGCTCAAGATGAAAACATCCAGCTAATGTATGTTTCAGTTTGTGTCAGTTGCAAACTGAGTGTCACCTCATCTACAGTTTTCCATTGGTTTGTTTTGCCTCGAGGTTGATGCTCAGAATCTTAAATGCTGATGAGGCTTCCCGACAGTAAGTGTTCGCATCACAGATGAAAATGTCAACAGTCCTCTACTTTCTTCAACATTCAGGGTGATAATCGGAATGCTACGGGATGTCTGCGACATGCCACAAAGCCAATCTTGTCTCCTCTCTTACCCTTTGCAGCAACATACAGCATGCTATGTCATCACAATGCCATAATGTTTGTCAACTCAAGAATAAAAGTTGTTGAAATTCCTATATACCCAGTGTGTACTGGTTTTTATCAAAGCCAACACTTCACATGATTGGAGGCTGGCGGGATACATTCAGTATTCACAGTTTGTCTGATGAAACTTTTATTACCACTTACCTTTGTTTCTGAAGTTCCATATGAATGCTTTGTCTCGGAGATTTCATCAAAGTATTGTGAATACCACGCTCTTGCCACAAACCTTTACGATATTTTATTTCTAAAAGCATGCTCTGAGTAATAGTTAAATAAGCTTTGTGTGCGCTCTTTGAGATGCTGGATGAAATTAAAGTGTGGCACAAGACCACAGGCATTCAAGCTGGTTGATTCAGTATTCTACAGGGCTCTGGTTCTGAAAGAAGAAACACTTTGTTTTTGTGGTTAAAGCTTCTATCAATGCCACAGAATATATAGAATGTGTAACAATAAGGCTTGAGGCCTCTTCATTTAATAGCATTTCATGCACTCTCAAATGGTAGATTCTAGGGGAAACTGCTTTATATTTTTGTGGTTTTTGAGGATGGCATATGGCACAGCAACGCCTACTGAGCTTCATGTGGAAGTGCCTTGTTTCAGGCTTGGAGTATCTATGCTCATTTAAAGGATTCTTGCAAGTAAGACTGATCTATTATGAGATGTATATACCTATATTTACTTTAATAATTCCAATTCTGGTTTCATGCTTCTTAAAAACTTGCAAATTGCATCACTCACTATATATAACAGCGTCAAAACATCTGAAGAACAGAAATTGATCTTTCAATTGAGACATAAACATTACCTTTGGCATTTAAAAAACAGTACGAGTTATTGTACACATCAGCAACTTCTATCAGGAAAAATGTAAGATATGAATAACATTGCCTTCAGGTGATTTCTTACTATCAAACAACTTAGATTCCTCGTGTTGTATTCCATTTCTTTGGTGGAGAGTAAAATTATGATGGAAAATTTGTCACGCTCTACTTTCATTGAGTTGGATTGACGTGCTCGAGAGAATTACTTCAGGTTATACATCATAGATTGACAGTTGCTTTGAGGAGTTCTGTGCTTTTATACAAGTGTTGTCCGGGTGTGTATTGATATTTCAACATTAATGATAAATGTGCCACTCTAATGGCAATCTCGGCACTATTAAACTTTCATTGGAGCACTATTTTCGAGTTCCCTTTTCTTATTCAGAGTACGAGTCAGAATGGGTTTCGTGACTGTAGCTGTGAGCAAACCACCTCAGACATCAGTTGTGCTCGATTTACGCAGTTGCTTTTAAAAGTTGTGTCACTTTCATTGGGGAGGTGAAAACTTTTCTGAACATGCATACTGGGCAATTTGATCTTACCTCGGTTTTCATATCGGGTGAGATTTCTTAGCATGTTTCTGGCAGATTGTGGAAATGATCTTTCTGTCCTGAGGGATTCCTATCATCATGTCTCATGCCATTCAATGACAGAATGAAACTTCGCTCACGAATCTTAAATTTTTTGTTATTATTTGAGTATTTCACGGTCTATTCTTTCATAAGTGGTGTCAATTTCATGAACATTGTTCCATCACTACTGCAAAAACATCACACATTGATCACGCATAGAGGGTAATTTCATCTTCACTGGGTTTGAAATTTTCACACATGTTCCTGACATTGAGTGGAAATGATTGGCTGCCTTTAGGGATTTCTTAACACCACATCTCGTGCTATTGAATGTCATTGTTAAACTTAAATCACAAATCTAAGTTATTTGTCATTGTCAAAGGGTGGTCGGATAAGCATGAACATTGGGAAACACGCTTCCTCGTTCATAAAAACCATGGTATTTTTGGTACATTTCTAGATATTTGTACCTTAAGGTCAGAAAATCTCATGATAATCAAAAGTCTATCATCTGTTACGGTTTGAATTCTGAACCAAAGAAAGCCAATATTTCTAATTTCCTTCCAACTTCTTGTCATTTCCTTCTCAAAGCTATGAAAACTGTCAAAACTTCTCCATAAAGTTTTACAAAATTTAATTGAAATTGATTCCACTTTATTTTCCATTATAACAATTGTGAAGGAAATATAATCATTTAAATCCCGAGGCTGTAGCCACAGAATGCATTTCAATTAGAGATTTCAATCTGTCGAGATTTGTGGCAGTTTTATATGGTTTTGACCTGTGGCATTTTGCAAGATTATCATTAAGTTGGAATATCTCTTCAAGGACATCTTAGGATTAGCTGTTGATAAATCAAACCGAACTAAAGCCTTAACCACGAGAACTGACTTGGCTATTTCTAGTTCACATTCCAAACTCTTTTTCCAGAAATACTCTCTCTTGTTGTAAATAGAAGTTGAACGCAAATGCTTTGACATTTGAAGTCTATATTGAGTATAAATAGTGAATGTCAGATTTGTGGACCAGATTTAAGTTTGGCATTTTGAGTCGATTTAAGAACTTCGAGAATACTCTAGAAATAACAAGTTAGAAATAGAACTAGTTGCAATTTCTTGTCATCACTAAGGTCAAACTGGTCTTGATTGTCATTTTCTCCTGAAAAAAGGTGGCTAAAAAGTTTTCCTCTTTTTCCATGTGCCTTGTCAAACTGCTTAAAATATGAAGAAAAACAAAGCAGTAAATAAATGTTAGTCTCAATTTGACCAATTTTCTTTGCAGGACAATGATATCCCTGTCAACCAGTCCTACGCTGTTGCCCCCCATCACTCCGGTGTCTTCCCGATCCATGACCCCCTCTACGAGGCTTGGAAGAAGGTCTGGGGGGTTCAGGTGACCAGCACGGAGGAGTACCCCCATCTCAGGCCAGCCAGGTTCAGGAGGGGGTTTATACATAAAAGTATTAAGGTAGGTACAGAAATTGTGTGTTTGGTTTTGGTGACCCACGATTCATTCAATACCCTCTGTTTGAAATACATGTTTTGAATACAGAGCAAGTGAACAAGATATAGACGAAATTTGGATGATTTGTTCTGAAGGATGAGTCCTGGCATACCAGTGGATGATTTACAGGTGCAAGATCTACCATTAATGAAACATGCTTCCAAGCATCAAACATTTTTGTCTTGACAAACAAAAACTGATGTGTCATGTCTCTCTACCCTTAAAAGCAAAAACGCATTTCCTTCAAAAACGACAGCTATGTTGATGTTGAGCGATCTCAAAGTACCAGGGCAGTCTCAATAACTTCCCCGGACATGATAACAAGTCAGCAAGCATTCAAGTGCAAATAACACACAGTGAGAGAGATAGGTCAAGAGTCATAAGCTACGTTGCCATATTGCCAATATTTCCTTCGTGTCTGGTATCACAAGCCTGAGATCGTTGTTGCAGCAACGAGACCAAATTATCTCGTTTGCAGTGGTCATTGCAGGGAATGGCAACAAGAACTGGTCATTGCTGGCACCTGCAATGACTGCAAAAAAAGTGACGACCAAGTTTTTAGCCTGGGTTCTCTATTCTGGTTGGTGGTGCAATATTAACTACAGTCAGGCTACCTTTAATGCTTCATTTGCCAAGTTCATAACGGTACCTAAAACCTACAGTATATATACACAACCAGGTTTTTTTGAAGTCATGAAACATGTGAAATATTGCTACTTCTGTGTTATATAAATATGCAACAATGACTAAAACATGAGAGGCAGTGTTGCTAAATTTAAAAATAACCTATTGATGACAGCTCCATTGTTGTGGAAGCCCAAACCTTTTAGCAAAATGCGGAAACTTTCTGATGACTTATTCTTTGCTAATTTGCGAGTTGACAAGATTGGCAACAGTTGTTTCTGGGTTAGCATATACCTTATCAGGCGTGATATTTCTGTGAACGCTTTCTTCAATTCGCCATTAAATCTGCCATCTCCAAGCACCAGACCCATTTACAGATATCACATTCAATCTAATTGAGACAAGAGTACATTTACGTCAAGTAGGTTTTGTTCCATTTATCCTCAACAACTACTTCAGAGTAATGGCAATACGAATTGAGGAAATGGCTTTCTCTAGTGAAAGGTTTTCTGTCAATAATGGGAAATGTTTCAACAAGTTACATGCAGTGGTACACATCTTTGATATTTCATTTAAAAGGTCTTTATACCACCCCCCCCCCCCCCCATTCAAATATTCCATGAAAGTGTACCAAAGCACAGTAGAATCCTGGATTTCCTTGATTCAATGATTCGATTTTTGTGCTGGAGTTGGGCCCTTGTGCAATTCAATACTTTAATAAATTTCCGTGCTCTTTTTTCCCTCAACAATATTCCCTTCATTATTTTGATATCGGCAAGGAAACATATCATCTTTGTAAAGCTACACCACTTTTATTGTGTTGTTGCCAACGCTTAATAAAACATAAAAGTTGTAATGTCATATCGTTAATAAAAACCCCGATTCTAAACCAGATAGGATTTCTTGCAATTTCGAATTGAAATCATAAATTTCTTACCAAAGATGATGCGTTTTCTTTTCTGTCAGTTTGAAATTGAAATTCTAATTCTAATTTCCTTATTATGAAATTCCGCAATAATATCCGCATGGTTTCATGTTGCTTCCGCAATTTTCTGATCAATCTTGGAGATGAATTTCACGCGCACCTTCGAGGCATGTGGTGAAAATCTTCAAAAGGGCAGTGTATCTAGTCAAGAAAAACTTCAAACGATCGAGGCTTCATATCTTATTCACATGATCCCTCAGGCAAATATCCGTTTTACCATGATCTTCTTGCCCGAACGTTAACGGTGGATACCTTAGAAAATACTGATTTGTGCTGGTCAAAAGCTATGACCTGGCCATCGCTGTCAGAACTGAAGAAACAGCGATATACTGGACTGAGAAAACCCAACTTTTTAGTTCTGTAACAAGCTATTTGATCTGGGGAGAATACTTCACTGTGGCTTAACTTGCTCCTGAAAGACAAATTTTAAAATCTGCAAGTAGGCCCATTTTGGTGACACTTAGTGTGGATTTACCCCCTCCTGCTTCGGCCCTTCGTTACCACTTTCACAGAATCTCTTCTTTCATATCTTTGTAGGTGCTACCCAGGCAGACGTGCGGGCTGTTCACACACAATCTCTTCCTGGACAAATACCAGGGCGGTCCAAGGAAGCTGGATATGAGTATACGAGGTGGCGAGTTGTTCCAAACTTTTCTAAATAACCCAGTAAGTATTTGTTGTACTCAAAGTAGTCGAGCGTTCTTAAGGGGAACTGCGCCGTAACTGTTGTTTCAGCCAAGAATCTGAAAGGCAGGGCAGGAAAGGACACAGACTGAAAACAGCTTACTGTGCTGCCTGATCTGAACTGACATCTGACTGCAAGCTTCTGGAACCAATAAGATGGATAGCAAATTAGTGTATAGGGTTAATCACTGAAAGTTGGTCGGCTTTGCTAATTGTCTGGGATTAATTGGACACTGGGGCTCGGAGCGAGGACAACGCCTGAAGGGGTAGCTTTGATAACGATACAAACAATCAATAGTGTTATAAATGTGATTTCCTTCGGGCGAAAGCCAAGCTCACTAATTACTTGGCAAATACATATCATGATCAACTTGGGAGACTTCCTTCAGTTGAGCTGTAATTGTGCGCTGAGACAGTTCGCTGGTGCAAAGATTGTGGATAGTTTTGATTTAAAGCTGAACTGAAACTATAGGATAGTCTGTTGTTTGTCTTCAGTTTCATCACAGGCTGAATTAACGTGTGCTTATATAGCCTACGGATGGAAGGCAAACAGCGATGCTCCATTTGTGAGCTCTATAAGTATCCGTTGGAGAATTGATCTTGGTGTATTGACTTACATCAAAGGGTGAAACCACTATGAGCGCAGCATGAGTTAAAGGTCAATACGTCCGCCGTTTGTTAAGATTTTTTAATTTGTGACTGAGTTTGAACTTTTCGAAACTGGGGAAGGACTGATGTGACTGCAGAAGGAGAACGGGGACAGAACCAAGGCAGCCATATGGCACGGAACCCGAGATAACTTCTCAACAATTTCACTGCTGTGAGCAGTTGAGTGATGTGCACTGGCGATGTAGCAATGAACAATTAGTCTTCTAGTATCCATCAATACTTCTTCATATCTTTCTGTGCTTCAAACCCACGACACAATAGCCAGCCCAAAAATTAATTAGATAACAATTAGTTCTTCAAAACTTCCTAATAGTACATACACATCGAATATGATAGACAATTTCATCGTTTGACTCGCAGCTGGAAAAAATATTACTTTGTTCAGTAATTGTTAATTTCAACATGATGCTGGAGTTATTAACAATTATTCAGTGCAAACTACTGAATGTTAAAAAAATGCTTGCTTGCAAACTTAATGGATTTGAAGAATGTTACCATAACATAACGCTAACTCAACTGTAAGTTAGTTTTCTCATGCCATGGAGTAATAGAAAATAATACTTTTTTCTGCAATTCACAACTTGTTTTAAGAAAATTGCAAAAAATAGTTTCCGATTAATTTTCTCGTATCTCCGAGATGAAAGTTTTTTGTTTTAATCGAATTCAAACTTGATACTTCCTAGTAAATTGAACACAATTTTCACTTGCTTTGATGATTAATTGTTAGCTGTCAGATGAATTTCAATACGCACACAAACAATTTCAAAATGAACTGTGTTTATAGATCGCTGAATAATTTAGTGCTACATGTATCTTATATCAAAAGCGTGATATTTTCCTTCCTATAATGAATTTCAGTTGATTTAACAGTGTAAAAGCAATACAGCTTTCAGATTAACAACCCAGATTGATTCATTGAAATTGTGAAATAGCAGACGACAGGCTTTGTTCATGTTTGATGTGTTGTTTGGATTTGAAATCTGTGATACCGGTACTGGTACTGGAAGTGGTGAAAAGCTTTGTAGCTTAGGTATCGAGTTTGCCAGACTTTCACAGGCTTATTGTTGATCATAAACATGTTGATCAAATGACTACATCCCGCCTGATCCGTATTCCTATATCAAACACTATGAACAGTCAGTGGATGGCTTGTCTCCTTGTTGCACGAGTCACAGACATATTCTGGGGTATGTGAAATCATCGGTGGTGTAGTGGCTGACTAGCAGTTAAGAGGTCCCTGGTTTGATCCTCACTGCTGGCGTGAGACTATGGGCAGGTCTCTTTGCCTTACATGCCTAAATCTACCCAGGTCTTAAAATGGGTACCAGTCCGAAATGCTCGGGTTGTAGCGCTGATTGAACACCTTATCTGAGTTCTACAGAATGGTTTCATTTGTGCATCATAAAGTGCTATATACGAAATAAAAGTATTTCCATCTTCAGTTGCCTGATAAACCGTTGGGCCCCAGTAAGTTCGCTAAGTGTAAACCCCATGGTAGTCTTCTTCGGTCATTCAAATAGATGAAATGGCTGCCTCATCTTAGAAAATACGAACCAGAAAGTAGTGGAAATAATTCTGTTGCCAAATATAGAAAACAATCATGTCCACACACCGTGAAAGGAAGCGCCGAGTGTGAAACAGGATAAGTAAGTCTTGACGACATTGGGAAAAAATATCTCGGTGAGATGAATTGGCGCATTCGCTTGGTTGGCGTGGATGATGAAGAAGGAATTATTTCATTAGCAATGAATGTGATGGTATTGTGGACATTATTGTTTTTGGTTGACATCATAAAGCTTTTTTCTCTCGATCTAATAAAGCTGCTGAGGTACTACAGAGATTGTGAAGGGCGGAGTGATCTTCAAGTTTTACACCATTACCTGCTCTTCTATTCTGCTGCTGAAAGCTAGAGTTATGTCCCCTTTCTTTGCCTGCCCTTATTGGAAGCTTCCTCTTACCAACCGTTCCTTTTACTCTTTCCAGATCAACATTTTCATGACGCACATGTCAAACTACGGCAATGATCGCCTGGCAATTTACACATTTGAGAGCGTCGTGAAATTCGTGCAGTGCTGGACCAATCTTAAGCTAAAGACAATTCCTCCACTCCAGCTTGCCAGGAAGTATTTCATGATGTATCCAGAAGAGGTGGACCCAATTTGGCAGGTAGGCAGTGTTCTATTTTTAAGAGGAGGGCAGTAGTCTTACTCAGGTTGGCCTTGCCCCATACAGGCTATTAACTCTTCGAACTTGATGGTGCATGCTACTTGGTCGCCGATGAACCATTACTCATTCATCAGATCATAACTAATGAGATATGTTGTTTGGTGTTTTCGTTAATAAGCATGCTTATACTCCGTCATGACAGAAAGGTAATGAATAGTTGATCAGTGTACGACAGCACATCCGTCATAAAGAGCCGTGGTCTTGTTTATCTTCGGATCACATGAATATTTCAACACCGGCATTTCTCATCGAAGACTCGTCACCAAATCAGCTTCTACCGTACCCAGCTTGAAAATTCTCAGAACCAAAACCTTGGTTGGAGAAGAATGAAAACGAAGGTTGCTGTCTTTACAATTCAGTGAGCATCTGGTAAACTTCAATACTAGACCTGACATTTCTCAATACCCTAAAGACTAGCCATGAATGAAAATGACAACTATCTTTGTTTTTACGACTTCATGAACAGGCAAATTTTGATCAAACAATTGAATATATTCGAACTGACAACCACCGCTCCCGGGGAAAACCTATAGTCTACCATTGATTAAAGGAAGCACTTCAATCTGATGTGACAATGGTCAGAGGAACTGAATCAAGCATTAAGTAACTAAGTTGCCATTCAAGGCCAATTGTAGCGCAGTAACTTAGTTAGGTTAGATAAGGATATGAGGCAGATGCAAATGAGAAACATGAGTAGCTTGTGATGGACCCTCTGTCTCACTGCAGACAGGGTTCCTTGACCATGCGACCCCATTTTGCAGCCAACCTTAGTGGCATACCACAAATTCCCAGAACAGCATTAGGAGAAGGTATTCTATCACAGAATGGCTGTAACCGTTGATGTAGGTTAACAGAAGTTGGTTTCGATCATAATTTTCTTATAGAAAAGCTGTCACTGAGGTGTCAATAGGGACTAAGACACCAGAGGCAGTTATTGAAAGAAATGTCAATTTTATCGCATTTTGGTGGCAATGGCAACAGAACATCTTAATACCACATGTACAGTAGGCTTGGGAAATCTGAGATTGATTTTATGAATACGGTATGTCTCGAAAAAAAAGGTGATGGTTCTGCGAACAGATACTGCTTGTTTGCAGCAACAAAGCATATTGGAAGAATCTGTAGTGAACTTTTTAATCGGTCTGTTGGAAGCTCGGGGCACATTCTCCTAAAAGATGGTATTCCAGGATGTTTACTACTTTTAATTGTCATACCATATTGTAAAGCTGCATGTACATTGTAAGAGGAAATAAGAATTAGCCCCAAGTTTATGAGAAATGTGGAGTGCGCATTCTGTATTGGAAAACAGCTTGTTTTGGCTTGAGGTATCGTGTGAGCTTACGCTGCATGTGATAGAAAACATGGTTGTTGCTAAATCTGCTCTAGTCAGAAAGTTGGACTCGACAAATGGCTACTGGCATAACTATGGTCACTGTTATGAATGATGAGATAATTAATGAGAAGGAGCTCAACAAGTTAATAACTTTATGAATATTTCGTTTATGCAGTGGTGGTTTTGCCGACGTTGTCGATAATCCCACCGACGTCGTTCGTGAGCTACTCCATGTTTATGATCCACGGCAATGCCGTGGATGAGCTCGAGTCCTCACTCTGCCAAAATGAATTCTGTTCATGATGGAATTGGAAGCCATCATCGTGCATGGATTAGTGCAGGAAGTGGGAGTGGATGCCACAGAATCCGAGAGGATATGAGGGCAGAGCAGTGGTGCGCACTGGTTGAGGGGTTTGGCTCACATTCCAAAGGCCGCTCACTCTCTTCTGCAACTTGATTTCTATGTCAGTCTCATCACATTCCAAGGGTCCAAGGGTGATAGGTTCGAAATCCTTCCTTGTCCTCGACCCAACTCCCATAGAATAGGTATCTACCGAGCAGCTGCCAATACAGTGCATCACTTTGACCAGTGCACTCCAAAGTTGTTTGTTTCCTGTAACAATAGCTGCAAGTGAAACTCTAGAGAGTTGACACTGGGGAAAAGCAACTATAGTGTGAGTTACGATAGTGCTCTGGCTAACTGTTGATGTGATTAGCGTGGTAATGTCCTGGAGATGGTTCCCATCAAGCATCCTCGTGAGACCTCTGTTCCTCATGACGGGAGATTGTGGTCATTGGATGTGACACGAGGACAATAACTCTAATATAATGGCCAGTTTGTTGATTTCGAAATGATCCGTCATGGATGTAGGTTTCTTTTTTGGCACCAGAACCAGATGGACCATTGGAACGTGTTGAGAGGGTAAGCTTAGATTTCTTTGACAAAAATACATTCCTTGCCAAAGGAACCAACATTCTTCCAGCTTATTACATTTACCACAAACCAAGATCACACGAATTACTTCTGCCACTTGCCTCGTGACTCCCCGCGGCCTTGCACCGCCCAACCAAGACCACCAAACCAGGTACTATTATTACCAGGGTCACGCCTCGCTGGCCAACTGCTGATAATATGCTTTGATCATAGGAATTAAGTCTGACATGTTGTCACGCAGCACCTGACTTACTCTGAACCGCCTCCCCCTGGGTCCCCGGCCCACATCGATCAATTATTTCTGACACGGTTAATGATCGTCGTCTGTGAAACGAATCAATAAACTTCACACTTATTTCATGCAAGACGTTAATGTGCTGGTCGTTTAAGATTTGGGACAAAACAGATATGCTGGGAGTCAGGGGTCATAGCTTTATCACCGCGTTGCTCCAGATCCAGCAGATCATTTAGACAGCGTCACGGATCCATACAGACACATCCATATCCACTTCTATGGATTGAATGGTTTCTTTTGTAATTGACGAAAAATCCAATATCGTCTTTGCCAAATATATGTCTGATCAGATTGTCATTTCTTCAGTCGATAATTGAATGGAACGAAGTGAGATGAATAATTTATAAAGTTTGGATCGAGATATTATTAGAAATTACAAAGAGAGTTATTGAGATTGTTAGCAAATCACATACTATTGATACCAATCATGACTTGAATTTGAGAGGGTATTGATACAGAGTGAGATAGCGATTCTATTTCACTCTGAACCTGATCTAATTTTGACCCGTCTCACGGGGCTCGAGTCTGATATGTCTGGAGTAGCTCTGGATGATACGGTCACATTACCTTAGGATATTTTCTGTTTTCTAATCACCCCGGGTATCAATTTCATTAAAATGGTCCCACTGGTAAGCCACATCGATGTCAGGAATATAAGGGGTTAAAAGGGTCAACCCTGCCAAGAGCAAGATGGGGTTAGGGAGGGACAAATAGACCCAGAGACCTATTTTGCTGCAAATTATTAAAGAGGCACTTTAATTATGAGACTTATATAGCGCTAAATCCAACAGGTTTCAGTCGCTCAAAGCGCTTCACATTATTACCCCTAGCTATTGGCCTGTACATTCATGATTCAAGCTCTACTCCCTGGGAGTATTACAGGTCCGAGCTGCAGCTATACAGCGCTCAGGACTAACATTCATAGTGTGCCAACTCTGCCAGCTAGTTACCCATTTACTCCTGGGTGGAGAGAAGCAAGTAGGGTTAAGTGCCTGGTTCAAGGACACAAAGACGAAACAGCAGTGACCCTTCCGAGAATCGAACCCACGACCTCCTGATTATGAGCCCGGTGCTCTTAACCACTGCGCCACTGATCTTCCCCACTTTACCCATTGGGAACATTTTGCAATCCATATACCAAAAAACTAAAATACAAGTCTGGAGGAAGCGCAGCATTAAGCTTGGTGAAGATATCTTTGAAAAGCTACCTATCAGGAACTCTTCCAGCCTGAGTTTCTTCTTAAATAATAGTTGACAATGGTCTTCTAGAGGTAGAGATAGAGTTTCTATTCATCCCTGATTTCTTTCAACCAGTCAACTGTATCCTTCTGAAAGAGGTAATATTGAGATAACTTGTGTAAAGTGAGGCTCCAGTCATCCAGATTAGAGACATACTTGATATCGGGGAGAAATATACCCCATTGGAAACGATAACCCACCACGAATGGATACATCAGTGTGGGATGATTATTGTATTTCTATATCACCGCTTCACTAGGCCAGTAATGTGAGCTGGACAGGCATTCTTCACACAGACTAGGTCTGTATGAGATATTTATTGCAATTCTATACATCGTACTTCTCCTCGGTTGCATCCAGCATGCCACGTTGATACTTGATCCATGGATTCATTCCCGTGGACGGAATCGCCTTTATTGGATCGGTGTGTTTACCCAGAAGAAAACCGCGGCCACAACTGGGACATCTGGTCCAGTGATTGAGATGTTCTTGAATGCCGCGATTGATGATATCGCTGGCCATCCAATCATGAGGAACACATCAGAGGTGGTATCTCAATTCATTTCGGCGCAACTTGGGAAAATTTACTTGGACATCCGATGGCACAGTTGTTAGATTACGCGAGATGAAAAATTATCTTGGCTGCAGGAAAGAGTTTATGTTTTGTCTGATTCCACACCAGGCCATCAGTTTATCCGTAAAGACTAAGGAGTCCTCAGTCGCTTCTAATCTATAGGCCCACTGACAAATGACGGTATTTCAAGTAAGAGTAACAGAGGAGAGGGATAGTGTCTCTCTGTGTCTTGCTTGTTACTTAAACTCCATCTGTTGCTGTCCCATTAGGCATGATCCTTCGGTCACTTCAAGCACTGTCTCCCATACAAATGACCAACACCATTTATCTGGTAGATCAAGTAACAACCAAGTAGGCGCGTTAACGATTATATCTCCATTTTCTTGTTGGTGTTAAGTTCAGACGCAGCTGATCCCAATGACTATGTGGTTTAGAAAGAGTCATTTATACCAGTTTGCCGCCTGGAACCCTGACACTTCCAACGGCCAGAAGATGTCATCATTTTCGATCCTGATGGTCGTGGGTATTCAACAGTCGCGTTATCAGAATACTGAAATACTTCACTTAATATTGACGTTCAATTTCCTCTGGAGATTTAATTTCCGCAGAGGTTATTTGCCAAGGGGGAACATAGGAAATACATCTTCTACCTAATTAATTTAAATTTTCCCTGATATCTTTGAATCGGCTAATGTTATTTTTAGCTCAGCTGACGAAAGTCAGTTTGACTTACTCTTAAAGGCCATAAGCCTCAAGCTCTTCAATTTCACTCATTAATGGCATGTTTTGTCATTATTTGTCCAAGAGTCTACTTTAGTGGGGTGATCTAGGCAAATCAAAATTGAGGTTGAAAGAGACCTACCAGGTACTTTCCATGTTTTGTACATTGTACCCATGTATTTCAGCCGAGTGCCAGGCCCTTGGGCCTCTTGTTAATCAGTTCTTGTAAACTCTGGTAACTCTCAAAGACATTGAAACGATAATCTCGCTCAACTTGGTTTCACTCAGATTAGATGTGCATTCTATCCATACATCTCTACATCAAAGTATGGGTGAGGGCGGTCATGTTAGGCTGACATGGACAAAAGGTTGCTGTAAAGACTTGATTGGCATGTAATCATATTTTCATGATTGGCTGATCAGGCTTGTGATGGTTTTAAAGATTGTACTTGTCACAGATTTGACTGGTTCGAAATGAAGTCTCTTCCTTGTTTTTGTAAACTGTTTCCTTAAAGGGAAATTTTAAGATCATTATTCAACTGAAAAATCTCCTTTTTGAATTTGATAACCTGCTTTTATGTTCCAAATTTCTAATATTTCAAAGAATTACTGCCTTAATTTTCCAACTGTGGATCACATACTTACCAAATTCCCGTTTGGGGATAGAAAAATATGTAAATTATGTAGTTATTTATGATGTCTTTATCCTCTGATGGACTTGTTAATCCACCGATCGCGTTTCATTTGGTGTCGATGAAACTTGGAGATCACCGGAGGATTTACGCTTCTATTTTCTGTCTCGGGAGATCAGCAAGGTCGATGTGTATTATGAATGAGGATAGGGCGAGCTTCGTAGCTTATTTCCTGTCACTTGATAGGTGATTATCGGTGGAACATCCCAAGTGGTGATGTGTCTTCTTGCTGATGCAGGACCGATGGAGATGACAGCAAGGTTGTCACCTCTCTTGGATGATTCTTTGATCGTAATCATGATATTATTTGACATTTCTTCTCATCCAGCATATATGTTAACCATCCCTAAACAAAAAAGCTATTGGAAGCTAATAAAGAATAGGTGATATGCCAGACACAGTTGTTTTGGGGCGTGAAAGAGAGGAGTCCTTCTCAGAAATAATTTGTAGCTTTAGTCGACGTGAACAAGCCGGTATGAAAGAATGATAACCATTAAGCGGCTAAGAAACAAGAGAACCATCTCAGACAGTCCGACTCCTTTCCTAATGAACGAGGGATCTGATGACGTTCTTTCTCCGGTAATTAGCCTGAGCTGACGACACCTCCCGTAGATATCTGATCATGCAAATTTGGGGAAATACGGTGGAGAAGGAAACGGTCAATATGATGACACGCGACCAGTAAGAAATGCGTGGAGGAGGATGGTTGATGTGAGGATTGACCAGAGTAGATGACCAAGTGTCGACGTGGAGATTTTGTATCATATATCAATGAGACAAGTGCTTGGTTTCCCCTTTCCTACTAAGGTGGGGCTCTGTTGGTAAGCAGTGGTCTGTTGCCTTTTCCCCCAATGACTGATTTGCATACATAATAACTGCACTACATCATTGTGTGTAACTGCATATTTATTTTCCTGGTCAGCCTAGTTGCCTATCCTCTTCTGCCTGATTCTAGATCCTGCACCATCTTCAACTCGACATCTGACACAGCTGCATCAGCCGATGTTCTTCCAATGTCACACTGTCTAATCATCCTCTCCCTAAAACAAGATAGCCTGGCATTAGCTATAGGATTGGCGATGTAATTGCTTTTGTGGAATGTTGTTGGGCTTGATGTTATTCGGAATGGCAGTGAATGGTTATTGGGCCACCCTCACATCAGGGTAATGTTGATACGTGTCTGCTTTAAGAGTTATAGTTGTTAGAATGGCAGTTAAGACTGGTGCTTGGACGATTTTGTGGAACAGTTGGAACCACTACAGTCTGATGATATTGTTGGCAATTACAGCAATGCAAAAGTGACTGGCCTGAGGTAACAAGGAAAGAGCCAAGCACGAAGATTGTACCTGTGACCATCCATACAATCACAGAAGCAGTGCCATCTTCATGTCTCAACATTCACAGTCTGAACCACCAAAGCACTCCACACTGCAGCCTTACTCTGGCATCACTTGCCATCAAACATTGCTGCCTCTCTTGGACATCTCTCATACAACGTGACCGAACCACTGAACCTTGCTTCTCACTTTGGCGCCAATAACTCTTTCGCTTGGCAGGATAATGAACACTCTGGCCAGCCTATTTACAGAATGTATATCAAAAATGAAATTTTTATGTTCTCCTGTCAAGAAATAATAAGATAATTTGACGATATGTGGATAATATCAGCAAATGTCAGTCTGTTGTTGTGATGGCCTGGCGTTTAGGCGCAATGGACATTTGGTAGTCAGCACTGGCTGGGGGTCAAGGGCAGACATTAGTAGTCCGATTGTCGCTTGAGTGATCCATGATAAGACTAGGATGATTGGTCTTATTTTCAATTACTTCTTCTTTATCTGTTGCTTTAATGGAATCTTTCACAAGAATAAGGCTTGGCATGACATTCTCCATCATTCATTTTGGGTGTCAGAACTGTCAGTATGTCCAAGAAAAAGGAAGCCATAGATAACAGGTACAGGTGATTCACATATATTCATCTTCTAAATATTTTGTCATATGGTCCCGACAGCTAAGCCACATGGCCTGGACCCTGCTGACTTTGGTGGACTTTGGTTTTGTATCAGAGTTTTCCTTCTCCTAGACTGTTTGGCTAGAACGGCTAGAAGCCTCCCCCCAGTCCCATAAATTATTTTGGCAATTAAAGCATTTGTGAAAAAAGGGTTAAACAGCTATCTCGTAACACTTCTCTGCAAATGATGCAGAATGGTATGATTTCGTGTTATTACATTCTCGTGAATAACTTCGAATTGGATATTGTCAAAATGAGCCATAATATATGAATTGTTAATGGTGGCAGAAGATACTGCTAATGATGTGTGGAGCTTGCAGAAAGATGGGGAAAATATTCATACATGCTGTAGCGAATAGTGTAGAATACAAAATTGAGAGAATTCTGCCGTAAGCTGTTGTAGAGGAATCAGGCCCTCTAGACAAAATAGTTTGAAATGCGCACTCAATCTCTCATGCAATTTAAAGCTGCTGCACAATAAGGTGTTATCAGATTTGGTTTGGAAACTAGAACGAGGTTGAGTTTTGACGATGGCTATTTCATTGGCCAGAAACAGTGATACAAAGCGATCGACTTGATGTCGTATTAAACCACAGAGAGAGAAAAGAACTTTCTCGTTCTCGGATCAAAATCTAAACCTCTCTACTATCGCTATCTACTATCTACTATCGCTATGCTCTCATCCTTCTTTCTACTGGACATGTTATTACCATATTTCATGTCTTCCTCGGCTCACTTTCACAGAAGATGGTGATAAAACATGCATATTGCCAGCCGGCGCTGCATAGTAAATGTACATGCATTAAGAGTTACGATTCTGCGCCATTCTCATTACTCTCTCTTCCAATTACTCTTTATTGAAGATGGTGATAAGACATGCATCTGCCATGCTATCGTTGCATAATGAATGTACACGCATGAAGAATTATATCTCTGTACATTGTCATTACTCTCCCTGCCGATTGCTCTCAAGATGCCACTACATTTGTTCTTGTTTTAAGTTATAGTGAATGAACTTGTTGCTCATAGCGATGGAAAATGGGAGTTGTGAACTTAACTGTTTGATTGGGATCTCCAAAGTTTATAGTAACTGCAAGTAGTAACTGTCAGCATGGCAGCAAAAAGGGAAAATTATGGTTTGCGAATATTCCCTCGTGGGTGTTTTTCAGCATGAAGTTGTTAAAACCGTGATGTTATTGTTATCAAATGTGACCCGCTCTACCAAAACTAGGCGCTTGTCGCATCTGAACTTGACAGGTTGATACGGACTTGTTGTTCATTTCCCTATTGTAGACCTTTTGTGAAATGTGACCAAATCAGTTTGTAATAGATTTCACAAAAGGTCTACAATAGGGAAATGAACAACAAGTCCGTATCAACCTGTCGAGTTCAGATGCGACATAAGCGCCTAGTTTTGGTAGAGCGAGTCACAAATGCACATTATCTTTGCGGGAAAATATTTACAATATGAAGCAAAAGTAAACAATCATATGAACATGATCATATATCATGGATACATTATTGATTATTGGTTATTGATTATTGATTATTTTGCATAGAAACCAATAGAATTTTTTCAGTGTTCTGACAATGTGATTAACACCTTTGTAGTAAAATTGTAACCTTTAGGTTATTTTTAAAAAGACAGGAATATTCAGGTTTGGCGTAAATTATTCACTAGTTAATAGCCGTGATTCCTGGGGCTCAAATTTTCTGGATGCTACATTCAAATCTGGTGACTGATCAATAGAGGAGGAATATGGTCGTAAGGTAGAACCTCTCTATCAAGGACACCCTTGGGACTAACAAGTGCTGTCCTAAATAGAGAAGTTTCCTGATTAGAGGAGTCAATACAACTCTGCTGCCAAGGTCCATCTAATACGAGGCCACCCCCCTTATTTGTATTCACAACCATTCACTAATGGATTGTTATCGCTGTATCTTTGCAGAATCCATGCGATGATAAGCGCCACATGGCCATATGGAGCACCAATAAATCCTGTGATATGTTACCACGGTTTCTTGTGATTGGACCACAAAAAACAGGTGAGTTTGTATCAATGGTTGTAAAGTGTCAGTAGATGGGGAGGTTGATGTCGGAGGTGTATTGGCACTGGTGCTCCTGAATAAGCTGGAGCGTGAAGAGTAAATCACGAGAGTTAATCAGCTCAAGCCATTCCCAAGCAGACGCGTAACTTGATGTTTCACGACAAATTGTTTGATGTTTCAGGCACAACAGCTTTGTATACATTCCTATCTATGCACCCTGCCGTCCTCAGCAACTACAAGAGCGCTGAGACATTTGAAGAAGTCCAATTCTTTAGTGGGAAGAACTACTACAGGGGCTTAGATTGGTAAGTAACTGGAGAATAGGCGTAAAGTATTGGTCTCAAGTTGAGACACATTCATATAAGCACTCTGAGAATAATTTCATGAAATAGGGCATCTTGTTCCTTAAGTTACATACATGGCCACTCAGAGAAAACGTGCATGAAATAGGCGATCTTGTCCCTTATGTTTCTAGACCGCTCAGAGGCCGATAGTGGTGACACAAACACACGAGAGGTGGAATACTGAGTGGGGACCTCAACTCCACAATGGCAGAGGCTAAAAAATCGCTTAAGATTCCCTAATTACCTTATGTGGCTGCAGAAGTTGTCCTGCAGGCAAAGTTGTCGTTGGATATCTAGAGGTGGAGTTGATTTGCCACTTGTTGCATCATTATCGTTGTCGTCACTCAGGTGTCATGGCCCAGCTTTGGTCTTCCGCCCCCTACTAATCACATGAGTAAATATTTCAGTGTTTGGGGTTTCAGGTACATGCGGTTTTTTCCACATTCAAAAAATACCACGAACAGTTATATATTTGAGAAGAGCGCCAACTACTTTGACTATGATCTGGTGCCAATGCGAGCCCATGCACTTCTCCCTCGCGCCAAGCTAATCACAATTCTCATCAATCCATCCAAACGGGCCTACTCGTGGTATCAGGTGAGTCATCCTACACAAATCAAGCTGTTTTTAAAGGCCTATGTCATTCATAATGACTTGTGGCCCATGGAAATTTATGATGGAGGCTGTGTTGTTTATAGTTGTAGTTGAAGTTAAGGACTCTAGATGTCAGCACTGCCCTTCATAACTTCTGCAGACAACTGTAGTGACGTCTGCAACAAAGAGATTGTGGGGGCTGTCTCAAAAAACCTCAAATTAAACTTATGAACTTCTACATCACAGTTTGCTTCAAGTTGTTTGAAGTGATTTACAATACTTTCAAGAATATTTACCAAGTAAAAAAGTCAAAATAAAACAGATTTAACCGAGATTTCTCTCTGTTTAGCACATGCGAGCGCATGGGGACCAAACGGCGCTGGCGTATAATTTCCACGATGTGGTGACGGCCGGAGATGATGCACCAAGAGATCTCCGTACGCTTAGACATCGCTGCCTGAATCCAGGGTATTATGCTCAACACCTGGAGCGGTGGCTCGACTACTATTCGCCAAAACAGGTAGGATTCTCTCGGATATATAGTCCTCAGAATCATCCATTCATCACAGCTTCACTGTTAAGTTCAATTCAGCAATTTCGTTTACCCTCAAAAACTCCGACACTCAGACGCTGATCGCAAAATAGGCGAATTTCATGACTATAACGTGAATTTTCCTTTTCAGTTATTAATTTTGGATGGGGAATTGCTGAAGTCAGATCCTGTGTCCGTCATGCATAAAGTCCAGAGATTTCTCAGAATAGAACCGTATTACAATTATTCAAAATATTTGAGGTAAGAAAAGTAAAATCTCAGTCTAGTAAGCAGGGCATTCTCCTCCTGATCTTAAATCATCCTTGTTACCACGCTACTCCCAAACTCGTCAGTGTGATCTTGTATTAAACATTATTAGGTTCGAGAGCCCCTTGTACTGGTAACATGTTCCAAAGTGACAAGTTGAAACAAGCTACCATCTTCGAATGAAATAATATCAATGCTATGAACTATGTACATGTACCTTCTTGCCAGGTGTCTGGCATTAACCAACATGGAACTATGTTTGGGGAATAAAGTGTTGTGGAAGTTAGTTCTGGGAGTGACTAGGGTATGTGACACAATCATAAATTTCATTTTGCATTATCTTGTTTTGAAAAGAAGCTTTGAAATCTTAATTCAAATTTCTCACGTTCTGTTCTTCCATTTCTTTCAGATATGACCCCAAAAAGGGTTTCTTCTGCCAAGTGGTGAATGGGGATCATACGAAATGCCTGGGTCGGAGTAAGGGCCGCCAATACCCTCCAATTGAAGACCGTGCGGAGAAGTACTTGAAGTCTCTGTACAGGAAAGCTAACGTTGCGCTGTCCAAGCTGCTCAGCCGTCTTGCTCAGGCACAACCTGAGTGGCTTCAAGACGAACTGGCCGAGGCTTTATAGGAGAGCGTCAGACTTCTATTTCTAGTTACAATCAAAGTGCTTTGCAACACCTTTCACTGTTATGTATCTCTGATTAGATGCTTTTGGTAGGATATGCTGCTGTACAGTGCCCTATTGAGTTCGACCTGCAGTGAGCAAGAATGAAATAAGTACAGAAAGTCAAATTTCCTTGACTGGGATTCGAACAATTGATTTTTGGATTGCTGGTCTTCTGTGAGCTGTTGAAGTGAGCTGTTTTTCGGCACCGTGTGACACCATTAGTAGAGCCAACTAGAAAAAAATGACCAGCCGGGGGTTTTGTGATACCATTAGTAGAGCCAACTAGAAAACAATGACCAGCCGGGGGTTTGAACCCACTACACTTTGATTATGAGTCTGATGTCCTAACCTGTACACTGCCATGCTAGCTTGATGTGTGGTGCAGCATCCTCCAATAATTCCATCGCTTTGATACAAACAGAACAATGACATTTCAGCATTTTGATGAAAAGTAACTGCCATCATCATCATTTGTACATAAAAACATTAACAAAAGTTTCATTCAGCTTAAAGGATATTATCGGGCATGCTAATCAATTATAGAGCTATGTCTCTATATACCCAGCAGATCTTGCCACGAGATTTTATTATAAAAGTTTCTGGCTGATACCATTATCATTGGTGCCTAATGAAAAGAAATTGAGAATTCAGATTATTAAAAAATTTTCCTCAGAATCTTCACTTAATCAAATATTTTCTGTGATCAAATAATTCTCAATGCTTTTCAAAAGATTTGATTACTGGATCATAATTTATTGATACAACTTTGGTGCCTCGTCAGATTCGGAAAATAAACATAATCTCAAGCCGAATTGAAATTTCTATTCTTTATATGATTCATTGAGATTCTTTGAATTTTATGCCACATTGGAATCTTGTTTGATATTTAGTCATCATGTGGAGATTATTATGAACATTTTTGATTGTTGGAAAATTTTCTCATCCAAAAATATGACATCAGATTTGAAAGTGATCATATTTTATGAGCAATAGCATAAGAGGAATGGTTGTGTGGTTGATAGGATAGCATATACTAGTACCTGGGGATAATCTGTTCATTGGTGTCATGATGCTGGCATAAAAGCTCAGATGAGAAGAATTTACACCAAGATTAATTGTTAGCCAAGTTATTGAAATACCAAGCCCTGGTATGTATGATGTACATGTTATGACCTATTTATGAAAATAGAACAGCATTTGATTGATCTATCAAATGGATATGATATTATCCAATAATGTAATCGAAGATGAAATTGATAATGTGGAAAGGGCATTACCTTTCCTATAATCTTTCTATTTGTATAGAATGATTGATTTGTATAGAATGATTGATTTGTATAGATTGAATGATACCCAGATTTACCCGAGGGTCAGAGGGACAACTCTGAACTCTTTTTAAAAGATTAATCTTTAAAAAGGATTAACAGTTTTTGCCAAATTACCAAAATTTGCTCAAAGAAATTGTCACCAAAAAGTGCAGAGTTGTTAAAACCTTTGATGTGACCATTTATTGTAATATTCTTCAGCACTGATGGACGGTCAAGAATTTGAGAGATAACAACGTTGACTTCTTCAACTTTGTCATGTTGATATCCTTTTCCTATTTCAAGTTGTACACCTTATTCGGGACCTCTGATTCTCAGGTGAATTACTTTAGCTTGTTTTTTTGCCTGTGCATTGTTTTATAATGCACACCGCGCTATTATAACAAATCATTTTTGTATGTTGATGATAGTGGATGTGAAACTTTTGTGGATTTGAGTGTTATTTTCTGTACGATTTTTTGTACTGCCTGTAAAGTGTAGACTTTATACTTGTAATAATGTTGAAAATTGGCAATGTGAGTTGAGATTTCAGCATGCAGGGCATGTTTGATAGACCCACTCATATGTGATCCACTCTGGCAAAGGGAGGCTTTCGAGTAAAATTCTTCAAAATGAAATTACTTGTATCGTGTTTCTTATGGTTCTGGCCAATGTAAATGTACATGTACTCTGGAGTGCGACCAGATCACATTTACCAAAAGATAGTGGTGTTGCATAACACAAGGGTATCTTGTATTCCATTAGAGTAGGCCTAACCAAGGCTGAAGAAACAGAGTATAGCTCTTTCACAGTCTCAACAAAAGCCGGCTGCCCAGGGTTGTGTCCTATTTTTGATCAAACTATTACAGCTCAGTGACAAGAGGTCAGAACCTTTGGGCTGATCTATCTGAAAAACACCCTACTGGTGTATTTGGTTCGAATTTATGTAGGATACATGACAATCTCTTGAAGATTGACCCAGATGTGGACTTGGGAGTACAATGTACATCACTTTCTCAGGTGTAAAGTAGAGAAAGCCTTGTCCAAAGGTAGGTTTCTAAATCGGAAAAAAATTTGAAGGAGCAACCTATTTGCTGTATCACGTGGCCTTGGTGGTCTCTAGACACAACTAGGCATAGTGGAACTTTCAATATTTCCTAATCCTTCATGCAACCTGCATCCCCTTTTGCAAGTGTGGGTCACATATCACATTATATCAAATGTAGGGCTACAAAATTATACAGAGAAATTCTTGAAAAACACTAATCAAAAAAATTCAAATGCCAATGAGATTTCGGAGGTGATACAGGTATTTGTTAGGCGGTAAAGTGCATTTTGCTCCTGCCTTCTTGAAAGGAGACACATCTTCCTAAATCTCCAACCATTTCACACTTAATTCACTCCAAAACACTTGCCTTATTGATCCATATTCTTTTTAATCAAAAGACAGCGAGGTAAATGCATCTGCTGAAAAGTACATTTATCAAATTCAAGTGCAGTAAATTCATCTCTCAATGATGTGCAACTTAAAATTAGTTAAAATAATATGACTGCATGTAGGAGCCTAATGAGTTGGCATTGTATGGTAGAAAAAAAGAATGTCTTTTTTGGTAGGATTGGAAAATTATTTGCATGCTTTTCAATTCTATTTTAATGCGGATTTATATTTATCTGTAACTTATGATCTGGGTCGTTATACATGTAGTGTTCATTTCAAGAAGACACCCAATGTTGCGTCATGTGGGTGTCCCTTGCTAGTTGACAGAACATGTTTGGGGGGGCTGATGGATTTCTTAACAAGCACTTGGAAAAGAATATTAACATTTTTCATTTTTTATTGAAGTGAACCTCGTTTTATGTACTTGTACAGGTTAGTTTAGGGATGGTGTTTGTGAATGGGTTAATAGGGTTTTGAAATATGTAAATAAAATATCTACTGTTGTAAGTAGATCATACTGAGAAAGGATTATTTTATAACTAATACAGTTGGGTTTTGTATTGAAAAGTTGTATGTCATAATAAAATCGGTTATTGTGAAAATTGGTCGATGTTTCTTTCTTTGCTCTCGGCTTGGTTATGATCTTACAATCGGAGGGTTCTTGGCTGTGTGTTAGAAGTCCTGAAGATGTCACAACCTGCTCTCATGAAGGAGACATTGCTGTAGCGATACACATTAATGTCACAACCAAATATTCCCCAAGTGAAAGACTGCAATAGCACAACATGGATGTGACAACCTTCTTTCCAAAGAAAACACTGTCATTAAAACAGACCGACGTGGATATCTCAAAATAATTACACCCTAAACGAGGTGCTGCAATAATGTCACAACCTACCCTCCCAAAGAAGACTTCCAGAACAGCAGACATTAATGTCAAAGCCGGGTTTTCCCCCAGCAAGACCCTGCAATCCAATAATGGTTGTATGTCACAACCTACTCCTCAAAGAAGACACTGCTATACGAGCAGATATGGATATCACAACTTTATCACGATGACCTCAATGAGTCGCTGTCCTGATAAATCAAGAATGTCACAATCTACTCTCCCAAAGAAGGCTTCCACAACAGCAGACATTAATGTCAAAACCGTGTTTTCCCCCAGCAAGACCCTGCAATCCAATAATGGTTGTATGTCACAACCTACTCCTCAAAGAAGACACTGCTATAAGAGCAGACACGGATATCACAACTTTATCACGATGACCTCAATGAGTCTGTCCTGATAAATCAAGAATGTCACAACCTACCCTCCCAAAGAAGACCTCCATAACAGCAGACATGAATGTCACAGCAAGGTATTCCCCAAAACTGAGAAATTGGGTGGTATGACTAGCAAATTCGTCGACTTCAATTTTGTACAGAATGGCCTCGTGTAAGTGTATATGGAGTTTTAGAAAAGGCATTTGCTACTCTTTATTCACATCACCCATTGTCATACATGTAGCATAATACTTTGATGTCTGCCAGGTGACAAATGCAATGACCAGTGTACTTGGCTTATAATGCAAGGTGGCCATGATTCTTCTTCTGCTTGGCTCCTGCCTGGAAGAAGAATTCTCCAAGAGCTCGTACATCATCAGGACTATTGAGCCATTGCTTCAGCAGGCATGATCTTAGAAGGAAATAACCAAATGCCGGGTTACTTGGCTTATAATGCAAGGTGGCCATGATTCTTCTTCTGCTTGGCTCCTGCCTGGAAGAAGAATTCTCCAAGAGCTCGTACATCATCAGGACTATTGAGCCATTGCTTCGGCAGGCATGATCTTACAAGGAAATAACCAAATGCTACGTTTATTTCATATCTGTATTTCAACATTTATATGTGCACATGTACATGTTTCCATACAACATTATTTCTTAATTATTACACAGCTTCATTCTGCACATTCTGTAAAGTTTGTGAGAATGGTCATAAGAAGTAAATTCCCTCATACGGTTACTATTGTCAATAAAGCTGTGTCTGTCAATACTGAATGAGACATTGTCCTTTTCTCACTCTGATTCTTCATGGTACAAAATTCTTATGCTAAGAGTACAAGTGTCACAACAGACCAAGTCGACACCAAATGACACTAGTGCTTCAGTTAAAATGTACGAGCCTCCACAGCGACATTCGTACACCAAAAAATGTCCATCAGCATCATCACAAGTTTCAAAGTCTTCAATATGGATATCATCCTGAATTGGCCAGTTTTGGATGAGGGACCTCTGTGTCCATGCTGCATCATATGCTTTCCTCAGCTTGGGGTTCGACATTGTCTTCCATGCAGCGCTGATCGAAATGAATCTATTCTCACATTCTGAAATCTCATCTGCGTTCAATGCTTTTCTGTCTAACTTGTCCGGATGGTATTTCAGAACCAGTCGCTGATAGGACTTTTTTAGCGTATCATATGAATCAGATGGATTGCTTTCCAATATCTCATACTTGTTTTCCATTTTTGAGACTTGGGTAAAATGCAATCATTCAAATATGTCATAAAGTGTATCCAAAAAAGTCCTACTAAACTGAATTTCTCAGCACTATCCCAAAGTGTTTCTTAGTTTCTCAAATCATTTTTCTGTGAGCGGGTAAGATAAACTATCCATTAGATCATCGATACGATAATGCAAAATATCTAAAATATCCCCAGATATGAAAACGTGTGTCTCATCCAAGTCCTGAATAATAAATTTCTTTCCAAGTGCCATGGTCTCATCAAGGTGAAGGAGGAACTGCTTCATCGCTGGATCACTGAAAGTAGAAAGACATGTAGGCTTAGAGATGGGCAGAGGCAGCGTCTAACCGTAGCTGACTACTGTAGTCTGTAGCACTAGCACCGCTGTGTGCAGAAGGCTTCCACAGTCTTTCATCTGCATTCCGTCTCATTCAGTCATTGTGTACTACAACAACTTTCTGGACTGAGATTAAGAATACAGGTACCCAGGAATGACATCTTCCTGGAATATCTAACGTGGGATTATATGAGATGGTGTGGTGGCCCTTTCCAGATACGCCGGTACCACCTAGGGACGGCAAAAGAAACCAATAAGGTTGGCGTAGGTGCATGGTAGGCCTACCGGCGGCGTATGTCTGGAAAAGGGCCTTACAGGCTAAAATTACAAGAACTGGAGTAATTTAGACACACCATTCAATCAAAACTCCTTTCATTACATTCACCATTCTGAGAAGTACTCAGGGGGACAACACTTTGATGAGAAATTGCCTCTTTTAGGAGGTAATTTTGTAAGATACTGAAATTTTGCTGGCCATGATAATTGTGTCTTATTACATGAAAAGCTTAGTATGTAATGATCATTCTCAATCAGTAAACCTTTCTTTAATACAAAGGTTAATTTGATATCAAATATCTTTATTTAGAATTGCATTAATTTTTCATTGGAGAAAATACATAGTTTATGGAAATGTATTGAATTGTCTAATTTTTGTTACATCGTCATCAGATTTATAATAGTTCGACTTTGGACTATCATGACAACTCTATGGGTGTATTCGACTCCCTGTTCTCCACCGTTCCGGAACGAGAACAGGCGAACACGTTCCCGAGTCTCGAACGGGTTAGTACTGTTGTCATAGCTACGCTTCCGGAACCACGGGAAAACCCCGTCCGGCAAGTTATTTTCGTCAACGAACAAAGCGCGATAAAATCCATTTTCCGCCTTACATCTCGTCGACTATGTTGAAAATTTAATTCGTACAAGTGCATATTTACATTTTTTAGTTGTATAGCGGGTTAAAGCTGTTCAAGACATTGTTTTATTGTTGAAATCGCACAAAAAATAACGTAAAAAGCAGACGAACAGTCCTTGTCCGCCATCTTTGTTCTTGGTTCGTTCCAGCTGCACCAGCGGACGAGGTGGTGTGGGATTTGGGAACAGGAACGGTTCCCGAACCGTTCTTGGTTCGAGAACGAGGAGTCGAAAGTGCTATCCAATGACAGCCAATGACAGAAGACATGGCATTATTGATTTGCTCAGGCATGTTAGGCCTACGCCATCTTTTATCGACTAGACCTATCATTGCCTATGCTAGACTTTGACCTACATCCACGCCGGCGCCGGTTTTTTTATTTATTCGCCTCAAAATCGTCCTAATTATGGCTTTTTCCTCGGGCCAACTGGTTAGAACCTTTGCTACATCAAGTGTGGCAAAAGCTGCAATCAGAAATGTAACTGTTATTGGAGGCGGATTGATGGGATCCGGTATTGCACAGGTTTGTCGACTCCTACTCCTAGGCCTGCCCTATTGTAGTACATTTTTAGTATATTGATTCGTAAAGCATTACCAGATTTAACGATCTAATCTAGGCCTGACGATCATCATCATCATCTTCATTGTTGATCTGCTTTTAATAGGCTGCAGCTATTCTCACCACGATCCCTAAATGCATTCCTACATACAAACTACTGGCTATTCTTACGACGATCATTTCACCTTTGGCCCTTAATCCTAATGCTAACCCTGACCCTGACATGCCTGACCCCCTTATTACTCCCAGTCCCAGGGCCAGACCCAGCACTAACCCTAACCCTTCTCTTGCACTAATCATAACTCCCTAACCTTCAGTTTAACTTCTAAAATTGCATAAATTCTTAGTTACGACTAGTCTTAAGAATAGCCACTTTGCTTCAATAACCATTCTTGGTCCTCGGCCGCCAGCGGTTGCCATCTACAGCGTGCATGCGGGCGCCATAACCCAGTAGACGAATTAGGATAGTGTGCTTCTGTGCAGTGCTCCTTTGATATATATAATCTCGATTAACTGTTCATCTCCTGTTTCTGACTTGGTGTACATAATATCTATGTTTTGATATTTACAAACTAAAACTTCTTAATTTTCTTCTTCGTACTTGAGCCTCTTGACACATCCTAAATTTTCTAGGGTCATCCTTCCAGTGGCGGTCCAATCTGGCATTAAATGTCATGATGAGAGGTCACGACTTCCTGCAGTAAACCATTCCAAGCATTTGCAACCCTCACGAAAAAAGAATTTTTTTCTAACGTTCGTTCTTGGCCTTGTAACTATCATCCTCATGTTGTGCCCTCGGGTTTGGTGATGGTCATTTTGGTATCTTTACTTTTCAAATAGAGGGGAATCCTTTTTGAAAAGGATGAAGAAGTTTGATAAACAGTCACAGCCATGTAGTGCATGAGTGAGGACATGTACAGTACAACCTTTCTATTGCGGACACCCATGGAACTGGGTGTTGGTGTCCTGGGTGTTAGTGTCCGAAATGTAGCGGTGTCCTTATTAGGGAGGTAATGCCATTATTGTCCAAAAAGTGGATTCATGTGTATGAACACTGGGTCGTGAAGCCTACGTATTCCATATTCCATTTAGTTTGTCCAAAAAGTGGCTTTATGTGTATGAACACGTGGGTCGTGAAGCTTATGTATTACATATTCCATTTAATTTTAAATATTAACTATTTCAAATAATTTGATGCCATTTATAGGCGAACTTGAAATTACTTAATTGTAATACCTTAATGCATTTCTGGTGGAGGTCATATTAATTTGCCAACATTGATTATTGCATCATTGATCATTGTTAGTACGCTACATACTACATACACAGCGTACGTCCTTAATTAGTTGTATAAAAGCATTTGATTGAGCTTCTACTACACATCAGGCTTTATTCTTTGTAATAGCATTCCGCGATGATGACGTCACTGCAGCTGCTGCCCTATATTTCCCCATCGCTGAATTACAGGCAATGTCGGACAAACATGCGGTTTCGTAATGGATTCAGGCTTTCTAACTAGGGCAGTTAGATTCAATCTGGCACATGTCCGAGTGTTGGAAATACTACATAATTGTTCTGAATATTTCTCTCTCTGACTCTATGGTATCATTCATGCTAAAAACAATGCAGGGTTAAAGATAATTGACTTTGAAATAAGCTCAAATGCGTAGAAATAAGTGTCGATGTCCGACTGTCACATGACTAAAACTTCATCAATATCTTATGCAAATGACCTTGTGAGCTTTAAATAGTAACTTCGCGGAATGCTATTAGAGCACAAGGGACAAACAACTCAATAGACTGCAATTATTGTTAGAATATACAGTAGCTTGGCAATGTAATGTGCAGTGATAATCGAAAACTTTCGGTTTTGATTAGGAGAGCAACGGACATTATATTGACTCCACCCTGTAATTAACTGAACACAGTGTCTAATTATGTTCATCAAATATGCAAACTTCACACCTGTTAGGTCTAATCGACTACCTAAGTGAACATGGGAAGCCATTGTTTTGGTTTACTGTCCATAATTGTGTGGTGATTGGACCAAAAAGTCACCATGGCTGTGTCCGCAATTCGGAGTAGAGAGGTGTCCGCTCTACAGAGGTTTTGATTAAAGCAAACGACTTAGAACAATTCGGGACTGAACGAACATGTCCGTACTACGGAGGTGTCTGCCTTGCAGAGGTGTCTGCAAGGGGAGGTTCTACTGTACTATGTGGGCCTACATGCATGAATCTTGAATGAAGCATGGAAGCATGGAAGCTCTGCATCCACACTTTAGCATGGTGAAATTTTTTCATGAATGAAGGTGAATTTTTTAAAATTTGTATGGTATGGTACTGCCGGCAAGAGCTATGTATTAAGAGCCAGAAGAGAGGGCCAGCTGCATTCTAGTTACTAACTGCCGAAATGTATTGTGTTGTGACTTGTGTTATCCGTTGTACCTGCAAATACAATGTCAATGTACAGAGATGTTTTCCACCCCTTGTCAGGCTTGTTTTGAAATGTGTTGCTCTCCCATTCCAGGTTGCAGCCCAAACAGGCCACCAGGTTACGCTAGTTGATATCTCCGATGAGGTTCTCCAGAAATCTAAGTCGAACATCACAAAATCTCTACAGAGAGTTGTGAAGAAAAAGTTTGCAGACGATCAGCAGGTAAAGTATGTCTGAATACCTGCCAGCAATACTGTTTAATGGTACAGTGGAACCTCCCTGAGCGGCCACCTCAACTATATTGGGGAGAACCTTTCTATCAAGGACATGAAGGACAAGGGAGGAATATGAGCACAAGGAGATAGGACACAGATAAAAATTCAGAAGGAGGACAAAAGCGGACAATTTTACTGCATACAAATAATGAAATATGAGAATTATTCTAATGCATTTTTGTTTGTTTCAGAAAGGAGAGAGCTTCCTCACAGAAACACTTGCTCGCCTACACACAGAAACAGATGCCAATAAAGCTGCCGCAAGTTCAGATCTGATAATTGAGGCTATTGTCGAAAATTTAGAAGTAAAAAAGAAATTATTTGGTGGAATGGACAAGACAGCACCCCAGTGAGTTACATACTTACAGTTCTTTATATTTTGTTATCTGAGGTACTTCTACCAACAGGAGGCACTTATTTATAACTGAATCCTAATGCGGTTGTTACTGATGCAGTTCAGTTAAAAACTGGGTTTCTGATGCAGTTTTATAGTAAAACATCAATTTATCGCTTTTTTTTTTTTTCCAGGCACACCATTTTTACTAGCAACACTTCGTCCCTACCAATTGGAGATATTGCCAGAGCAACAGAAAGGATGGATCGCTTTGGAGGGCTTCATTTCTTTAACCCTGTACCAGTTATGAAACTTCTAGAGGTAATAGTTTATGAGAGTTTGTGGAGAAAATATCTCATGGTATGAAAAACTAGCAATCTTGTAGTTAATTGCTTGTAAATTTAAATATTAAATAATTTTGTCATCAAAATTTAAAAAGGGTCAGGGCAGTGTCAGGACAGTGTCTCAGCTCATTTTCTGTCTGTTGGTAGATTGATTGTAATGATTGGTCTTGATTTTCTGTTGTGCTGTGCTTTATGCAAATCAACTTAGTGTGGGGGGGGGGGGAGGGTCCATTGTAGTCCCCCACTTTGGCTGAAGCAATGACATACAAATGGAACACATATGTGCCAGTTATTTCATCCTCATCTCTTTCAGGTGGTAAGAATTCCTGAAACAAGTGACGCAACATTTAATACGCTTCTTGAGTTTGGAAAAGCCATGGGAAAATCTACTGTCAACTGTAAAGTAAGTTCCCAACCAATTTTATCCATTCCTATCCTAGTGATGGATCATGAAGTGCAAAACGTGTTGGAACTTCTTCACTGAAATAGGCATCCCCAGTCTTCCCAGTTGTGCTCTCTAGGGGTGTGACTGTAGACTGGATCCAATTGACAATATGCGGACATGGCATAAGGGTTGTCTTGCCATTGCACTAGAGTGCTTGATGGGTGATCCTTTCAACTCCAGAAGAATAATTGGAGCGACAATTTGCCATCATATCCCAAAAAAGGTCTTTAGCCTCAGTTTGAGTGACGAAATCGAGGGCATTTATCATTAGAGCAAAAAAGTGGTAGTAAATTCTTCATTCAGGCTGAAAGGTTATCATATCCCCAAAGTGTTTGTCATGCTGACCATTCACTTCCGTGATTGAAATTTTAAAAATGCTTGTCCCTCTTTTGCAGGATACACCAGGATTTATAGTGAATCGCCTTCTTGTTCCATACCTGATGGAAGCAGTAAGAATGTATGAGAGAGGTGAGATGTCTACATAAATGCTTCTCTTAAGGAGAGTTGGAGATCACCAGTCTCTTGAAAATCACAATCAAAGTCAGTGTGTTGCCCCCAAAGGTTTTTTCCAACTGGCAATGTCAGTGTTCGATAACAAACTACAGTTAGAAAACTCAAAGACCTGTATTTTAGTAAATCTGTCATGAAATTCAATTTATGTTGAAAATGATTCCTGACTACTGTTAATAGTGAATACTGGTAGGTATGATTTCTCTTTCATTGCCATTTCAGTACATGTATTGAAAGACCTCTGTCTCTGTTGCATTTGGGCTTCGACTTTCAAGTAATGAGCATTTTCGAGACAGTTTACATGCAAGTTTTCAACAATTTCCTTACGGTGTTGCTATTGTTTGACCCTCTTTCCAGGTGATGCAAGCTGTAGAGACATCGACACTGCAATGAAATTAGGTGCTGGTTACCCAATGGGCCCGTTTGAATTGGCCGATTATGTTGGTTTAGACACATGCAAGTTTATCATGGATGGTAAGTTTACTCTCTCTGTCAATCTCTATTGTATTGGCTCTAGTTTGTAGGAATTACCTCTAGGGGGTTTAGCCTTAAGTGAGCATTTATTGCATGGTTCCAATTTGACTTGTAGCCTTGTGGCACTATGTTCTACCAAGGAGGAGGGGTCGAGCAGGAGCTATTGGTCACTTCATGACTTTGATAAATCCATTGCTTGGCCTGGCATAAAGTATCAGCACAAGCAATCTTGGTTTTACGTCCTATTCAAAGGAAAATGCAATCTAAGTAAGAGACTTGCACCAGATCACTAGCAAAATGTCAGTGTCAGGTATCGAACCAACGATGCTTAGGTTAGAAGATCAACACCGTAACCTCCAGCTATCGGGTAAAACTATTCAAGTAAAGTGGCTTACCCAAGGCTACTAGCATGGTAGGTAGCCAAGACTTCTTCAAAATACTTTATTGTGTATCGTGTTCTTTCAGGTTGGCATGAAGCTATGCCAGACGACCCACTTATGAACCCATCGCCACTACTGATGAAGCTTGTGGAGGAAGGAAAAATGGGCATGAAATCTGGCCAAGGATTTTATGATTATAGTAAAGGCAAATTGTAAGGAGCACTGATATTGCTCTTGATACTACATTTAACTGGCTGCACCAGCTCTCGTTCTTGACTTCTTATGCCAGAGAACCATCTGCTCTCCGCATTCTTCCATTCTTAAATTCTAATGCGAGAGAAGTATCACCTCTCCAGATTCTTAAAGCCCCCTTATATTCTGTAGTTTTTCGCTTGATACTGATTACTAATTGATTTCTTTTATACTTTCAGATAGCAGTGAGGATGATAGAGTGACTCAACCACTCTCTTGATTACATTATACAATTATAGAGAGTGGTCGGAACTGGCCAATAGTGGTTATGTTACACACTGGCCACCTGGCGGGAGTGTGGGGACAACGCATATAGCAGAAGTTGGTCGTCGATTTTTCAACATGGAATATTTTATTGAATTAAATCTGCTTGTTCATACTAAAAATCAAATTTGTTTAATTAATGACTGAAGCAGACAACTTATATGAAAAACTAACTGAACTTTCAGATTTGATCTCTGATATGAAGAGTGCTATATTCTGATAGTGATACTTCTTGGCATGTGTGCATGAATTATTGGATAGAATGAAATATTTATGAACATCGAGCAGTCTGGGGAAAGGCTGATTAGATTAAATTTGTGTGGCTTAGTACTTCCCACTATGGCAGATATGTACTTGAAATTGATGGCACATAAAAAAATATTGACCATCTACACAAGAATCCAATCTGGTCACTGAGTATTTATGTTAATTGATTTTAGTTTTATAGTAATTGTAAACTGAATGAAAACCATGTGTCTTGTGTCTCATGAAATACAGTGATTTTAGTATTTGTATTAATTGATTGAAGTATTATTTTAATTGAAAACTGATTGAAAACCATGTGTCTTGTGTCGCATGAAAAAAAGAATTATTTTAGTATTTACATTAATTGATTTTAGTATTATATTAATTGTGAACTGAATGAAAACCATGTGTCTTGTGTCTCATGAATGAAATAAAGAGTTCTCTTAGTATTTATACACGTTTCTTGACTTTCTTTGTAAGATGTTCTGTGCTGGGAATTAATGCGCCTGGAAAGGGTTTTGGAGCAACCAGTTGAAACGAAGTGGAGGATTACATCATAAGGACTGGGCTGTTGCCTCACCAAAAGTATTTCCAAAAATGTGTTGGCTCCAGGTCCATCTTCTATTTGTCCCTCTCCTCAGTTTCTTGATGGATGTTTCAGCAAACCAGCCCCGTTCAGCTGGAAAAGTGTCCATTTGAAGCAATAGTCAAGTTGTCAGAATGAATACCAAATAATAATCATAGACTCAATAGCATGTCTGATGTGGCAAGTATTACTAGCAATTCAAACACTGAGGTAAAGCCTTTTATTGGATTACTGGTGCGCTTTAAATGGAGAGCGCAAAACACCGGATACGGAACTAGATTTACAGTTTCCCGCCGTTTCCATGTACGCTTCAGTCTCGTCCGAGTCTTATACTTGGAGTGCACTGACCATGTGGCCTGCTTGTGAGGTTAATTTAATTGATAGAGGCAAATAGTGAAACGTTCAACGAGTTGTGAGCTTTTGATAGTGCCAAATATATTTTATTTCATATTCACACAAAAAATGGATATTGGTCAACGCTGGCAACTTTAAAGCATTTGGGGAATATTTATTTATTTTATAAACGCTGTTACTTTATTGATTAATTTGCTGCAACACTCAAAAACTAAAAAATTCGTCTGCCATGTCTGCGTTCGTTTTCGATTTTCTCTCGACTTTGCTGATATTTTGACCAAGTAATGCAACATTTTAACCTTCATCATGACCATAAAATGAAAGAGTAGAATCTCTAACACGCCAAGATTATGTTGTTCCTAATTTCACTTGGTGCCAAGGTGTAAAATAAACACTTGACCACAGTCAAACTGTCGCACTAGGCTAACAACAGTGACACATCGACCACACTCCACAGCACAGGCACAAGCACAGGCACGTGAAAATAAGAGCTCATTTCTCAACACCCCCCCCCCCCCCGACTGGGCCGCCTTGACTGACAAATCCACCCCCATTGACAACACACCTAGGTGTGTTGTCTCTGTAGCTAAGCTGAATTAGCTTATTACTTTCACTGATTTTTCATAATGAAACGTAGGCTACCGCCTGGTTGCCGTACCCATATCGGTCACTGTTGACAAGACAGCGTAGCGGACAATAACAATATCCATATACACTACAGCTACAGGTAATGAAGAAATCCCAGCAGAACCTTGCCCTTGGTTACTTTGGTGACATTTAGAACCTAACACTGTACCAGAGCCCGGCAGAGGAAAGGAAAGTTACTCATTCTTTCAACATGGGGAAGAAAAAGGAAGGACAGGACTTGATAACAGCTGCTCTGTGTGGAGAGCTGGATGTTGACTATCCATCAATCACCAAGATTGTGAAGATTTACATCAGCTCGGCATTGACAGGTAAGACATCCACTTGATATTAAATAAGGAGAAGACTCAGCCAAGTATTCCTTTCCAGTCTATCCAGGACAATATTTGTACCTGAAACCAGTTTGCGTAGCAAACTGAACTAACTTTTGACACTTGGGAGGGAGGGGAGGGAGACATATGAATTTGATATGGGTTACTTGAGTAATTGGAAAATATGTAAGAAAAGTTATGTGTAGCTGAGATAAAGATGTGCAGGACAAAGAAGATGATACCTTGTTGCTACATACATGTGGCTTTATCATCATGTTGAATGATAGGGCTGCTATGTCACAGGTATTTTCTGTCATTGAAGTTCATTAAACTCTGCTGTGTGACTAATGATATCATTATCAAGATTGAGATCATTTCATTTCAGACGTATTCAGTTTAGAAATGTTTTGATTGTTAATTTTGATTTACCAGATACCGAGGTCGAAAGGAACATGCTGGCCGAAAAGGTTTACCCGCGTATTAGAACATTCTGTGAAGAAAAGGGATATGAATTCCAAGCAGTTGATTTGCGATGGGGAGTGCTGGATGAATGGACTCATGATCACACCATGCCAGACCTGTGCCTAAGGGAAATTGAAGACTGTCAGAATCAGTCAATGGGACCAAACTTCATTGTAAGTTCTTTTGTCTCTATCAAACAGCAATCCTTCAGCTTTCCTAAATACATGAAATAGGAAGCAAGGAAATCCAGAATTTTTGTTGATCAATCACTGAGTGAATAAACCCTGTAATCGATTCAGTGTGATTGTTTTAGATGATGATTTTCAATTACTGGTATATTTCCACGTCAATATGAATGACCTTGGTTGTTTTTCAGACTTTCCTCGCCCAAAAGTATGGGTCTCCTGCTTTTCCTTCCAAGATATCTAGTGTCCATTTTGAAGAGCTAGTGGCAGCCACCCCAGACTCAATCGATTCTGAAATGCTCAAGACCTGGTTCAAACTTGATGAAAACTGTTTGCCATTGCCCCAGTATACTTTGGTACCTATCACAGAAAATATACCCAACTATTGTTCTGCGGATGCAGGTCAGAGAAAAGAGGTAGGACTTTAATTTCGTTTATTATCATTATCACACTCAATCCTGTAACTTCATGAACTTTTAAAAAGTGACCGAGTGACTGAAAGTGGTTTAGATCTAGAATCTCACATTATTGTGTATATTAGGTGGACTACTTGATCAAAAATACATGTGAAATCATAAAAATGTTGTCATCTTCTTTGAATAGAGTGTAAGACTTTTGCAAGAAAGAAGTGCTGTGCCAGTTAGATATGAAGTGAAAACCGTTGCAGAAAAACAATCCTGTACTAAGTATAATTTCTGAGAGTTTTTGAATAATTGAATTCAGGCTGTTGATGAATGGGAGATTGAATTCAAGAGAATACAGGACGTCCTTCAGACTGTGGCTCAAACTGTGTTTGAAGGCAATGAGGACATGGCCGAGGAGAAGCATCAGTTCTTTCGATCTTGTAAGTCCTAATTTAGGTTTGACCACTGCATGCCATCAAGCTGATAATAAGTCTTCTTCTATGCCTTCAGTTTTCTTTTAATGGCTATACAATTGAACCAGGCATATGTTTCTGATAAACCTGGCTGTCATCTCTTGTTCCTCCCCCTCCCTTGATCCCCAGAGGTTTGTGTCCATCGATGCACCGTATGGCCACGTGGCTAGACTCTCGGTGTCCCAGAGTGGGCAGTTCGGGACCACATGCTCGGGTGTCTGTTTTTCGGAGAAAAAAGAACCTACTCCCACCCATGAAATTTGCATTCACTTTATTTTGAAAGAGTTCCAATTGCTTTTTGGATTTCAAGTTCTAACCAAAATAGTTGTGCCTGTGGTCAACCCTTAACTGTAAGCTTCTATTCATTTGGTTATTTTATGTTTAATTTTTCTCTCATTTCTTTTCTTCATTTAGTGATAGAGCAAGAGTTAGCTCTTGGTCTCCTGAATGCAGACAACTCAAAGGAGTGTTGCCATTGGTTCAAAAGATCCATAGAAAACCTGAGGGAACATTGGGAAGATGAGAAGGCCACCATGTTCTTGGACATACATCAGGGAATGGTCGACAACATTGCTGTGGGATTGCTGTCAAAACTTGTGTAAGTGTTGATCAAACTTCAAGTTTCTCTATTCTTAGATTGTATCAGCCATTTCATAATGTGTAATATACTTTGGAGTACAATTCACATTTTGCATTAAAGTGCAAAGGGAAAATGTCAGTTAGGCTAAAGCCAATTCAGAAAACCATGATAAATTAACCATAAGCTTAAATCTGAATATTTTAGATTGATAGATCTTTGGTGTTTCTTTACATCTTACGATAGCCATCACCAGTCCACCAACATATCACTTTTCATTAGGTGATTAGTATTTAAGTCATTGTGTTGCTTTTCATGGGAATCTTTTCAAAGAAGATTAATTCACACTTCAGCGCTCTAGCGGCGTTCCTTGAAAATGGACAAACATCATTCACCTTCTTGATCTAGGTCAAGCCTGACATGCAATATGATAATTCATTTCATGCATGGTTGACTTTCTGATTTAAGGTTTTTCCTGTCATGTGTGCTTATCTCAATGACCTCCGTTGGATACACACTTCTTTTGTTGTTTGTTTGTTGATATAGTGCAATAGTTGTATCAGTGTTTTTATTGATGCATAGACACATGTATTATCAATTATGTCAGGTTGGCAAATGTAGTCATACTATGGAAAACTTGTTCAGAATTTCAAAAGAGGCAGTTTGATGTGATTAGAATTCAAAGCTCAATAATTTCTCAGACATGTTAGAGGTTTAAACATGGCAAAAACATGTACGAGCAGTATGTTTAATAATACAGTGGAACCTCCCTTAGCGGACACCTCTCTATTAAGGACACTAGTTTTGGTCTCAAATTGGTAGTTTCCTTTCAATTTGACCTCTCTAATCAGGACACCTCTCTATAAAGGATAGCACTTGCCAGTCCCGAGGGTGTCCTTAATAGAGAGGTTCTACTGTACCATATAAAATTGGCAAAGTCAGTTGTTGTTGGGCATGTCACCAAGTCCTGAGGCTCTTGGCTTAACTAGTAGTGTACTCTTGAATTGAAGGAATGTTGTAGAATTTCAAAAATACAAATTATGCAGAAACTTTTTGAATGAGATTTTTATAAAGAAATTATGATTCGACACGTGTGTCTGAGTGAATGACAGTTTTTCCCTGGTTCTGGAATTGTAATGTTCAGGTTGTTCATTTCAGGCAGGACCAAATCCTAGCTAAGCTTCATGTCTCAAACATCACCTCCTATAAGATAGACTGGAATGAGAATGGAGTCAATATAGAGGATTCAAAAGGTACTTGTCTGTTTGGACTTGGAGCATTGTAACTCTTTCTGACCAAATAGAAACTCCTTTACAGCTGGTTTCTGCAAAGGAAAATGCATTAGGTTACACAACCTGTATGTCTGATATCAAGTACTAGTATAGATTCTACACTTGCTGATTATTGATGGCAATACAAAACTACTCTTGAAAAAAATGGCTGGCCTGTCAGGCCGCAAAGAGGGTCTGTTTTTTCAAAATTCTTTCAATGAACTAGTTCTGGTTTCTTGGAAGTAATTCTTCATTCCTGTATGACTTGAAAGAGACTTTAGGATCTCATCTTGGAGGTGACCTGTTTTTTCAGGACACCTGCCATGCCTGCTGTGACTAAATCACCCCTCGTTTTCAAGTAATTCTTAAGAATACCTTCTAAAAGGTCTTACTGTTTATTGCAGATCATGAGAAGTACACAGAGAAACTGCTTGACGATTTCTATGAGACTGTTTGTTCCATGATATCCAATGCCTTGCCCGAGAATGATTCTGAACAACTTGAGTCAAGCCATCAAGAAGTTGTACAGCATATAAACTTTGCTAAGTCCCAGGCCTCTTCATTTCTTGGCAGGGAAAAACTGCTCGGTAAAGTGGAGGAATATATAAAATCGGGGGACAAGTGAGTTTATTTTGACATTCCTTGTATGGACACCATAGGCCACCTTTGGTATGAAGTCCGGTTACATTCATCAATGACTGAAAGTGAGGGGAATAAAAATTTGTTGCTGTGATATCTGTGAGATGAGCTAGGAAATTGTCTGCCATGATGAGTTTTCATCAATTTATATATTTGCTTTGCTTTCATTAATTCTTCTTTACCTTCAGAACATTGCCTCTTGTTATTCACGGAGAGTCTGGCTCAGGCAAGTCGGCGCTGATGGCAAAAGTGGCTGAGCTGATACCAAGCTGGTACACTAGGTCAGAACAAGTGGTTGTAGTAGTGAGGTTCCTTGGAGCAACATCAGCCTCAACAAGCATTCGTCAGCTTCTGATCAGCCTTTCACTGCAACTGGCTGAGATTTTGGATGAGGAAGTACCTGATAATCTAAGCAAGGTCAGTTACCTCTCCTCTTCTCTTTTTGCTCTCGTATGTGTGTTTGTTGTGTGCCACTAAAATTGAAGTTAAAATGGTAAAAGAAGTGTGTTGTATCAAATGTTTACTCCAATGGCAATGCTGTTCTTCTGCAGAAAAGATTGACTGGCTGGTAAGTGTTGTCAACTTCTAACATCATTCATCTTTCAGTTGAAAATGAAAGAAATCAAGAAGGCATTCCACGAACTTTTGAAGGCTGTCAAACTTAGAAAGAAAGTCTTCCTGCTCTTAGACGGTGTAGATCAACTAGACGGGACCAACCATGGCCAAGAAATGGACTGGCTGCCGTTACCGGTCCCTTCTGATACGTTTACTGTGGTGCTATCGACTCTATCTGATGAGGAAACTGAGATCATGCCGGTGTTAAAGGTAACTTGTCAACAATGTCATTTTGATGCCCGGTCAAATTGAAAAGGATGAGGAATTGGTTATAACATGTTTTAAAGATGTAGTGAATTCAGTTAATCTGCTTATTTTGGTTGTACTACTACATGCAGCTTTACAGATTTGTAAGAATTTAAAAAATTGAAATTGATACTGAATGCAGAGGCTGATATGCTTTGCATTGAATAGAAGATAACTCTAACATAAAGACAGTGCTGCGTCCTATACACATGTTATGTGATATTTGTAGGAACGTTTGAAAGACAAGTGCTTCCTTGATATCGAGACGCTGGATGAGGATGACCTCAACTTGATTACAAAAGAATCCCTGAAAACCATGGAACGCACCTTGATTCCCAGTCAAATGACACTTGTCCAGGATGCCACCAAGGCCAACCCTAACCCACTTTACCTGAAGATGGTGCTTGATGCAGCAGCCAGATGGAAGTCATACAATAACACTGAACTGACCGTTCTGGAGGATACTGTTCCTGAGATGATGAAGGGTTTATTTGAGAGGCTTGAGACTGTCCATGGGGAGAGGTTGGTGAGCCATGCTCTTGGATATATTACCTGTGCAAGGAATGGCCTGAGGTGAGTCAGACATCCACTGATGGAGCGGAATTGATTCAAATTGCAGTTAGGTGATTTAATGTAGAACTTTTGGACCAATAATGTAGAGTAACTGTTATTTGTTAGTCAATGGAGTGTGACTGACAAGCTTGAGATGGCATCCAATGGAGCATTGATCAATGGTGCTCAGTCGGTGATATGATGCTAGGTTGTGCAGCTCATTCAAGTATCAACTGATGTAAGATGTAACTCATCATAGTATTGTATGCCTCAGATGCTTGAGCATGATACACTGTTAGTAATGAACAAAGTCAATTTCAAAGATCATCTTTTTCAGTGAAAACGAGCTATTAGATCTATTGTCCTGTGATGACCTGGTTCTCAACGACGTTTATGAATACTTTGTTCCTCCTCTCCGTCGATTTCCGCCATTATTGTGGGCTCGGATCAAATTTGAACTTAGGGGCTATCTAACGCATCATGGTGCTGACGGGGTGCAAGTGCTAAACTGGTGCCATCAACAGTTTGCAGAGGTGGCCAGGGCAAGATACCTAAGTGACAGGGACACCAGGTACACATCATTTGTATAATTATTGACAAGAATCCGATTGATATTGATTGTACCAGTTTATCATCTTTAGTACCAGTTTAATCTCAGCCTTGACGATGATAATCATAGTGAGGAAAGAAAGCCACAGGTCTTATCATCTGAAGGTAAATGGAAGTACGTAACCTGTCCAAAGAACTTTAGAGATTATGTCTCTTCTAAATACCAGCTTCTAGCAAAGCAGATAGCAAATGATGATCCACTGTTTGTGAGAATGCTGTCTCTGGTTTTATTGTCATCCTTATAGGATCTTTTTTGTTGTTGTTGCTTAGTCCGTCATGGAAATTATTTGACATTGCCTTTGGTCGCTTCCCATTTTGGGTTATTGACAAGATGATTTTCCTAACTAACAGAATCCGACTGTATAAAACCATGGTCGAGTTTTTCCTCGGGAAGTGGGCTGACGGCTTCGAAAAGCCTTTCCTCGGCAAGACATCGGAGAGTGGCGGTGTTGTCCAAAAGGGAGGTGGCAAAGGATCGAAACGCATCACGTTGAATCTCGAAGAAAACGAAGCAGACAGATTCGTCAAGTCTCAACCGTTGATCTACAAAGAGGGCGCTACACCCAAGGAGACTGTTTTCAATTTGAGGAAGATGAGCGAGCTACCGTACGCACTTGTCATGAGTGAGCAGGCAGACATGGCCAAGAGTGAAGTCTTCTGTAACTTGACTTGGCTTTACAATAAGGCTAAGGCGCTTGGGCTTGAAAGGTATGCAAGATCAAGAGAAACCTTATCTGTGTCAATAATTACTTTTTCTGGGGCCGCATCATCATTTTCTGGAGAAAGAAGAAATGTTCTTATTGCCAATTCTCCTTTCACCCTCAACTAGTTTTCTCATCTTTAATTTTATCAAAAGATAGATGTTGTGAAATGACGATAAAGTTTGATAATATTGTGTATAGCTCTTGGGTGAATTACGGACATAGCTTGGGAACTGAAGCTAAGGTGATTCAACAGTCTGGATAAGGATACTGAAATCAGCATCATTATTTCTTTTATAACTGTATCGTTCCAGCATTCTGGATGACTTTGAGATGGCTGGTAATTCTCCTTTGTATGATGATGCAGACATCAACATAGTGCGGAGGGTGTTCCAACAAGCTGGTGAAGCTCTTCACTTTGATATCAACCAGATGCCTGTGCAGCTGACTGCGAGAATCCTGAGTGCGACTGGAGACCTCTCACCCGCTGTCAAAGCTCTCCTCAAACAGGCGCAGAATCCACCGTTCCCATGTCTTCTGACAAAACAAGGTTAGAGTTACAATAGCTACTCAACAAGAAGTTTTCTTTGTTCATGGCTTTGGGAGTGTCTCAGTTGTCATCTCTATGGCCTGATTGATTCATTGAGGAGTTGAATTTGATGTGTTCAGTAGACACGTTGTCCTACTGCAAGTTAACTTTAATAATAACCAGTATAAATTTGATAATTTGTCCTGCTATGTACTTCTCTGGGAAAGAAATTTGTCTCATAGTTGCACTAGAAGCAAAATGTGAGGCCAAGTGCATTGTCCTCCAAATGAGTTTTTGTTTTAACCACTGTCACTGTCAACAAATTATGCTATGTCGATTTCTCATTCTTGCAGCCTTCCTTCCTTTGAAGAAAACAGAGAGTGATGGAGACAGTTCAAGTCATCTCCTGGACAGCCATGAAAACCAGGTGAAACTGACTACACTGTCTCACAGCAAGACCAAACTTGTCACATGTAAGTACCGCAATGTTACAGGCTCCTGAGCTGTACGTGACCCTACTTACATTACAATCGCCAAATATCTTTATAGAGTTGATAATATCTAGTTGATGCTCAGCTCTCAACTCAATATTTTTTTAAATGTAAGATTTGCAATTGATCTTTGGCTGTCCATTTCAGTTACTGTGGACAGAGTCCTGCGAATCTGGGATGTGGCGTCTGGCAGTGAGCTACACAAGCTGGACTTTGGGGAGTTAAAGGGTAGCGGTGATCCGGATTCCATCATCCTCTGTCATAATGACGAGCTCGTCATCAGTGGCTGCAGAGATAAGGTGGAGTTCTTCAGTGTGGAGTCGGGTGATTTATCTGGGAAAAAGGTCAAGATAGAGCAAGGGGACTTGCTCAACGCAGGTTGGTAGCTATCCAAGTGCTTGTTAGTATTGGCTGAGGTTTACAATGTCCTTTTTATCATCATCATCATCATCATCATCAATGGAGCATCCTGATCATTTTGGATCTTTGCCGTGTTTGTGCATAAAATATGTTCAAAATTGAACCGAAAACTTCTGTTAAATCATGTAAAACCAAGTGTCATACATGTAACCACAAAAGTATACTTTCTTTCTCTGGATCTCTTTCCCTATATGCAATGTCATCCTTACTCTAATCTCAACCAGAGACTAGTGCCAACTCCTACAACCTCTGAGTTACCATGCTTCAATATGTTAAATCAATCCAATCTTGTTTTAGTGCCAATACTCTACTACGAACCAAAAGACTGGCTGCTCGTTTTGTCTGATGTAAACTTAGTTGTCTGGGCTGTTGAAGACTTGCAATTGGTAAGGAATAGAAAGTATTCAATGGCCTCAGTTCGGTCTGTTGTTTGGGGCAACTCATATGTCAAGTTTGCTGGTGTAGTTGTGGCACAAATTATTCAGATTTAACCAAAATCTGCTGATAGGTAATGTGGACAATACCTCAATAGAATGTATTTGTTTTGATTTCCTGTACATTCCATAGTTAAGTGGATTGCTTCCGTCATTTATTATATGAGTGAATTTAATCTTGCAATAGTTTGGTGATTCAGGACTGGTTCCTTTTTTTCAGATTGGTGAATTTGATGTTGGGAAAGCATCAGCTACAAGACATCATCAAGCCAAAGACTTCTTTGACAGTAAGTTGCCCTATAGGATCCTCGGCTCCCATATAAACAATTTGAAAGAAACTTCTGTGAAAAAGGGAAAAGTTTGAAGACAATTTTGCTAGAAGAAGGTCCATGCGTTGCTGCTTGTCTTATTCTGGTACTACTGTACCAGTAACATGCTTTTATCATGATTACACCCTGAATTGTAGTTTGTCGTCCTAATCAGTATGGTCTGTATCAAAGTTTAAACGAGTAAACCCTGAAAAACTCTACGGGATGAAGGTGAAAGCTTTGTTATGGAAACTTAAAAAACATTGCAAGGTTCATTGTTTGACATTGAATTTTCTTTAATCTTTTTCTGAATTGCAGTCCTGGGGTCAAAGGTCGGAGCAATGAGAGCAGCAACGCACTCGATGAAAATACTGGACATAGAAAGTTTCGTTGCAAATCAAACATTCCTTGGAGAGTTCAACATTGAGTATGAGGAGGATAGGCCTATGCTGACACGCTGCACATTACTGCCACAAGATAAGGTGAGTTTGTCCCAAGTCTTTAGAACTGGCCCTGGGAAGTTTTCATTGCAGAGAGAGAGGGCCCGAATCCTAGCGTTCTCCACAGGGCCATTTGTCAGGGCGTACGTCCCACCCTACATTGGCAGCTTATCACCCTACTATAGGCCAACCTTGGAAGAGCCACCGCACCTTGCGCTAGAATTTTGTAAAGGGTTTCTATAGGGCCACCCAAGATTGGATCAAATTCTTGTGGTAACCTGAAGAAAGAACCAGTTCGGTTGGAAAATTTCAAAAAATGTCTCTGGGTGTTATTGGTTTATATCATGTGATACTATGGTGCTTCTATTTTGTGTCTAGCATCTAATTCCAGTAATATTAACTGAACAATTTTTGTCTTCAGCTTGCTTGCATGGTGTATGGAGCTGATCACAAGGAAAGGGAAGAAGTGCACAAGCCGGCAGTTCTTTTCATCTTCAGCCTCGAGGGGAATCAACTGGCAAAATATCCTGTCTTCAGCGTAGACTATGCCTTGGGTAAGATTTTTTGAGGCAAATCGTAACCCAAGTATATGTAGTTATTTTGATTCCAGACACCCTAAACCTTTTCAGATATTTGAAAAACATCATGCCCAGTCCTTACTTATGAAATAGGTATTGTCTTTCATCACAAATTTATTGTCATTGAATACTTTTTTTAATCCTGTAGGTTGTGAGTGCCTCATCCCGGTTGAAGAAGAAGACCATGTGCTATTCCTGAACTTTGACTCCTCCTACAATGGCAGCATCCTGTATGACATAGACATCAACTCTGGCTCCTATACCATTAAATATAAACAAGTAGGCAATATTACGCATGTGGTAAGTCATCAAGACCTTTGCTACAAGTTGTACGAAGAAGAGAATGTTTGCTTTGAATACTGTAACTGGATGCAGAGAGTCATAATTTGGTGGGATGTAATATGCCCAGATCTCAAGGAATAGCCAAGAGAAAGAGACTATTTAACGAAAAATCATAGAAGGATTGTCCTCAGCTTATGAAAATTGTGGATATTTTTGCTCTATCTGTGTTAAGAGGCCTTGAGCGTTTAGTATGCTAGGTCTTCATTCATGTTGCTAAGTTGCGTGTAATTTTTTCCTACAGAACTACATTGGCAATGGAAGAGCCTCAGTTCTAAACCATGAAAGCAACACAAAGGTTCAGATCCGAGAATTGAAGATTGAGGACCCCCATGAAGGCCTGTCGGATGAAGCCCTGGTGACTGCCGAGTACAAGGAGGAGGTGGAGACCATCTTCATCCTCCCGAGCACCATGCGATATGTTGCCGCTAGCTATCGAGTGTTCTGCCTGGTGGTGTGGGATCTGGCTGAGATGCAGGCGGTTAGGATTCTGAACACGGAAAGTGAGTAGGACAGGGCAAACTTCTCACAAGTAGGGGAGAACAACTGTAGTAACTCATGGATATTGTGCATGCATGGATACCTTCTGTAGTAGTCAAGTCAGCACTGTGGCCTACCTAAAGAAGACAAAAACAAAGCATGGCCTCGAGTTAGTGTGCTGATTTCTAATCTTTTCAAAGTAGATTCCCTCCCAATTTCACACAATTCTGTTTCAGATGCCAGCATCTACACATCCTTGATGCAGTTCCCTACAGCCTCGCTAGGTGTCTCTGTAACAGGCAAGAAGCAGTTGGTCACATTTGATATGAAGACCCTGGAGAAGTTTGGCCCTCACGATCCGTCGTTTGGTGGACAACCAAGGCCTATGAGGTATGTAGCTAGCTTTCTCATGTGCTCAGTGTGTTGTACATTAATGAGGCCTCTCAACACAACTAATAATTGACTTTCTCTTTTTCTTCAGCTTCGATATTGTGGATTCCAAATTGGCACTTGGCACGAGTAAGGATGAACATGCGTTAGTCGTGAAGGACGTCAAGACAGGTAAAACTGTTGCAAGCCTGAAATGCAAGCCAAATGAACAGATCAAGCATATGATCGTTAGTGGCAATGGTCAAGTTGTCCTGGCCTTCACCAGTGATCCTAAATATGCCATAGTGTGGGATCTGACCAAGAAGAAACGCCTACCTGATCTCGGCTACAAAGACATGAAGTTGGAGGTGCTAGCAAAGAAGGGTGTTGCTGTCAGTCACAATGGGCAGTTTGCTGCAGCGATTGACAAACAACATACGAGGAACTTTGTCATTTGGGAGGTTGCCACAGGTGAGAAGCAATGCAATTAATTTATTCTCCCTTAACACATCTACATGTTTCAGTTTAATCTACTGTCGTGTTATGAATGTGGGTGCCGGAAATGTACTTCCATATTCTATATCTACTTGTAAATGATGTTTATAGTGAGATAGTCTGCTGTCTGCATAATGAGGTAAATTGCAATTAAGATTCCTCTTTCAGGTGATGTGCGAGAATGTAAGAGGCCTGTTGGAACTCGTGGTGATTCATATGTGTTAGGAATGTCAAGAAAACTCCAGGCAGTCGTTGTGGGCTATGTTTCTGGTGAGTCTTAGTGATTTTGAATTGTGTATTGAATATTGATTATTTGTCTGCTCATAGAGGTCAAATTTGTTCTGCTGTATTTAGAACCACATTGACTGCAGTTGCTCTTATGAAGAATCTTTGGGGTTTTTTTGGTGCTATCAGACTACTGGTATCACTTAACTGTCTGTTTGTTAACAAACTTTTGGCTGAAGTGAAGGAAAGGCCCGTTGAGAAGAATATGTTTGCAAAGCTAGGCTCTCGGCTCTTGTTTCACCTGGTAACCAACACCAATTCCTTCCTCAGGTTACATCGGTATATTCAACATGAAGAGCCTGACCTGTGATGCGTACCTGCATGTTTCGACCAATAAGCTAGGAATAGGAAAGCTTGTTCTATCAGAGGATGGCTCCTTGGCTGCATGCAATGGAGAGCACAGTGGAATGGTCGTGGTGGTCGACCTTATAGAGAAGATATGGTAAGGCTGCCTTGACTCAATGTGTGGTATTGTGTTTTTCATATCTTTCTGGTCAAAGGTGCTAAGTAAAACTCAGGAATGTGACCAGATCACATTTATCAAAAGAAAAGTGGTGTTGCACAACACTATTAAACCAATGCAGAAAAAAATAAGTTTTAATTGCTTTAGGATTTCAAGAACAAGCCAAATAGCAGCACCTACGGTCAACCCTTATTGAACATTCCTTGGCTTTTCAGTCTTGCCTCTCTAACAATAGAGAGCACTGCCTGGGATTACCAGTTCACCAGAGACAACCAGTTCCTGATGCTGGGCGGGGGCAGCATCAAAGGCATCGTGCAGCTCTTCATCCATCGCGGTAGAGACGAGAAGAAAAAGGTCAAGCAGACATTGGACAAGACGATGGAAGCGTTGAGGAAAAAGGATGCGTTTTACGGGCAACTGAAAATGTTGGAATATCCCCAGTCATAGGTTGAAGCATATCATTCTGTGAGATATGAATGAAAGTTGCAATTTAGTTGCAAGAGGGAAACATGTGGAATGATTCTCTCTGGTTTTGGCTTCTTGCATAATATGATTTTCTACTCATTTAGCGAATTTAGTTATCTTAAAGAGGGACTATGAGCAGGGGCGGCTCCAAATGGTGGTCTTTAGGTGACTTACATATGCACAGTTATTAGGAAGCCTGGTTTGACTTTATTGTAATAAAGGTATTCCTCTTACAGCACCGATGTATAGTGCATAGAAGAGACATCTATCAACCACTTTATGTAACTTATTGTGACCCACTAGGCTGCTCCTGCAGGTTATGGAATTTGATCAAGCTTTAGACTCAATTTACACTTGTTTTTGTTCACTGATCTCCTAGAGGCATATACACTTGTTATTTGCGGGATTTGCGCACAGAATATTTTTAGAGTTTCTTAGTTTTAACTTGACTTTTGAATTACTTGTTTATTTTATGGATCCTCGGATTAAATCATATGGCTTTTTATTCGCCTGTAGTGAAGTTGAGATCAAATTTAAAACCAGAAATTCGGAATAACCTTTCAATGGTGTGATCTCTATAACTGTGATTGTTTTTATGATAGTATAGGAATCTTTCTGATGTTGATGTTTAGAATAGTGGTAGACTTTTGTTTACACAATTTATTTTTATATGTGACATTCCCAAGCCTTATGATACTCATTAGTGTATTCTTAGCATAGGATTTTTAGCTAGATATACTTCTGAAATCCAGAGATTATATTTTCTATCGCTCTTTATTTTATGTTACGCTAATAAGATGTGATATTATTGTACTTTGTACAAACATTATTGTATTTTTACTTTTACCTGACAGAGTTCAGTATGATACTCATAATTCTCTAACCTCGACACGGGGAGGTGGATCATAGTAATAATTAACATTCCTTTGTTAGCCTATGTCCTGTCTAGAAAACATGTTGTATAATTTATTTTTGTATCAGATGCATAATAATGAATAAATCAGATTACTGCTTTTATACTATTATTGTTTGTTGCGTTGTCAGAAAAGATGTGAATGGGTTGGTCCGATTTAAAAAATCCTCTCCATGCACACCCACATGACTGTCATGTTTATACACAATAAAATAGATCATAGTAGAAACAGACTTGCTTACTAGACTGGAATTGACCATGGTATTCATTCTTATCAAGTTAGGCCCTATATGTTCAGTCAGTGCATGTGAATCAGTCGGTCTGGAAGAAACAGCCTTCAAGAGAAGTGTTTCCTAAATCTGACATCTTGAAGAATCTAACTGATAAAAAAAACCCTGGACTTTTGGAACCGGATAGCTACGATACGATGTGACTTTTGGTTTGGATACAGGGTTGAGGTTAGTGTAAAGGAATCGACTTTGGTGAACCCATTGTATTGTATGTAGTACGAAATTGTGACAATAGACCCCTCGCAAGAAAATGGCAATGAGACTTCACTGTCAAAGTCGTTAAAAAGACAATGGCTTCTTGTGTCTGCCTGTGACGAGACAATTCTTTGGCAGTTGGGCAATTTTCGGAATCTTGTCTATTCGTCAAGTAGATGCATAACAGATTTGGTGGGAATACATCAATACATCCTGTATGATATTAACCCACTGTGCATCAATCATATGGAACTATTTGGGATTTTTAATGAAATAACAAACAAGATTGGAAAGAGATCAGACACTCATGCTTTGTTCCAACCAGTCAAACCCAGAAGATACCAGTCTTGCCGAGGACAAATACCAAAGGACAGGTCAACGCACCGAGTAAGTTGCTTTTTTCCATCATAGATTTAGTTGCAGTTCTGGCAATGCCGTCTTCCTTGAAAAGGGCTATAGATATCCTCGGACCATTTGGAGGAAGCCGCTGAAGGTCACAACAAATCAGCAGCAGACAGAAGACCCTGCGGCCACATACTGCATGTTTTCTTTGTTGTGCCTATGGAGGCTCTCGCACCAGGCGGAGGAAGCCACTGAAGGCCACAACAAACAAAAGACCGTATGGCCGCACGCCACATCATCTTTTGTTCGTTGCGCCTATCTATGGCCCGCAATGACTTCCTCCGCGTGGTATATAAGGGTCTAGGTAGTTTTTGCTATAAACAACCACCTCCAACAGATAGACACCGACTCAACATGCTATGAGCACTAATGCTTTCCTGTGTGACACAACTCCAATATCATCAAGTAGTCTTACTTGAGGAGTTATATGTGCTGAAATAAGTCAGCACTAAAAACGGAGTTCCATGGTCTTCAGTCCCAGAGTATCCTATCATTTTTCGGAGTCCGAAGTTTTTGTAACACCCTGTGGTGTTTTGTTCATCTTCATGCTTTGGCTTTCAATGGCCTCTGCCAGCTGGTGCCATCCTGCCTCTGCCGTAAGGGAGCCGTCCTGATATAATTGGACAAACAACCAAGTATATAATTGAATCAATTTATTCTTATATTGTCTTGTTCATAGACCAACATGTATAGTAGCATAACAAAAGTAAAAGCAAAATGTGCACATGTATTTCAAACATAGAACATGGTACGTAACAGAATGTCAAACCAATTTTATCACGGACGACTTTCGCCACAGCAACAGAATGTACATCAAAATCAACAGAACCTCTTCTGAAACATCACTCTAATATTATGTAATATTATCGTTTTGCTACCAGGGTGCAGTATTGATTGTCCCACTTAACTGCTGAAAGATTTTTTTAACCATTTTAGTGATTTAGTGACCATGATTCAGTGACCGACAAAACATTTATTGCCTTAAAAGTTTGATGAATAAAACAAAATACAGTACAGCACTGACTTCACTTTTGATGCGGATGGCAAAAAATAAGTTGTAACAGTTGATACTTTACATCAGACTTAACACACTTGGGATAACAGGGACTAAAACTGTCAGTTTGCATAATCCAGAAGTTTACATGGAGAGATAATACTTCTGCCACACCCACTCTTGTTCATGAAAGAAATAAGCCATGAAGACAGTCTGGTTTACAGTTCTGCTATCAGTAATGAGTAAGCTAAAAAACTAAATTAGTTGCTTTGAGGCAAAATATGCCCCGATAGTGAAGTTAAAAAGTTCAGATACAAAAGCCACTAAATCTACCTGGGGTATTTTTGAGTAGACCAAACTTTTCTGCCAAGCCTGTACTGCTGCATAAAAGTGTGACCTTATTGCGTGATTTACTATGGAATTTTGCGATCTTTGCTTTGAAATGCTATGGTATTCAGATCCAAGGTATCATCAGGTATATTTTGCCAGGTAATCTCTATTTTTCGGAATGGCCTTTAGTGTCTTTTGCATCCAAATTTTTCTGTTGCTTTGAAAATAGACAGAGAGTGTTGGTGAAATTCAACAGCCAGTTAACAGTACGTTACAAGTAAAGCATCAGGCATGTTGAACAGCAGTATAATACCTCATGAAGAACATCGAAGGCTGCACACATTTAAAAGCATTGTGATAATTCATCATCATCATCATCATCATCATCATCATCATCATCATAATAACGCCCAGCCATGTGGCATTTGGGGTGACCCTGCGTGTTCGACTATGCAGCAATACGCTTTATCTGTCCTCTGCAATTCGCATCAAGTCTCTGGCCTTCCGTCCCGTGATACTTAATAATCTCTAAACAGGTCAACTTAGAAGTCTCTCTCAAGTTGACCATCACCTAGCCTTTCAAAACCGTAAGACTTAAGTTTAGAGACTTTGAATCAAACATGAAGTGGCCCCTACAAACAGTGAACAGTCTTTGCTTTAGGATATGGTAAGAGAAAGTTGATGATTTGCATAAGTTTGAAAGTGATGTGATCAACTCGTCCCATAGGTGGCTAATACTTGAAGAACTCTCTCCTGGACGATGCTATCAGAATGGCCCTTGTGTTTCTGCACCATGGGTAATATCTCGGCAGTTTGTATGGCCTCCCTTGTCACATCTGAAATCAGATAACACGACATTCTGTGAACGAAAGAATGGGTTTTCTAAATCAGAATACAACTCAAAACAATGTCATATACCACTAATGAAGATTTCTGTTTTGATACCGATTGAAGATTGAGGGGTTTTCTGGGACACTTCTTTGACAAGTTTACAGCCCATGAAAGCATGCTGCAACACAGGGGTATGGACCCTTTCGAAAACTATTCAAACATATTGCTGACAAAAGCAAAGCTAATGGGGCGATTTGTTTAGGAAGCAGAACAGCTCATATCATTTCTTCGTTTAAGGACAAGCATGAGTTGGATTCTAGGTCAAAGTCCAAACTGATTTTATAGCAATCTTATCGTGACCAAGTTCTGGTGGAAAACAAACTCTACCTGCAGAATGTAATCCGTTGACCAGACTGAGTGTATTACACATCAATTCCGGCAGTAACTTCTCATCGTTTAATAACGTCATGATGGTCGGGATGAGGTCAGAATCCTTGATGCTGGCTGCATTTGTTCCTGAAATAAAATGAAGGACCAAGTGGAGTTACTTATTCTGACAAGAACCACTACAGTTCACAATTAGAACATTATTATAGGTGGGAGTTCAATTTGTACCATAACTAGGAAGATCATATTTACAGAGTATATCACATGAGCATTGCAAACCCTCATTCAGGAATTGAATAGTTTTCTTGATTTTCTCAAAACTATCAAAGTTGGACTTGTCAGGCTGCAGAGCAGCAAATTCCAACAACTTACCAATTATTGATGCGATCATCAAATTCAATGCCACAAGTGCCTCATTCTGCATCACAGTATGCTCCGATGTTGCCATGGAAACCAAATGTTTTAATCCACCAATCTGAAGAATTGTATTCATGACTATTGACGACCGGGAATTTTTAATCAACGATGCCATTAGTCGGTTCGCTTCACCTGGAAATGGACAAGAAAAGATGATAAGCTGAGATTATCCTTTTTCTATGTATCAGAATCATGAGCTTGTCTTTTATCATTAGTCTGCTGGAGGCGGATAGCACGTCTGCTGATAGCCAGTCTATACAGCTTTGTGATCATTTGTGATCTTTCGTGATCAAATTTCACAGCTTTACAATGAGACAGGGCTTGTCTGTTGTCACACGTGTGCTGTACCCTTGAAGAGGGGGCGCACAAGACACCCATTGACAGTTGCATAACTACCTACCTTTGACGCCGGCGTGTTCTTCCACGGAACACCACGCCACCAACCGCTTCAGGAACTCTTCATTTGTCCCGAGTGTCTTCGCGGCCTCCTCCTGTCCATCGACGGCCATTCTCAACAAACCGAGGAGCTTAAACTGTACAGGCGCAGCATCACTGGACATAAATTGTAAGACTTTTTCTAAAACTCCTGCATTTATCATAGCAGATTTATTAGATGCTGAAAGAAAGCAAAGACAAAAACTAACTTCAATGTTTATAAACCAACCATTGGTTATTTCTTCTCTACTTATTCAGTATGCACTAGTTAAATTCTATGAAGAATAGTTTGCTGGTGGAGTGAGATGTGGGAGAGTGAGCTATGGATAGGCAAGCCTGGACCTGGCCGTCCCACGTTCAGAGGTCATCAGGATATCGCCTCCTACTGACATACTGACCTGGTATTGCTATATTCCTCAATGCACTGAGTACAGCATGTAACATGGTCATGTTGGCCTTGCTGCTGATGTCGTCATCTGCTGTGATTTGGAGTGACTCAATCAGAACATTAGTCGTTCCATCTTTTACTAGATTTATGCAGTTTGCATCTGAAAAATAAAAAAATTGTAGAAAAAACGGAACTGGGGCAAATGGTAGTATGTCGGCCTCATGATCGAGTGGTCACCTCCTAGCTGAGCTGCTTCTTAGTTCTCCCACTGGTTGAGGTCTTGGTATGCACATTTTAGTTACCACACAACACCCCAAGAGACCTTCTGTGGAGCCCAGGATAATAGGTGTAACCTTAAAATTCAGTTCATTCTTCACTTACCCCCTCTGGCAAAATTCCCAATGGCCAATGCGCCACATACTCTGAGATGAGGATGGGAACACTGCAGCCATTTCTTGGACACGAGGAACACTGGACCCGAACCGTCATTGTACAATAACTGCATACTATCATCTGGAAGGAGCAAATGTAAGATTATCTAACCAGCTAGGAGCTAACCAGTCAGCATCGGAACCCCAAACCTTAGTCTCCAAGCCGCCACAGTAGTCGTCGATTGAATGCCAATGCAACTTTGTCGATATTTCATTAGTCTGGTCTGTAGAACACCATCCCATTCCAAGTACACTCAGAGTCCCAATCTTAACTCTTAGCGTGTACTATAATCAAAGTTTCATTAGCACACTGATTAATATTGACAGTTGTGTAATGTGCCTGGGAAAGACCCAAGTTAGGATAAAAGTGACAAGTATCGTTCTTATCATTTATTGCTTACCTCCTGTTAGTAAAAGTATAATTAGATCGGCTGCTAACTTAACGAGAGTCTGACTATCATCTTCGTCACTATCTTGATGCGTTCTAATGGTCGCGAGTAAATGTTGAGTTAATGCAGTTTTACACAAGTCGTTCTTCACAGAATCTGAAAAAGAGCACACAAACATGAAATGATCTCTTCTAATGCATTTGCTCTTGTGAACATACCTGAATGCAACTACGAATGGGCCCCAAGTAGAATCATTTATTTAGGGCGTGTAATTTGAATCTACATCAAAGGTGACAGTAAAATTCTGTTCTATCTGAGCTTCAAACTTTCCAGTGTCTTCACTTACCATCTTCTGCAAGCGTTGCTAAAAGTTCTAAAATAGCATCTTCTATTTCTGCCACCTCTGGTGATTCGTACAGTTTCACTACTGTCGTTGGTAGTTTTGAATCTATGATTTGTTCTTTGGCTGATTCTGAAAAGTAAAATAAACATATCATCATGATTCTTGGCATTGTTGGGTGAGAAGTTATGTATGTTGATAATGACATATGATAGGCATGTATGGATAGAACAAGTACCAGGTTAGGAAAACCACTCGAAACCTCTCTTTTTTACTGGCTCAACTAAAATTTCCATCTATCCTAGAGATTTAATCCATAGTGATCAAAAGTTTACTACTTTGGGTATAACACACTCACTTTGCCATCAATGAATTTCTCACCAATGACACTAATTCGGGCTGCAGAGCGACATCTAAGAAGGTCACCACTGAATGATGTTAGGGGGACCTCACAGTCTAGTCATTCGACAAGTATACCCGAGATGTTCGCCTAGCCTTAGCTCCAACTCACCCGAGTCGACAAGACTACTGACAGTCATCAGGACCATGGACATGAGGTCCTCATCATCGATATAGTCCTGCATGTAACCATTCATTAAGTCGAGGGCGCCCAGTTTTATCGCCTTTTCTTGAAGCAGTTCTGAAAATTCATTGGAGACTAAAGCGTAAACAAAATGCATGATATCGTAACACTTCACTGTAAACCACACAATTTTCGCAGGCATCTTATTTCAGCAGATCTTTCGAATGACGATGATGGTGGAGGCCAGATTACAGATGATACTATACATATCACATCAAAGTTAACTGGCTTACCATTGGTATTGGTGAGATTAAGTAAACAGCCACACAGCTTACCATTGGTATTGGTGAGATTAAGTAAACAGCAACACAGCTTACCATTGGTATTGGTGAGATTAAGTAAACAGCAACACAGCTTACCATTGGTATTGGTGGGATTAAGTAAACAGCAACACAGCTTACCATTGGTATTGATGAGATTAAGGAAACAGCCACACAGCTTACCATTGGTATTGGTGAGATTAAGTAAACAGCCACAACCCATCATCCTAGACGCCTTGTGCGTGTCATCTTTCTTGTCACAATGAAGTCGCTTCAGGTGATTATATAACTTCTCCAAACCCTCACAGTTGCTCATCGCTTCGCGGCCAACATCTGAAAAGACAGGCATGGAATGTTCACTTAGATATGACCTTCAGTCGTGATGTCTTCTTTTATGTTTCCTGAGCAAAACACTGCACAGACTAATCAGATAGCTAGGCGGATATCTTTAGAAAATGAACAAAATTATTCTTTGTGAGTTCTGGAGCTCAGATCACGGACTCCATTCTGTATCTATCCATCTAGATATGTTTGATGTTTTCACAGATGCAGCAGATATTTTTGTTTGTCTTTTGCATTACTCTTCTTTGAAAAGAAATGTACTTTGTTAAGTCGTCATGGTAACGAGAGTTTGGTGGTGTGTATCGAAAGCGACTTGTTTGATGAGTTAGGGATTCCTGCTACGCCAATGTATCTCAGTCTCCTTTAACTTTCTCAAACTTGCCTTCAGTGCTGTCAGTGTCACATGGCACTGTTTATAAAACGCTCCATAAAGATAGATTGGATGAAAATCATTTCAAAGTCTGTTTGAAAGTGTTTGAACAAAACGGTAAACATCAAACTAAAACTGGATTCATCGAAAATGCCAAAATGTAACGTGTCTATGTGTGGATCGACGAGGTATTTGTGGATTGTGAATTGTAACAGCACAACCACTTTTCGCAACGACAACATTCCTTTTTGTTCCTTTGATGTGGGTTCTTCCAATCATCATGAAACAGAATTCACCAAGCGTTGACTTGCTCAACCACAAATAGCGAACGTGAGCAGATTTCCTTCCAAATGGCGCAAAATGTTGTGGAAATCACAGACCCTCGCTGTTGCCCAAGAGTAAACTAGATTCATTATCTACACAGTTCCCCCAATATCAACATGCCCTCAAAGCTGGTCATGCCTGACCTCACCTCGTTCTCCAAACATTCTGCCAATATCAATATGCCGCCTTATGTAGCCCTCCCCGCTTCGTTCTGCACACATTCTATCATTATTAGATCCTCATCATTCTCATGGTTTCGCGAGAGATGATTTCAATACCCTCGGGTTTGTTACCATTCTGTACATTCCCACTGTCGGGCGATATGGATTCAATACCTCTGGGTATGTCATTTATGGTCTCATACAGATTCTGTGCCACGGGTCATCAGTACATCGACTGGTATGAATAGCCATTTGCATTTGCATCCCATGATGCTTGATTAGTTCAGCATCAGAGAGGCCAATTCGTGATTTTGACCGCTTGGTATTGTTGGAATTTGATCCAATATCCAGTTTTTTGAAACACCCTGGTAACAATTTTTTATATTCTTAATGGATTATAAGTATTAGGAAGTAAAGAATCCATACTTGGTATTAGATTTGTTTTGACCACAGAGATTTTGGTATGACAACCACAACTTCCTCGGCTGCTGCCCGAGTTTTGGCCAACATCACGTATTGTTTCATGTTCTGCCTATTCCTCTTTGACAACAGCTCACACCCACAGTGGCGATGGTTTTTTCACTGTTCAACGCTGACTGCATGCCACTATTTCCTGCATGACTAATTGGATCAACCACTGACAAGACTGCAGCCTAGTTAATCAAATTCTTTTTATGACAGCATGGAGAAGTTGCAGGAAATCCAAGAGACGGGAAACTGGGTGTTTTTGTTGAAGAAAAGACAGCATGGCTTTTGTAAAAGATTCTTTGATGACATCTGTCATGAAAATTGCTCATCTTGTAAAAAGGCGATGGCAGCATCCAAGTTTATAAGATATTTCTGTATTGATCAGTGGACCATACAGCCAAAGCTGTTGGTATTTTCCTCTGCAGCTATAACATAGAATAGGAGAAAAACAGCAAAGAATGAACCACCTTTTTATACTGTTTTGATCCAGTGGCTTGCGTACGGTGTGGATAGGAAGCTAAAATAGGACGAGTCTGCAAGATACTTCCGGTGTGTTAGTGGCCATATTGGCTGGTAGTGAAAGGGTTAAGAACTCTCGAGCACTTTCTTTGATATATGATAGGTGTCCGCCAGGGGTGTTCAGAAATAAAAGACACACTGTTTCCTTGTTAGGCAAATGAAGAAGCTAGTTATTGGGAATCTGGTAGTATTACGATTTTGTCTATGTAATATTATAGCTGTCTCAAAGGGCATGTCAGTGTCATTAAGGGTCTTCTTCTCTCCATGTGAACGTTTGGTTCTGATGTCAGCTGTGCACCAATTAGGGCAAATGGCCTAGTTACGCCATCTGTGGTCAGGGAGGACCACACCATCACAAACTACATGTACACTCATGTTCTCCTCTGTGATTTCCCTGGCCTTGGATTTGAATGTTTGGACCTTTACCAGATGTGGCAATTGGAGTAAAGTGACTTGCCAACATCACAAGCAATTTGTCAGTGACAAGTTTCTAACCCATAGGTATGACTCAATGAGTCTGCCTTCATCTCAGCCAGTAGAGCAGCCTTTCTGAATGGCAATGATTTTCATATTTGAACACAAGTATTCGCCTCATTTTGCATTATTTATACAGGCCATTATTGCCTAATTTTTTAAAATGAACGCAACAATTCTCCAGTATACTCAGCATCAGTGCCTAATTTCCGTGAAGTAAACTATAATCAGAAGCCACTAATATGGAAAAGGGTTGTCGATAGAAATCACTCCATCGAGCATTGATCGATAATGCAGCCAACATCGCGGAATAAATCTTTCTAATTGTGAGCAATCTCGAAAAACAGCCGGAAGACACACAGACGGCAACATGATAGATTGGCGATCAAATCACACAAGCATCTGCTGATTTAGAAGATTTAGATGGTAGGAAATCTGTCAAAGAAACAAAACGTCTTCTCTAAGTGGTGTTGGAATGGTGTCATGAAAGATCTACTTTCAGAATTGCATGCAACATCAGTGCCTGTCACCTCAGAGCTTATGGGTTTGATTTTCAGGTGGAGCCTGTCTTGATGAGATAGAGGGGGTGACCCTCTCTGACAGCATAGGTTTTCTCCTGGTCTCCAATTTCCGCCTAATGACATTACACAAGTCCTGAAGTCATTTTTCAAAATGAAAAAGATTTTCCTCTCTTTTCCCAAAATGCAACATGCAGATCCTTAAGCCAGAGTCAGTCACTAATCTAACTATGAAAAGTTTCTGCAGAGGTACTCTGTTCTGAACTGCAGTTACGGCACAACACTGTGCACTACCTTTAGAAAAGTGTTTACATAGAGTTCCCTGACACTGTGTTCTACCTTCAGAAAAGTGCTGACACAGAGTTCCCTGACACTGTGCTCTACCTTTAGAAAAGTGTTGACATAGAGTTCCCTGACACTGTGCTCTACCTTCAGAAAGGTGCTGACATAGAGTTCCCCCGACACTGTGCTCTACCTTTAGAAAAGCTCTATTCTAGTGTTCCCTATCCTTACCGTTGTCATAGCAAATGTTCCCAAGTGCCCTACAGACTTGGGTACATGTCTCCACGTCCGAACTAGACAAGTGTTTGGTGAATAAGTCAACGAATTTCTGCTTGACACACTCCTCACGTACCGAACCTGCAAATATCAGGAGAGACAGGAAATAATAAAGAGTTACAACAATGTACGGGCAAATTGAATTATCAGGCCGCTTTGAGGTGGCAGAATAACTCGAGAAACATTGCCTATTCCCGCCGGAGTTACAACAACATGAATAAAAGATTAGTTAATGTACTTTATCGCCACGTTTGCTGAATGTAATATTGGCGAGATATTTAACCGAGGAAGCATTTAAGAAGATGCAATGAACATTGATTTTATGAAGCCTCTAAATGCCACAGGTTTCAGATTCAGGAGATTACCATGCTTCCAGCACTGGATTATAAGAATCAGATGATGAAAATAGTGCAGGGGCTGTAGTTATGATAAACTGAGATGACTCGAAGGCAGCTTGATGCTTCTGATGCAAAACCTCCTTTAAACTCCTCACTGAGCAGTCACCTTCGAGATAAAATGGTTGCCGCTTGTGATTTTTATGAACATTTTGAATTTTTTTTCACCAATACTGAAGTGCTAGTCTTCAGTGCTTACGCCCTGACATCTATTTGAACTTTACCCAGTAGATAGTAATTTGTTCAAGTAATTGACAGTGGTATTGATTAGGCGGGAAGCTCATTAAAGTAATGAACCTAAAGATAAACTGAAACCAATGAGCTGATCTTGTTAAAGTCTCTCAGTGAATGAGGATCAAGGGAGGAGGCGGTGACATTAAGATAATTTGAAAAATCAGGAAGAGCCTGAGACAGTGGCCTTGTTCCTAAATGGCAATTCCAGGTTTCAAAGGTGGTGAGTTACACAGGGGCGGATCCAGGAGCCAGAAACAGAGTGCAATGCATTTCTCACTAAAAGATCCCATGTGTTCAAAAGGTTCTTGGTCAGTTTCATAGTCTTTCACGACTTACAGGTGGGCGTGTGTCCGGTGCTCTCCCATCTCCCTTGGATCCGCGCCTGTTATAAAATCCACCCTAATTGGAGACATTTCAGTTTCTCACAAGAGCTGAACCTATGCTTGGTGAAGATTTTGCTGACGGATCACAATTTCCATGAAGAATTGAAAAAAAAAGTTCTTGTATAGAGCACATACTTCACTCTATTGGCAATACCAGCAAGTTGAGCGGCACTGAACCCACAACCTTCCGATCACATGTCGGAGGCTCCTCCACTACACCACAACACTGCCCGTTGACAGGACGACTGGGTTAAAGGCAATTCGTTTTTTCACTGATTAACCAACTTGTGACTTTCTCTCGTTGCAATGCTGGTCACTCACGTTTCTGCCATGGCTGAAGTGCTGGGCTAATAAGGTGAATCATGCAGGGATTTCATTCGCATGTTGAGAGAGTGAATGTGACATGGCTGAGGAATGCGATTGAGTCCGAAAGGTTTTAACCCAAAAAAGTTCTCCAACTTGATTTGTCTGATTTATCTCCAGTAGAATGTTTGTGGCTGTCAAGTTTGGTACGCGGAGCTTCATGGCTTCCCACATCATATTGCAATGGAACCTCATATGACATGTCTTAAATAAAGTCATTTAAGCCGAAGTGGGTTGATCAGAATGTTGTAAACCAATATTCGCTTGTTACCAAAGCAAAAAGTTAAACCTCAGCGCTTACATCCTGAGTGTTTTCTAGGAAAATGTGATACAGCTTCTCAGTTTTTATCCTTTTTTTTGCACTGCCCTGAAATATAGTTATGTGTCCACTATGATGATCAAAATGCCAGTGAGTTGCCGCTCAGTCACACAAAAACAGATAAAGGATGACATTTTTCCATCCAGCATTGATACCGCGGTATATTTCTGACAAGTTGGGAATAAATGGAAACATAAGGATCACTGACTAGATGAACATTTACTAATGTAGATTCAATCAAAGGCAGCTGGGGTAGATTTTTTGCTGATACACCCTTCACTCTTTGTTGCATCCAATGCTACCAATAAGTTTAGCTTCCACAAGTGAATGGCAAGTTTCCTTTGACATTCAAAAGTGAAAGAGGGAAGTTATTATAACCAATAGAGTGGAAACTAGGGTTTCTAGTACCTTTGGCAATGTCTTGGCCTGCAGATTGCAGTTTGCACTTTAATGGATTCCAGTGCAATACCTTGCCAACCTTTCAAAGAAACCAACCAGATTTTGTCATTAAGCTTCTCTGTCTATTTTTGGTCAAAGAGGCTAGGGGGTGCAGTGTGACACCTAAGAAGCACTTCTTCTTTCTTTTCTTTCATTCTTTGTTGCTGCTTTCAAACACTTTAGCATTAAACTCTTCTGTCTACTTTGTAATGTGTATACAGTCACTGGAACATCGACATCCTCCCATTCGGTGTGTGTCATCCTCTGAGGCGATTGCAAACAGCAAGTTCCTTTTGATATTTATTTGCATTAACAGACAGTAAAAGAGGGTTCAGTCATTAATATCAGAGAGAAATCCAGGGTGTCTTGTGCCTTTGGCAATATCTAGTGTTGTAAATTGCATACCACACCTTGATGGATAAAAGCTCCCCTCTCGCTAACCTTTCAAAGAAACCAGCTAGATGTTGTCAACAACACTGTCAATTTTCTATCAAAGGAGCCAGTTGGTGCAGCACTTAAGAAGTGCTGTCTTCTTTGTCATCCTTTATTCTTTGTAGCTACCTCTAAAAATTTAAGTCTTGAATTCTCCTTAATAAGAATTTGGCCTAAATGTCACCAGTCATTGGTCAACCGGAGATGCTTTCCGCTACCTTCTGAGCACAAGGCTGTCCCAGAAATATTATCTGTTAAAAGCCCATCTATTTACTTTGCTATTACCTCATCTAAAAAGTGACATCATTCTGGCTTTTAGCGATTTCATCTGCGCATGTTTTTTCAAACATGCACTCAGTATTCCCAATGTTCTGTCAGTGGCCATTTCTTTGCGGTCATATTGTCAATGCTTGTTGGCTAGACAGCGTTGACATTTACCATCTTCCTTGGTGGCTCTGTAGGTTGACGATCTGCCTCCTGCAGCCATTTGTAATGTTACCAGTTCATTTGTTACAAAACAAAAAGTATAAGCTCTGGCTTAAGATAAAAAAAAGACACCAGCTTAACAGGATGTAAATATCAACAAAAACCCCATGCTTTTCGCTCAGTTGTTTTTACTGTGATATTTTCATGTCTTTAGAAGGTCACGTAGCCTTTGCTTTTATTCTGATCCTTCTTGGAGTTGCCTTGTCTAGTAGTCATCTTGTCCAACTCAACTGCTTACAGTAATCTGCACACTGTGGATCTGACACCTGTCACAGACACATCACTGTGCTTGTGGTCATTGGCAAGTCACTTAACTAAGATTGCCACATCCTTTGAATGAGATGTAAACATGATATTCCTTGTGTCAGATAGGTAAGTAGCTCGGTGATTGACAAATTCTGCAAATACATACGCCCAAAAAAATGTAGCAGTTAACAGCAGTCATTGCGACTAAAGACATAATATTACAGTCTTGATGACACGTTGAGCATCCCATTCATATCTGTCAAGTCCGCTCCAGAGTGTACTTTTCCAGCATGCTGCTCATCACGCTGGTAACCGAAGAATAGCTTGGGGAAGTCTATTATCGTCTCATAAGAGAAGCATAGCCGCAGGGGATACTTGCAACAGATTAGTTTACCAATACAAGCAACTTCTTGTGCGGATATAGAGCAGATAGTAAGCAGACAGTAGGGTACTGGTGATCATCTTAAGGCAGAGGCACAGGGGAAGTTCACCTTGAACTAATGAGGGTTGCGGATATTTCACCCCTTGGAATATACTCCCTCGTCAACTTTTTGTGCTGATAACAGTCGTTCTGACCTGGCCAATCCCTACTTCAGAGGTCACTAGGATATGGCCCAGGCTAAGTCTTTTGTTTGGTCAGTGTATGTGTTATACTGAGATCTTACCTGAATCACCTTGTTCTTGGGGTAAGAAGATATGTGCATATGGTGAGCTAGGCAAGGCAGTCTTACGTTCCGAATATAGATATCATAAGCTATCTTGATGTCATCCAGACAAGTTTCATGCCAGCCATCACCCTCCCAGCTAGTCATTCGGTAATGATTGATAAAGACACGTCTCCCAGGGTAAACATGATGAGTCGTTTCCGGCTGTATCAGCCAAAACTACCATCACTTTATTGGGTTGTCACTTGCACTTTAGAGAGGTTCCGATTTTGATCCAGAACAAGAACGAGGTTTTTTTTCTCTGGGCGACGCCATCAAGTCAAGTCTTTTCTAATGGGGCTATGACACACTGTTTCATTGGATTTCTGACAACAAGCAATGTGATATCTGGCGTCAAAATACAACCTTGTTCTTCTTGGATCAAATTCTGAACCTTTCCATTACTGTCTAGCTGATGTTAATGGTCTCCTGCTTATTTTATAAACCTTTTGACTAAAAACCTACCATCGTTCCCTCCAAGCCTCGAAGCATTATACTGACAATCTTAGAGGCTGGGCTATCATATCATATCACACCTGCAGCTAAGGATAAGAGGGTTAACTCCCCTCAGCATCCAAATCCTCCAAATAGCCCACTAAATAATGCTTTTATTGCTGAGCCACAAATGAAGCTGGACGTCACGGGCTAGATAAAACACAACCATCGGCCAGACCAAGAATACCAATCGACTGATAATTACAAGATTTCCTTGGCATGTTGGGACTGGAGGATAGATAGGAAATGACATAGGCTGAATCAACATAGATTTGCACATGTCCACGTATTGGTCTGATGTATGAGCCAGGTGATGAATATGACTAAATTTTCTGGGAAGAACACAGTCGGCCCGTTTTCGGTAATGAAGTCGGATGTCCAAGGGAGTTCCACCACAGAGCCTCATAGCTAGGTGGTCAGGGTGGTGTCCTTTGGCCAGTATCCTCTCCATTCTCTATGAGGGAGCAGGTCAGAAGCACATCATCTGGAGTCTGGTCTCTAGTTCCACATCCACATCGCGCAGGATGACCACTGAATGCTATACACACCTCATGCAGAGAATAATAGAAAAGACTGTCGAAAGTGATGAAGGACATCTTACCCCAATAAGTCAAAATCCCACCTTAATGAATAGGCAATCCCTTGGTAGAGCATGTTACACCTAAAGGAACTTTGCGATCTCTGACTTTCAGACTTGTTTGTTGAGAGGATGGAGGATTAGCTGAAATAACTTACTTGTTTTGGCCAGTTCTGCCACCAGCTTTGCTGCCTTCATGACATTCTCATCCGATAAGTTAACATGATGTTGGAGTTCAGGAAGGATGCCCTCAGTAACCAGTGTTTTCCCTGCTGAGGCTTTGTCACAGTCTGAAATGAGAAAAAGAAAAGTTCATTAAACCCAGACTAGGGCAGAGGACCCCACTACCCACACTTTCTCAAAAATTAAGGATTATAGACAGGGCTAAGCAAAGGAAAATCAAAATTTTCCAAGTCAAAGTTTTTTCCATGGTTTTCTGGTTCTGACAGCACACTCTCCCAAATAAGCTGTTTGGCCACACTGGATTTTGCCTCAAATCAAAGATGGCCACCAAAATCCAAAATGGCTGCCAAATAGCCTAAAGTCTATATCTGGAGGATCCTTTACCCACTTCCTGTACATTTTTCTGCTACAATTAGAATCATGTTCTGGTTTTACCCTCAAAGAAAGGTCGAAGCACTTACAACCGATTGCTGCAAGTCGCTGACCTATCAGGATTACACAATCAAAGAAAGATCAGAAGGCTTTTACTTAATGAGATAAAGATGGAATACCCACTAGCTCTCATTGAGAAACTGCAGCCTTTTATAGAATCCAGTTTGTTTCAGTTACTCTGAACGTAGCGGACATTCAACCTATTATTTACACACTTCCGGAAGCAAGAGACGGCAAGTATAGAGCGCCCTTCTACCAAAATAAGTTTGACAGGGTTTTTTTGGGTTGGTAATGCCATGCAGTGCAAATCGACCACCATCTTTCACTGAAAGTTTCAGTCAAGCTCCACAGTCAACAAAGGGGCACATTTTTTAAGATACCCGCCGCCACCGAGGTTCCAAGTTCAAATAGACTGCTCTTGCTCCTCATTCTTTCAAAATCCCCACACACAGTTGCCTTGATAAATCTTTAACGTGAAAATTCAAGTTTGATGCGAATACCATTGTTTGACATATGCATACCTAATTACAATGTTACTCGATACAACTTGTAAAAGCAAAATGACTGGAATATTAGGAGTAACATAATCAACCAGAATAATCACACCAAACCATACAGGAGCCGACCTTTAGGCTGCAATAAAAATAGATTACTCATTGATTTTGGTTCCAAAATAAGAATATATCATCAGTCATCAGAAGTTACATTTGAAGGTCATCATCTCTTAGATGCATGCAGAGTTGAATCTGAAACTGTTCACCCTCTTTAGGTAAGGTACATACTTCTCTTTGTGGGTTTGTTGCATCCAGCGGGGCTGTTTTGGACAATTTGGGTTATTGGCCAACATCACAAGCCATCCAAGCTCCTTATCTTACTCCGATTCAGCCTACCCTCTCAAAGGCGCCTCGATGAGATCCAAATGAGCTTCAGCAAAAATCCAGCTTAACTTGTTGTCATGTGACATAACTTAAGCCAGATTCTTCATTTCCAATACATTACGCGAGACTTTTACTTTGGGAATTACGTCCAATCAGAGACGACCACGCCATCCGCTAAAATCACACCATCCACAATAAACCATTCAATTTATCAATTTATCAACGAAATTTGTAATAAATATTCGGCATCGATGGTAACACCTGCTCTCCAGTTTCTACCCTGGCTATCAGTTTGTAGCTATAGCAACTGGTGAGAATCCCGTGGCTACTATCACTAGCTTGGTTGCTAATGCTAGTTTTTCGGGCAGGCTGCAGATATAACAATTGCTTATCATTAAATTGTCTAGCGCCCTGGCTAAAGCTGATGACGGATGTATAGAAGAAGAATATGATCTGACTAGGAATCAAACCAGGTCAAATTGAGATGAGCCATCATTGACTGACAAGTGCTGAGCAACCATCTTCAAACTCGGAAGTGGGCACAATTGGATGCGGCACGGTATTGAATAGGCGACACCAACCAATGATCTTGCAACACGGTACTGATTACATGAGCGATGGTAAGCTAACACAGGACTGTCCACAGCAAGAAGACTTCAGGAAAGAAATCCGGCCAAATAGTACAGGAGAAGAAGAAGACATTGATGGCAGTAACAGTGTCATGAGCCATCTCCTGGGGGGGGGGGGGGGAGGTATATAGGCCCAATAATAAGGTTTAGCTGCAGGGAATATGAGTATACTTCATTATTCTATCAGAGAATTTTTTCACAGCCAAAACAATCCACACAGTTCAATTCCAACAAGTCGGTACATGCCCAGTCAGTCTTGCGTTGAATGCCAAGAAGAGTCATCCATAATGGATTGAGATGAAGTGGACTGGAAGGAAACTAGGAAGGTTCCAGACAGAACAGCAATCTCCTGTTGTTTAATTAATGCGACAGGTCCAGTCATGGAGCAGAAATCGACTGACGAGGAAATTCAGATGTTTCGTTCTGTTCTGTTGCTTTGAGTTGCCTCGGTTTGACTTCTCCCAGGTCTCATGCACCAAATGAGCACTGACTGAGGAGTGACCACCATTTGGTATGGAACGAGCTAAGGACAGCCACCCTGGACAGAAACTGATTGAAGCAAATAGATCCCCTTTGTCAGATAAAGCCCTCATTTCCAGTACCTCCACTCGAACCAGACGTCGTCAGTGGCAACTCATCAACTTTGATAGAGAAACACTTGAGTAGTATCAATAGCTGACCATGCCAAAAGTGCATTTGTGATATCTCTGAGTGTGACCAGTGCCTAATACGTAAAGGATCTGAAAACTTTCAGACAACCAGCTGACTTTGTCATCAACTATAAACGCAATATCAATTACGTGAAAGAATGGTCAACTATGATCAATGACTGATTGCTCGTGTGTCATAAGACTGTCGGGTAATAATTCACCTGACTAGTTCAAATGATACAGTTCTGACATATGACATTCCCAGGGAGTAAAACTGATTCAATGGAATATGTTGCTTTTGGCTGAATGCTTTCATGGCATGACCTGTATTCGATTGGTCATCTGGGATGTTTAATCAATACTGAAGCACACACCAGTCACAACATTAACAAATTGCAATGTGTTCATTGACAGGCTCCGTTGAAATAATATACCAGTACCGAAAGAACTTAGCAAGGAAACACCACTATACATGTGAGCTCTTGATACCCTGAGCAAATTTGTAAGAAGACACAAAGCACACCTGGAGATACCGCACGCTGAAGCCAACGTTCCTATTCCTAAAGACCTAATGCCACTCATGACTTCTAACCAGTCCTCAATGATGAGTTGAGCGTGATGAGTTGAGCATGATGAGTTGAGCAAGGAATAAAGCATAACACATATAGAAAACATCCGACATCATCAGGGGTAAAATTCTGACATTTCCTGAATATAAGTTGACATTTACAAATGTCAGCCTAATGCTGACTACACGGGTATCAATGCAGAATCACATGAATAGCAAATTAGGAGACAAATTGTCTCACTTTAATCACTTCTCTTTAGAGCTAATGCAGGAATGATGGAGTTACTGGGGATCGGAGATGACAGGTAAGCGTATTTGCCGCGGGCAGTAGTCAGTTCATTAGGATTCACATCAGCCAATCGAGAATAACAAATCAGTCAATTTGGAGCCCAATAAGAAATGCAACGGCATTGATTACCTTATTTTAACGCTCGACGGGGAGCTAAGGCGGTGCTTAATATATAACTAGCGTATGATCGTGAGAACAAAAGGCTGCTACGAGTATACACAACCCATTCATCATCTAGATACTAAAGGCTTTGAGATTGCAAACCATAAAAGTCTTGTTTCCAAGCTCCGGGATGCTGAGTAGCAATATTTCGCAAGAAGATTTGCAATATCTCATGAAGCACTAGAAGTCCACATGGATAAGGCTCCATAGATAGCTAGACACCCATGACTATGAAAGAGGTGACTATAGATAAAGATGCGGTTAGAGAATGAAGTCAGATATACAAGAGTTTGAGGTAGGGCCTTGGCTTCCCCACACATCAAACCTCATCAGATCTTCAAGAGTCTTACATAGGGTCTTGGCTTCCCCACACACCAAACCTCATCAGACCTTCAGTAGTCTGACATAGGGTCTTGGCTTCCCCACACATCAAACCTCATCAGATCTTCAAGAGTCTGACATAGGGTCTTGGCTTCCCCACACACCAAACCTCATCAGACCTTCAGTAGTCTGACATAGGGTCTTGGCTTCCCCACACATCAAACCTCATCAGACCTTCAAGGGTCTGACATAGGGTCTTGGCTTCCCCACACATCAAACTTCATCAGATCTTCAAGATTCTGACATAGGGCCTTGGCTTCCCCACACACCAAACCTCATCAGACCTTCAAGAGTCTGACATAGGGTCTTGGCTTCCCCACACATCAAACTTCATCAGATCTTCAAGAGTCTGACATAGGGCCTTGGCTTCCCCACACATCAAACCTCATCAGATCTTCAAGAGTGCGACGTAGGATCTTGGCTTCCATATTATCACTAGACCAGGTCATCCAGACCCCTATTATCCGATATCAGACCACTCTCGAGCTCAATCGATACATTTTGCGGCAGAACTAACAACATCAAATCGATGAGAACACACTTGAGACAATGTGGAGGGTTTCTTGGTTGCTCAACACACTACTGACTGCTGTGGTGCGATACTGACTCAGTGTTAAGGCAATTGGGGTGGAAGAGGGGAAACTATGGATGAAGATGGTTCTTTCGTAAGCCTGTCAATGACTTTACACATCAAGACATAATATGCACTACAGGAAAGAAGTTACTACCGTAACTTGCAAGTGTCCCTGCAAATAAAGCTGCGGCTATGCCATTGCAAGTGCAGCCCTGTATCAGTTGTTGTCTGCTAAGGCTAACTTCTACCTCACACAAAACATAACCATCTACCAAATGCTTCAGACCCATCACAAAAACACTGCCAGTATTGTAAATCAATAGTGATTACCCGAAGCCCGAGATCATATACTGTGGGTTTGCCTGTTTGCTGGACACGCAACAAGTGTTCCATCTTCAACCAAAGTGATTGATCGTTGCAATGCGCATTGGTTTTAAGTAGGACAAGAGGGAGTTATTGCCAGGCTAGCACTTATAATGTGTCGACACAATCAAGTCGGTATCTTGCACCCTCCCAAAATCGGCCAGTTTTATCATCACAAGCATAACCATGAAAATGCCATGACAAGAATCTCTGAGTCTGTAATATGGATGCAACACTGACATGTTTGGCTCTGCAGCCACAGCCACATCATCAAATAGACAGGAAAAGAATATGCAGATCATATTGTCATGCACTTCCAAGCTCCATTAAAGAAGATATTATTGGTGCCATGTTATAAGCCATGTAATACTGATGTCCATTTTTTTATGTAGTTATGCCATAAAACAATACAAGAGGATTGATCGGGGAAATTGGATGCTGGTTCTTGAAACTGTAGACATATCTTATGAAAGTTGATCCAAAGTTTTACAGGGATTCAATTTTATTTTCAGTCCATGTCTTCTATAATCAAACTTCATATCTGGACATCCCAGCAGCAAGATATTTGATTTAAGCCCACTCTCGTATATCCACAAGCAGTTCTCAATCCCTATTCCCATCAAACTTTCTGATACTCTATAATTGATGAGCTCGGATAAAAATCTAAAATGGTGGCTTGAAACTGGCAGTCTAAATCTCTTAGTCTTATTGCTCTACACAAGGCATGAATATTGATTAAAGCGAGACATGAATACCATATAGTTTGGTTGTAGAAACATGGCTCTCACTTGGAATTGCATTTAAAAACAACCTCGAATGAATATTCACATCCTGTCCCTCAGTTTTAATCCATTCAAAACTCGACTCCAAGGCACCTATTCCATAGAGGTATACGGTATACTACACTATACGCGAACAATGGCTTCACAAAGGGTGCATGACCATGAAACTATTGTTCGCGTATAGTATAGCATAGGGTATAGCTCTATGGAATAGGTGCCTAAGGCACCTTCCCCATAGAGGTATACGGTATACTACACCATACGCGAACAATGGCTTCACAAAGGGTGCATGACCATGAAACTATTGTTCGCGTATAGTATAGTATAGGGTATAGCTCTATGGAATAGGTGCCTAAGGACGACTGCTCCCGAGAAAAGTTTGTACGTGCTTTTAGTGCCAAAACTTATATCATGCTCATCATGACGTTGCACTGCCTGCATAAGGTCTGTAACCCCCTTTGCCAATTTTCCAGTTCTGCCACTGCAGCAGACACACAATCCATTTTGACCTTGACCCAAGAAAGTCTGACCTAAGGACAAGTTTACCTAGACAATACCAAATCATATCCCGTCTTGCGACAAATGAGCACAAGCCGCATGAATATTTGAAAATCCTCATCCAGGTTTCCACCTGCGGTAATCGTAATCCACTTTCGGCTTCATATAATTATGGTTTCTGGCGGCTGAGCTCGGGTTTGCTCACACTTGACAAGACAAATCGCATTTACTGATGGAGTTGGATTATAGGGTGACACCGGAGAACGGGGTTGGCTACAATCATCTTGCTCATTGTTTCTGATGTCAAGGAAACATTTTGTTGCTAAAACCGATAATTTTGCTCAAGAGAGCCTCAAGGACTTTACGATAATGACACTAAATCATACAATAATGATAGTAAATCATGTCTTTTAGTCATATTTTAGTTCAACGCAAGCAACTACTCATGTAAGTCACCAATGTCAAGAACATTAGGAGCTAAAGCACCGAGCAAATACATGTAGGCGATTTAATTTAAAACTAACTGCATAGGCCTTTAATCTAATTACCATCATCTCTAAAGGTGACAGGCTTCATCTTATTACCATCGTCTTTAGAGTTGAACCCCTTTCAGGAGTTGAATACCATGTTTGCAACATGAGACATTATTCTTCTCGCTCAGCATCGTTATTTATACAGAGTCTGCAATGTGAGATGTTATTCCTATGGCACATTGTTCAATGAAAGGAAGATAGAAGCGACAAGTGTAGTAAAACAAATTAACCCTCTCTGCTGCCTGATCAAAACTGACAACTCTAACCATATGAAACACATCCTGCCTTAAGCAGAATAAAATCTCTTAAAACCCTTTGTCTACAAACGATTTTAGTCCTTCATCTGTCATCAAAGATTTTTAACCAATACGCGCAGTCAAAACTATCCTTTGATCGAAGCAGTAGAGTTCAATTTACCATTTTGCAAAAGGCAAATCTTCTTTTGAAGATCCATCATTCATCATTTTCCCAACTTTAAGCTACTATTTGCTCAATACATGTATCAGTACTTTTTTAACGTAAAGTCGAAGTTCAAAACTATCCCACCACAAGCTACTATTACTAAATCAATGATAAAAGTTCTAACATGGCTAAGCTAAAAAATGGATTTGTGAGGCATTTTTCACCCATTGTGAACAAAGCGATATCATCATGAACCCTCTGAACTTTTATAAACTGCAACAGTGGCTGGGGGCAACATTCGAATATAGCTGAACAACCTACAGAGATATTGGAAATAAATAATTAAAGGTGTTCTCATATATGGATAGAAACTCTACTTTGTGGATTACTTGCCTGATATTTTGGATTTGATACCAAAATTACAAGCTCGAGGACTAGACGCTATCAAATTTTGTTTTGAGTGGGAGTTTGAAACAATTGATTAAACAAAACAGGAACAAAAATATCTGAGTTCTACGGAAAAACATTCAAATCCAGCCAAAGGATAATTTGTCAGTTCATAGTGAAATGTACTTCAGTGTACCCAACTTGCTTCAAGTTCTTTTTCTCATTCAACATACTGTTTGTAATGTAAGTTGAGCACTCTTTCAACCTAAATTAAACGCTACAAGTAGCTGCCATCACTTTTTGCCTGGATATGCCTCCAGGTCCATTCTTTCTCCTCACTTCCTCGGAATCCAAATGAAAGGCCCTGAAGCTCAGGGCGTCGACCCTATGGCAATTTTTCAATGATCATCCTTTGTAAGCCGTCCAGGGTATTGTGGTTGTCTCTTGTCAGTTTGTTAGAACACTCTACTGATGAATTTTTCACAGGAGAGATGAGACCCTGGGATTGTTTTCTTATTGCTTCTGTTGTTGTGAAAACTGTAACATGATGGTTCATTTAACACTGAGTTTGCGTAGAAATCATGTTGTCATTTCCCAAAGTGACAATGTTACTTCTAACCATGTATAACAAGAAACAGGGGACAAGAGAAAATGGTAAAGGAAACTCCAGAGAGGATTCAACGGACTTGCAGTGTCGCATCTCTGACTTCAGCTGATATGGGTTTGAACATGGTTTGACAGCCATGCTAGAAGACAGCTCGCCATTCTGCCTCCATACCCGAAAACCACCCTCCTCTATTGTTTGCTCATTGAATGGTATCGATAAACCATGACATGGTCTCCCTATCACAGATTGCCACGCCCGAGGATATTAAGAGGAGACTGTTCCTTATTGCTTATAACTAGTGCGTATTACTATGATTAGCTGTCATTGTGGGCAATATGACCTGATCTTCCTGTCACAACATATTGCTTGTCACTATGGCCATTAATGTCATGGAACATGATGAGGAAGCCATTTTCTTGGATGCAAATAGAAGGGGCGGACAACAAGGGTTTTTTCATGCGTACTAACATAGCTCTCATGTACATGTACTAGCGAGGGTTTTCTGCAGAAGTTATACAAAGAGGATGAGGCATTTTCAAGTTGAATTTTTCTGTGAATGCTCGAGGCTGAAGAGTACCGCCACAGGGGGAAGGACTATCCTAGTTGGCTTGGTAGCAAAGAGGGTTAAAGTTTGGTGGTGCACCCCAATTCTATTAAAATAATACCCCGAAGAAACTAGATGGTCTGCCATACCGACCTACCTTCAGCTGTGATCATCTCTAAGATATCATCAATGCATTTCTTGGAAATAGCGGGCGACTCCCGCAATTTCAATTTCTTCAACTCGGTCAACAAATTATCTGAAAAGAGAAAAGAAAAGGGCTGGGCATGAAACATAAAAATATGGTACCAACACCTTAAGAGAAAATGGTGGGACTTGGGTGATATTCAAAATTTCTTGTACAATACATGTAGTAGAACCTCTCATAATAAAAAAACACACTGACAGATTTTGTTTTTGTTCGTAACTGAGAGCTGTCCTGATTATAGAGGTCACATTGTACAGAAAACAAATCAGGATTGAAAAATAGGCCTTTAACTTTCAGCATTAGATAGCCTTGGAGTTATTTACAAAATTACTGGATGAGCTAATTAAACATGTTAAATGAAGAATTTTCTCATTGCTGGGTTAATGAGCCTTATGCAACAGATAATCAGAATGTAAGGCTGTTTTCCTTAGGAAGGTTTCCTTCCATTAGCTAAGGTTTCTTATGTTTGTTATCTTGTCAACAATGTCTTTGTACGCTTTCAAACAAGGGAACAATTTTCGTAAAATCGAGCCACCTGTTGAGGCTATCCATCGAAGCCCTTGTCATGTAGGAGGTTAAGGGTGGAAATATGCCTTTGTAATTGAAGTAATAGGGACATAGAAACCCAACCACCTGTCCTGTCATTAGGGCACTCTTCTGTCATCTTTCATGTCTATAGCCATTGAAGGGATATGCTCTTGGAAACTAACTGGATAGATAGGCTATAGTCCAGCAAAGTGATACTTCTGGAACCACATTTGCCAATTACATGATGAAGAGAGGAATATAAGCAGACGATTTCATTTCCAGACAGGCCTAGTCCATTATTCACTGTTTTGAGATCAGGACATATTCAGGATAAGAAAACTGACTTCACCCAGGACGTGATTTACATAAAGAGATTTAGAGAAGAGGTATATTTTTGGATAGTGGCTAAGCGTTAACTAAGGAACTGATAATACTAAATTTAAGGATGTCGACAGATACGAGGAAAATGTCAAGACAAGAGATGCAAGAGCGTAGGAGGAGTATATCCGCTGATCTGGAGCAAATATTATCAACGAGAATGTCGCAGCCTGCTGGAACTATGTTGGCACATTCAACGATCCATTCGATTGGCACAGGGGAGATTCATAGGGGAAAAGAGGTACCTAGGAATAGGTCCAGTCTTCACTCTGATCTGATTTTGAATTATAGCGAGGATAACAAGAATATGGCAAGACAGGAGCGACGGAGAAGTATTTCTGTTGATCTCGAGGAGATATTTACGAGGAGAATGTCGCAGTCCGGTGGAACTACACTGGCCCATTTAATGAGACATCCTAGTAGCACCGGGGAGATTCATAGGGGAAAAGAGGCACCTGAAATCAAGGTAAGTTCTATCTTGTCTTAGCCAGTATGAGTATGGAAATTTCTTTGATTTGAAAAAGACTTTTAAAAGGTAAATAACGATTAGACCTTACCTATTCATCCAGCAGCTTGAAAGGACTGCCTGACCATGAACATTCCGATTTAGCATCTACAGTAGTTCTATACATTAAAGGGACAATATAGGCAGCAGCTAGGCAGGCAAGATAAAGTTACACAAAGCCGCCAATAGTGGTCTCTCACAACTCACAGTAGGTCAAAATGATTCACACTTGTACGAGGGATATATGTGACCCGTTACAGCAAAACCAGGCGCTTGTCGCTCTGAGCTTGGCAGGTTGAGACGGACTGTTTATTCATTTATCTATTGTCTGCCTTTTGTGAAATATGAGCACATCAATTTCTTCTATTATCTCCTGGTGTCATTTAGGCTCATCTTCTGTGCGACATGTGCCTGGTTTTGCTGTGACTGGTCACATATTTACTGCTACGTCTGACATGACTCAGGGCCCTTACTGTGTATACTAGTCACTTGAAGATGGCCAAATTAGCCCCTCTCCTCCTGCCTATAGTCCCCCTTTAACAATGTATCCATCTACATGTCTATTATGTAAATCTACATGTATATTATGTAAATGAACATGAATGATGGAAAACATTTCAGCACCTAACAAAAGCTACTGCACACGGAAAAACCAGACCGGCGATCGCTTTATGATAATTATATTCTGAAAAAGGGATATCAAACCTTCCTTTCTCATAACTTACCCATGATTTTACTCTTGGCAGTTCCCCGTAAACATTGATTATCCACAGAATTTTATGAAAACTGGCTTCTCAAGCAGCCATGCTCCAGGAAGTAACTATGCCGGCTGAACTCTGACCTCCGACCTCTGGTCTAATATTTATCCGCCAGGGGAAAATTAGGTCGGTTGTTTCTTCGCTGTTATCGCAGATGGCAGCGGCTGTCAGCTTCCATTGAAGAGGCGGGCGAATACATTACTAAAGTAGAATGTTTAAAAGACTACTAAACTTTTCATGCGGCGTTCTGTTTTGTTTGTTGACATAAACTTCATGGACACCTGCCAAAATATTCCTGTCCCTTTAAAACCCGATGGTCAGTGCGGAATTGATAAATGTCAACAAACCACATGGATTTTTGTGCTTGTGTTGTGTTTTTTATTGAAACCACATTCAACATATGTGGTATTTCCAGCGAACGAATAGCAGTGGTTCATCTACAGGTATCTTTTTACCGAGTCATTCAGACTACAGAGCGCTGCTTTTGAGTAGTTTCGGTATTTTTAGTACACAGTTCGTTTTCGACCCTCCACGCGCTGTCGGGACACAGTTCCCAAAACCCCTGAATATCCATGGCAGTCTCACCGCAGATTAAAATGGCTTACATCGTCACCCTATACGGTGGTACCCCATGGGGATTTAGGATTCACGGAGGGATAGATTCTAATGAACCAATTCGGATTTCTAAGGTAGGATCCCAATTTGATGCCCTTCATTTTGATACCTTTTTTACAACTTTACACCCTGTAGTTTTCTCGTTTGAGCTTGTTGAATGTGAGCCTATTTTATCTTATGTATGTAGCCTATGATTAACATTATCATATCAGGATAATGATATACATGTACAATGTATAGAATTATTTGTCAAATTATGATACCGGTATAGTTTATATCACTTATATCTCTTGAATTTTACTACATGATATTCATAACTGGATTAATTATAATTTTGCAATACCTTGTGTCTTCCTCAGGCATTGTCAGATGCTACTGCCCTTGGCCTTGGACAAGACACTTTTCTCTTTCACTTTCAATTGATACCTTTTCTCTTTCACTTTCAATTCATGATGTAACTATCATATTGCTGCTAATTACAACTGATGTTTTGTGATTGCTATGCATGGTTGACTTGAACTGGCTAAACACTTTTGTGGTCATAACCACATTTTGATTACCCTATTTAGAAATTGATTGGGTTAATCATCCACTCTAATCCGTGGTCCCCCAATAATTACAAATCTAGGGGCCTATGGAGTAATAGATTATGAGTAATTGAAAATCATGATTTTTTAATTCCATTAATATGAGGTGTTTCATTATCAAATGGTTTGTGGTTGACCAATCTTGGACAATGGGGCTGGGGGGGGGGGGGGTAAATTATCTACCAAAAACTTTTTAAAATATGATTTCCCTCTTCCAAAGGTTTAGTTCCCATGACTCAAATTGGTCAATTTGCCCTCTAATAATGTAGACCTATACCTTTTAAATTCCGTGATATTTGACAGTCCCCATTGACTGCTACGCTATGTCACCTATGTCACACCTGAGTACCTATGGTAAATTACACCCATAGTTATGGTATTCTAAGGCCAAGTATGCAAGTGCCTTTAGATTATTTTTGTCATGAATGAATTTGGCATACACATGACAATCTCTTTCATCAATATAATCAAGTAGGTCAAATAAATATTTTTAGGTCTTTTGAACAGTGTCCCATGTTCCCCAGAAATAGCCTGAATTAAAAAAAAAAACTATTTCTCATGACCTATGCTAACAGTCTATAAGTTTTTTGCCTACAACTGTGAAAATCAATGATAATGATAAACAATTTATTAGTGATTTTCAGGTAAAATTGAATGATCAGTAAAATAGGAAAAGTATAATTGGTAGTGTAAATCATCTAAATGTTTTTAAATACAGTGGAACCTCCCTTAGCAGACACCTCTCTATTAGGACAACCTCTCCATTAAGGACACTAGTTTTGGTCCCAAATAGGTTGTTTCCATTCAACTTGACCTCACTCATCAGGACACCTCTCTATTAAGGACAGAACTTGTCAGTCCCGAGGGTGTCCTTAATAAAGAGGTTCTACTGTACATGAATAATATTGCCTGTCACCCTAGGATGATGTAGTCTAGATAGAATATGTGCCTCTGCTATCAGAACCCTACAAGTATGCTACATTTAAGATCACCAATAAGACAATAAAAATCCTTGTTGATTATATCAAGAATTATTATTGTTGTCAACACTATTTAATGTATAAAAACCTGTCTTGAATAAGCATATTCCACTCCAGGTCCAAATCAATAACCTTGTAGTTGAAATCAATTGGGTTGCACTTTTATTTCAGGGAAAATATCCTTCAGTGATTGATCCATTTCACTTTCTGCAGGTTTTTATGTTTGCATAAACTTGGATAACATTTGCTCACTATTTTTTTGTGGTTCAAGTTGTCATAAACTCACAAGATTTTGTTCACAAATAATGGAACAATTTTTCTGGTAATCTTTGTACTTCGTGTAAACAATATTTGTTTGTTATTCGAGGACAATGTCTATCTGATATTTCTATGGTTTGTACCATGTCTGGTGCACCCCATAGGAGGGGGTGATGTATAGACTGTATGGTCATTCTAAATCAGTGACAACTTTCCCCAGTTCTACATTGTTTGTCAACCAAATGTGCTGCAGAGAGAGGAGCATGTGGATGACCCAGAATTAATAGGGGGACTCAAATCTAATGAGGAAGCACACATTTGCAAAGGTCTCCAGATATTAAATATTCTGTGCAGATTATGAAACCGTTTGATGAGCATCATTAATCAGATATGTGCTAGCTTTCTGAACCATTTCTGGGTTAAATATCGGTGTTTATTGGTTAATTAACCTTATTTATCTTGTCCGCTTTGTGGTGTAGGGCAAATTATGTTATCTATATTTGATTGCAGCAAAAACTCTTGCGAAGTCCTGGCTTAAACTATGAATGATGAAATGATGCATTTTGTCCATTACATTAGTACTTTACCAACCCAAGAGGATGTGGTTGTCTCACCAAAATTTAGTGGTCAAAACGAGGCTAATGCATAATTCATTATAAAAATGAAACATTGTAACCAATGTATTTCAGAATATTCCTCAAAACCAGTCGGTGCACCAAGATGAATATTAAAGGTGCATTGAGAGAGATGAAATTTCTTCCTATTTACAAATCAGGTTTATCTCTCATCATGAATCTCGTGTAAAATTTCGTTATCTTTAGTTTGGTCACCTTTTTATGTTATCACTGCTAAGTGCTAACTTAGATGTTGGAAACTTGATCCCGTCTTCTCCAAGGTGTTTCAGCAGCCAGTAGATGAATCATTGGGGACCATCCATACATGATATTGAGTATATCCAGTAGGTGTTCCAATTTGTGAAATAATTCGAAGATGGCTTGCTCCAGCTTCCTCTTGCACGTCTAACAAAAAGAGAAAGAGGATGCAGTGTTGTGACAAAATTAGTCCATCGCCAACTGGTATTCATAAAACAGCAGTTGTGCACTGCCCGCGTCTCCAACTTTCGTCCTTTCTGTGTATTACATCATCAGTTTTCTCGCTCTCCTCTGTAAACAGCAGGTGTAAAGTGACAGTCCTGAAGTCATTGGTTAGCTTCTGCAATGAACCTGGGGCCTAATTTTGATCCAAGTCCTGAGCCCAAGAGTTTCCTTTGGACGACCCCTTACAAGTTACCTTGACTAATGCAAAGATGTTGGCATCAAATCTCGTGGACATGCTTGCTGCAAGTAACTTGAGATTCTTCTATAAAGCTCCAATGAACATGTGAAGAGTTCAATATGAATCTGGCCTATTAGTCACCTTGCATCTAACTTGGTATTATATGTAGCCATGGCAGTTTCCAAACTGAGTGAAATTAAACGGATAAATTCTGATCACAATTCGTCATCATTCGTGGATTATCTGTCCTTTTGTGCCACTCCTTTTACTGGTCTTCCCTATCAATTTTAGTGCTCTCTTCATGTTGTGCTTGAAATTAATGAGCAAAATTGACCCAACTGGTTGAAGTTACTACTTCATTTCACCATCCAATTGGCCCTATCATACGAGAATTATCTTAGATGCCGTCAGCATCTGGTCATTTGGTCATTTGATCTCAACATTCCAAAAAGTCCCTTATTGATTGTCATTCTGCGACATACAACCAAAATGAAGGATTGCGTGTGTTTCCCATGTTTTCGACCGAGGATCCTCAGAAACTACAGAAGTGAGGTTATATTCTACCTCAAGATTCGCAAGAGTAAGGCATTGGAGTCAGTGGAACCCATCATCATTGGCATCGAATTCACTGTAAGTAATAGAAGGTCTAGGATGTATCCATTCTTTCTGACATGAATGTCTAGATAAACCCTCGATCTTCTCCATATTTGTCAACCCAGTACTAGTCTATACTGCAGCAACTATCATGAACGAATTTCACAACCTTTGGTTCAAATCAAAGCAGTAAAAGCAATTTTTAGGAAGGGTCACCTTGACATACATCCTCCTGGATTGCCAAGTTGAGGTCATTATCATCAATACAAAGACCATACATACTTGTTATCATGTATTGCATCTCGTGGTGCAAAGTTCATGTATCAATAATTCTGTTCTGTACCTTTCAAGTGTGATTCTTTCTCTGTAAAAAATAACAGTGTTACACTGAAGGACCAACCTTGTTAACAATAATTTGTAAAAAAAACACCCAATGTACGTAATTCACTACTGACTTCAAATGAATGATTGTCGTTCATATCTCTAAGTGTCTTTCAATTGACATTCCATTCTATGATTTCCTGTGTTGAAGGGCCCAGATCTGCATGAAACAGCAATTCGTAGATGTTGTATTTTATGGTTTTGATATCGAATTGTCTGAAGGATTGGAACGAGACCGTACATGAGTGAATAAAGTGTGAAACAGAAAAGGAATTTTAGTTTTTATTCCTGAAATTTTGAAGGGCAAGTTTTATAAAGATAAGCAAAAAAGGTCAGGGTTAGCGCCCTTTTGTGATATAGAATACAAATGAATGTCAGCTTCTCTCAAAAAGGCAAGGGGCAGGGTGCTGCACCCATCTATTTTCATCAAGAAGAAAGGTTAGTTCGTCCTAAGGAGAATGCGCCATGGAAAATATTGTACCTTATTTGCACACCTGCTCAAGTTAAACATTGTCAAGTCAAATACTAGAAAAGCCTTTCAAAAAGTAACATGAACAACTTTCTAACTTTACCTCTCAAGTGTTCTTTGGGCATATTTGCTATAGGAATATCGCGGTTATATATATTATAGTGATAGTATACCATAAAATTTGTGGTAAGAATGTTTGTTCTGGAGAGAAGGTAAATTATATTCTGTTGACTTTGAATTGTTGTGCCCTATCATATATACATAATGTGGAGGCAAACACTTCAGTGGTAAATACCTGAAATAGTTGTCTTGTCCTTCATGCAGGAGACATTCATGAAAAATGTATCAGTTTATCCCAATGGTATGGTTATCTTTATGGCCTTGTCACTAAGTGATGTAGTTTTTGAATAAATCGATTGCTACATTCAAAAATATGCCACTAGCATATTAACATTAACATATCTGTATCGGTAACGAGCTCCCACAAAACGTCAAATGATTTGTTGTTTCGAACTTAGTCAGTGACAAGGAGTCAAGTGATTTATCCAAGTGTGTATGCGTCTAATCGCCTCCTTGATAGCATCAATCAACCAGTTGCATCTCTTTTCACTATTCCTTAACTTGTTTCACTTCTTTTGAAGAAGTCCGTAGGATCCACGTACTCCTGAATCCATCTGAGAAAAATACAAATTGTTAACGCCAAAATATTTATGCATCTGCTGCTATCAGTTAACAGATTTTCCCGCTACGTGAATGAACTATTTTCCAATTCAGGTATTGATCGATTCTGAGAGAAACATCCTAATGATAAAGCAATGTTAAGTTTACATTTCGCAGCAGGATGCTGAAAAAGTTACCAATCAAACTCGACGGGATTTTAGTCAGAAGTTTTCCAAAGAAAGAAAGTGGCTTCCCGAATCGGAGAATCTACTGCAAAGTGGGCAATGCTGCTCTTGCCTGCAACCATTAGATAGTGTGTTTAGGCAAAAGAAAGTGGCTTCCCATGTAAAAGGACCTACTCTGATGTGGTTGTGGCTGCTGTTATTCCCTGCAACCATTGGTGAGTGTGTTTGGGCAGAAGAAAGTGACTTCCTAATTCAGAGAATTTGTAAAGATCTTTGCAACACTGTAAGTTGTGAAGAGCTGTGATCTGGAATCTGTCTAATGGTATTACACTGCTTCCTAACAGCTTTGATAAGAGCTGTGTTAGCTATCTTCTTGAGGAGCATGTACATGTAGATACTTAGAATGTTGTGATGATACAACCAGTGTGCATGTATGTTACGTGATAAAAAAGTATCCTCAACTTGTCTGAGAATGTTTCCATGGAGCAGTTCCTATCTGTCTATTGAGCAACCATCCTCCCCATGAAGAAATTGGTCTGCTTATGAATTGGCTGCATTCTTTGCACATCAGGTATCAGAGAACGTATGGTGCAATCAACCGTCTCGACAAATTTTGCATTGTTTCTTCAGTTCTTGGATGTTGTGGTGATGCCAGTGCCAGTGACAGCAGCTCATGGTTAGCAAAGAAGTTGTCTGATCTCAGTTATAAAGCTGTACATTGTAACCGATGAACTGCTCTGCATTATAAATCAGAGAAACAGATCTCTATGTAGGGGCTTTGTTCAACAACTTTGAGTGATTGTCCTAACAATGTCCAACACTTTTGCAGATGACGTTGGAGAATGGAAACTACTCTGGAAAAGTGGATGGCATAGAATGTACATTGCCGAAAATTTGTGTAGTTGCTTACCAATGTACAGTTGTATTATCCTTCTTCGAATAGTCTCAAAGGCTAGCTTTACATGTACAATCTTCCAGGTACAAATGATTTCTTTACAACTTGCTTCTTCTTTGACTTACATGTTGGTTATCTACCTGCAGAAATGTTAGATTTATGGTGTTTGCTTACAAAGTGAAGGTGGTCGGTGTAGGGCTAGAATGCCCATAGCCACTGATTGAGCTGGTGTCAATTGATATTCTCCAACGCACCTTCTGCGCTGGTGGGAAGTCTATCAATTGATGACAATACTGAAACCAAACAGAATCGACTGATCTGTCGATTTGAAAGCTTTGCCAGTCAATTCAGTGGCTAGCGATTGGAACGTATCATCAGGTGGTTCTTCAAACTTTGAATTTGATGTTTCAAAAGCAGATGGCATCTTTTGAACAACCGTCTGTTGGACTCTCTTTCCTCTGACAGCGGAAACCTAGGTTATGCTCCAAGAATATAGCAAAAAGTCTAAAAAAACTGTTACCTGGTGTGTTTATGTATAGTATTTGGTCTAGGTAGACTTGGAGGTCGGTGAATGTTTAGGTTATTGATTACAAGGTACAGTGGTACCTCCCTTAGTGGACACCTCTCTATTAAGGACAACCTCTCTAAAAGGACACTAGTTTTGGTCCAAAATTGATTGTTTCCATTCCATTTCACCTCTCTATTAAGAACATCACTTGTCAGTCTCAAGGGTGTCCTTAATAGAGAGGTTCTACTGTACTTTTTGACTTGGTTACCAATTTCCGCTCTTCTGACAGTGCTCTAGCACTTGCAGTAGGCCTGTTTGTCAGCTCTCATTGATGATCCCCCCTTACCCAGGTCAATTATATGCAAAATATCCTCCGCCTCAATAATCAGAAAAGAGTTTCCTTTCTTTTCATTTGCAGTTTCAGCAGCCATCTGTTAGTTTCAGATAAAGTTGTTTTCATCAGGTTTGCTTCTAATTCGAGAAAGAATGATGACCTTGAGCCTTATTGTTTGGGATGCGCTTTCTATAAATATATCACCCCAAGTGGTAACTGCTTGTTTTTGTGGGCTAATCGTCCAGTAGAATAGTAGATACAAGCACGTTCACCTATTTTCAGTCAATCATACATACCGGTAAGCTACTTTTGCATTCTTTGATTGGAAAGTGCCCTCTGTTCTGTTATATCTACACATACTCAAGGTGGAGAACCGAGTTTCCCATGGCCACAAAACAATAAATACTTCATCTCTTGGTTGATGAATCAATTGAGATACCATTAGGAGTCTTACTTTAGGTCCATCTGGACCATTTCCGTTTTCTTTACCCTTATGGTCCCAGAATTGGGTCTTGTGGACTAAACTTTACACCAGCAGGGGGGATCCTCACACATGATTTTGTTATATTGGTTTAGTTGACATTACAGTGTATGTTGGAGTCCTTTGGTTGGCTGACATGTAATAGTCTTCTTCAAGGGACCAATGCCAATGTTCTCGATCTCATTGGGTCTTCTTGCAAATCGTTCATTGGTTTTGGCAAGTGACATCTGTGAAACAACTGATGAAGGAAAATCGTTCCTGATGGCCAAGCAATAACCTTCATGTGGAATGAGGCAAAACTTATTCGGATTCTACCTGTGGCTTTGGTAAGATGAGTTGATCTTGATTCTTGTAAGAAAATGTAAAGGATTTCCGGTAGTTTATATTGATGGTTTATCATTGAGAAGTTTTGTGAATGGTTTCTGTGCTAGAATGCTTAGATGAGGCATTCTGTTACTTTATAGTTTGCTAAGGCTAATTCTAGACTACAAGCTAATAATGAATACATTGCTAAAGACCTATTTGCTTATATTGTATCTTCTGTGAAGAACCAATGATATATTGGTCACCCCCCATAAGGGCATTAACCAATATCACAATTGTCACTACCAGTTATTTGCATGGGTGGTTACTTAGCTGCCTGCCACTGAGAATGAATTTTGTGGCAATCTGCAAAGGAAGATGCGTTTGGAGAACCTGTGATGATCTCATACTCAACAGCAACATGTTGCCGACTTAGAGCAACATCTATTATTTCCGGCAAAACTTCGAGATGCGAACAGTGCAGTAAGTCAGATGCACAGATTTCTACAAAAAAAACATGGCTGTTCATCAGAGAAAAACTAGAAATGTCTTATCCCGAAGCATAAATCCCTGCAACTGCTGGCATTATATTTGCTTAGGGATGAGCATGCCTCCCATTCCTTTCTTGATACTCATTCAGGCTGGTAATGCACGCTAACCCATGCATGAAGTTATGATATGATAAACAGTCTGCCTTCATAACTCTTCGGTAAGGTTACCGATACCTCAAGGAGTGGGTTGGCCAGATTCTCATATTGAGTGCAAGATTCGTCTGGAATGGTTCTTTAAAAAGTTTATGCAGTCGATAGTATGCCTTCATTGCCCAAGAAGTCCACGTCATCAACTTCTTGTATAGACTGATGTGTATTGGTGATGGAGGTTTTCCTCTGAGAGTGAATGCTGTCAAAGAAGATACATGTAATTGCTTATTCTTCTAAGATAGATGTGTTGATCTTTCCTTGAATGTTGTTGGGCATTGCCATTCATCATTATTGGTAGAGGGTAATTTATTTATCACCTCGGTGGTTCAACTGGTACACCTTCATCAAATGGAGAATCTTTAGAGAATGCATGTTTAATTTCCCAGAACAACCATGGAAATGACATTCTGTGCTACATCTACCTACATCTACCTACTTCTTAGGACGACTTGGGGTGCACATTATGACTATGGATCCTCAGCTTTGATTCTGTTGACAAGAGGGAGACCAACACCATCACATGTGACAGATAGATGAGTGATTGTCTAGTGACACATTCCAGTTGGCTAACATATGATCAACCGCATTTTACGAGTGAAGCAGTGAGGACAACATATTTGAAACTCAGTCGAATGTCTTTATAGACTTTCAGAATTCTCCAATCCTGTTTATTTTGCACAGGTTAATGGCCCTACTTGGGCCATTCCCCTTAGCATGACTTCCATTCAGGTTGGCTTAGCTCCAAAAACCTGTTTATCGAAGCCACGTTGATCTTTTTTCAGGCGTGATTTGGTAAATTGGCTTAAATAATTCTAATCAAATAACACTGCCAAACGTCAAGTAGTTTGGTTGTATAGGCCTATGACTTTCCCCGACAGGCAACATGGTCATGGAATGTGTAACTATTCATCAAGGTGTTGTGCGAAATAATTACCAATGATATCGCTTTTCACTAACTGCTTAGCCATTCTTACAATATCTGTGTTCGGTGTTTGATTGAAATCTCAGTTAAATGCTGGTATCTTGACTTTTCTGCCTGAATGTTGGTGATATGCGGTGGTTAAATAAACTGTTATTTTGCAATTACAGTGGTAGTCTCTGAGCTCAGCATCACCGGGGTACCGGGATGCAGATAATGAAGTTGTTTCCTCAGTTACTCCTAGATGGCTCTGTCGTGTCTCTCAACTAACTCAAAGATACCAACAGGTAGTTTTTTCTTGTTTTACCTGTGTACATTAAATTACAGTGGGACCTCCCTTAGCAGACACCTCTCTATTAAGGACAACCTCTCTATCAAAGACACTGGTTTTGGTCCCAAAATGGTTGTTTCCATTCAATTTGACCTCTCTAATTGGGACACCTTTATATTAAGGACAGCAATTGTCAGTCCTGACTGGTGTCCTCAGTAGAGAGGTTCCACTGTGTAGGGATCACCCATACCACCTGGCTTGTTTACATGTTCGAAATCTGTCATTGATTTCCGTGGAATGTCGAAGACCATTCTAACCTCTCAACATGTTAAAAGCGAAGAACCCTAGATATCGCTATTCTGAAGGCAATCTCAGTTACAGTTGGAGATTGAAATATCCGTCTAAAAGGACACACCGTTTGTAGAAGTTTGATTGCACTCTGATTATCAAAATTGAGTTGTAAAGGCCTTTTATTGAGCCTCAAAATTTCGTTTCTGTTCATCAAATTTTGAATCTGGTGCTCTGTTGGTGTTCTAATGGTATGGTATTCTTGTAGAGGATTTCAATTAGTAGCTTGGATGTTTCTTTGTTGCTCAGTTTGAATTGTTATACACTATGTATTCCTCTAACGAAAACGTGGTCATCTCAATGTGAATAATGTTTGAACTATCATTCCTACATTGTTAGCTCTGGTGAGTGTAACCCTTCTTGGTAGCAACAGGGCCATGTGCTCATGACCTGATATGTGAGGATTCCTGCCTGGATGGCTGCATCACTTCTTGAATCTAGCAGGTCTGTTGGCCTTCACAGTTCAGTTTAATTCTTTTTTGATAGATGGCAATAGCACTATTAGCAGAGCCTTAATTTACCCAACAGCAGATGTGCTCATATGTTCCAAAGTGGTTGGTCTGACACTGGTCCAGGCCAGTCATCTTCAATTCGACTTTGGCAACCTTTTTGAGAATTTCTGATTCCTGGTCTGGTAGCGTACCCATTGCGGTTCCTTCAGTAACAGGGAATGAAAAATCCACAATTTCAAAACAATCATTGAATACAAATTGTACTAAAGAGGTATCACATAATTGCTATGCTCCAGTTTGGAATATGGTTTAGTCCCCAGGTAAGTAGCATTCTATCTATCTCGATATGCCTAGCATGATGTATGTCAATTTCATAGGCAATTCACACTCCCCTCTATTGTCAAAACTACTAATGAGCCAACTCGGTGTCTGTGTATGATCTATAAACAGAGATCATATACATACACACTGCGAATCTAATATGGCTGCTCGGTGCTAGTACTACTGAACACACGAGAATAACAACTATAACAGGTAAGGAAAAGCATTTCATAAACTTTTGCAGCAATCAAGAAATCTTCTTTTTGTGACTCTCCGAGGATTTTTTTGACGTGTCGACAAAACTGACGATATCATGTTATGGGACGATCCGTTTCTATTTATATCCTCTGGAGATGGTTCACTCTGCTGTGGTTCATTGGAGCACGGTGCACCTGGGCTCTGTCAGTGGCTATGCAGAGTTGGGTTTGGGCTCCAGGGATCAGAAAATTTTGATCAGAAATCGATAGCAGTAAAAGAGATTTCATTTCTCAAGTGATCTTGGTTTAATATATTTTTTCAGAATATTTTCATGAAATATCTACTAATTGACTGATATGATTTTATTCACCACATTTCCGTGCAGTCACGCTAGCGTCCGTAAATCAATATTCATCAAATCAACACACCATGTCAGGAACGGTTAGTTTCAATTAACGGTCAATACAGAACTGTCATCATCGCCAATGCTAACGGGTCACACGAACTGCCGGAAAGCATATTATTGAAAATTCTCAATGTCAGTGAACGCTTAAATCAGTTCATTTATCCAGCTTAAAAAAGCAATTGATCCAGCTTAAAAAAGCAATTGATAAGTGCAAAATGGTCAAACCTTTCGTCAGCATAACTCTCTGTCGACTATTTCGTGTTTTTTGTCCTTTGTCTTTCGCCTTGGCTGAGTATAACAGCCAAAATAGTTTGCCCAGCAGGTCATCTCTAGCCGAGAAAAGAATCGTTTGTTCTTTTAGCAATTAGCCTCATGTTGGGAAGATTCCCACCGGCAAAGTTTTCTTTTCTCTGAAAGTAGTTGAGATAGCAGATGATGAGGTAAAAGTGTGTGCTAACACGAACCTTTTACATGATCAAGCTTTAGAGCAAGGAAAGTGAAATTGTGACTATTCTACAGTTCAATATCGGGCACATATATACTTTAATACTGAAGTGCTCAAATAGTGTCAGGACAGGTAAGTGAGAAATATGGACATTCGTTTGCTTTCGTTGTTTTGTCATTAGCCAGGCAACACCCTCTTCTTGTACATATTCCTCTTATTCTTCATGATGCTGTACGCTATGCAGTAATCTGGAATGCCAAAGCTTGTCTGCTGTCAAAGCAAGCATCAACCTACATTTGGATCCTCTGCATATCAAAGTACATAGTGTTAATTGAATGAGACTGTAAAAATTGTGCTCGGTATTCAGATTAGTTTGTTGAAGTGGTTCCAAATTTTTTACACAAATCACCCAATAACGTTTTTATGCAAAATCATTGAAACTTCAACATGTGTTTCTTTCATTCCTATGAGATAATAGTTTTGATAACATTTATTAATTACTGTCTCCTTAAGTGTCATAACTAAGCTTCTACCAATAGATATTGCAGCGCAAAATGATTCATGATCATAAACGAATTGGTCGATTAAGTCCTCGTTTTGCGTACACAAATTAATCGTGCTTAGCAAGTTTACAGCATTCTATATGTTCATGTTAGTAAATATTGCTATACTGTATGACAAGTTATGGAAAAATTACTGTAATTTAGTCATTTTGGTATAGAAAGAGTGCATACATGTTGACTCTCCTTAAGTATTACGCATCAGTTTATATGTAGCGGCCTAGGATGCTGGCACAGTTTGGGGATAAATGGGGTGGGTTGTATTTTTGGGCAGATGCAATTCTGAAATTCAGCTGGAACTTTCTTAATTTCCCTTATTTGGCAATGAAAGAAATCTGGAAGATCTGTTCTGGTATCATAGGTCAACTGGATGAACGAACCTGTGCTACGTGCTAGATGACTCCACTGATGACATCTTGCTTTAATTATTCATCCTAATGAAATATGGGAGGCTACTTATCAGTGTCATCTTCTAAGAAGGTAAGCTGATTTGCAAAATACATGTATGTACTGAATCTTACTCAATCTCAGCAGGTACTGTGAATAACAGCTCATCTACCTTGTCCTTCACATGGCTGAGGATGAATCCCAATAGACTATTTACTAGGGGGGAAAGAGGGAACCCGTCCTAACAACCATGATACCCAATCTGTCCATTCCAAGGCAAAATACACTAATGTGATCTATTATTGAGTTCGATATTTCCTCGCAACATGTAGGCCCGAGGTGCGTCTACATCCTAACTACCCAAGTGGATGACATGCCAGTACCTGACTCTCAAGGGTCCTTCCGGTGGTGAAATCTCTTCATTCAAGGCCAAACATGATCTACTGTTGACTTGATAAAATCTCCTCCAGTCATGTACAATTTTTTCTTTGGCGTCTGTTAGCAAACGGACAAGTATTTATGTGATGTCTTGCCAAATATATTAGTTAATAAATGGCTGTACCCAATTACTTTCTTTGGGATGGTGTAAAATGTGCCTCAATGCTCGCACTTGTTCAAGGCTAACTGATCAAAATGTTACTTTTGTTTCGTTTTTGACTTTAAAGTTTCAAGTTGTCGCTTATATCGGAATGAAGTGTTCTCTGGTTGAAGGATATCAACTTTCACAAGTGGTTTAATCTAAATTTACTCAAGATTTCTAGAAGATCATGTTTCTGTGTAAAGCAAACATAGTACTTGATGACACAGGTGACATATCGAAGTCATATTAACAGAATATTTGCCACACTGATAGTGATAACAAGCAAGTTTCAAGTTGATGATTTCAAGTCAGAATAAAGAAGACACTTATGCATGCTATTAAGAATGGCGACATGGTTCAACACTTCTTGTTTTAGAAGTTTGTAATACCAGTTATCTTTTGATTTTGTTGTGTTGTTTATTTGTTGAAAGCGACTCCGAAGTAATGCAGAATACCCGTCCCGAAACATTGGAAACACAAAGAAATTTAAAAAAAGATCTTTCAGGATTATTAGCAACTTTCGAATACATGTAGGTAGGTATAAGTACCGTACTGGCTTTCACTGAATTTAGTAAGACCAGCTGGAATTGTAAAAATTGTCGCCATTATTCCTCCATTTGCGTTATCTCCTGACAATTTCTTCTGAAACAAAAATGATGATAATATTCATCATCAATGCACTGACTTCACTGTCAGAGACATTCCATTCCTGTTTGTTTTACACTCATCGAAATCATCGTTGTGTACCTTCACTCTCTTCTGTGATAGTGTTCCCTGTGAAACCTTTGTCAATACTGTCCCTGTCTAACTTTCTGAAGTGGTTGTAAAAAGTTGTTCAAAAGTTCTTTTGTAGTTCTCTATAGTTCTTCAGTCGAAAATTGCGATGTCATCTCAGACTGAAAAATGAGTTGGAAAATCGCAGTATTCTCCTGCGCGAGTTGATCCTAGTTGTGAGTCAGACATTCTAACCCAGATCTGCTGAGAATTCTGCTTGATTAATCCCCCTTGAGTGTGATATATGTCACACAAAAACCTAAATTTCCGACCTCCCAACACTGTCATTAAATCATAAAATAAAGTCTCATTTGCTGTGGTGATTTGCTCCATAGATTGTATGGATGGCGTACTCTAAGAGTCACAATTTACAAGTCTTTGTTGAACTTTAAAAAACCCACTTTGCCAAATCTCCTTCAGAGAACAAGATGAACATGGCTTATGCTAGCTACCCTTCAAATTATCCTCTCCCCTTCCTTGTGGGACTGGATGTAAGGTCCTACCCCTTCCTTGTGCGACCGAACATGATATCCTCCCCTTGTAGATTCTAGGTATGTGATGTTACAAAGCCCTGGGAGTAGGATGCATTGTAGTCTAATTATCATAAACTGCAAGATACACCTCTGTATCATGCATTATCTTCCTTCTGTGAGTTATCATACAGGATAAAATGTAATATCTTACTTTATCTTATGCATAGAGTTTAAGTTCATGCATACACCGCTGATATATATGCTTGGAAAGCTTGCTTGGCTCAGCTCCTATCTTGTCTTCCTTTAATTCCCCCAACTCCTCTCCCCTGGATTGATACCACTACCTGTTGTGTTTCTTGGCCAGGTTTCCCCTTGCACTACCAAGACACAGTTAACCACCTATTCTTAAGACCAAGTAAGCAGTCCTGTGATGTTGATGGAACAAAGTGATGTTAAAGAACCAAGCAATGGAGATGACTCTTCCAGTTGCTTTAACAAGTGTGACCAAGTACTTGGCCAACCAACAAATGCAGATTTATTTTGTATTTCAAAGATGTCTCTGGACAGTCCTGTAAACTACTAATGGTAATCATGAAGAATGTGTCCACTGCAATAGCAGCTATAACTGATCTAAATGAGATAGAGGATTATCCATCGATTATTTAGAGATGGTATAAAAACTTTCTAAGATCAAAATTGCTATCCCTGGAGGGCAATCTGAATGTACATCTACTATCCTTGTGTATCAACTACTGTAAGTACAGTATGCGTATACTTCAAGTTTAAATCTATCTCTTTGAAAGCCGAAGTTTATCTGCAGAGCTCACTAAAATAGGTTAGCCTTGATGGCTACCACCAAACAGGTGGGAGGAGCACCTATCAGTTTCATCAAGCTGGCATTGGTTGTTCTATGCGTTGAAGGTGTATTTTCTGTGGTGGCGAACTGGTTGAGTTGTTCGACTCTGAATCCTATGGTCGTTGGTTCCTACCCCAATCTGGTCGCCGCGCATGGCAGTTGTATCTACTGTATGAGGAGGTGCTTGTAACCTAGGGTACCTCTCTTGTTGCCTACTAAAGTGACATGTGTTGTAAAGTGCTTTAACGACAGATTTTGTTCTGTACAAAAGCAGCCACCACTACTACTGTGCATGATCCCAGTAAAAAGAAGCTTCCAAGATCTTGGATCAAGGGTTGTCAATCCCAAACAGGGATTGTCTATCCAAGCGATCTTGTTGTCAATGTACTTCCGAAGCAAAACTCATCCAGAATATTCATGCATGAAGTTTATAGATTGTTATGCCACTTGAAACAATAGTTGACATTCCCATGAGTCTGAAAGTTTATCCTGTATTGACAATACCATCTGCTTTGGTTATGTTATAGTGACAGGGTGTATCGATTGGGCCGGGCTGTTGAATTGTTACCTCTAGTGGATTTGTGGTTGAAGATGAGCTGATTGGTACACTGTAGCAGTCTCAAGGTGAACTTGAGGTATCCTTGGCCTTAACTGACCCTATCCAGTTCAAAGAGCTATCTTTGAAGCTAGTTTCTTTGCTACCCATTCCTTAGGGCTTGGATGTATCAGCAAGTTGGTATCAGCAATGGTTTTTGCAGTTTTTATCATTTCCTCCGGCATAACTTTTGGCCGCAAGTGAAACCTTAAGACTGCAACATGGAATTAGTACTGTCCTTGTGTTTTGAAAAGTGTTTGTTCTTCATCTTATACCATCATTGGCTGAAGATATTTCTATTTCATCTACCACATCATTCCTTGAAAAAAACTCGCTCTTCCTTGGTGTTTTGATGAGTGGATTGGTGAATCCCACTTTTTACATGCATTCTTTTCATAGCATTCGAGCAACTTGTAGTAAGATTCCAACTCTGAATATGTGAACGATGCTTGATATTGTGCTGGGTAGCCTATGCTATTGCTAGCCTACAGGTTTCTGGATGGATATCAACTTTAGTATTTGGGAAGAACTGTACATTTTGTTAAGGGAATGTGTATTGATATATAGGATGATAAGGCCACCCTATGGTGAAATAAGGCCAAGGGCATGCTTAAAGCAGTAATCTTGTTCCTTTCATACTTGAAGATGGCTTACCTGCTGAAGGAAAGGTTTCTATGATTTGAGTAGTTTCTGCCAATCTCACCAGGCTTTGTAAAGCACCGACAAACTCTTTGCTTGACATCATGGCAGCTCTGCAGCCAATGAAAAATCTGCTAATTTGTTGACAGATTGGCCTGGCAATTGCACCAGTGAGTTTCTTTGAGCAGTTGTCTTAACCCTGCACTTCTGTTAAAAGTTGACAACAAAAAACCTGATGTTTTAAAATTGCTGCCAGGTTTTGTTCATCAGTTCTTCAATGGGGCAAGTGGGTGACATAGGAGCTTAGAGTAGCTACTTTTAACAAATCTCTGTTACAACTCCATGATAGCAATACAAAGAAATAAAACCGGTTCCTTATAGTGCATTTACCAATTACTATCACAGTGTTTTTCTTTGTCTCTTGTGTCCAATAAAGTGAACCAGCATCTGGTAACTGTTGACACCAATAATGGATTTCTACTACTTAATGTATTTTGAAGCAGCAGGGACCCTTGTTCCATTGCTGTTGAGCATTCTGACGACATTGAGAGTCCTTCATGTCAGACTCATATGATGGAAGAACAAAAGGAAATCTTGTTGAGGAATCTGTAGATCTCTAGTGTATTCCAGGTCAGCTTGTCCTTGGGGGAAGTTCAGAAGGAGGAAATATAAGATTAAATTTCTATAAGAGAATTTTATCTCATGAAATTGTGTGGTTTTGATGACAGGTTAGTAACAGTCACAACATTCATCTTTCCGTGAATGGTATTTGGCATTCTCATGCCATAATGTGTATCCATGGTTTTTGCCAAGGATTGCCTCTATTTTGAACTTATGTATCATCAGGCAGTAATTTTGGTTTGGCAACTAGCCTAGTGTAGGAACCATGCAACCATACAGGTTGTTTGTTACTGCTGCGTTCAAGTGGGCGTGTTACTGTTCCTGAAAGTATTCTTAGCTTGTAAGGTAACTTATGGCTTCAGATTGCTCCGGCTTATCAACAGTTCTAAAATATCTTTAACCTTTTAATGACCAGTGCGTGGGCAGCAAGATTTTGCCAATATGCTCAATGGTTTTATTGTGAAGTTGTGTTGGGAGGTCAGTGGCTTGGAGTGATTGGCTCTTAATCAGGATCGAGTCCTTCTTGTCAGATCTGGTTTCATCTTTATTTTCTTGAGCAAGACCCTTCTCACCCTAATTTGTTTTGTCTTTCAAATGAGACGTAAAACTGAAGTTCCTTGAACCTAATGCCTTTGTCACCGAGGGCACGCAAAAGACCCCTCCAAGTGAGAAACAAGAGTAGCTTGCGATAGAATCTACCTCTGGCTGAAGACTAAGTCACAAGGCCAATAAACCCAACAGTGGCTACTCATCTTCCCTCGGAGGAGGAATACTCCCTGGAGAATATCACCCCACGTGGAGAATGCTAAAGAAGAAGAATTTAGCGAGAACTTTGATTTGAATTCTGGAGCAGTGTGCCACCATGCAACTATTCCAGCATCCCAAGTGTGTATTTAAGCTACATTCATTTAGTCATTCATTTCATTTCCATTTATTGCAAAGTTATTCATTAGAGAAAATCCATTTTGAAACTATCTGTCTGGTTTATGCAGGCCATGCAGTTGTACCCTAGGGATGTCTGGAGCTGCTTAAATTGTGACAGTCTCAAAAACCATCAGTAAGCTATAAAGCTACACTTCATCTAGATTACTGCAATATCTTGGTGAGTAAAAATTTGATTTGGGGTTTCATACCTAACTTACTTAGTCCTCTTCATCCCTGCTGCTGGGGCATAAGGTCTTTTGGGGTTTCATGGCTCTAGTAAAATAGTTCAGAATGTAGACTAGACATCAGTGGCCAAAAGTATTGGTCGATTTTGTTTGGAAGTCTTCATAAAGTGCACAATGTTATCTTGTCAAAAATGTCTAAAACAACAATCGATATCACTGGCGGCATTCTGTTTTTAACTTTGCATTTCAACCACACAACACTTGAAATAATGCCAAATCAGGATATTCAAATTCTGCGCACAGTGCAATCCTACATCTCGCCCTGGTCATGTTCTACATAGAGAGGATCATGCAAGGCCATGCATCGAGTACTATATTCAGATTGATGACCAGGAGATAAGGGAACCAGAAGTCATCAACTTTAGCATCTGAAGCCATAAATCTAAAATATTCTCTTCAGTAGCTGCTGGTGTCCTTTGAGAAAAACTCGTGCTACCATTTCCAGTGTTCGTTACTGAGGTCTTCGCCGTGGGATGGATCAATGAACTTAGGATGGGTTGGTTACATGTTCCAGTCACTGTCAGGTTGTTTTGTTTGCCCTCGCCGCATCAGGGATTGATTGGGATGGTTCTGATCAATGAGATGTTTAGCTGTGAACGGAGGCGGTGTGTCTTCATTGATCTCACCAGCAATGGAGACAGTTTGTTTCAGTCATATAGCCTTAATAGAGAGGTGCCCCGAAGGGAGGTTCCTCCATACTGCCGATGGCACAACTGCTGTCACTTTCATAGACATGTTTGCATTGAGCAGCCTTGTTATTCCTTCCCATCCACTCGGAGCCAAGCATCTCTATTTTCATCTGACAGCAACGATTGGAGAGCTGAGATGAATGGAGTTGATCAGTTGTGTTCACATTGAGAAGGGGCTTCAAGATAATTTGACGAGACTGATTCAATTTACTCCATGAGCATTATTCAGAGGAGGAAATGAGATTGCGGTTCTTTGCAGCGGTTGAGTAATGTTTGCTGGCTCAGTCTCTTCATCATCAACATCATCATCAGCACCGTCATTGTCATCAAAGCACTGAAGGATCTTTGCTGCGGTAGCCAAAGAAATACTGTACTTTAGTTCAGACGTACCAGTTTTAAACGAACTGAACTTACCTGCCACCAAAAATAAATATTTGTCTATGAAAAAGTTTCATTCCTCAGGCACAATGTTCGACAGTGAAATGGGTGATGACATAGTAAAGTACTTAATCGATGGGTGTCAAAGATGTTGACATTTGTTGGTGCACTTCTTGGGTTACAAAAACAGGGACTGTGATCTAACTTAAAAAGTGTGCAAATTTCAACTCTAATGCATCATTAAAGTCAAGAGAAAATATGTTTGAATTGACTTAGGGAAAAGGTGTAAGAGTGAGAGATACATTGGATGAATGTGCAGATGATATGAAAATCAAAGCAGTTGCCGCACACTATTTTGATTGATATCCTTGGTGAGTAAGTTGTTTGATGGTATGGTTGTGTGTTGGCAAAGCAGTAAGGAGCCGACTGAAAGCATAAGTTGGTACCCCAAGCTACAGAATAGATATGACCTTAATATCGGGTCACTTGAAAGTGAAATATCAGATTTTCATAAAAATTTATGATGAATTTGTTGTTCAAGGTACAAACCAGTGTGCAGTAATGACCGGAAATAACAGATGGCTTTATGCCTGGAGCGTGTAAGAATAATGACTGAAATTTACCACGGCAGATTTGACCCAGGTTTGCCCAGCGAGGTGCACACCAATGTCAGGCAAATCTCGATTATTTCTTAATAATTCCAGGCCTACATATACTCCATCATAGTACTGCTATTGACATATCAGTATTTTCTGCGTAAAATGTGTAGATCTTTCTAGAAAACTAACATGATATCATTCCGAAGCTTATATTTTTTCCTGTGTGGCTGTTTAAAAGGCCACATCAGATTATCGCTTGTACATGTGTATTAATAGTACATTTATTTACCCGACGTAAACATTTTAATAGGTACGTATTATGTAAATCACTTTTGACAATACATTAGTGGGGAGTTGGACAATCTGTGGTGATATATGTTGGATTATTATAACATTAATGCATTGTTGTACTTGAAAGTATCGATTTCCGAAGTTTGACCTCAGGAGGTCTCAAATGACCTGATGACAAAATTCGAAAGGCGTGAATTCTCATTGTTAGATTCTATTGGATTACTTGCATGACCTTTCATGAGGGGTCAGGGAGGTCAATAATCCATTTAAGGTCAGTGTCTAATGTGTGATACCTTTCTTTTGATTTTGGTATCAAAAAGTCATCGGCTGACAGTGTGTGCTGTTAATCTCTGGGAGCTAAATTTCGGGAAAATAGATATGTTAAATATGGTCTTGTTGAGTATGGTGACTGCATAGATTATGATTGCTAATTATGAGGTGGTTTTGGTGACCCAGTGAAAAGACAAAAGTCTGTGTGAATTCATTCAGTATTAAACCGATAATAACTTCAAATGAATGAAACAGTTCCCATGCACCATTTCCAATTAGGTATTCAACTCTCATTTGAGCTACATGCAATTAGCTCCACTCAAAGAGTGAACAATTAAATATTGAAGTATCATTTTGATGATAAGCAGTTGTTTGATGAAGTGGATAGTGCATACAACTACTTCTAGTACTTTGAAAACTCTACGTTTAGTAATGGTTGTCACTTAGTTTTGCCAAATGGGACGAGAGGATCCAAATCTGTTTTGATTTTCACCAAGTTTATCAATAGTTCAGATTTTTACCAAAGAAAATCTCTTAATTACAATCTGTTTGTCTACGGATGTGAGTTCCCATCTGTTTTTGTTCACACAATGATAAAAAAACACTCTTTCGATTTGGGTAAAATTTTCAGATTCTTATCGACCTACCCTTCAGGTAGATTTGAGAAATTCACTTTGAATCATTGAAGTAAACGAATCCCCTGCCTCTGACGTCCATCTCAGATCCCGCTGAGCCAACACCTTTCCATTTCCCAATAATTCAATGAATTTGCACCGGTTTGTCTATTTCAGCAGGTAGGCCTGTCAGTTTCTTCTCCTATGGCATTTAACTTTCTGAATATTCACGGTTATTCCTGGCTTCGACAGCTGATTCTGTTCTTCCGCCGTTGAAATCTTTGCCAATATTCTCATAACAGACGAGGATAGAATCGAACCATCTGTACAATAAACATTCTATTTGTACCTTTAAACATCGATCAGTTAGTGGGTAGTGTTTCCTTCGAAGGGCAGCCATTGTGGTTCCGCTCTCTTTCGGCGTATATTTGTACGCGTAACTTTCGTTATGGATCATCGTTGGGACCCGTTGGACGTTCCTGACAAGATCACGTACATGACCATCCCTGGTGTCTCCCGACAGAGGAAAGTCCGCTTCGTCCTTCCTGTAAGTGTAAATTTCCCATTCGTTTGTAGCTAATTAGGTTACTTCTTAATGAGGTCACTCCTTAACGAGTTCAAATAGGTTCTAATTGACTAGACTGATTGCTCTTTTTATTAACATGCTGTGAAGGTCGAAAAAGGCAAGGAAAGTTCTTGAATCTAGAGTTCAGGAAGTTGCTTCTGCTGCGATTTCCATTTTCAAGTGGGAATTGAGGCTGTAGCATAGAGTAACTTTGTTAACAGTTGTCTGCAAGCGTTTCTGATCATTGAATGAATTCTTTGAGTTCAAGATATCCTCGCAGTGAAAGTTAGCGGAAGTGGTGAAATTTGATTTATTTATTGTTGAAATATTGATCAGGAGAGTACTGGATAGGTAGTACTTAGCGGACACCTCTCTATTGAGGACACTAGTTTTGGCCATAATTGGTTGTATCCATTCAATTAGACCTCTCTAATCAGGACACATCTCCATTAAGGACAGTAGATTATAACCTTCATTGAGTATAAGGGGGGATATTCAGCAACATCTGTTGTATCACAGAGGTGTCCTGGTACAGCAGGTACTTAAAAAGATCACATGCTTTTACTGGAATTGTCATACATATAAACATAATTTGTGACTTGTCATGCCACCATCTGCATCCAGGGCTCCCATGATGTATAAAAACATTAGAGCAGCACTTGGATGGATCTGCGCATGATTATTTTGCATAACATCAAAGGCAATGACGTCCAGATGGAATAATATATTGGTGTTGTTGTGAATGATATATATTTGGTACAGGTTCTAATGGATACATGCTTTCAATGCATTTGGAGATAAATCGTATCAGTGATGAGGACTCCCCTTGTAGTTGTAGGTCAGTTCTTGTGACGATTTGGTCAGTTCCTCTTGGATTTCTTGCCAGGAATTCCTTGCATCTGTGTTGTAAGGAGTTTTCTCAGTGTTTGGAAATGTGATTGCGTTGCTCTTTGCATTAGGGAGTTCATGTTGCTTCTTATGCTGCAGAAAATCACTGGCTTTACTGCATCAGGCAATGATGTTTAGGATATAACTCTATTAAGTTGTCTGGTGCGACTAGTTTTAGAGAGGAAGTTATGAAATATAGCTTCCTACAACTTAATGAAATATATATCGGCCTGCATCTTCTTTCATTGGTGGAGGATGATTATGTAGGTTGGATCCTGTCTGATCTAAACATCTGGCTTTACCTGTGCAGGTGTATGTAGAATCATACTTATTGAATCTGTATTGTACATTCCTCCACACTGCCTGAGGAATCCCCCCATCGCTTTTCGTGGATATCTTCTCTTTTTTCACGTCACTTTTTCGAACTGTTGGGTGAGTTTTTATGTTGTTATATGAATGGAGCTTACGATGCTATGTGAAGTGATCCCTATCTGTTTCGTCAGTGGTACCTCATAGTAATTTAACCACTTTACAGGTTGGAATCCTGCACAGTTTCTAGAATGTGTCATCATCGGATACTTTAACCCTGAATCTCAGAAAGTAATTAAAAACTGATATCAGATTTGTCTTTCTCATTGTAGGTGAACCCCAACAGCAAATCTTTTAGAGAAGGAGTCCAAGTGGGAGACATCATCTACAAGATCAATGGGGACGTGGTCGATGGACTAACACTTGTCGAGGCACAGAGACACATCAAAGCTGTAGGGAATACACTTGAATTAGAACTCAAGAGGTTAGTTACTTCATAGCGGTTTAGTACAGTCATGACCATGAGTAAGAATACATTCTGTGTGCAATGTGCTGCTGCTCTTGGCCATGTTGTACACGCGATTGCGGATTTCATGTGACAACACTGTAATGAACAAACAGTATCCTATGAAACATTGATTATGTTGACCAAACTTGCCAATTTGCGCAAGTTGAAATCCCTGGCTCATCAGGTGCATAAAATCATTAGGCACCTAAATGCTCTGAATCATGGGTCTTTAGAGCAAGATGCAGAGTCCTTAATGAATAAGAAGTACTGCCATGGTGTTCTGATATACTGCAGCTCAGACTAAGAAATCTCCAGGATCTAAGTTATATAATCTGTAAATGAAATTCTTGAGCCAGTTGTATTAGATCTAAGTCTTACTTGTACATACTGTTGAGTTACAGCTCATAACTGATTTGAAAGGTCTTGGAGAGAACTAGAAATTGGTCATGAAGATTCTTCCAGTTCTCAAACATAACATAGTTAGCTACTTGCTAACTCCATTTCTTTTCAAACAAAGCTGTCGATCTGAGAATATCAATCTATGCCTGTGATGTTATCGCTGGTAAATTCCCGATCATCAGAATGCCTGGCTAAGATAAGGCAGGATCTGGTAAGGTATTCTAAATGTTACTTGTGTTTATTCAGGAATACTGGAAGTAGTAAGAGTGTCTATGGCTCGGTATTGAATCTTCCCTCTGCCTGGTGAATGGCTACTCCTGCCTGTCATATTATTATTTGGAGTGAAGTGTTTGCATTGCAAATGGATGTGTTCCTCATCTTACTTTCAATTGGAGTACATCCCCTGTGGGCAGATTGGAAATCGAAACAACCTGTTATCAAAACTATAATGGAAGTTATAGATTGAGTTCGAGGTCACTGAATTGCCTGATAGGTCCTTGAATATTTCCTGAGCCGTTCAAAGTACACAAGAATCGATGTTGGATTTATGCATTTACGGTGCTCTTTCTGCTCCAAAATGTACTGTTAGCCCCTCCTCACCAACTCAAGTTCGTTCTTTTGTAACAAGTCCTACTTGGCATTTCATTGCAGTTTGGTCCCCGATCATTTCACTAAATGACAGGATATAGAACGATTGTTTGTGTCCACCATACATGATCTGAACAATGCAGTAAGCACGCTGATTTGTCAAGAGAAGCTCAAAATGGCGGGCATGACCATAATTTCACAATTCGCATCTTCTCATCTTTTCTCAGTACCGCCTATTCATGTGAAACAAGTTTTACAAGGAAACCTTCTCCTTACATATAGCGTGGGTGAGACTCTTTGCAACAGGGAAACATTTCACAGCAGAGTTGCCTTGAAACTGGCTTGACATGAAATATGCTGCCGCAATTGGTGATAGAGGTGAACCACTGAGGTCAGTTCAGATGCCGATAAGACATACTGGTGCAATCAATCGACAAAATTGTATCAGTAGGGCGACCACCCACTCACTTCAAAGCAGTTAAATATACTTGTATACAAGTAGTAGAAAGAACTTTCATATGTCAAGTCCCCGTTATGAAGACAAGGAGGTAGGACAACTGCAGGGTTCAGCTTGAAGTCACTGCAGTTGAGCTGAGGGTAATGCTTGGAGTCACTGCAGCTTGGAATCACTCCAATTGAGCTTAGGATAATGAAATGATATGATTGGGGAAGGACATCTGCAAGTTTCAGCTTGGAGTCACTGCACTTTAGCAGTCAAACTCCATTTCTCTTGAAGGAAACACTCCGGTAGTATCTGCAAATGCCCACATTTTCAGAGCAGTGTGTGGTTTGTAGACCAGTCGGACGTATTGCCTACAGAATGAGCTTTCATTCGTGAACTTTGCTTATCCACTCATCAACAACCCAGTGGGTTGTACACGGGTTTCTCTTCAGGTGAAAACTAATGAGAATAGGAAGGTCAGAGTTTAAAATAGCGTATTGAAAACGATACCTGGTGGTGGGGTCCGAAATTACCAACGAACATTGCTTATTTTGCTAAGTGTCTGATTTTAATTAAAACCTGTGGCGATGCACGCATAATTGGTGCATACATGGACAGTTCTGAGTGGCAATGTTACTCCTGACCAGTACTGTACTGCACTTGGTGAAAAGTTTCCAACACCTACGCACTGCGTCTGTGTACTCTACCTCCTCTGAGCTGGTATTTATAGCATTTGTGAGGGAGATGTTTCAAACTCTGTTGAGTCCAAATGTTGGTTACCTGCCTGTTTCCATCACCACTTATTATTGCTCTGACGTCAGATTTGTTGAAATTGGATGTTTTTTCCGCTACAAGAACGTGTTTCCTATCGATGATTACCTTGGGCTTGTTTCATTGAAATCACCTTGATGTGAGAGAGTAGTGTCGCTCCCTCTTACTAGGTGGCTCAATCACCACTTCCTGGAGCCTCTGTACCGAAGCACAGGTATTGATAGTATCAGAAATCTAGTTTCATTCATATGGCCAACTTTCAAGGAAACGGATAAGAGTTTGAGAAATATTCCTATGAAGAATTACCATTTTCAAACAAAATTGATTTGAATCACATAGAATGATTAAGTTAGAGCCAACAAACCGATGAGAAATCAGAAAAAAACCTGCAACTTGTTCCAAAAAGAGAAAATTAGCTGCTGAGGCTTAGCAAACTATGGACTAAATTTGAATGTTTAAGCTGGCTCATCTAGTTTATTGATTTTCGGATAGCGGTTGTCTCAATTTCTAAATCCTAATTGATCTAACCGGGCAATTAGCTAATGGCTGGCCGTAAAACACATCGGCTAATGGGGAAGACGCCAATTAAGCTTGATTTCTTCAAAAAGCAAATAGATGGTTTGATGATTATAAGTGTTTCCTTTATATCAGGACTGTGTTAAAAGACACTCTTCCCAGGGTGTCTGTCTGTGGGGAAGTGGTTCTACTTCATGGTCCAGGGTGTTCCCTTAGCCAACCAAATGTAAATGGACCCATATACATATCACTGTTAGCCTATACGAAATCATTTTCATTTGGCCATCCACCTGTTAGACCCATTAATTAGTGGTTAAATGCAACTTTCTGACCAAATGGCTTTTGTCAGGAAAGGTGGCGTTGTCTCATATTACATTGGCCTATAGCCTTTTCACAGACCTGTTTCTCATCACTTTACTTGATGTAAAACCAAGATAAGAATGTAATGGTTGATTTCGGCTAGTCGACTTGACTATCAGTATGATGAACATCAGATACTGAAACTAGCTTGCTAGGACTTGGACTTGACCCAATGTCTTCAGGTTGTCTGATGCTCACCTTAATTTCACCAATCTGATACACACGGACTTAAAAATTTGGCATGTGGATACAAAACAATCAAGGCTGCTGTGTCGCTCTTGTCATCTAAAGTCTCCCATTGTTTGTGGTGGTGCTGTATTTCGTGTGATTTCGTAACTCAGGATATAAAGACAGCTTTGTGGGATGGACGTCCTTGGTGGTTCTTAATAATATATAGTCGAGCAATTTCCCTTTAAGAAAATTACGATACAAAAGATTGAGATCGCTCTGACTTGGAAAAAGCCCAATGTCTTTGAATTATAGCTGTCTGGTGCTCTACTTAACTTTATACAGAAGGATACTGCCCTGAATAAAGGAAGCCTTATGACCTTTAGATGCTGCAGTTTTTCCTGTTGATATGTATGATATACCAGGAGTTACTTGATTTATATCAAGTGACATTTACATCATACAAAGTTTGTTGACGTGTACTTTTTCTTGGAGGATGAGTTTTGTTTAAAGTTTGGAATATTTATTTTCGAGATCATCATGGGTAATAAGTCATCAAGCAAGAGATACATACGGTAAGCAGTGAAGGTTTCTTTCTCTCAAAGTCTCAGTAAGGTGTCCGCAGACAAGCAACGATCTGCGACTACCTCTTGGTTTGACTCCGTCCCAATATAGGAGACATGAAAGGCAAAGTGACTCGGGTGCCGTTGATCGGTCAAGATGGTGACAGTGTCCAATGAAGAAAACTGTGTCATGTGAGGTGTTGCAGCCACATCCACGATCAGAGGCTGTCGCATGTCAGCGTCTTAAACTGTCAAGGTCTTTGCCCAATTCGCCACTTGGACTTCACTCCCTACTGGACAGAGTGCTGGAATGGTGTAGTGACCTAACTCTTGATGGGTCGAGATGAATCAGGAGGAACTATCTGAGCTTGCAGGTGTTTTTTTCAGATGGTACATCATGCTTGCCGGTGCCAAACTTTTAAAGTGTAACCGAATATTTTCAGTCCTTGTAGAAAGAATCTCAACAAGCGATTATTGATATACATATAATCGCAAAGTGTTTTGAATTCCGTTGATCGTACCTTGATTATATTTGGGGTTTTCAACCACTGTTTGTATTTCTCCCACAAGCTAAACATGGGCAATACACTTGGTTGTGGAAAAACGAGGTAAGGTCGCTCAATATACAAATGTATTTTCAGTTGTTTTGGAATGAAATTCTCGATGTTGTCACGAAAATTCCTTTTCATCAAAGTTTTAATGAGTATTTTCTTTGGAATTCATTCCATTTTTAGCTCACCTCTTAGCAGAGGTGAGCTTATCCCATACCGTGGCGTCCGTCGTCCGTCGTCGTCGTCGTCGTCGTCGTCGTCGTCGTCGTCGTCGTCCGTCGTCCGTTAGCAGGGCACGTTTCGTAACTGTTAGAGCTATTGAGTTGAAACTTGGTACACATGTACCCTTATGTTATGACACCTGGGAGACCAAGTTTCGGTCCGATTCGTTTCATGGTTTGGCCACCAGGGGGCCAAACGTTAAAAGTGAAAATATGCAATATCTCCCTTAATAGTAGTCGGGAAATTTTGAAAAAAATATGGTAGGTACTTCTAGCAAAGGTGCATCATATATCCTCCGGGTTTTTGATTTGACCTCCTTTTCAAGGTCACAGAGGTCAAATGGTGTAAATTGGCCGTTAGGATGTAACGATGGCACGTTTCTGAACTGCAATGACTATTGATACCAAATTTGGTACACATTTACCCCTTAGTCAGGTGATCTCAGGGACCGAAGTTTGGTCCAATATGATTCACCACTTGACCACCAGGGGGCAAAATCCAAAAACCTTAAAAATGTGATTATTCCTTAACTTCTCGCCCGATTGCCACCAATTTGATATCATGGGTACATCTAACCACCATACAGTATATGTCACACAGGTTTTTAATTTGACCTTCTTGTCAAGGTCACAGAGGTCAAATGGCGTAAATTCGCCGTCGGGCCGTAAACTATGGCACGTTTCTTAACTGCAATGACTATTGATCACAAATTAAGTACACATGTACCCCTTGGTCAGGTGATCTCAGGATCCGAAGTTTGGTGCGATCTGATTTGCCGTTTGGCCTCCAGGGAGGGGGCCAAATCCTAAATTCTTCAAAATGCCATTATTCCTAGTAATGACTTGCCCGATTGGCACCAATTTTATATCATAGGTACATCTAATTCTAACAACCATTCAATGTGTCACCCGGGTCTTCTTTGATTTGACCTACTTTTCAAGGTCACAGAGGTCGAATGTACTGTAAATTGGCCATTTTGGGGAAATTGTAATTGCTTGGACCTACATCAAACCTAACACTACATGACACAAGACCATGCTCTTTATCCATCTTTCCTCCACATGAGGTGAGCACAATGGCCCTGGCCATTTTTCAAATATTTTTGGTGGCACGTTTCGTTTCTATTTGAGCTAGAAGGTTCTAAACTTGTGAGGACATATGTCTAGGGACCCCTCTATTCTACCCCAAAAATTTGTCCCGCTCAGACTTCAAATATGGCCGCCAGGCGGCCATCTTGAAAATAAAACAAAGTCGGATTGCAACCAAATTTCATGTGATTGTATATCTATCATTAGTCCTTCTAATTAACAGACCCTTGCATTGAAAGAACTTTTCTATGCATCAGGTCAATAATTTGACAAAGGCCAAAACAAAAGTCAGGACCACTATTTGATCGAGGGTCACTTGACATTAGACTTTGGCCAAAACAAAGGTCAGAACAAGTACATTCTCTTGTGATTGAACATGTTGGAGCAGAACTTAAAGGAACACTCACAATCACGGTAGAACCTGCCTTAGCAGACACCTCTCTACTAGAAACCCTATCTTTTAAGGACACTAGTTTTGGTCCCAGATAGGTTGCTTCCATTTAACTTGACCTCTCTGATCATGACACCTCTCCAATAAGAACAGCACTTTTCAGTCCCGAGGGTGTACTTAATAGAGATGTTCTCCTGTATATAGAACACCTAACTTGACCTTATTGCACTGGCAAATCAAGGAAGTGTTGATTTTACTTCAATTGTTTACTTTTACTTTTTACTTTAACTTTGATGCATGCACCATACAAATTTGACAGCTTTCTATATGTACCACGTTTTATTCATTAGATTCAAATTATTCATAAATCCTGAATTTTATTTCACTAAAACTTAAATGGTGAACTTATTTTAATGTCGCTGCCATCTAAAATGCAGCTGCCCCATATTTGCATGTTTGCATGTTGATTGTTGTGGGTCATGCATAGGCCAAACATTGGTACAGAGAATTTATTATTTAGTATATCCCACACCCGTGCAGCTAGATGCAGGCAACCTGCAAAATATTGCTAATTGGTGATGATGATCTGTGGTGCAAGTAGAACCGATCCTTGCCCTTCTCTTAGGTTGCACTGCCTGGAAAACCTATCTTGTTTGCCTGGTGGATACCAAACAGCGTCAGAAGATACACTGATGGACATGGCTATTGGGCAAAGGAAAAGCAAATATTATTTCGTGTTTCGCTCAGAAAATTGATGAATTACGTAAAGCACATCAAATGGGAGTAAAGCCTTGGGGATAATTGGCAGTTAAACCACCTGTCAAGTCCTAATTGACAAGTCTCATCTAGCGATATTACCGGAGGGAAAAATAACAACATTGATTCATTCATAAACTGTGTGATAACATCCCAATTGATTTGATGGTTGTATAAATACTGTAAATATTAGCTATGTAATGAATGTGTGGAAATCACACATTCGGAAATGAATTTGGCTAAGAACATGACCTCTGCTAGCATGGAGCATAACTTAGTGGAAATGGCTTCAATATTACCAAGAAATGACCTTTGGTTACAGGAGGATACAGGGTGGTAATGAGGATCCTTTACTATCTTTGTAACAGCTTTTTCTAAAGCCTTCATGGATTACACTGTTGCCATCTTCATGCATTTCTTGGTACCAGAGTATCATTACCAGCTATTGCGGGCCTAGCCAATTAAGCCAATTAGTGCACCTGCTTAATTGGTCCTGGCAAGCCTAATGGAAAATGCATAGGAAATATCAATAAAGTTGGCTTTTTGGGCGGGGTGTTAAAATAATCCCAACTCCCGACTTCTGACACAATTCTATATATGTCTAGGTATTTACTGGCAAAATTTGGAGTGATTTGGATGGAAATTCGATGTGTCCATCTATAGGTTGAAAATTTTGGTAAATCTGTAATGCTTCACTCGTAGCCAGTAGTGTAAATTCCTGAGAAAGTGGGTTTTGGGGGCTTTTCTAGCTGCGCTAGCTCCGAAACTATACATTTGATACAAACTCCCGACTTCAGACGTGGTTGATATAACTCTTAGGATTATATTCCCAAGATTTCAGCTTTATTGGAGAACAATTCATAGTGTCCATAGGGGGGTTGAAAATTGGAGGATTTTCAATTTTTTTTCCCAACAAATATGCGAAAAATATTACTTTCCACCTAGAATTAATCAAAATTTCGCAAACTATCATAAAGTACTTCCTTGCAACAATCATTTGTGAAGCTTTCAAAACTTTTGGCTGATTTATTTGACCCTAAATCAGCAAAAACCAAACATTTTAGTGTTTGTATGCACCAATGCACAGGAGGCTAATTGCCAGATTAATTCACACCTTTCCAATCTCAAACAATAGGAATGATGGAGTCTCCCTCTATTCAAAACAGAGTGTGCTAGGCCCGCAATAGCTGGTAATGTTTGGTTCTGCTCTACCAGGCTATGCTGACCATTTCAAAAAGGGTGACTCCCTGGGCAGAGGGGGGAGGGAGGGATATGATAAATGTGAAGAAGGCAAAGTGGTATGTTTCTCTAGTATGGTCATAATATTGGAGATGCGTAATGATGATTGAAACCACTTCTTTCATCAGTCGTTTCAAGTTGATATCTACCATGTTCATGGCTCTTGATGATAGTGGAGGAAAAGCCAGTGTGATTTTTGTGGCCCAATGCTGCCCTCCTCTGTTTATTGACTATCGTTGAATAAGATATGTATCCCCTTCTTTCATCAAGACCACCAGCTAGCTGCATGTTTAAAAAAAATTAAATACATGTACAAGAAGATGTACAATACGCAGTATGTCAAAAAAGTTATTTAGTCTACTTGATATCTTTATTGTCTTGAACATTGGAGTAGAACTTAAAGATAAGGCTGAACTTTTCAGAAGATTTGGTAACGAAAAATATCGATTTGAGAAGAAGCCCAGCAGCTTTCTGTTTACTTGCAGACAACCACCTTGGTGGATCGAAACCAGTTGTTCATGTTCTCTGCAGGTTTCACCTGAAACCACCTCTTCGTTTCTGTGCAATTTTCTATAAAAATGCACAGCCGAAGCAGACAGATTAGTTTGAAATCAGCCAAAGGTGGTCCAGATTCAAATTGGACCGATAGATTTGTACATTGATGGAGAATTTTGTTCAGAATTGTGCTGTTGAGTTCATCAAACTTAGGCTGGGGCAACGTTCCCCGTTTCGCTTGTAACAATGCATTGCCGCATCTTCCTCAAGGAGATATGCTTGGCCCGGGTTTGTTGATGGAGGTTTATGGTTGAGCGGAGCTGTAACATGGTGTGGAGTCTGCGATAATGCTCGGACATGGCTGATTGCTCTTGGAATGCTGGTCTTGGTGTGAAATTGCTCTTGGGCAGATCTGACCTCAGGAGGATGAGCGGAAACATGGATACTCTCGACGTGAAATTCCTAAAAGTTGAATCCATTTTGATGAAGTGTTAACAAATTATCCATTTTGATTCTCGTTCCGAATTCTGAAAATGGCTGCTGTTACTTATAACAACTACATTGTCAAAACCAAGTGTTCTCCGCTGTTCGGTAGAAAAAGTCCGAGTCGAAATTGGAAAGTAAAATGGTGAGTGCTGTGACGTCTTTTTCAGACCCCGTGCCACGAATTGATGTTGCTCTCCAAAGTTCTTTTCTGTCTTTGGTGCAGGGTTTGTTCATGTCAGTGAAATATCATTTTAATGGAAATAATCTTCTTTGCCGTTCCAGGGGTGAGGATGGTGTAGAAGGGCAAGGAACAGGAGAGGCCAACAAAGAGAACAAGGTCAGAGGTCAACCAAAGCAGACGACCAAACAAGAGGACGACATGTTCAAGAGTAGTACTAGCATAAGCATCAACCATCACCCCTCGGGGGCGGAGCATAATGATACAGCAGCACAAGAGAATGCAGGTTAGTTATGGCGAAACTTTGTGTGTTCTTTTCTTCCATTGCACAATATGCATAACTTTTCATTATTTGTCACTTTTTCTTGTGCTTGGCACAAAAAACTTATTTGAACTTGATCAAAATTAGTACTGGAATTGGCATCACCATCCCTCGGGGCAAGGAAGAGCACACAGTAATACAGTGCAGCAGGATGCAAGTAAGTTTGGTTTTCCATTTTGCTTCCGGTTATAGGCTGTGAGATATGGTACAGATTTAATTCAATGATGTAGAGTTGGATCATTCATCAACATTTCTCATCAAAACTGTGCATTGGTCTGGCACTCTGTACAATCTCATCAGAGTAATTCGCACTCAGATTCCTTCATTTTAAACTGTTTCCTTGCTGGTTCTGCTTGGTTGTGGGTGTAGGTTTTTTGTGTTTAGATCATTACTCAGACTAATGTTTACCATATTAATGGAGTAAGCAGGTAGCTTCAGTCTGTACCCTGGAGAATGTGGGAATCATTAGAATGGATGAGAAAATCATCAGATCGGTTTGATTTTGCCTCAGTATGAGGCCATTTTTTCTTCGCCTGCAAATTCTTTTGTAAGGACTCCTGTAACTGGACTTGGCACCCAAGTACTGGATAGTTTGTTGGACTCCTTCCCAAACAAGTTAGGCTCTGTGGTTAGTTTTCCAGTGGTACGGATAAATTTCAAAGAAACAACACTGCCCTCTTGTATAAATCATCACGAGGTACAGCTCACAACGATGTTTTGACTGAAACCACTGCAGAATCTAAGTACTGAACCGTCTGGTAAAGAAAAAAGAGCGAAAAGAATCCCATTGTTTGATGAGTATCACTTTAAGGCAGATCTGATGGCAACCTTGTTCCTGCGGCTTCAAGTGGTTTTCCTGCTTACAGTATGTGAACACGCCTGAAGTCCTGGAGATCACTGCCTGCTCTGTGCTGCCTCTGCAGGGAGCAAAGGTAATAGCACCAGTACATCACCAACAATATTTTTAGCTTTTCCTGTTTGAGATGAAGCCAGAAACGAACGCTTAATGTACAACTTCCTTCCCTTGAAAAAGTCATGTTTGGTTCTGAAAGAGCATCCTATGTTGGAAGTACTGATTATTACAGATAAGTCAGAAAACATGAAGGTAATTGGAAAAAACGTTCTGTTCATTTTGTTGACTGGTTTCTGTGTAAACAAAGTATTTATCAAGCTTAACAGACTTCCTTCAGCTTTTTGGGTGTTTTTTCTGATGATGATTTCATTAGAAAGCTTACTCCATCAAATTTCCTTCAGTATCTTCTGAAATTGCTAGGAGTCAGTCAGCAGACCAAAGTTTACTACAAATTATACCAGAACAGCCATTTTGTTACCGTGTTTACTGCTATTCCAATTTACCAATAAAAATCCAGAATTCAGATACCTGATGCCCAAAACCTTCTCAGGAAGAAGCATTTTTTAACAGACTGTAGCTTCTTTATGTATCGTTGGTCTCTTTACTGAAGATTTGTTTGGCTGGCTTTTCATGTGCTTTCTCATTGAGACTTTCAGGCATCTCGCAAGTTTTACTTCGCAAATCAAAGGTATGCTAACTCTTAGATGGGATGTGAATGCCCATGGCCATCTCCTCACACCTTCGAGTGTTGAAATCTTCGAGATGAAAATTTGCCCTTCCAACGAAGTTGCTTCACTCATCATACAAACTTAACTACTCTTAAGTTGCTAGTAGAGATTCATGGAAGTTGTTATCACCATTTAGACACTAAAGTTTGCTTGTAGTCAGCAGATGCCTTCGTCTGTAAGAGTACCAATGGTTCCACTCAGCTTCTTGAGGGAAACTGGAATAGTTCAGCAACATTTCTTCTTAAATTTGGACAGTTTTTACCCAACATCAAGACATCGCTAAAAAAAGAGATTCTAAGTTACTTTTTGGAGGATTGGTTAGGGTAGGTGAATGCTTTTATGCTTTGTGTTGCTGCAAAATCAATCCCTCAATATCGTTCTTATTGCTGTTATATTTACCTGACATGACCTATAAGTACTCAGGTTATTTTGGCACATATAAACACCATAATTTGTTGTTTTCATAAATAATATTGCTACATGATCGAGTTCCTTGAGGCTTCTATAGAGTTCTGTCTTTCAAGGTTGAAAAGTTGGGGAAAATATATGTACATTGATTCAAGCATCTTTCACAAAATGCACTAGTTCAGAACAGTCAAAATAAGTTGGAAATGTGTTACAAGTCAGAATCATCAGAAGTTTGGTTGAAAATTGTGTACATATTCTATTCCAAACTACACATTCCTGTACAGCTTATTCAAGTAAAGCTAGGATGAAATATATGTTCGGAATACTGTATATGTGTGTAGAAAATCTGTGAAATTCATACAACTGCGTATGTTTTTGCAGTGATCGGGATACTTCTTGTTAGCCAAAGACCTTGGCTTTTTAAATGAGTTTATTTACAGGTTCTATGATTGATAATCCATTCGTAGGTAGATATTTGGTTGTGATCTGGCCGCTTTCAGTCCTTGAAGTCAAGCAATCTGTTGCTGGACTTCAAGGAAGGTTGTCTGTTTTCCTTCTTCTGCGCATCATCAGGGAATTTCAGTTTTAGATTAAACAATTGGTGTCTTTGGGAGTAGTTCTTGAGTGTTCCAAATAAGAAGCTTCATGCTTCATACTCACAGCTAGTTCCGATTCTAAGCGTTTGAGGTCCTCAAGCTATCATCAGAGGCATCATGTCTTTCATTCAGTCTTATTTCGGAAACTGGCTCAAAGGTAAGTCATTCATTACTCATCATTTAACAAATTCGGCAAAATGTCCCAAACCTGGCGTTCTTTGAAAACGACCAAAAGAGGACTATGTTTTTAAAATCAACCATGGCATTCCTGAGCTTTAAATGTCACCTAAAGGGTGTTCGCCATTCAAGGTAGGAAAGTTCCAGATGGTTTCTACTTTGTTGCATTTCATCACCATCATCATCACATCACCATCATTATCTTAATTTTAGCCCAAATCCCTTGTCTACACAATGTATCCTTTTAATTTCAACTGACAATATCTACACAATACTGCTGTTATAATCATAGGTAGCTTACTTCAGCCACTTCTCTTTTCTCCTGAAACCATTATAGCTGCACAGCCTTCTTTCTTATTATTTCATAGTTTCTAGTGAACTTTCCTATTTCAGTAGTAGAACCAGCATTTGCGTATAATTACCTTCTTTTGCCTTCTCCCAAATTTTGTCCATTGAGTTCTACTCCTATCAGCAATCAAAAAGTATCTGAGGAATATTTTATTTTCGCACCTTGTAGCGCGGGCAGAGCGAGCCAGGATGAGGCTCCAGCGACGAGAAGCATCTCGGCAACAGCAGCAGCAACTACAGCATTCCAGTGAGAGAGGTTGTAAATATCATTGAATATATGCCTGAAACTTGTGCCAGTTCCTCTTGCCTGTTTTATCTAGTGTTGAAGTATGTGGCTTAAATGATTTGGAAGAAAGATATTCCTGAGGGTTTACATCAACATGAATAGAGTGGTTACAGGCAGCAGTTTGCTTTCTGGAATCTTTCGTTGAATATGAAATTGAAGAGTTAAAGGCATATCATGCAATAGCACTTCACCTCTTCAACACGTTTGACGAAGGATCTGGGTACTGTTTTCTGTAACAAGTGTGTTTAACTTGATGAACCAGTGAAATGACATTTCTAATGAAGCCGGCCAATCCAGACGCCCTACTATGTTCAGTTTATCTGCCTTTGTGACTCCCAATCATTTGGCCACATACTTCACAATGCTGCCTCTATTCCAGCTAGCTACTCGCATTTGGACCTTGGCATTATCAGCGTCCCATGTTGCTGCACCAATGTTCTCTCCCTTGTATGAATGTTACCTTGCTATTTGACCTACAGAGCCTCTCCTTTATAACATGACATTGCCTACTGGTCTTAAGCAATGAACCAATCTCCTATTGACAACACTTACACGAATCTTCTTTTTGCTCCCGCAAGTTTCCAGGAATTGCTTGGAGGGAGCAGTCTTCAATGAAAACAAATTGTGAATTCAGTTTTAATGATATTGAGGCTCTGTTGGATATTTTGACTGTTAGGACCCATGTTTGTTCACCAATATAATTGTCAGTGTTAGGGTTTGTTCTCATGGCAGGCATGCTGTTAGCGCTCCTCTTGCTGAATCATGCTCATACCATTCAAAGCTGGACTTACCTCTTTCATTCAAGGCCTGACAGCGCAGTGTCAAAGAGTTACATTCAAAACGGATCACATGGCAAAACGAGTGTTGCCTGATGTCATGGGTTACCTCAGACACTCCTGATAAGGTGTAAAGAGTCTGACGTTACTCGTGATGTCAGGGTCTGATGTCACACAACACTCGATACGTCATGTGATTGGAAGTTTATTGGATCTGAAAATGTGATTTTACAGCAATGCACACTCTGTTTTCGGGCCTTGAACACAGTCAGCAAGTCCCATATTTCATATCATATATCTGTGCTTCTCTTTTAGTCTTTCTTTCAGACACATTTTGTCAGCAAAAAAACGAATCTTTTCTCTTTTCCTCCATTTCTTTCTTCTATTTTACTTGCTGCCATTCTCCATCTTACTGACATTTGTCCAATTTAGACTTGTGTACTTCCATGTCTCCTTCATCCTACACAGGTGCCCTAGCAAATGCTTTACCATTTCTAATCCTTCTCCTTCCCGTCTCATCTGCAGGCCGACCCTTTTACAGATCCTTCACTCCTCAGCCAGATTCACGGTCCATGGGAACATCCCGGGGAATAGGGCGGTCAGATTCGGTCGAAAGTTTGCCCGTTTATACCATGCATGTGCCAGATTCGGTTGCAAATTATTGCACAATCAGGCCAAAGCCGAGGGTTAATGAATGGAAGCCTATGTCCAAATATGGTTAGTGTGGGAAGAAGGAATGCAGCGTGTGCACTCATCGCATGGTCTAGATGGAGGGATCCAATTCTAACCTTGTTTATGTTGCTGTAATGGAGAAACTTATCTTAATCAGCATTGTTATGTATACCCTGGTACTTCGTCCTAGGTCAAGGTCACTTTTACCAAGGAAGCCAAAGGGTCAAGTTCATGTTGCACCTTCTTACATGTTCTGCATCCCATTGTGGTCAAAACGTAACTGGGCTGAAGTGAGTGTTGTTATAAGGTTCACGGGGTGGGAAGTTGATGTCACTATCAGCAGTGTTGAGTGGGGGTTGAACGCCAGAGAGGGGTTCTCTACCCTTCAGTATCACTACCATTAACAGTTTCTTCAATGTAACATGCTTGTCCTGTCCTATACTTTGTACTGTCAGATAAGAGCTGATTCTGATTCTAAAAGGATGGCTCTTACCTGTCAGTGGAGCATGTCATCTTGTAGGCAGAATGCCAGTGATATTATAGTCAAGAACGCATGCGCATTAATGATTTATCTTTCAGATTCTGATGGTTTAAAATCTCATGTTTACATCCAGTTACTAATTCTGATTGCATTTGTGTAAAATTACTAAAACATCTCTTTTGATTTTAGTTTAGTTTCCGTTACGTATTTGATTGCATGTTTCCTAGAAGAGCTTTAGGCATGTTCTAATTCGTTTTCTTTCAGTTTTGAGTGGCGTGCATCCGTTAGATGCTTTTTATGGAAGTTTGCTGGGATATTTTGCATATCTCACTGTGAAAGGTTTCCTTGGGCTGCATCCCCTGGATGAGTTTGTGTTGTGTCTGGAAAACTGGCTTGGTGAGAAAGGAAATACATGTAACTTTACTTGCTATGTTCTTAGGTAGTTACATATTATGTCATCTCATCGTGGATAATCAAAGGTTAACATTAGCTTTATGTATCTCCCAAAGCTGGAAATCGGTCATTCACCAGCCTGGGCACTGGTGGATGCTGTACTGCAAATGTTAATCTTTAACCGGTCACATTGACATCTTCTAGGTATATAGGCTGCCATTACGCCGTCATTTAGGTATAGGCTGCCACAATGATGTCATCTTCATATACCCAACCATGACCCTAGTACAGTTGACATTAGAAACTCCTAAATTTCTCACCATGTACCTTATTCCAAGTCATCAACACAATCATCATAACAAAAAAAACTCCAAAGGGCTAAAAAAAACCTTACATTTATCATGTTTAGTGTGAATGGTAGAGTAGACATGTCATTCATTCCTCTACCCCAGTGTCATCAGCATGTACAAACGAATGCACATCCAAGAATGGAAATAATCAAAGTTATGTTAGAAGCTAGATCTAACTCCTTCTTGTGGTCAACAGAACCATCCTTTCTTCTGGCATATCATTTATAGACGATGGTACATGTACATGTACACATGTAGATTGGTTTGTTCCCAATAAAAAAGTACATAGGACATTTCCCAACAACTGGCAATTTATTGAATGCTAAAGTATGAGAGAGATTCTCCAAAAATGCTGGACTGGTTTTATCGGCTTCAGAATAGCTTATCAGTAATTTAGATTTCTAAGATTGTGGTCCAAAGGAATTGGTCAAGCAATGTGACTTTGACGGCTGTTGAAATTGGCCATCTTGCTTTTTATCACACAGTAAACGGTGATGAACGCATTCTGTTTTGACACAGGTTACTGAGAGCATCTCCAGTTGTGTGCCATCCAACTTCACACACAAGGAAAAGAATTCATTGCAATTATTCTGAGCTGAGACAGACAGTTACGCTTTCTTCACTTCACCTAAAATCTCGTTGTCATACTCATGCGCCATGTAACTCTTTTCAGGCTCCGTGTCCAGGTCGTACAAGCCAGTGTCGTTCAACAAGGGTGCAGATTCGCTGTCGAACCGGTCCGGGTCATCACAATCCTCGGGGATGACGATGGGTCTCGACTCCTTGATCGCCAAGGGTAAGCAGAGGCAGAAAATTTATCAATACTCGATTTGCATCGGTTCCTGATGGGACGAATAGGTGGAGGATGTGATGGTCATTTTCACCATGTCAGTTGCGTGTTTGATCGTAGCGACCATAAGAAAACTCTGCAGGAGGGACACCAGACGCCCCAATTTAAGAGCGCTAATGATGTCGTGTGGGTTCCTGTGCTTGCAAATGCAAGCTATGGTCAATACTGGCACCACATCCCCTATTGTCAGCTTCAGGAACCAACATCCACTCCTTATTTCAATCTTGAATCCTCAATGGCAATGAAGATGTAACTACAATCCAAGCTCTAGTCCAAATGTTGTGCTGAGGTGGAAAGATTAGTTTCTCCCTATCCTCTCTGTTGCTAATGAAGTTCCTTTGAACTGACCGATGTCAGATCTGTGCCAGCTATTTGTAAGAGCTGGGTTTCGGCTGAAGCCATTCAGTGGCCCGTGACACTAAAAAATTTTCTTGCAGGTCGAAAAATAATCTGTACATTTAAATGATTTGTATTTATCGAGTGGTAGCTTTGTGTGGGAAAAAGATATGCTGTTTGTTTTACCTAATAGGTAGAGCTTGTTGTAAAAAAGCTGCATGTTTGGCAATAATGCCTATGCTCTCAAAAGTCAACTCATTTCAGATGTGTTATATCTTTAGCTGAAGCAAAATCTGAATCCTGAGACTATGGAATTACCACTTCAGACAATTCATCACAGCAAGCTATTATGACAACAAAGTCAAATTGATCAATTAACCTACAACCCAGAACCCATATCGCTCAATATCTTTAGCATTTTTTCCAGCAAATTGTGTACTGACTGTTCCAGTTATTCATGTTATTGCTTCCATCCTATTTCGAGTCTTAACGATATTTCTTTACTTGTTCCCCGATGCCATTTACACCAATCTTCTGGGTTAATTTGAACGATTTGTTATCAAATTCTATTTTGACGCATGTATTGAGTGAATTATGATTAGTATTGAGCTACTTGATAACCAGCATGCGAGTGGAACTGTTTCTTATACTTGCCCCAGTTAGCAGTTCTATTCTCCTCCTGTTCAAAGTTCTGTTTTTATCTGAATCCCAATTCTCAGGCATGGATCCAAGGGGGGGGGGCAGTCCCGGCCGTGGCTACCTATTATTTTGCATCAGTTGTTATGTTTATCAATAGATGGCAGATATAAGTTCATCCTAATTCCGTGGGAAGTATTGATTGGGATTTTTTTCGAAACCAGGAAATTGCTGTCGATTTTTCCAACTTGTTTGAGTGAGAGGAAGGAAGATTGTGTGTATAGGCTACCTGAATTGATTCCCTATATTTAGATGAGGAAATGCTATTTTTATTAGCCCAGTCAGTCTTGTCTAAGCTCTCAGGTATTTTCTATTCCGAACCAACCACTTGGATTTTAAATCTATGGGAGTTTTTCCAGTTTAATTTTAAGGTATTTCACTATAGATCTTCAATTTCTTCCGGTAGATCTATGATTTCTCAAACAGGTGGTTCTGGCTAGGCAGCCCACTCTCTAGGGCTTCTTGTAATATGGGGGATGCTCTGGAACCATATATTAGTATATATCTGTAGGCGATAGGTTAAACCTTTAGGCTGGGAGTGTTGAGGCGGGCTGGGAATACATAGGCAGGAGGCGGTTGGCGAGTCTAGGATTTTCTTTTCGAAGGTAGGGAACTTTTCCGAGTTTTTTGGTTGATATTTTGTCTGGTTAGAAACTTTGGACTTAAAAATTCAGGAATTTTGTAAAATGAAGCAACATGCATACTGCAGTTAGTTTTTTCTCAGGTTCTTTGATTTCCAAACCATTTTCAGCATAGTTATAGAGCCATTCCAATCCTTCTCCAGCTCAATAGTTGGCCTGCACAAATGCAAGACTGTAGCTGAACACTGTGCTTAGGTTCTCATTTGAAATGCACATTATTCCTCTTTGCTTTTAGGAATATTCCTTAGAGCTAGTGAAATACTAATCTTTTGTTCTTATAGGAGACATAAAATGATTGAATGTTCTATTCATTTGGAACAACTGTGTTCATATCAAATAAGACTAAGTGTATTTTGGATCCATAATACTGTCAACATGTAACTCGAATCCACCCAAACCCCAAATATTTAAACATGTTCCCGTCTCATAAAATTGAAGTTATGCTTTTGCATTGTGATATAAACTAGCGTATCGTCCCCCTTCACACTTAGATACCTTCTGTTATTTCCTCCATCTGTAAATATTTCATAAATTTTTCACTTGACAGAGCGCGAGTTTGAAAATTTGGCAAACTTTGACGAACCTGTGACCAACAACGTGCCAAATTCCTCTCATAGCGCGCCCTCTGACAATGAGTGGTGGCGCCGGCGGGAATCTGCCAGCCGTGGTAATTTCTTTGTCGTTTTTAACATGCAAGAACTTTCTTCTAGCGTAGTGATACCACTCATTTTGTGCATTGCTTGATTCTTGGCTCAATTTGGCTGCTTTGGATACTTTCCAAGCTCGTACTTTTGAGCACAGTAACCTAAGAATCACAGAAATGTAAGGACTGCATCAAAAAGGTTGATTTAATTAGAAGAAATGGCAGAGCTGTCACAAAGCACATTGTGGCTCTTCGTGGGAAAAAAATGTGTGAAAGATGTGTCGTTTTCAGAACAGTGACTTATTGGCTCAGCTCAAGCCACCAGCCTCAAAGAAACATCATTTTGAGCCGAGAGAGATAGCATAACACAGTCATTTAGCACCAACTTATTTAGCACATCAACGTTCAACCCATGTAGCCCCTATAAAACAGTCTCCCTGGTCAAGATTGGGGGAGTTACAGTCTTGAGGCGACGGTTCCTTAAAGAGGAGCTATCTACTCAAGATTGGGGGAGTTACAGTCTTGAGTCGACGGTTCCTTAGAGAGGAACTATCTACTTTTCATCTGCGACTTCTCTGACCTTGATTTGAGATGAGCTGTACCAGGACAATACCTGGCTCCTGCTTAGATCCTCCTTAGGCCAATCTTGTGTGGTTCTGATCGCTTCAGTGTTGTCTGATTGCATTTGTGTGTGATTTATGTTGTTCTCATTGTTGTATAGTGTATTGATGATTGCATCTTTATTTGAATGCCAATATCAAACTTAAAAATATATGCCAGAATTTTGTTAGGAAGTTTACAACAAGTTGCATTTTCCTTCTACGTACAATAAAGTCTGCAGTTCGATTGCAAGAAAGCTGTACCACTAACATTATCCTAAAGTTTTATGACTCCTTCCTGATGGCAGCAGATTTTGTTAACTTCTTCTTCTCTTGAAAAAACAGGTGTTGATGCCACAGTAGAGTTTCTGATTATTTTTTTCGAAAAGCATTGGTGATGAAACAATAAAAGTCTCTTTCAATATTTTACTCAGTTCATTCATAACTAGCTAATTAGCAGCCAGTAATGTGGAATATCGGATGAGTTATTGACTTGTGACGCTTTATTTGCAGATTGGTTTGAGATTTTTAGCAGGCGTACCAGTACTGCTGGCTGGACTGGTAAATCACAGTAATTTGCTGTGTATATAGATTACTGTCCGACACGTGTCACATCGACCTTCGCGGACTTGTAGCATTTGAATTTCTGCCTTGACGATTTTGGAAAATGGAAAAAAAGTTTATGGTGACATTTTTCATAAGAAGAAAATCATCTTCTACAAGTCCTTGTAAAGTCTACAGTTTCTGCCTCTCATAGACACATTACAGTACGATATTCGCACCCATCACGTTACAGAGCGTCATTCTTATAAGAATAGTCGTCTGTTTTCTAGATAGTTTTTTGATAAAGTCTAGGGACAATGTCTTTGTCTTAGTGGCATTAAATGTCAGCCAACTAGATGATTCCCCACAACCCATATATATATCTATGAAACCTTTCCAAAACAACAGGGTCAATTTGGCTAACAGCTTGCCCTACCCATTTTGTTGGTTGTGGGGGATCGTCAAGTTCATCCATGAAATTCAACTTCTCATCTTTTTAGGAAGTTCATAATGTATAGACAGGATTCTGGCATCTGCATCTGTCTGTTTGTGTATTTACTAATAAAACAATCAAACATTGTCAAACTAGATGTCATCAGAAAGATTCTCGAATTCATAAAAACATTTTGTATAGGTATAGATCTGCAGTAGATCTTTAACCATTTGTAGTTATAGCTAGTTTGACATTCCTCTGCCTTTTCCCTAAGAATATGTAGAGCTGGAAAGGATTGCGTAATTTCAGTCAACTTCTTGGCCTTTCCTTGATGCTCTAGAAGAACTCAAATCCAAGTCATCATACCTATCCTTAAACATGAAGATTTTCCATGGTGCTAATGTGGTTGCTGTTTTCAAACTGCAGATCTGGCAAGAGAAGGTTCCAAACATTCATGCAGCTCAACTTGCCTAATGTCAGGGTTTGCTCTATCTTCTAATGCTCTGCAGAGCTATAATATCAGCAGAAAGCTAGATCGTGTGTTCTTAACCCATGCAGCAAAAGCTTGGCTCTAAACCAGAAATCAGCTATCACTTCCCAATCATTTTCAAATTACAATATATACAAACATTCATGTTGTCTTTACCCAGTTGTACCCTATGGCATTAAGATATCTGCAGAACCATCAGCTGTAAGGATTTTTCGAAAAGCCAGAAGCATCCATTAAGCTCTGTACACACTGACAACATTTTGGGAAACATGTTGGCCAACATGTTGTCCAGGTGCGATGTTATCGAAAATGTTGGCAGTGTGTACAGTTCGGAAACATTCGGTAACATGTTGGCCAAATGTTGCTCAAATGTTGTCGAAATAATACAAAATCAATTTTGTTGCCGAGATGCTAATGATGTTGTCGAGTTTTATCCAGTCAGAAATAGGCCACAAATCACATGATCTACCTTAAGCCATGTGATCTAGTCAAAATGGCAGCCTCAAGCAAGGAATGGTTACTGAGTGAAGTTGAACAACTTATTGCAGTATGGGAAAGTTGTGCCTGTTTATGGGATGTAACATCCAGGGAATATAAAGACAAGAACAAAAAGAAAGCTGCTATTCTAGAAATAGCTACAAAATTTGCCCCATGCTGGTGTCTCATATAAATCCATGGTCTTGTCCACACTCTTTTCTCATCTTTACGTCTTCTTCGCCGTCTTTCAATCAGGATACGTAAAATTATGGCAGAGCCACCGACAATACATCTTCTTCTCTTGGAATCTTCCATTGTTTATGCATTTCCCTCCAAAATATTCCCTCAAAAATCCTCATTTCTCGGAAACATTCGACAACAAGTTGCCCAACATGTTGTCGAATGTTGTCATGTGTGTACAGGGCCAAATTTTCGATAACATCGCACCTGGACAACATGTTGGCCAACATGTTTCCCAAAATGTTGTCAGTGTGTACAGAGCTTTACTTACCGGGCAGAAGTATATTATCTTATTGCAGTACCTGCAACACCAGTGTTGGTTTTGGCCTTGGGCTGTGGTCTTGAAGACATCATCACGATACTGATACCTTCTCTTGAAAGATAGCTTTGTTTGTTGGTGCATTCACCTTGCTGATGATGTCATACAATCATTTGGACCATAACTGCAATCACCTTGGCTACTTCCTTGTTCTTAGCTGGTCAAGTAAAAGCCTCATGATCTTCCCTGGAACAGCAAACATTGGAAATTGTAAAGGAATAGTTCACCTTACCAGTTGTTCCATATCAAACTGACATTGCATAAGGAATAGAACAAGTAAGGTTCATACCTGGCATCATATTCTCCAGGTGGGTTGGATCATGGAACAAATTACAGTCTATTACTTGCTTAATGGTCCATGATCCACTAGTGGAGGGAAGCAATGGGCCCAGTTCCAAAGTTTTGGTTGAAAGTCTTGGTATCAACTACGGCAGAGGTACCATTTAAATTTACACTTTCACCTCTGTCTATCAAAGCATTTCAGTTATAGACCTCACATGAGCTGCTCAGTCAGTGCTACAGCCTGAGCATTTCAGACAAATGACCATAAAAGGTGAACCAAAGCAAGTTAAGCAAAGGTTACTGCCTGGAGTCTCACGCCGCCTTTGTGGTTTGAACTAGGGGACTTTGGACCGTAAGCCAAATGTCTGAGCCACTAGACCAGTTTACTTGTTAGAATAGGAGAAGCAAGATAATTTGATGAAATCCTCAAAATTTTATCCAGTGGTGGAAAAGATACTTGAAAAGCTTTGATGCATGCACGATATGTGTCAGTTTGGGAAAAAGTACATTATATAAGCTTACCCCTAAGTATAGAGTAAAAAGAATTGTCCATCTGTATCTGGAACCTGCATATTCTTTGTGTGTGATTACTGACCGCATGAATCGTTTGAACTAATTCATATTTCTGTTTTAAAAAGTTGCTCAAACTTATCATGATATCATTTGCTGAATATACTCATGATATTCTCCAATGCCCAAATGGTCGCTCTGGTACATTTCCAAATAAGCAATTACGGTTTCCTTTGGGACTTGTCTGATCTTCTTAAACCGAATCGCTAATATCAAACATGCCAGGGAATCAGCTTACTGATCCAGCTTACTGATTCAAACTACTAGCATATAAAGCTCTAAAATACTAAAAGTGTTACTGGTGAAGGAATGCTGTGTCTCGGACTGTTCAGTTTCAAGGATTACAAAAAACCCAAGCTGAAGCATTGGTTCTTGTGGACATTTTATTTGACTTCATCGTGTGGCCACTTTTTGATGCTCTTTTCAGAAGACTGATGCTAATTAACTGTCAGTACGTCTTGGAAAGGAATCTTCCTTTCATACTTCTGGATTACTTACAGAAAGTTCTTCAATGAGCATATGTCTTTCTCAGTTCTGTGGACACCTTTCTAAGAATTGTTCCCGTACGGCTTGACTATGAGTAGTGCTATAGGTAAAGCTTGACTATGAGTAGTGCTATAGGTAAAGCTTTGGCTATCTTTAGGCAGTTCCCAAGAGTACTTTCTCAGCAGAGTTACTAACACATGCATTGCCACGCCTGCCACGATTTGAGGTTTGCCTGCGAGTTCTTAGTTAATACCAACTAACACTGAATTTGCTGTTTTCGATAACGGACTGATTCGTGCTAATGTAAGATTGTACTTCTGAAAATAACCAGCCTGAATTAACAACAGATTTATTGTGCTGTACATAAGATGGTTGCTGTTCAGGTGAGGTCGACCTTCAAGGTGATCTCACTTTATCTTTGCTTAGATTCCTTGTGCATTTTGTGTACATTCATGTATGTCATGTACTAGCTTTTCCAGTCAATCAGACATGAGGTATAGTTTCATCTCGGGTCAACTAGAGCAGGTCACTTGTACATTTGTATATACTTTGCATATTGAATGTATTGTATAGTGATCTGCTTTGACATGAGATGTACTTCCTCCCATCATCCCCACTCTGCACTTCCTCTGCTCTGACCCGTCCCAGCTGCGCTTAAAGCTTCAAATAAGCCTGGCGATAAATTTGAAATATGAACCTTGAATTAATTCTTAAATGATGAAATTCAAAGGGTAGAGTGTGTGATGAATCCATCAAGAATGGTGTTGATGTCATGATTCGGAAAGTGTTGGTGCATCACTGCGGTTAATAATGAAAAGATTTCATGAGAAATGTATTGAGTTTTATTGGACTTTGTTATCATGTCACACATTCAAGATTGTCTGCTGGAACTGGGTGTCATGTCAGGGCAGGGAAGGAAGGCAGAGTTGGGGAGAAAGAATAAAAACGTTCTGCAACTTTGCTGTCTCCAACCATCTTTTGTGCAGTACTCCATGCAGCCTTTGACTTTGGATTGCATGGCGACAACATCTAAAGTCAGGCTGCTTAATGTCTGTTGTGTTACGTACTTGTAGACGAGCAGTCATCCAAGGGTGCGAAAATGTTCATGAAAATGCAAGAGAAGTCTCGGGTGGAGGAGGACGTTGAACCACCACAAAGCCCTTGGAGGAATCAAACGCAAGAAGCACCACACCAACAGGGATACCACTCTCATCAACAGCCACAGCAACAACCCTCTGGTCCCTGGCGGAGTCAATCTGTTGAAGGTCCCCAGCAAGGATATCAGTCTCAGGAATCTCAGCCGCAACAGCAGCGACCATCTAGTCCTTGGCGCAATCAATCTTTCGATGGGCCACAGCAGCATCCTCCAAGTCAATGGAGAAACCAGTCTAATGATCTACAAAAGAGGCCAGTGAGCCCCATGAGAAACCAAACAATACCTCAGCAACACCAACAGCCTTCTAGTCCAATGAGAAACCAATCATATGGTGCACCTCAAAGTCGGCGGCCAGTGAGCCCAGTTAGAAACCAGTCAGCTCCTCAACAACATCAGAGACCTACTAGTCCCATGAAAAACCAGTCTTACGATTCTACCCAGCGCCAGCGACCTTCTAGTCCCTGGAGGAGTCAGTCATTCGATGTGCCAGAACGGCAAAGACCGATGAGTCCAATGTCACAGCAGAGGCCTTCCAGTCCTTGGATGAATAAGCCAAGTGAGACAAAACACATGACTTCTTGGCAGAGTCAACCACAAGAAGCTAAGCCACCAATGCAAACGCCTTTAAGTCCTTGTCGCAGTCGGACTCATGAAACACCAGTATCTCAACCGCCTACACCTCGGCCTGCTACTCGAAGTTCCTCAGTTCCGGCTAGGGCACGGAGTGCTCCCTCCACACCCAGAGGCCAGCCACCCAAGAGCACACAACCACCTTCAGCAGTCGTTCCCCCAATGCCATCAGGTGTTCCAGTACCAGTCAACAGAGCTCCGACTCCTGCCCAAAGTGAAGCAGAGGAAGAAGTTGTACCAGTCAAAGATAGAATAAAATCATTCAGGAACATTGAAGCTGCACAGTCGCCAACAAAACAGCAGCAGAAATTCTCCACCGACTATAATCCGAAACCAAACTTCTCATCACAGCCATCAACACCAACTTGGAATGTGCGTGCACCGTCGCCAGTTTCTTTCAACAAACACAGCAGTGGTGCACCTACCCCTTCAACCCCAAGCAGCTCAGCTCCCTGGAGTAAGCCAACGTCAACTTGGGTACCAACTAAACCTCCATCTACCCCGACATGGAGCGGTCAAAGCCAGACACTGCCTCGGGATTTCCACCGTTCAGATTCTCTTCCGCCACCGTCACTGGACCCGGTTCCGCTCACGATGAATTGGAAGAAGCGGGAAGAGGAAAAGAATGTGAAGAATCTCGGTGCGGAGGATGACGTGTGGAGATCTGCATCTCGAGATTTCTTGACCATGACCATACCGAAGAGTCAGAAAGGTAGATATCTTGTTTATGTCTGTTATATGTTGAGTAGTCAATATGACCTGTCATTGGAACAACTTTCCAAATATCACTGTCCAGCTGTCAACTATGCCCATGTCTTTTGCATCTTATGTTTTGTTCTGACATGTTTTTCTTCAAGGTCAGTTAGCACTGTATTCACTACTAGTGGAGTTCTAAAACATCATTTTCTTACGAAAATGATGTTCATTAGGATTTCAGAGGTTCATGATAGTAAGTGATTACTGGTTTTACCCACAAACTTTTGACCAATTCGAATTCTTTCAGGCATGAAACTTGAGATTACAATGGATCATTTTGCAATTGCTGAGCAAGGTTAATTGATTGCGTGCGCGGTCAAGATGAGATAACGACTTGATCAAAACTTGCGATCGAACTCAATATAGTATATGATGTGGATATTCATCGCCATGATGAAACATTGCCTCAAGTGCAGCAATTATTCTGAACAAATACAGAGTTGATTAACGAGTTAATTTGGTTACCTGGTTTATTTGAAAATCGTAATTGTGGTGCACTTTTATTCTGTGGAGCCAGGAAGATGTCAAGTTTGCAATAGGTTGATTGGTGGTTGTGAGTGTTGTGAGCAACTTTTCCTGGCTAAATGTTCCTATAATGCAAATCCCGCTTTTCCATTCCCATCCTAGGCCGCTATCTGTAATGCCTAGCTTTAGCACTTGGCAGAGTTTCATAACCTGTAACCTTCATCAGTCATCCTTGCCGAAATGACTATTTAAGGATTTTCCACCTTTAAATCTCACCATATGATTCTTCTGAGGAGCATAACCAAGCATCATGATGGTAATCTTAGAAATTAAATAGTTTTTAACTTAGATCTATTTGGAGGCAGGTGTGTAAAGGCTGGACCAACTAACATTTAAACACAAACTGTATTTCAAGGATCAAATTGATGGAGTGACCTTGGCCTTGGTTTCTGATCAGTAAGACTTCTTTTGCGTGATGGATTTTACAATCCTCCACAGGATAATTGACCAGGTTATGATAGACAGGGTGGGATGAGTTGGTTTGTTTGATTGAAAAAACTGCTTTGGGGGATGAAATCAAATTATCTTTGACCTTGGTTTTTAATCAGTAGGATTTTTTATGTCATGGACGGTGTCATATTTTACAACCGTTTCCTCAATTTCTGCCAAGATTGCAATTAAAATCAATCGAGTAGGTGTGTTTACGGCAGCCAATGTCAGTATTTGGTTCCATTAATAAATCAATATTCTACTCCACTGAGTATATCACACATTCAACAGTAAGCTTTTGTGTAGGACGGCAGGAGAAGTTGGTTCGAGGGATACTGTTGATATTTACTTGGGTAGAACATGTGCTGTGGCTGTTCTTTGTGTGGAATAAATATTTGAATTGTTCCATTTGTAACTCTCGGATTAATCATAACATTTTTGTTTGAATTCAGTCTAGGAATATCTTTGATGAGTTAAATTTTTGTTTGAATTCAGTCTGGGCATTGTAATTTTGGAGCATCTTGTGTATGTATGGTGAGATTTCAACTGAACATGATGATGAAGACGTCAGATATATGACACCTCGAAATTACAATAAAAAAACCCGAATAAAATAGGCAGAATCCACACACATTATGATCGAGCTCCATTGACAAGGGTTATTTCATTTTCAGCCCCACAAAAATTACTTATTGATGGTAGATAATAATTTCAATGAAAAGCCTTGAGTAAAAGTTGGTTTATGATCAATCACCCCCGTATGAAAATCTCTCCTTGACTAGACATATTTCAGCCCTCATCAACCAATTACTACAGACTGTGCCAAGTAAAGCCACAGGATTTAGACCCCTGGAATGTGATCTTTGATCCCAAAGCCTATTCTAGTTGGCAGTATTGCTTTTCTTGGTTATAAAAATATATACATAAACTTTATGAATGTAATAATCTTTTTGTTGGCAATTCTCCAAGTGGTAGCGCAGCGGGTTCAAACCACAAGGGAAAGACACAATATAGACGTATACAAATAATGCCTAAGTAGTTTTGTGACCATAAGTGTGGTTATTAAAAGTTCCCTGTTTGATTGAACCCTCGTAGTTGAACGTAAGTTCAATGGGAGGACACATCTTGATTTATCTTCTGATACTGGACTCAAACTTTCCCCTAAAAGTAAGTGTGACTCTATTTGTGTTGTCATTATTTAGCTGAAAACAATGTCTTAAGTGTTTTCTAAATGGTAGCCGAAACATGCCACAAGTTGGAGTCAGCCGCCTGCTCAAATTCTTGAGAGGACAACTTTGTGCTTTGGTTTTAGTTGATCCTTTTCATCTTTGATGTCTCAAACCAGCGAGGTAAAGCTAAAATGCAGTGAATTACTTTGACTGCAATTCGTACTGTGTAATGGAGTTGACGAGATCGAGATTGTTTCGCATGCCGTTTTGGCCTGGAGTCTGTTGCTGCCAACAGTTAAACACAGCCGGTAGGTGACCTGTTGATTCTCATCTCTAAAGTATATAGTGTTGGCAAACAATTGGTGGACAGAATTTGTGTGAAAACTTCCAAAGTTTAACTCAAACTGTCTCAGTTGCCCCATCAAAACTGCTGCTGCTCAAATGAGATGGGAGGTATTTTACATTCAAAACAATGCCATAATGCAACGATAAAGGTATTTCAGAACTTGCTGGAAGAGGTCCCTTGAAAAAGCACTATTGCTATATGTACTCTGTCAAGCGGACTGATGTGGCCTTGTAGTTTATCAGTGACCTTAGCCAGGGCACTTAACTCCGCTTGTACAATACAAAAGTCTGCAAGGGCTAAAACAGACCACACATGGGGTTGAAAACTTGAGAATTTGTGAATGCTTCACAGCAAAAACAACTCCAATAGACCAAGAATAATCGTTAAAAGTTTGATGAACAGTAAGTTGACAACAGTGACATGCCATAATAAACCCAATCCAAACATGAGGTCCTTCTGAGTTTCAAGTTGAGTTCTTTTTTCATGAAAAAACCCCACAAAGGATCCACAAATCTGTTTTTCTGGTGGATTGAATGAGATTTATAGTATTCCTTCAAGCAACAGCTTATACCATAACCCCAATTGTCCCCCATTATCCTTGAAGAATGTGACAGTTATTTCTGCTATTCAAAAAGATAGTATTTTCTGATACCTATGGCCTCTCACGATTATCTGTTGTATTGATCTGGGTGAGAATTTCCTATTGGTGTTTTTTTCCTACATATGTATTCTATTCCTTGGGAGAAGTAGGTGAAGTTTAGTGATATTGTCCTTCGGATATCACTCAAAAAACATACCATACTTGCAGTTCATCTGATGTTCATTCGGGAACGATCAACAGTATACTCGAGAAGACTTTCCGCAGCGGCCTATTGTGGTATTGTAGCCACTAATGAGGATTGAACTGTTTGGTTGCGTTCAAAATTTGAGTGATCAAAATTAGTGTGATTGTGTCCATCTTACGATAGAAACTGAGAATTATCATTACAATTGGTCGAAAGTGTTGTTACTCTTCAGTTCAAAGTACACAGCTGTTGGTTGGATTGACTATTTGTGTGCTTGAGCTAAGGACAAAATTGGATTTCTACTCCAAATTTTGGAATTTACTAAATTGGGAGGTAATGTTATGGTTGAAATGTTTGTGTAGGTAGCTTTTAGTTCGGTGAAGGAAAGAAAGCAAAGTATTTATTGAGGTCATTCAAGTTCATGTGGATGTATACCAGATATATTTGGACATCTTTGCACTTCAAGCTCTGGGCCTGTCGCAGTTGGGTCGTTTTGTCCCCTAGCCTCGGTCAACACAAACTCTGGGTTTAAAGGTAATATAGTCTTTCTCTGTGATCAGACTACACTCTCTGACTCGAATATACTCTTGTTTTGATACCGGTGAATACAACATTAGTCTCTTACACACAGCTCTGTATCTTACTTCCCAAGGGACACGTTCACCACGTTAAGATCATCACTCTATTGCTGTCACTTTTATGATTATTCATGGTAGATGTCATTATGCTTGTTTGATACTAGGACGTGTTATGGCAAACTTTGCTGCATATAGAGACAATTACAAGAATTACACCCCATGGGGGATCAGATATAAAACTCTGTAAGTTCAGATGGATAGTGCTCTCATTTGTCTTGGATTAGTCATAGAGTTTTTTGCACATCATCGCACAGTAATCCATCCACTTACTGTATCTTCAATAAGGTTTGTTTGCTGGGAACTCATGTCAGGGTGACTCAGGGGGAAGCACAGAGGGAGAGCCACCAGAACGCCCAGTCGTTCTCAGGGAAGCCTTCCCTTTCTCATCGTGGATTCCGCTTGAATCTGTCCCCGCATCATGGCCAGTGTAGCATAATCGGTTTAACGTGAATGACAATATGATAATAGTGGTCACATGCGGATGTGCCTCCAGATACCAATTGATGGTATCTTTATCTCTGGTTACTCATCCGTCTGTAACTGGTCTTCGTCAGTTGTGACATAATTGATGGCTGTAACTGTATTGATTGGTACAGATGCACACAGAATCAGTTAGAGTTGTTTGGGTAGCGAACATTTAATGTTTCATAGTTGCAATCATAACATTGAAAATTCTTCTTGTGTTTCTTATTAGCTCCTAATGCAGCAGAGGAGACAGTTTGATTTTCGAATCTAGCTGATTCTATATTTGGATATAGTATTGTTCATGTGGAGATTCTCGTAAAATGGATACACAATGGATAGAGGAATATTTCGTGAAACTTCTCCAAAATATTGAAATGACGTTTGAAGGTCTGTTGCGGTTTTTATATGTTATTCAGCAGATTTCGTTCAGATTCCGCTGATGTTAGTTACGTGTTTCAGTATTGTAAAAGGATCAGGAGGAACAGGAGGAACAGGGAATACAATATGACCTACATCATCTATTGTTTTGCAGGGTTTACTTGATACTTTCTAAAAAAATGAAAAAAAATGAGATTGCATTTCGTTCATCATCACTTTACATTTCCTTCTCATTTTTCCAGTGGACAGCCGCCTGCAACAGAATGGTACCAGCGACTACCCCAGCACCTCAGAGGCTCCTGTTTTGAAAGCTAGTCAGAGTTCTCTCAACGCAGCACCAAAATCAAATCTTTTGGACTCGAAACCAGGTGGGTTTTTGTGTCTCTAGTTGTAACGACCTTTCAATATGTCCTGAATTAAGTCCAAGCTGAAAGGCTGTCCTTTTCAATTGATACTGGAAGATGACTGGCATGCAAACTTTGACAGGGTACTGTTGTATGGTACTTGCATAGGGGATATGCCACACCAAGTTGGTGTGTAGCTGAGTATCTTTGATTGCACCTTGTTTCACATTTCCGCCCTGTCTCCATACAGTTGGCCCTGTGGGAGGAGGGCATAGTGAAGTGACGATACCTGATACTTGTAGTCAAGCAGCCTTTCAGAAATCTGCAGGCAAATAGTCCCTTAGCTAGAGTCTGCTCACTGGGCCTGTATGTGCCATGCTCTAAAAATGGAAGTCGTGGTATGCCCTGAAGTTGTGAATTATAGTAGCACCTAAACTTTAAGGGGTCATAAACAGGTCAATCTCAACTACCAATTCCTTTGACTTTATCAAACCAATCAATATCTTATTACAACTTATTACGATATTCTCATTAGATATAGATAATTTGTTGTCTTTGTCCACAAGACATGTAAAAATATCTCCTGGGACCACTTAACTATAAACGGAATTCATGGGCTGGTAGTAAATAGTACTCCATAGATAATACTCAAGAGATGTATAGTAATGTTGGGAGATAGTATGCACATGTGTAGGTGGCAAGGATCAAATTGCACCTCGAGAAAGGACAGTGCTGTAGGGTAAATGCCTAAGAAATGCTACCCCATGTAGGTCAGTCTCTGTACCCTTGCAAACTAGACCCTTACATCTGAGGAGTGTTCCGTGTAGCTGCCCGTATCGGTGCTGTCTGAGCCAGGTACCCATTTTCTTTCTGGGCGGAGAAAGGAGGGTCAAGTGCAGAGACTGTAGATTGCGCATCATGCAAGTCTATGTAATGTGGAACATCTTTAAGAGGTCGCCTCTCCGAAGAGGATCATGTAGGCAGCCAGAGAGGACATTTCCATAAAATTCGAAAATAGTCTTTCCTCATTAAAGGGGTTAACAGTACACCCTGTTAGGCAGCTGTGGTAGTTGAGACATCATACAGCTGCACTCAATTGTTTTACTGTCAACATTTTTAATGCAGTGCCTCAAATACGTCTATAAGCTTTTCCCTAATAGTTAAAATTTTTCCTTTCATTATTGCTCTCTTGGAATTAATCAAATGGTAAGTTATTGGTGTTTGGTGTTTATAAGTTTATAAATACTGTGTAGAAATTTACCTTGGGATGTTTTGAGCTCAGTTTGCAGTTTGATTAAGCAAGGTCACCCCTCATGGTGATCACAGGTGAAGTTTTACCCGGTATTAAAGAGGGCAGCAGGCTGGGTTGAGCAATGTGACACAAATGACGTCGCACACCCAGATTCAGGATGTCTGATGCAAAAAACAAAAGATCCTACCGTTTTTTGCATCATGACGCAATGAGTTCATGTTGTCATGCTCTATTGACAAGTCAAATAATTTGATTTATTCGCATTTGTGTCACTATCCTGAAATGCGGGTATGGAAAATCATGTCTTTTGACCCTCCAAGGTACGCTAGCCAAGGACGTTCAGTCTGTTATTGTCACCTCACTCACCCAATTTTGAAAGAAAATGAACTCCACAATTGAGCCTTCTGATTGTTGTTCCAGGCATTTGGACTCCAGGCCAACGACCTCCAGACCTCTCCAACGACCTTGACGAACGAGAACGGGATAACGAACGGGATAAAGAACGAATCAATGAACTGAAAAGCGCCAACAAAACTTGGACCCCTTCTGGAACATTACCGAAGGATTTCCGTTCTCGGAAGTTAGAATCATCAGAACCAGTCAAATTTGAGCCCCCTCCGGTGAAATTTGAATCCGTTGCACCTCGGGAGCCACCTAAATCAGAACCGCTTCCACCTCGAGAGCCACCTGCTGCACAGCCATCAGTCAAAGCTAGTTCACTACCAGAGGTGGGTATGGTCCCCGACACTCCGGTGTCAATCTTAAAACCATCAAAATACAAAGATATATCGTCAAAGTTTGATTTGGTAAACAATCTGAGCTCTATGTGGCGTTTGTGAGCTAAGCTGGCGTTTGTCTTAAACGCCCAATAGAGCAGCTTGGCTGTGGGCCGATGCCTTAATGTTACTTATGAAAGGGAACAGCTTCCCAAGTGTGTTGCTCATATAAGGTGGAAAAAGTATTGTGAAATGATGGACTGATGACAGACGTAACAAGGTTTCAAATCTTTGCCGACAGTTTGTTGAAGTGGCTGGCATTAAGTACTGGAGAGAGGTCAGTTGCAACACAGTGGGTCAGCTGGGGTGAAAGTTCTCAGTTTTCAGTTATCCGAAATATAGATTTGGAGTTGAAACAGAACTCCCTCAGTGAAGGCTGGCTGTACCAGTATGATGCAATCTGTATGCTATCTTTCCGTTGGCAGATGATATTTTCAACTTTTCTACTCTCTACCTGCCTACTCAATGCCTATTATGTTTGAAAACTTGAGAACTTTCCCTTTGTTGGACTTACTCTAGTGCATGTTGTGTCGTGTCTCAAAACTAGAAAAGTATGCCTAATAATGTCTTAATTCTTGTTGTGAAACCCTATTTTGTTCACCCTGAATCTTGTATTGTAGGTGATTGTTTTCTATCTAAAAGATAATTCTGTATCTATAGTCAAATTTTAACCTCAAACATATATTTCACACTACTATCTTTTCTTTGTGTTCGTGAGTTATAAGCTTTCAAAAACTGTTAAAATAATAAGCGTACTTAGTTATTGACCATCTGTAGACAATCAGGTGTGAATTTTTGATGCGATACTTGACCTGCATGTGTCTGACATTGCTATGACCAGATATTTGATTCGATAACATGTCGTGTGATATAATTAGCTGTCATTCATGGATTTTTGGCATTGCAAGGTTAGAAATGTCAAAGTTTTCTTTCGATTTAAACGAGTGACTTTTCCCTTTCTTTCAATTCCATTGATATTTTGCATGATGTTCTTTTCTTTAAATGTCTTCAGTAGCGCTCCACACTCCACTTGAAAATTGTGCATTTTGCGACATAGTCTTGACATCAATTTTGTCTGAGTTTTGCCATCATTTTGGTCATCATGATACAGTTTCTGAGCTGTTAAGCCTCAGTGTGGAGCGTTCCTCAACTTGCGTTTCAAAATGTGATGCCAATTTACGCAACCTCTGTTTGAAATGACTTTCAAAGCTCATCTTGTTTGGTTTGTTTTCATTTTCAAGTTTCTCGGCATGATGTTTTTAAAAACCTTCCAGTCTCCACCTAATTGTAGTTCACTCTTTTGCCAAAACATGTCACCCTTTGTTTTCATGGATGGATGATTGCAGCTGAGGAATCTTGTGTTGCCATGGTAACAATCATGGCGGCTTTGTTAGGGTCATTACTCTCTTCTTTTCATCTGATGACAATTGTAAAAAAAGTTAAAAATAGCCAATGCAGCAATATTACGGCATGTGGAGCATGGGGAAATAACACGTTTTTGTATTTGAGTGATTCTAGGGGAGGATCACAAAACAGGTGTGGTTTTTGTGCGGGGAGATGTCCTGTTGTGCAATTGTGTCTTCAGATTCTGGCCGGCCAACCTTTTCATGTCAATGTTGACGTGTTTAGGTAGATGATATATGGATATACATGTGTGGTGTTTCTGTTCAGTGATTAGTTGCCAATGGATATTGAGTCAGCTTACCGGAGTTCTGATAAGGTTTTCTTATGAAGGGAATATTTTCCGCAGAATTGTGTTTGAAAGGTGTGCCAACAATAGAAAAGTTGAATAAGTTTGATTTTGAGTGTTATTTTCATTCCAAATGCTAAGTTTGTTCCGAGATGTCAACACTACAAGTAAAATGAAAAAGCGCATACACGTTGATATCTTAAAGATAAATATGTTGTGCTGGGATCATATGGTGATATACATGTACATCATAATGTGATAACCACCCCTTAGACTGTCACAACTTTATCAAATGTTATGTCATACAAACCCTCATCATTCTGTTTGAAAATTGTCAACAACTTATTGCTATGCATTGCCAGTGTAAATATGAGTGTTTGTGTTGCTTCGTGTCTGTGTGGAATATGCACGCTCTGATTGTATCTGCCATTCTCTTCCAGCCTGAAGTGGCAGCCTCTAAGTCCGAGGAGAACCATGCACCACCACCTGAGAGAGCATTCTCCACCCCCTCTCTCCCTGCCTCAACCAGCCTAGCTCATTCACCCAGTAAGCCTTTCTCAACCATGAATGGCAGCATTTCGAGTTTGGACGGCAGACATAGTCCCACCCTCCACCTGCCCAAGACACAGACACCAGCTATAACACTGCTGCAGAAGTATAGAGGTGAGTTGAGGAGCCGACCAAGCAACAAGGTTGGCAATCGAATGTTTTCCCCTGACGTCAGATTTTCACATAGCATGACAATCGCAACTACAGTAGAATCTCTCCATTAAGGACACCTTTTGGACTGACAAATGCTGTCCTTGATTGAGAGGTGTCCTGATTGCAGAGGTGAAATTGAATGGAAATGACTTTGGGACCAAATCCAGTGTCCTTGATAGAGAGGGTGTCCTTAATAGAGAGGTATCCACTAAGGGGGGTTCTACTGTATCTCTATAAGAAATGATTGGTCTGCTCAGAAAAACTACATCTTATCGTCCATGTGAAGCGGTTGATGTAAGGGTTACATACTTGAACTAAGAGATTACTCATTAAGTTTTCCACCCAAATGTCATCCTCATATTTAAACTCTCATCAATCTGCTATCAATCAATTAAGTCTAGGATACCACTAATGGTTGTCAGACATCTAAAACCTATTACAGATCAATATGCAGACATGAAAATCAATGTCTGGTAGTCGGCTTGCTAAAGCCCGTTACACACGAGGGACTTCTCACCAACTTAGTTGGAATTTTAATTCACAACAGGAATCCAGACCAGGTAACTGATACTTTGCCCGACTGGTTGGAGTTGCTGGCTGCACTACCGACTTGTTCTATTTCTCGACGACATCTTTTGTTTATGTAAGGATTTTTTTGTTTATATAAGGAGTGTGGGGGAGAAATTTCCCCGTGTGATTCAGTCAACAACATAGTTGGGCCATATTTTGACTCTTTTGGCCTAAATAGTGCAGGACCTAAATATTGCTGGGATTATGTCTTTCGTATGAGTGGGTGAACGACTCTCAACTTCCAGTCACCTGTGCACCTGTTCTTAATTTTAAAACCAACTAAGTTGGTGAGAAGTCCCTCGTGTGTAACGGGCTTAACAGACACATTTGTTACTGAACATGTTCGGCAAATCATTGACCTATTAAGGACAACGCTGCGTATTTGTTTAGCATTAGCGCATAGCAAGAGTATCACTGCAGTTTGAATCTGGTGCCTATTTCACCTCAACAGTTGATATGCTCCATATTTCTGAACAGCTCCATACATACAATTTCAGTTGGTTTCATATTGAATGAAAAACCCACTGAAATTTTCATTGACGCCCAAAACAAGTTTGATTTCTGATTCCTATCTCATCTTTTGCTTCACCCTGTTTGCATGAAGACTCTCTCTCCTACACGAGATGCATTTTTCAGATGAGGAAGCGAGCACTAAGCCTCCTCCAGACACACACCCCAGCATCTCTGGTAAGACGTGTGATGGGCTATGCTTGCTGAAAACAACATATTAACATGTAGAATTTGCTTGGTAATGATAACATGGGTACCCTGGTGGCTAATCCAACGCCATTGCTTGCTCTCGAAAATATCCTGATTTAGCTTCATGTAGACTTTCAAGTTATGTGATATCAAGACCAGGTGAAATCTTGAGTCCTGAAGAAAACTTCAGGACTCAATCAAAGATATCTTCTTAACCCAGTTTCTGCTTTGCTTCAGCTAGCAAAAGCGACCAATGTTTCGGTCAGTCAAAGCCTCAGATTGCTAGAATAGCTGAAGAGTTAAAGATTCTTAACCCAGTTCCCTGCTTGCCTACAGATAACTGAGAGACTGCCTGCTTCTAAAACAGTACCTTGCGTTTTATTTTACCAATAGAAGTAAAGCTGTGAGTTGGTACATCATAATCATTCGTGCCTCCTGCTTGCCCCCTGATAACACTGATCAATGGTCACAGATGGTTTACTCACGAGTTCCTTCAAGTCTGGGAAGCAGATTAACCTTCCATAGCTCCCTGCTTGCCTTCAGCTAACAACAGAGACCAGTGGTTCGGTCAAAACCACAGCTACATGTAGATTAGCTCTAGAGTTTGAGATATCTCCTAACCCTTCTTGCCTTCACTACAGCTAACCGTGAAGTTGCTTGTGTGTTTTGTCTGTAATGCCTGTGTTATTTTATGGACAATGTTCCAGTAGCTGTCTGTTCTTGCTCATATAGAACATAATGGGTCGCAATTATACAGGATTTACTGAAATGGCATAGTATGTGTATCAAAGTTTTGATGTTTTTCTTAGCTATCGTTATCAACTATCACAACGAATCTTAGGGCTATAGAACTTGCATTTCCTAATGTAGAGGTTATTTGCACCATACTACATGTAGTACTCTACGCTCTCACTTGAATGAAATTGTAAGAGGCAGGTGGTGTAATTCCATATTGACGTTGTGTGTCCAACAGTGACGTCTTGTGTATATGTGTGAGATTATTTCAGTGGTGCAGCAAACGGGATAAAAGCCTCTTGCAGAAACTCTGTGTAGATATAACACTGATGGAGATGTTCAAATTCCTGACATTGGAATTAACTTTCTTTCAATGTTGCCTTTCCAGACGGACAGATTCCTAAAGGTGCCATTTACGTTGGCAGCAAGGATCATGTTGACGGAGAGGTGAAGCACACGGACACGTATTATATCTTGCCATCCGGCGAGAAACAGGTCACCAGCACAAAGACGGAGAAGAAGGCCCCCAAGTACGAAGGCATTGGACCAACGAACGAGGCTGGATTACCTATAGCATTTAGATCTGTAAGTGATACAGTTTGATGTGTGGTAGGGTGGTTACTGGTTAGGCCAGATGTACATTGGATTCACATGAGACACATGAATGATACCGGTAGTGTTTTGGAAAGTGCTTTTAGTCTGACCTTTGCCAGTGGTAAAGTGCTGTCATCAAGGACAATAGGTACATGTATCAAGTTGATGAAATCTCTGTCATTTGAAGTTGACACGCCACTCACCAGGCTTTGAATGGCCTACAGAGGTCATTGATTGGTTAGTCTCTAGTTTCTTGTCTAATGTGACCTCTTGTCTCTGAAGTAGAGATCACATGGATAAAGAAGATTGTATGACTTTGATAAAACAGGTGCTACAGTCACGACACATGACAAAGTGGTATACACTGTAAATAGTCTAAATCATGATTTTGTTACCTATTTCAGACAATCGATGAAAAAAATCAACATGACTGGTACAAAACATTTTACAAGACGCTGCACAAAACAGATAAGCCACGCCGTAAGTATTTCACGGAGTGTGATTTCACGCTGCTGTATGAGTATGGAAGGCATCCCAAGTACCAATAAGTAATCAAGTTGTGTTGACATTATCGACACTTTGTAAGTTCAGCTCAACACACGACTTCCAACTACATAAATACTGTAAACCCCTGAAATATTTTCAAATTTGAAACAGGGAAAGATGATTTGGTGACACACCAAAATAGAAACAGTGAAAATTTCATCTTTTTCGGAAGTTCCAGAGCTATACCCTATCGCAACAATTTTGCACATTTTCAGTGTTGTTGTCTTGCAATCTTTATCAAGCATGGGGTATTGTTTTTTCGTTGATTATACTCTGGAGCCCTGTTTACAATTTCAGCGGGAGATTTATTTCGCAATGAGGGTGTTTTCGTGAATTCTAAAGAAGGTGGTGATTTAGTAGGATTTGCCTGCATCCTGTTTTGCATGATGATATTATTTGCTACATTTGGACTGCCATCATGTGGTCGGGAAAGAGACAGATTTTGGTGTCAGCAAAAGTTGAATTAGCTTGGCTTCCACTTTAGCGAGAACTGCCACCGAATGTGGGAAACCGCCCAGTTTTCACAGGCAATGGATAAATTTGATTAACTCCCGACCTAATGATAGTGCTTTGTCTGCAGCAGATATGATGCCATTTTGGTTTGAGACCAGCCCTATTGGTGATTGAATTGAATTGTACACATCTGAGCTTGGAAATTGACCTCACTTTCCAATATCTGTCAGACACAATCACTATTGGGAAATTCTCTTGCATGGAGCTGCTCGTTCAAACATTGTCTCAATTTCTTCTCCTCTTCTTCAAAGCATGTTGTCATTTCTCTACTCTCTTTTCTATCCTTTCTTGTTTTGCTTCGTTTCGGTTCTGCATGACATTTCTAGGCTTGTGCCTGCTAGGTTTGATCAGATGCCCAGCTTTCGTTCTTGACTTCAGTGGAAAAAATACGTGGACTCTCCATGTTTCTTGGCTCAGTTAGCTGAAATTATGATGAAATGTGGTGAAAAGATTCCCTCAGTTTCCTCATACAGTTGATATCTGGGTCCAGTTGCTCAAAACAAGGTTAAGTCACTTTTATCTCAATGCCAAGTTAGTGAGATATTTGTTTTCAACGAGTGTGACCTCAGATCTATTTTCAAATTGCATGGTGTCTCTCACTGTTACATGCAATGATATCCAAGAATGTCCACACAGAACTTTGAGCACTCATTTACTCTTGACAATATGCTTCTCTCAAGACAAGATACCTCCCGATCCCAAGCACCTCATATGTTATTGGGTTGGTCAGTTGCAAGGCGTAGTGGTCTACCAATACAATTAGCGAACACTTTCAAAAGATTTGTTTTCAGTCCTGAATTTAGCACTGAGGTTCAATGTCTTTTGTCAAGAATGAAGGCATGGAGTATCAAGTGACAAAGGATTTCAAAAATTGGTGTCTAAATCACTTATTTTCATGGATTCTCAAAGATTTACTCAAAAGTACTGTCAACCTTTTCAACAAGATTTCGCGATGTGGGCAACTTCTTGAAATTGTCTAGATGAAATATCTGATAAAAAAAAATTCTTAATGTGTAATTGTTTTCTTCCTTTTCAAGAAGAAGAGAACACGTATCGCCCCACGTATACTTTCCCGGAGGATGAACCCACGCCGTTCAAAAAGGAAGCTGAGGGTAAGTGAGGGGAGCAAGGTGGACACAACAGATTTGTTAAAGTAGCCAGGCAGATGGTTAAATGTGAAAATAAGTGATCAAAGAAACTCTGGTCCATATGGGCCAATTGGCTCCTCAAGTCGGCATTTGGAAGAATTGCATAATCTTTGATTGACCTTCTTCTCAATAGCATTCGCTCTGTGCTTGGTGGTGTTATTCTGCAGGGAGTATTCCTCCTCCGAGGTGGATGAGCATTTGTGTGCCACTATGGTTAGGTGCCAATTGGGTTCATTGGCCTAGTGAGTGCGACTTTGGCTAGTTGAGTTGACCAAGTGTCATTATAAGTGGGATCAGCCTCTTTATTTGTATACAACGATGGTAGCTTAGTTACATTAGCAAGTATGATTGAAAACGCTCCGTAGATTTTCGGCTAATGTATCTACATCTTGTTGACAGTGTATCCCGAGTTCCCCTGGCTTGATAGCCTGATGGGTATTCCAATATACTGTTCAGCATGAGTAGGCCTAGTTTAACCCCCAGAAGGTTTGAGGGTATCTGACTGCCAGAGTTGGCTCTTCTATGTATAGTAACTCAGAAGAGTCTGAACACAGAAAGTGTTTTGTGGAGCACGGTGGCCTGCTGGTTAAGGTGCCAGCACTCAGTTCAATCATCCTGGGTTTGAACCTCATTCGGTCACTGTTTTGTCCAGTGTTCAGTTTCAAGTGTCACTTTACTACATGCAGGTAATAGTTCCTGCCCTCAAACCTTGGAAGGGTGTAGACAATTTCATAGATATCCAGTACATATATGTAGGATGTAGACAAGTCTAGAGTGGCCGTGTGCGTAGGATAGGCCTCAAACCCTGACCAGAAAATTGTGAGATGTAAACACATCACAGCCTCAGCCACGAAGATATTTGGAGCCATTGGCTCTATGGTACCTTGAATCCATTGATGCCAGCACAGAGTTGATCCTGGAGAAATGCTGTGTTGCAACCTCCATTTTGATGCTTCTAGCTTTAGCCAATGGGTTGTCACCTAAAGATTGTTGTTGCATCTGTTGCTTAGCTTGTTTTGTGATTGTGTCTTTTATGTAGCCTACCTTTCCGTGATTCATAGGAACTGAGGTTGCATCAGTTCTTTTTAAAACATATATAAAAGTTGTACCTCAGTCCCTGTAAATACTGTGCTTGCAATTTGTCCTTTTTGTTACTGCGAAATGTTGGCATGTGAAATGTAGATACCTGTTTGTTCCTGTTTCTGCTTCTGACGTTTCCTTGGTAAAATAACAATGATACATATACTGTGTCAAGTAGATGTTGTACTCAACACAGTTGACCACATCAGTCCACAAAGTCAGGCCACTCCACCACTCTTTAAAGATTCACTTATAACAGCAGTCTGCTCTTACTTTGGCACTTGCTTGGTTTGCTTGAACTCTGTTTGTAGCCATCTGTATCCAATTGCTTGCATGTTCCCAGATGCCAACTTGTACATTCCAAAAACTTTTGTAAGCTTGTTAAAGCAAAAGTGAGAGTGATGATATAATATGGACTAAAAATGATTTCTGATAGAGGCAAGTAAGCCATGCTTGTGTAACCTTCAATTGTTCGTCTTCCTTTAAGCATCTGAGCTCTGTCATTTCTGCTGTAGTTTGTGTCCTGTTGCTTTATTTATGACTTGTCGCTTTCGTGTAAAGCTTACACGTGTGGTTGCAGTGCCTGCAGAAGCCACTGTACATAGCTTTGCCCAAAATTCTGCAGAGTTTCACTTGACATTCTCTCCATTGTCACATCAGAATGACTTATACTTACTTCCGATTTACTATTCACTTTTCAGAGGAAAATCCCTATGTCCCAAGTTATGCTAAACTACCCCAGAACTCAAAAGGTACCTATAAGCTTCTCCCTGATCTTGATGGTAGACTAGATTAAGTCTTGATGTGGTGCACTTTCGGAGACCTGCTTTTAGGCGAGAGTGAATCGCATACCATTTTGAGATTTGCTGTTTCTTAACACAAACTCGCGATGTGTTGCACTTTTAGGGACCTGCTTTTGGGCACTGACACAACCTATATTTCCAATGATCTTTGGTTTGGCTTTATAATAATGCGTTCCTAACAGTTTTTGTTTGAAGCCTCATTTGGTGCAGTGAAGAGATTGCTTCAAAACTGGAGCACTTCACTTGAATTCTCCAATCATTGTCTCTGATGCGTGATCTTTAGCATGCCATATTCAACACCCCTAACCCTTCATGTTCCCTTCCTGAATGATTTCCCTTGTGCTACCCGAGCATTTTAGACCCCTCCCCCATACAACTACCAAGTATATCAGTTGCGCTTCCCTGTCCGTAGAGTCCACTCAGATTTGTTACTGGCAATCTGTGGCAATAAAGAAGTAAAAAGCTGGGTCTGGAATCTTTATGAACCAGATCTTTTGACGTTCGTGCCATTTGACACATCCGCATTCTATGTACGATGTTCTAGATGTGGATGGCCGACTGTAGATGAGCTCAACGAGGTCTGTTCGGACCAAAAGATGCCGGTGTTTGGAGATGAAGCATAAATGATTGCCTTATAAGCATGAATTTGATTGATTGAACGATTTGTAACCAAACCACATCCAAGGGTTGAACTGTATCGATAAACTTATCACATTTGAACTTGTTTTCCTTTTCAGATGATTCATATAGCACGTTAGAAAGAGACCGCATGAAGAGTTATACGCATGAAGCCTATGGTTCGAAGGGAAGGTGAGAAATTGAAATGTTCTTGTTTTGGAATCATGATGCTGTGAACCTTCATCATGTATCCTAAGGAGTTATTCCCAGACTGAGATGAGAGTGGTGGCAAAATATCAGGCTTGCAGCAGCGTACTGCGAAATCTTACCTCATATGGAAGTGCCTAAAGACTGATGATGATGCCAAGCTATTGTCTGGAAGTATACAACCGTTGGAGCTTCATAGGCAGAGTCTGACCTAGTTGTACAACCCGTCTGTTCATTCCAACTCACATTATGACTCACATTATGATTGATGTGATTATTTCTCCTCATTCCAGTAGCACATGGTCTCCGGCACACGCACGATCAAAATTAGAAATTTACAAAAATCAGCCGAGAAAAATAGAAGATTACGAACCTGGCTATTCGTCGATAGCTGATAAAGAGATTCAAACGGTAAGTAGATCGCATGATTGTGGGTGGGTATGCATGATGTAAGTTTGGTCGGAACACGCGGTGATTCCGTGGACCAGATGTCGGTGTTGTAAACACAGTGTGAGCTTTGGCACGAAGTCCCGCCTTTGTCACCAGCTCAAGCTTAAGTCAGTAAACCATGCGTACAGTTCCCAGTCAGTGCCTGATGTTTTCATTGTTTTCACATTGGGGGCTTCGGTATGATATGGGAACACTATCAGTAGCCACTGGCACTCCCCTGCAATAACTCCATTTTCATTTTGCGAGTCAGCATGGATCCATCTTTTCGTTGGCCATAATATTTGATTGACTTTTAAATCTGAACGTGATCAGAATCGCTTCCTATCATTGTTAACTTCACAGTGCTGGTTATTCATACAGACTGTAACATTTCCTGCTATTTTCACAATTCATCACCATTGCAATTTCAGAAAAAGGCATATTTGAACAAATTAGAAAAATTTAAGGTAGAAATTTTTCTGTTTTGACACCAGACCTTGATGAAGATCCCATACCATGACCCAACCCTAACAATATAACTTGTGATAGAATTACCTATTTTGATCAGTAAAACATTTTAATTTTCAAATAGTTTTCTGATGACAGAAGTTAGTTCAACCTGTTGAATCCAGTTATATCTTTTGATGTTTCTTAACCCAGTTCATTTACTCTTCATCAAGAAACTTGTAGGTTTGGGTCCTGGTATTTGGATCTCCAGAAAGTTATGGTGCCGAAGAGTATCCAGGTTCAACCTAACCCGATCAAAACTTACCATGCATTGACGTACATGGAAGTGTACATTTTGCACTGATAGGTTTTGGTCAGGCTTTGTTGAACTTGTTTATAGTTGATGTGCTCATTGTTGCTGTAACTTTGTAACAAGTGCCTTTGCAGTGCAGTGCTGCCACCATTTGGTGGTATTATAAATCACAACCTCAACATCCACTTTACATTGTAGCCGTTACATTTCACTGTAAGTTCCAATAGTTTTTGCATCAGATCACACACTCGACTCCTGATAAAAACACTTATCTATCATCCAAATCTCTCCTCATGCAGTTGACATGATTTCTAGTGGTACCTCTCTCATTCAACTAATACCGCTCCCATGGTGAATTCGGTATAGCTTGGGCTATCTTATAAATTGTAATGCTCTATCTCTTCACACACACTTCTCATCTCTCAAATCTGAAATAAAGACGTCAATCACTCTGGCTGTCTTCCCTTTGGAAAATGAATAAAATTCTCTATCCGAATTCCTCTTGTAAGATTGCTGCTTATCAACCTTGCCTACCACTTCCCATGAGATTTCTCAAGAAGGTTGTGGCTTGATGTTTTGGGTCATTGATAACAAAAATGCTTTTTGCGTGCTTGAAAATGTAATATAATGCTGTAACAGTGTAATAAAGGTTTTGGTATAGGTTATGTCAATTTGAATAACAAACCACAATTTTGATAACACTTGACATATCCATGACTACTTTGATAGCTTTTGTGTGTTAGCTGTGAGTCTCTTTTAGTGATTATAATCTTCTGTGTAGATATATGTCAGAAGCTGCTAGAACTTACTCTGTAAATATTTAGGTAGCATTGAGGCTTTTGATAGCAATGGATTGAGTCTTAGGCTGGCTTTCAGCAGATTAACTGGCTTCATTTTCATATCATTCTCAGGTTTTTGGCTTCAGTAAGGCCAAAACGTAGTGAAAGATACTACAATAACTTTGCAAAACCCACAGGCTGGACTCTTTGATATGCCCAAGTCTTGGCTTTCTTAAAGTGATACTATGATGTGATTTACAACTTTGCGGAAATACGTCCGTTTTTAATTGTTGATCACAAATGTAAAGCTCAAATTTTCCATTTTTGATTAGATTTATTATAAAATCGCTGAATGTAAACCACCGCGACTGCGAAAATGTTCATGTTGTGACGTCATCAACGAAAATGGCATCGAAGCGAGCCGTCCGGGCGGGATTAAACCATCAATTTCTAGAAAATGGTGCATTTCGATTCGAAAACCTTACTGATTTATGAGAAAGTGACGTAGTCATTTGTCAAAAACAGCTAAAAAACATTATATGGTGAAATTTGACACGAGTTACCCTTTAAATCAAATTGTCAGATATAAAACTGCCTTAAAGTCGCATCTGAGTATTGGTCAAACTGCCTAAGTCTATGGAGCTGATTTCAGTACGAGTCAGAAATTGTAGATGGCAGCACTTATAACTTTGAAATACTTGTGTGAATCATAATCGTCTGGCCAATTTGTTTTCTATGACCGCATACCAGAGAAGCTTATTAGGTATTCTGCTGGGGGCATGACCAAACAAGGGCATGTTCAAGGACGTTCTTGCAAAACAATTTATTTAATCTTATGGTATAGGGTACAAGCGTCAGTGATCGTTCTAACCATGATTGCACAAAAACGCCTTGTTGTAAAAATAATGACCCTTGGGAGGTCTGTCGACTGATTTTGGGTAATGGAGTTGAAAGAGTCAATTTTATGCCTGTTAACTTGCCAAGACAGACAAGAACTTTCTTTAAAGACCAAAAAATGTCGGTGTCATGATGCAACACAACAGAACCCTAGGCAAATGATATCAATAGCCTGTATTAGCTTTCAGAGTCGTTTCTGCGGCAGTAGGCCTACTTCATGCGAGATGTCACCGCATGCATTGAGTAACCCCCTCCTTACTGTAGCGTGCAAGGGGAGGACCATGTGAATGACATTGTGATGCAAAATGCATTGACACAAACAATATAGTTTCAGTTGATATATTTCATCTTCCAGGCCGAAAAGGTTTATGATATTCAGCGATCTGAAAAGGTATTTATTGTAATGATAAAATGTGTGGATATTTTGCATAGATTTTGATGAAATATCTTAAGTTTTGTACGTAGGGTTTTAAAAACTAACACCTCAGTGATGATCATGCTCTAGTGTTTCCTTTTACCTACATGTATTTTATATTCACTAATATCTTGTATTTTAGATGAAGATATAGTTTGTTTTGTTGGATCATGAAAACTAACATTTGTCATCCTAGTATCAAGTATGTCTTTATTCATACTTGCTAGTATTCATCATCATCATCATCACCATCATCATCGGCCCAGCATCATATCACTTTTGTGGTTTTGCCAATGTATTTTAAAATGGTTCCTTTTCATATCATTTCATGTGTTTTTGACTAATATCGGTATGTGATGTATAAAACACTTGAAAATGTCAAAGTTTGTTCTCATGGAAAAATCTCTCTGGGGGAAACTCAGTATTCAAATCTTTTATAAGTTTATAAGTGTCTGTACACTTCCTGTGGTGCAGTTAATGGCACCCCTGGGAACATGTTAATGCGTCTCAATCGAAATCCATTCACTGGAGTACAAGTTAATTTATTTCATTCGATCATCCATTGAGGCCATGAAGTGGTATTTCATAGTCTCCGATGTTGTGGCCCTAATGGTGGTCATAAAATACCCTTAGATTTAATCAATTAATTACGCCTTGAACTGCGCTAGTCAAAGTGGCACATTCCTTATTTATTGCGGATTGAAAACTATGGCGCCATTTGGCTTGGTTTGAGACACCAACGAGAAAATCCTTCTGGGGAGAAGTGGAATGCTGTCAGTGACTTTAGATCTCAGGAACCAAATCACATCGAAAAGACAAAAAGAGAGTTTCAGCAATCTTATTCTATTTGTTGGAAAGAAGCAATTGGTAAAGTGCCTCCCCTCCTCTGTAGAAATTCTTAAGGAATATTACCTGATCCCTATGCAGGTAGAGGAAATATTAGGCCTTTAAGTCAACATTAGTCGGTGATGGACTCCACCCAGGTCAAAGATGGCATCACAAGGCCAAAACCCGTTGGTGCCCAACCGCAGTGGCACTTAACAAAGTGCAATTATTGAATGCAGAAGAAGAATTAGTCAAGTCCATGTCCCACCCATATGATTCCCGATCAGGGGGGTGCGTAACCTAACTGCAATATCCTGATTGGTTTTCTTCATACAGTGGCCATATTGATTATTCCGCATGTGTCCACGATTGCTGTGATTACATTAGCAGGCCATGTGCTGCATGGGTGTGTATCAGTAACTTGTACCAAGGTTAAAAAAATTAGAGTGAATTTTGCACGATCAGCATAATAGTCTTCGTTTTTCACTGCCCATGAAAATGCACCTTCTCATTTCCTGTTCAAAGCTCTGGCGCAGATCAGTTAGCGAGATTTGGCCTGCTGAACATGTGGATGATAGGGGTTCATTCAGAAACTCCCATATTGGAATGCCATAGGAACGACTAAATGCATCAATTCCTTTGATACCAACTGAGGAACACGAGAAATGGAAAGGCACTCATCATCGTCATCTTTGTATTGCTTGTGCGAAATTCACTCTAACAAATGTTTTGAAATGAATGTTTTTTGCAAAAGAAATGCTGTCAGATTGATATTTTATTCATGCTGAAACTATACTTGTGTCCGACATGTGGTGATGAAGTAGGAGCATTATGTGCATATTGATGTTGAAATAAGCGATACTTTCTGGAATTTGATTTGTTTATGAGAGAGTATGACACAAAGCATTAGGAGGCATCATCCTGTGTTGTCCAGTGCTTGGAACCAAAATTGCATAATTGACCCCAAAGCCAACCATTATTTGTCCCCGAGGACCGTCCTTTGTGCATTGTTCTCCTACCCCATCAGGTAACCAGTATGTCAGCATTGAGTTACCATGGTAACTTGACAACAGATTCCGAGAAGTCAACTCATGTCCATCAGCAGTGGGTGTGGCAGCGCTACCTGGCACGGCCAATTCATCATGACCACCATATTGGTTTATGAGTGTGTATATTACACACGAATGTAGTTGTCATTCACTTCTCTTTATTTTACAACCTGCTTGGAATTTAGGATTTCCCGGACGAGGTATAGAGTTTTTGCATTTTTCTCAGTTTTTGCGAGGTGTTGTGTTCCGCGATGTTTGACTGGCTGTTAGCCCTGTGCTTATGCTCTATCAACCCCTGCCCTAATGTCATGTTGTCATGGGCTTAGCTTGTTAGGGCAGAATGACTAAGTGGGGTGAGGCCTACTGTTGTTACACCTATGGCGTCTGCTTTGGCTAATGAAACTGTATGATAAGAGCCATGTCCTATACATGCCAAGAAATGAATTTCAACTGTATGTGCTTGTCGGTGTACATTTCATATCAGTATGATATGTTCATTTGGTGATGTTAGCTGTTGACTTGATGTGGCCTTGATCACTTTTGACTGAGATGTGGTGACGTCATATTCGCCTTTAAATCTGAAGAGATCTGTTCTGGTGGACCACCAAAAAGGGCTAAATTGTGAATGATCTCGCTTTCTTTTCATCTTACCCCAATAAGTCCATTCCCAGCCTTGATATATATCAGGCAGTATAGAGCTCATTAAAGGGACTTTGCAATCTAAAAGCATTGTGTGTCAAGATGGTTATTTTGTGCCTTGCATGCTGGTGGTGGGTTGCACTTAGCATTTGTGCTAATCAACATGCTACATTGTACTCACTGTTACAATAACTCCATCAAAATTCTCTAAGCCAACCCTGTAACAAATCTACAGTAGAGATTGCGATATTCATTAAGAAATCCCAATAATGTAGTGACTTTTTAATTCTCAGTCATCGTTAGTTTAAAGATTGAACTTTAGTTCTGTAAATTATATTCTGAGTCGAAGTCTTTCATTACCAAACAATTTTTTTCCATTGATTTGTCAAATTAGAACCGTGACTTTACCATCACCCCTTGGTCTCCTTCAGGTTCTAATGCATCTAATGTATCTAGCTCTTCAGGTAGATTGTCTCCATATAACCTTTTTTTTCTTCATCATAATACACATAGTCTAAGTTCTTTTCATCCTTTTTCGACTTCAAACAACTTTTGTCAAAATTTGTGATTTTCGCTGGCAGTATTGTTGATTAATGACCAATCAATTGTATGGTCTTAATTTTTCCATATTTTTTTTCCTTTTATGTGATATTTTTCTTCTAGGTTATTATAATTGAACCTCCAAAAGCATGTTAAAACTCTACTTTAAAGAAAATCCAATGTTGTATTTAGTGTGTTTAATAATTTTATCTGTATTCATTAAAAAGCATGTTTTGATTTCTGCGTACTGCAGTTGACCAAAGATGTTAAAAATGACATTGAATGAGGCATCTTGAATATCTCTCCCCTGATATCTGCATGACATGTATATCTTTTTAACCATGTTGTTACCGTCGTTTAGCTTCATCTATTAGAGCTTTCGTTCATAGTTTATTTAAATCAATGTAGTGGTATATAATATGAAGAGTATTTATTGCCCCCCCTGCATGTTTTTATGGCCTGAATGACCATGAAATGAAAGTGAATTCGATACTTTGAATTTCTGTCCCAAATATGCCTCCACATATGCTAGCCTAAAGCAATGCAAAAACAAAATCGTCACATATTTCAAATGAACCAATATCAATAATGCATTTACAGATATTGAATACCCTGAATACTTATTCGTTATTTATAAAATGGTCTCAATCTATATTTAATGAGCCAGACTGTTCATTAATGAATATTATTTTTCATAAAACGTAGAGCTGATGGAGACATCCTATGGTTGAAATGGACTTCTCTTTGAATGGTTACTGAAATTGACAAATGTCACCAATAGTGACCCAGTGTTCCTTTCTAATGACTGAGCCATTAGTTGCTGATCTGGCTTATTGAGTAGAACTCTAACCAGATGCGAAATGCCTGCCACATGATTATACACAGACATTTGTCCTCCCAGCTATATCGTTCATCTGAGGACACAACATGTGCGCTGCAACCTGGCCCTCCAGTTTGTGACCTCATCAATCAAGAACAACCTCCCATTGTCGACAGAGATATTTACTAAAGATGTGAGCAATGTAAAAACCAATAATTTCATTGCCTGTAATCATGGTAATGATTATAATCGATTTTGTAAGGTCGGCCTAGGAGTGTTTTGTGGTGATTCAGATGTGAGTAAAGCTGGCTTCACGGGATTAATAACAAAATGATAACTTTATTGGTAGTTTTAGAGGCTGGTGATCTAAGCTAATTGATATCCGTTGGTGACATGTCCTTCTGCAGGATTGAGACATATGGGGACGAATTATACCCGTAACCTTCAAACACAGTCAGGGAAATGGAAGCAGTTGATGATGTCATTTAACCGGAAAACCCAGGCCAAATACACAAAAGCTACATGTATCAGAGGGTCAACTGTACATTTGTTATGTCATTCTAATCTCTGTTGCTGGACAAGTGAGCGGTCGGATAACCATGGTAACAGGATATATCCGTATTTTGGGTGAAGGACAAAAAGCTTCTCTAGCTTTAGTGCAAGCATCTTAACAGCCTATCTGAAATATATCAACAAACTTCATTCCGATATATTAATATGACCTACAAACCTGAAATTTGTTTCCGATTTTCTTACTATCTACCTTCTCTTTCAGAGCACATTTTATAATCCGCCCATTGAAAAGCCTGGACAGAACAGTCAATAGTAAGTACATGATTATTCAATTTTTAAAAAAACCAAAAATATCTTGGTTGTAGTATCGTTTTCTATATGTTTTACACTTTGCCACATTTTTCCCCCAAGCTACGATTTTGCCCCAAACCTTGACGATAGGCCTCGACTTTGGCCTACATTTGAGCTTCACCCTCAAAATGTTTGGTGAGAAAACCAATATCTCTAGTTCAGTATCATTTCCTTATCTGATTAAAAAACCTTGAAAGTAAAAATCCCTTTCTATGTCTCGGATATTGCCAATCAGAAACTGGACAATGCAACCATGGTGATGTCGTTCTGGTTGTGAAATTGTTATTGCCAATAGCCATGCCATATGCCAGTTTGAAAATTAATGATCATGAATATTTGATATGGGGTCGCCGTCTTCATTGTGTACCATAGATGGAGATTAGACTGGGAAATATCCATTGGAAATGTCCAAGGGTGTCATAAGGTCTTTGGCAGGACAGTTTGTTGAGAAATCAGCTATCGTCATTTACGAATAATGATGGAATGTCACCTCTAAACTTAGACCCAAATGATGTGTGCTAGATTTCAAGGAGAAGATAACTTCTGGCATCAATAATTTCTCGGTGGACCCAGGGGTAGGTGCAGAGAGATGGGTATTATCCCCTGTATTTGAAGAATCTTTGAAATGGAATTTTGTTAAATTGTGCTTTAAACCACCCTACTTTCTCAAGTGTGCTTCTCCTTTATTTGTTATCCTTGTTGGAGGAGCCTCGGCATAGTAAGACTGTCTGATGCAACATTTTGCCTCAGAACACATTGACCGCTGATCGATTTGATAAACTGTACTTTCCATGGTGACTTCATTGTGTGTTCAGATCAAGCCAGTGTTTCTATAGTCCCTATATGGTGCACAGATGGTGCAGCAACAACAGTTGGTAGCCAATTGATTAATATTGAACAGAAAGGAACTGGAGAATGTAAAAAACAGTAGGCGTTCTTTTCCATATGAAGACTTAGATTTTGGTGGACTTCTGATACGATCCAGTCAACAAGTTTCAGGAAAAAACGTTGTGTTAAAATTGGTTTGGGGTTCCGCCAATATTTCCTAGATGGCTCATCTACAGACTGACTTGTGTCAAAATGTCGCACTTATTTTAACAAACTGGGACGCAGGAGATGTATTGGGTGCAGAGTACTTTCACATGTATTTGAATTGGGTCTAGTATGACCGTATTCCAGTACTATCCTCTTGGCTGTGATTCTCAATGCAGTTCTGACCACCTTGTACATGTCGTACCAAGCTTTATCTCGTCTTTCCCTGTTTCAGTCTTGTTGTTGACTCTATAAACACCGTCCATGGCTACATAGTTGGCCACTTAGTTTCTCACCAATTTCTCTGTGATAATCTTCATAACTACCCCTGGAAGTTCTATTGAGCGTTCGATTGTGGCTTAGCTCACCTAACACCCATTCCAAACATATGGCAATATGAAAAATCAATCATTCATATAGAGAGCAAACCACTGGGCCGGGTTTGTAGGTCTCTATTGATCTGTTTCTAACAGTTTTAACAGTTGTGTTGGTTGTCCCAAGTAAGCTGCTTCTGGATAGACTAGGTAAGAGAATACGTTGGACCACATACATGTATGTCTTCTGGAGACTTATTTCTGGCAGCTGGGTCTCTGATCGCTTCAAGTTGACAACATTTGTTCAGTTTCGTGACTGCGTTTACAGCTGAGTACGTTTGAAGTTGTGCTATTTGGAAGGTGCTGGGTACAGGCTGCTTCTCGGTGGACGTTAGTAGTGATACGATGGTTCTCTGGACTTACTTACTTACTTGCTTTACGGTTGACCATAGGCACCATCATTTTGGCAAGAACTTGAAATCCAAAAGCAACTAGAACCCCTTCAAAATAAAGAGGATGCCAATTTCACAGGTAGGAGTCTGTTCTTTGGAAAACAAAGAACTGACTCCCAACCTTGAAAGTGGCATTCACATGCCATGATGGAAATCTATAAGCCCAGAAATGCCGTGATGTGAGTCCATCTCTCTCATGCCAGGAAATGCACTTGTAAGCAGCTTTTTGGATCAAATTGATTTTACTTGTTGGACTGTTAGGTGAATCTTATGGTCCTTTGAAGGTGAATTATCAGCCGGATAACATTGTTAATCACAACTCACTGGATTACTCGCGTGGCTATCACATTGTTGACAGATGTGGATGATATCAGGAATACCTAAGAGATTCAAGACAACATCAGTGGGTGTCGGGTATTGGAGTTTCTATACTGTCATTTCACTTATTGCTATAGGACCAACTGGAGATATGGCCGGGCTGGATTCTCTTGAGAGGGCTTCAACAGCGGTTTCGAGATGCTTTGAATTAATATTTGTTGGGTCTTGTTTGAAAAGTGGATGATTAATCACACATTGATGTGCAGGCATGATAATTGTTTACCAAAGTGTAGATTGATCACCTCTGAGTTGGTCATTTAGATAACGAACCTCTTGAGGACTGACCTTGCTCGATCAGTGATGTCAAAAAAGTGGCATTGATGACGCGGTGGCATTGATAAACTCTTATTGATTCACATTGTGTGACCTGGTTGTCCGGAATTTGGCCATTATCGGTAGTTGCCAAAACCGAGAAACATGTGTGGAGGCTTGCTCTTACATATTCGATCTTTCTGAATTTGGATTTCTGACGGTACAGTTTCACTGGTTTGTTCAAGATCCTTTCCTCAATCATCCACCTGGAATCGGCAGTTTATACCAACTCCAGAGGTTATGGTTGTCTCCCCCACATTAGACCATATTGACGGGATCAAGCAGGTATGGATCTTCCTTTTTGCTCCTATTTATGTCTTCATCTTAATTTGTCTTTACAGCATCCTAGATCCTGACCGACGTCTGCCAACCAAGAACTCTGAGAGGTCATCGCGGTCAACGTCCCCCACGCAGGCACACGAGTGGTACAAACAAGTATTAAAGGGCGGCGAGATACCACAGGAAGGATTCCGCAGGCCATACCCAGAACGAAAAGGTGGGTCTTGTTTTCAAACTGTTGTGATATTTTCAATTACATGTGCACAACTGTGTGATGCTAGTGTTCTGAATTTTGTCTAAACCTTAAATTTCATGAAGCTCAGAGATTTTTTCAAAACTGAAAAGTTATTTTTCGATCTGATAAGAAGCCTGTGACACTCCAGGTTGGTTACTTGTGGGGCATGTAAGTAAGTTTATCAAAGTCAGAACACTTGAATCACTGTCTATATTTGCTGTTGTTTTATCTCTATTTATGCATTATTTTATTTTTATTATTTATGCATCATCTTTAGTACATTTAGAAGTGGCTGTTGTTGACCTCTGGCCTTGAGGTTGAATGTTCACCAAAGTGTCCTAAACGACCAAATACAAGTTTACTCTTGAGATCTTGAGTTTTTTCTCAAATTTTCAATATTTTGGATTCAAGTTCATTCCTTGTTGAACATTACAGCTTTGACAGGCTTTTTGCTTACTTTCTTCTTTAAGCAAACCACTTGAATACAAATGTTCAATGCAAATGCCAATTCACCAGTTAGTGTTGTATATCACCAGGTATCCATACCTTATGTTGCATTACCTATTCACTGACCGTATTGTTTTTCACTGTTTCAATGTTTTTGTTTTCTGTCGATCGACCGCCCCAGATTATTACGCCGTGCCATAACCTCATTCCCAGTGGATAAGGCCAACCTTCCCAATGTTGTTATTGGCTATAGTTCCTGGGTATGAGGTATAGCAGGGAATAATTTGTGGCAATCTTAATAGCTGATTGTGCCCTTTCCTTACTTCTAAAACCAGAGTGATATTCACCAAAATGTCATGCCACATCATATATTTTCAATGGAATGAAATGATAAAATGGCCAACCCTTACATTTTTTCCTGTCCATCCTTTGGGCAAGCTGAAGTTAATTGAATAAAATTCTGTATGAAATTATTAATCAAATTGATTAGGTTTCAAGTGGCACCCCAATCATTCCTAATGTATCTGCCATGATGAATTAGCACATTGCATGTAGATTAATTGTTCATTTCACTAGTAATTTCGATCCGAATTATACATCATGTTCATGGGTTATATTTTATTTAAAAGTTCTTATTTCGATAGAATTATAGTTCAATTTTTCTCCGGGTGTATCAGTCATTTGCTTTTTTACCATTATACCATGATTTCTCATTCTCAATGCTTACCATACGGTAATTCATCTGGAAAAAAGTGCGAAACCTTTTTTTGATACGTTCTGATCCACTACATGTACATCCTCATTTCCTAGTAATGAACCCGGTGGAAAAACTGCATGAAAGATGTTTTTTAAACTTTTCTTTTTAATAAGGGGTTGTGGTTGGAGGCACTCCCTGTTCACAGTTCATAGTTCATAGTATACAGTCGCCATTTTCATATCATCTTCATTCCTATCATTATAGTACAGTTTTCAATAACCAAACTAAGATGCACTTTGTCCACTGAAGCTGCCTTATATTCTCTGCCTTTAATAGGATTCCCTTAAGTTTGCAAAAAGTATGTGTAATATTTTGGACCAAGTGCGAAAATATTGATATCAGTGCTGTTGTATTTTATTGTTGTACGACGACCTTTTGACCTTGACCACAGGAGCTTGGCTTGCATCCGAACATCACGCTCAACACAATCACTGTCTTTAGTAACGCTCCCTAGGTGTAAGCACTGTATCAGCACACGTTTGTCATTACCTGTAATATGTCAAGTGGTTTCACGTAAGTTTGGTTGAGCCGATTGGCTACAAAATTACTGAATTATTTTTCGTTGTTAAATATGATGCGAAAAATTGCAAAATTAAAGTGCTCATGAAAGTACATCGAAAGCCAAACTTAACTTGATATCCATCTCAGGGTGTATCAAAAAGAATGCAGAGGCATTATGTTCTATTCACCAAATTGTACGGGTGTAGTTGGTTCATTTCTATCCATGACTATTAGCCATTGAAATCTTTCACTCTTCAATGTTTTGGTGATTGGAAACCTTGTATTTTTTTGATGCACCCTGTATAGTTATGTATCGGTGATGTAATGGAATGATGTATGCGTAGGTGAAAGAATTGGTGTTAATGGTGTTTAATAACAACCTCCCCAACCTGAACCCCAGTGGTAGTGGGACTTAGTCGAGAATGTTTTGGAATGCGGACAGCCCCTCATGGTGACAAGGCTGATAATCATCATGGCAGATACATGTTTAGTCAACTCTGATTACGAACTTATTTGGATTTTTAAGAAATTTGAAATTGTCTGCCGGAGTTTGAAATTCCTTCTTGTGTATTTAGGTCGAGTTTTTCTGTTTTGAGTGTGCTTCAAGTTTTTTATGCTGTAAAGAATTAGATAAGAGTAGCTTGAATTTGCATCAAAGAGCTTATTAGTAAGGACAAGATAAGGTAACCAGATAACCAAGTAATAGTTCTAACCTTTTTAGTCTGAAGGCACCATAACCCTATTGACCAAACCAGCCACTAACAGAACTAAATGCTTGCTTTAACAATTCTATTTTGCAGATTTGCATGACCGTACGAGACGTGGTCACGATACCACACATCAGAAAGATTCTAACCAAAAAGCCAGAAATTTGCATGGTTTTCTTACACGTGACATAACTGACAGACACGTGATTCATTGTCATAATCATATCTGCATTGAGCCGCGCAAAAAGTACAGTCCATACCATAATAGTTTCGGTTCAAATTCAAATCTAACGAAATCAATTTCGGTGCCGAGTTTTGCAAGTCAAAATGACAAACTTTTGTGTCCAATAGATGAATCGATTCGGGAATATAACAGTTTGCCAAAACAGAAAAGCAGTCCAAGACATTCTGGAAAAAATGGATATATTGTTGGAAAAAGGTGTCTTCCCGTTCCCACTAGGCGAAATGACACAGATAACTTTTCATTTCTGAAGGCTGAATTTGGGAGTGATCCATCTGTTTTTGATACAGTGCTTACCTCTTTGTACGCCGACAGTTCAAATTCTGGTGTCCAGGATATAATGGAGTATAGGTCCAGTCAGAAAGACACCTGGGGGAAAGACAATTCAAGAAAATGGGCTAGCGATGATGCGTTAGATAGAGGCAGTGGTGTTAAAAAGCAAGTCAACTCTCGTGGTCAGGGTCAAAAGGATTTAAGAGAGTTTGAGGCTGCGAAACCACGTAGCCAGCACGGTGTGACCGTGAGAATGTCTCAGTTGGATAAATCTAAAGACAAGGATGCAAAAGGTCGTGGTTTTGATTACGGTCAGAGAGAGACCCCAAAGGAGTCTATCAGAGGTAAGATATTGCAGTTTTCATCCGGTGATGAGCCAAACCTCAACCGAAACAGGTCTCAATCTGAGCGGAGTTTGGCAGATTCGAATATTAGTGTTGAAGACGAATTTAAACGTCCGGAGGTACAAGTCTTACTACGGAAATACAACCCGCAGTCACATGACTTTTCAGATTTCGATTCTAATGAGGCACTATGGCCACCAGAAACCGAGCCAAAAGCTTGGCGGGAAGCGTATCGTCAAAAGGTTGAATCACATTATAAACGTTTAGCATCTGTGGATCCGTCAGTTGAATCGTCTGGTTATCATAGTGAAGCTCCGCCATCTTCTGATAACAGTAGCCAACATTTGAGTCCTCGACGCTATCAGCTGGGTATTAGTCTAGATGACTGGCAAGCTGTCGATCATGAGCGTTCGATTTCAGTGGAGAAAGATGCCGAGGAGGAACCTTGTGCCCAACAGGTGGCAGTCCAGTCTCATGTTAAGCCATATTTTGGCGATGAGGTGGACCAGGGATTGCCTGGGGCAGAACAAACTGTTCAGTCAAAGGTAAAGCCGCACAATGACAACAGACAGCCGGAGTGGGAAAAATCCAATGTTCAACAGAACTCTGTCCGATCCAAAGTTATGCCTTATAATGATAAAAGTGTGAATGATAGAGAGTGGAATCGGCCTTCGATTACAATGCCGTCCAAAAGTGCCATCCGAAGTTCTAGTCCGTCTTTGAGAGATACTGATCATCTGTCCAAAAGAGATTCTGTGATGAAAGAAATTCGACCGTCCCGTAATCTTCCATCCGATAAAGTACCTTACCAGTTCCCCAGTCCACACAGAAGGCCCGATTCCACTCACCAGGATTCCCCAATTCAGAAAATGGAATATTCCTCTCAAAAACATAGTGCCTTATCAAACATTAAAAGAGATAGGTCACCTAACCGGTCCAAACGTGGACCTGACATTGATAATGATAGCAGTACTGCTGATTATCTCAATCCGAATTCAAGTTACGATTCTCTTGGAATGGACCTGTACCGTTCTCGTATTGCTATGGCGCAGAAAGGAGGTGCCACCGTGAGCGAGTGTAGCGAACGCTCGTCGAGAATTGACCCGCAAACCTACCAGTCCTATACTGCTGGCATCCTGCACTCATCTGAAAAATCTGAGAAGTTCATGAGCATGCAGAAATATTACAGTACCTTGGAGCGTATATCTGAAATTGAGAAAAACGTTCAGAGAGATCGAGCGTTTACGCCAAGTTTGCGTCGAATTAAGTCCAAAAAGACGGAAAAAGCAAAGGAAATGTCGCGCATGAAATTAGATGAGTTGGAAGAGCTTCAGGATCTCTACGGTGATCTTCACGAGGCGCAGAAAAAGGACGGGTTCATGTTTGATCTTGGAAATCTGGAAAATGTGCAGTGGCAGCCGGAGAGGGAATGGGGCTTGATGAGAAAACCTAAGTCTTTGGGAGATTTAGTCAAAGTATATGAGCAAGAATCCGAACCTCTCAATACACGCCTGCTCAAAAAGGACTACTCAGAAAATCCAAATTTCAAGCGTGACTTGTCGTTCATGCGACTTTGTGAGAAGTATAAAAACTTGGACGAAGAGGCTAAGAAGGAGCATTCACTCCAGGAGTTCATCAAGCTTCAGTCGAGTGGTTCGAGGCGGAATTCAAACTCCTCAATCCAAAGTACTCCAGTGTACACTGGAACACACACTGGATCGTATATCGATATCATGGAGAAGCCCAAACCACGCCCTCTATACGGAGCTAATATACCTGATGCACCAGTTGATGACTTTGAAGTGTATGTATCAAGTAAGATGCAGGCCGCTAAGCAAAAGGACCAGCAGCAACCTCTGCATGTGCGGTCAGTCTCTGCACCGCATGATGACGAAGCTGAGAGCGAACCTAAAAATACTTCCCTGCATCATTCCGACTCCTACAAGAGTTCAAAGTTCAAATCTCCGGAAAGAAAGAAGCGTGAATTTAATGTAAATCAACAAGAAGGCAGCGACACTAAAGACGTGAAGGAAAAGAAATCTGAAAGTAGAGAGGATTTGCCGTTTAAAAGTTACCAGAGCCGTCTTTCGCCTTCTTATAGTTACGAAATGCCGCGGGCGAAAGCTAAAGCATATGAAAGTGTTCCAAGTAAAGACTTGCCATTCTCAGATAACCATGACAAAAGTGACTCTTCTGTTTCACCAAGAGATTTTTTTGAACAAAATCATAGTGGTGGGTCACCTCAGATATCACCCAGAGCTGTTGACAATAGCTTCAAATCAGTGTCCCAGCAAAGAGAAACTATCACACCCAATACTAGTGGAAATAACAATGAATCTAAGCGGAATCATTCAAGTTCGCATCGAACCCCTCAACAACCTTATATGTACAGAAGGCCAGTTGAGGAAGTGAGCATTCCAAAGTCTGTGTCACAAACATTTTCCTCACCACCCGATGGTGTGACACCTTCAAAACATGATGGACATGCACCATCTGGTGGGAAAGGCGCTGGCATTCTCAAACCAGCACCGGAGATTAGCAATAGAACAAACCAGTGGAAACAAGAGCCAAAGATAGAGAATCTTGATCTACGCTATCCTTCAGATGGGAGAGATGCTCTAAAGTCGAATGAAGCGCATCCTAAGTTTGTCATTGCGGGTTATACTTCAAGGCAGCCAAACTATTCAACACCGAAACCAGAGAGAGATTTATCTCCGAACAGAAGTTCATCAGGGAAGTCGTTGGATCAAAGTACGTCATCTCCTAAGTCATTTGTTATTTCTTCTTCGCCTGACCACAGCTTATCGCCTCCTAAGCCTGCTTTTGATTCCCGCAATGCCTTGCCAAGCATTTTACAGCCAAACATTGATGACCAGATTGATGCTAATGAGAAGGCAAAGCTGGATGTCGCCTTACGGAAACAGTTCTGGGAGGATTTAGAGAATCAGAAACAGATTGAGAAGGATGAAAGTCCAAATTATCATGAGATTAGAGACAGGAAGATGCAGGAGAGTAAGACGTGGCCAAGGTTAGCACAAGATGATTCTCAGCCGCAGATTTCGAATTTGAGTAAACACAGAAATGGGAACAATAGTGATGATAGCAAGTTGCATGCAATTGGTGGTGATTCAAGAGCCCAAACATCTCAAAATGCCCAGTGGAGAAAGCCATTTGAAGGAAGGGAGTCCGAACTACCTGGTCAGCAGAATGTCAACGCTTCTGTTGGAAGATCACCAGCTTCAATGGTTGCCAATCGGCCAAATCCTGAAGGGAGTTCAAGCCCTAAATCTCAAACTGTATCTCCATATGTCGTGCCGAAGAAAGACTCATCTGGTCCAAGCTACCAGAGGTATGACCCCAATCCTGTAAAGCCACCCCGAGGCAACGTAATGGCAGGGAGAGCTCCTAGCCCAAGGTTTGGAGCGCCTGGAGTGGTTAATGCGTCATTAAACCGTAGAAGCCCAACTTCACGGCCACATCATGTGATACAGAATGCCATTGAAAAGTCACACGATGCTTACTACCAGACTCTTCAACGCGGTAAGCCAGTCAAGGATCAGTATCCGCTTCCCTCCCAACCTGTTGTACCGCCCATTGTAATTACTAACTCTGAACCCCTCATGTCATCCACACCTAATAACCTCTCCCCTCGTGCGAGCACGGATGATATCAACCAGACACAGAACAGCATTGCATCCTTCAGTGTCAAAGACTTTAGGAAATTAGCAGAGAACAATGAATTTGCCCAAGGGAAGTTTGCATCTTACAGAAATCCTAGTTGTGATGGCACCCCATACAACAACGTGGATGTGGGTAGGCGAGATGGTAAACAAGAGCAGATGATGAGAGGTCCACAACGGGGTGTGCAAAATGAACAGGGTGATGGACAAGATCCACATCCACGTTTTCAGCATCGAGCTGCTTCAACGTCGGACGTTTCTGCTCATGACGGATTGAAAAATCCTGATTATGGTCGGTTGAAGAATTGGTCGGGTGTTATGTCGGGTTTGAATGAGAATGATGCAGACGACGAGTATGGAAAATTGAAAAAGTGGAATGCAGCAGATTTGCAACAGTCGATGACGAGCAGCAGTGACACTCTTGTCATAAACGGTAGCAGTCAGGAATTGAGCATTGAGAAACCACCATCTGTCAGACAGATGAAAAACGCGTTTGAAACAAACCGTGACCCAGGAATGAAAAAAGCTCAGTCTGATCCAGATATCCTTAGTAACATAGAGTATAAACCGGACAGATTGAGATCCAAATCCGAACGCCAGTTGAACAATTACAAAAACGATGACATTTCGCAGCCCCGAGTGGCAATGAAGGCGAGGTTTGAGGAAGTGACTCCAAAGTATGCGATGACCCGGACAATATCAGGAGATTTGCATCAGATCAGACAAAAATATGGTGATGATGATGAATTTGATAACTCCCGCATGCAGTTGCCACGAACAGTTTCAGGTGATCTTGCGGATATGCGTCACACATATGGTGATGATGGAACATTTCACAGGGGGCATGTTCAGAATTATAAGTCTGCGCCTGACTTGGGGAAGCTCAGTCCGAGTCATTCTAACTCTTATAAAAATGGTCATAGGGAGCAGAATTATGAGACAGTGTGGCCAAATTGTGTTCCTGACAGCGCAGATATGAATCTGAAACAGCCTTACGAATCTGCTACCACACAAGTCATCACAAAACAGTATCACACTGCCGGAGTCCCGAAAGCCAGACGACCGATATACAATCGTGAGAACAATGCAGTGGCGCCGCCTAGGGATCAGAGGCATCATTATGTGAACGCGTCTAACAAATCCGGGCCTCCAGAAGGTGCTATAGCATTTCAATTCTAATTCAATTGGTGTGGTTTCATTTGCTTCTACGTCAATGTGCTCTACTTTGTGAATGACCATCGGAGACCGCCAACATTTGAAACTTTGTTAAGAACTCAAAATGCTGTAGGGGCCTGATACATTTTCAAGTAACCATTTCAGTTTCATGTTCACATGTTTTTTTCCTTAGTTCTTAATATATATTCTGTATGAAGACGGGAAGGGGATTTCGGCAGACAAAGTGCTGCTTCTCTTTTAATATCTTGTAAAACACAGGATTGACCTTTCACGTGCAAGACTGTATTGCGAAAGTTAAATTGTCCAGAATCTCGTCTCCAATGGTCATTTGCCTGCTTTTGCTTTATCGGCTTTTCGTTGTGTTGTCACCATATTCACAGACCCAGCTTCACGGCTTTGATTTCTTGAAACTACAACTCCATGCTGTAGTTCCTTCCAATCCAAGGACCTTGCATAAATACTGCATACCGAACATGTACAGAGAACCTTACTTGTTTGAACCTTTAATTGAACTTCCTAGTAAAAGTTAAAGACAAAATTTCTCCAGGATATTAACATAGAATAATTTTGGCTCAGATACCCTTACCAGATAAGAGCACTGCTCCCATGATGTCGCGTAGCAGTGCTGCATTTGTTCTTATTTTTGGTTTACGTAGTTCCAATGGAATGGATTTCATCTTTTCCAAGTTTAGGCATGTTTGATATAATGATGTAATACTTCAACTCCAGTAGTTTGACATATTAGAGAATGACATTTTTCAGTCGTCAATTGAAAGTTTATCTTTGCAATCCAATTTCGCAAAGGTTCTCCCTGCGTAAAAAATATCGATTTTGGGATATCCCTTCTCATAGGGAGGGTCAAGCCAAGCTCTTGTGGTCTCTGGTTTAGTTTAAGCACTGCTGAATCTCTTCTTCCTACATCATTATAAAAGTCCTGCAAAACCTAAAACAGTTTCACATCTTGGGACTGTTTAAAATCCATTTTTATTTATAGTTTTGAATGACGGGTGGATCCGGGAGACAGAAAAAGAGGGGGCTCTGCATTTGTCATCAAAATGTCTGATGTGTCTCAAAGTTTCCTTGTCAAATTCAAAGATTTTCATGAATAAGGGGGAGGGGGTGTTCGTCTGGTGCCCCCCACCCTTGGATCTGCCTCAGTGACACAGCATAAAGTGTCCACTCATCCCAGCCCTCATGTCCATTCAAAAGCTGCCATTTATGTCCTTACAATGAGGAGACACGTTGAATAAGATCGTTATCTGAGGTCTCGCAAATAAACCAACAATATCCATAATACCACTGGCCGATCTTGAATACCTCCGGCTGTTGATTGAGACGAAATATTGGAATCAATGCTTTCTGTTTCTCTTGGGGCAGATGAATTTTTCGAACGAGAGCTTTTTTATTGACGAATATTTAGAGTTGGTTTTATGTGATAGTTCCATAATTGCGTTTACTACCGTTGACTAGTTGAATTATTAGAAGCGATACTAGGAACTAGTTGAAATATTGGAACTAGGTCTTTTTAGAAATATTGAAACTTAAATGTATTACATCAATTTTACCGGTCTACATTTGCACAAAGTCAGTCATATCACCACCTTGTTCACCCTCACTTCATTTTGTTTCCATTCATCTTGCTACTGTTGCAGTTCTATATCTTTTTTCAAGTTTTCGTTTTCTCTTTAACTTTGACTTACTTTGCTCCTGATGGGAACTTGGATACTTTGGGATACTTTTTCTACCAAATTCATTGAAGGAATAACACTGCACTGCCGGGTCTCTGTCCTGATAGCAAGACTGGGACGATGGAGCTAAAATGTAGCCCACCTGAGGTAATTTCAGCGTAATTTAGCTGAAGGTTTTGGGCAGCATTGGAGCTCCACCCAACAATCCTGAGTAGTACAGGGACCCAACAGTGCTGTGTTAATTTCAAGTCTACCACACCTTAGATATAGAATTTTATTTGTCTTTAAACTTTTGTGCTTAGGTTTAGGGGTGAAAGAAGGTGGTAGAGGGCCAACAGAATAATTCATCGTTAGCATTTGTGACTCGCTCTACCAAAACTAGGCGCTTGTCGCATCTGAACTTGACAGGTTGATACGGACTTGTTGTTCATTTCCCTATTGTAGACCTTTTGTTGAATGTGACCAAATCAGTTTGTAATAGATTTCACAAAAGGTCTACAATAGGGAAATGAACAACAAGTCCGTATCAACCTGTCAAGTTCAGATGCGACAAGCGCCTAGTTTTGGTAGAGCGGGTCACATTTGTGGTAGATCAGCAGTTGCTTACCATCAGGAATCAACTGAGGTAGAATACGTGACCTAATGTTTTAAGAATGATGTCGATATTTGAGCAGTTACAGACTGTATCACTGATCAAATGCAGACAGAACAATCAATTCCCCAGCAAGGATGTTTTCTGTATTCTCTGATTCATGTGTTCAATGTCTTGAACTGTAATTTACGTATTATTGAGTGTATTTCTGTCGTTTTGCTCACATTCACCTATCAGCTGAGTGGTGGGCCCACGGGCCTCTTTTTATTGTATATTCGTTAGGATAATCTTATCTTTTTCCAGCACCTCCTCTTCGTGTTCAGATCACAACCAAAAACTTCAAGAGGCATCATTCGCGTAAATGTCTTTGATTTCCGCATTCATGCGTTCATTGACACGTTCCGTCTTGATCCATTTAGTACCATGACGACCACTGTTTTATTGTAATGTTTGTATGTATCCATATTAAAGGCGACTTCTCACAAAAAACTGCGGAAAAATAAGTGGTCCTGTCATTTTGAAATCCCGAGAAATTGGCCCTAATTTGTGATTTGGCTGCCCCTCATGTAGTTTTTGTGAGAATTTCCCTTTAAAATGCACTCCTATTAACCGAAGCTAGTGGTTCTAAAAAGAAGGGCAAAAACGAACCTTTAGACCCGAGTTCCAGTTTTCATTGCTGAAAGGATGCTTGATCAAACTCTACTAATGACAAAGGTTTTGACAAAGAGTGGTGTACTGATTTGATTTAGTAAACAAAATTTAATGCAGCTTTGATGCCGCTTTGGCCAGGGGTGCGCAGTACCAAATAGTATCAAACTGTAATGTGTGCTTTATTGGAATACAATGTGTGAAATTTGCTCTATTCCTCATAGAGTGGTCTTGTTTATCTATGTTCTGCCAGTAGATGAGGTAAGCTTGGTAATAGCCTGGTCAGAACCAGAGCTTTGCCAAAGCAGCTCATTCTGTCAGTGTGCATGGTTAGCAGTGCTCGCTGCCAGATACTGTAAACTTAGATTTTTGTCTGTGTTTTTGTTTCGCATTTTTCGTGACTAGGAAACTTGCAAAAAGAAAACACTGCAAGAAAGAAACTCTCATGGCAACTTTGGCGTAGCTTTGATTTTGCATTCTGACCATTATGTGACTTCACAAAAACACGAACTATGGTTAATACAAGCAAAACTACGCTGCTCTGACTGCATGTATCACGAGGGTATAGCATTGTTTTGACACATGACATCAATTTTGTCCCAGTTTTGACGCATACCCTGTTGAAACTCAGTGCCGCCTATTGGGATGCTGAAAGCCATTAGCCACGCATATTTCCTGGTTTACAGTATAGTCTGGTTTGTCAGCATAACTGAGTATACATAGAAGTTGTTCACTTTTCACGCGTCATGTTTTACTTCACCTTCTTCCATCATAGTGGATGAGCACGTTCATTCCTTTGAATCGAATCACACGTGAGCCAAGAAACAGAACACGTGAATATCTTGCAGCCCACACTTTAAGAAATTACTTGTTGCATTGTACTTTGTTCTGTTCACTAGTGAATTTTGAAATCTGATTTTGAAAAGTCGAAGTGAACTTCTATGTGAACTTGGCCTTGGCACTGATTTAAACACTAGTTCACACGTTATGTCCAAATGCTTTTTGTTCACCATCTCATTAAAGGTTCAGTACACCCATTAAACAACAGACCATTACAAGTTCAAAAACATAACCTAACTGTACAAGAGAGAAAAAACAGGCCCGTTGTTTTTGGAACAAACAAGTTTAACATCAGATCACAGCTGATCGAGCAGCACATACAGTAGGCAGGTGACCCTGTACATTGAATGTACAGATGGGTCAAAGAACAAACAGAGGTGTACTGGACCTTTATTACTGCATTCATGTTAAACCATTATTTTCCCTTGATTCCAGGTTGACCTTGAACTCTCTAATTAACATTGGAACTTTTTCATCAGGGCTTTAAAGTGGAAATGTGAAAATTTTGATAACAAACTTCTTTTTTTGGGGGGGGGGGTTATAGATTTGGGTTATTTTGTATACTGCGATTGAAAATGTGATAAGTTCAATATTATATGGGGTGAGCCAAAATAAATCGACTGCCATATTTCCATCAATCTTATATTGTTCTAGAAATATTCTCCATCGATAGGTACTATTAGAGTTTTTGAATTAAGATGTGCTTTACCGTTTTTTCCCCCGCCCTGTATAGCCATTACATCTGCTTCCACTTGCGTCCATTTCTATGTGCTTTTTGAAGTAGCATAAATGTTCTGTCAGTCAGCATAATGACAATATAAAGTTAATCCAAAGAAATGAACAGCATTGTATGTGTAATGACTTTCTTTTAGGGATATGACCTTTACAACATGGTCTATCCGCCAGCTTGAGGTTACGGAAAAGCTGGAAAAACTTCAAATCTTGGATATGTTAAGTTTTACATTACAATGTACCTCAAACTATAAGCATGGCACATTTTCACTTTATGCCCCTAGTCAGAAACTTCAATTGTTAAATCTCGACTTTTGTGAAATTTTGATTCGTCTTAATTAAAATTTGTGCATGTCTATACACAGACGACGAAGAAGACTTCCCACCTCAACAAAACGATCAAAAATCGCCTAGCTCGAGGGCTTACGAGAAATACCTGCATCAGGATCACGTCGACTCTCGTTCGCTCGAGCGCCCTAAATCAAAGAACAAGCCTGCACCTCCGCCAAAAAAACATAAGCCTGTGCCTCCTCCCAAAACCAAATCAGCCGCTGAGCGCCTGGGAATAAAGAGCCCACCCCCGTTTAATCTTAAAGGTATACCGTAGGAGGATGTCTACGTATTAGGAATGCTGCTTGGGCACTCACACCTTGACGTATATACCAACTAATCATCGTCTTTGTAATTACCTTGAATGTTGGGGCAGTACTAAATTGATTTGATGTATCCGTTATGAGACTACTAAAAATTCATTGACAAAAGCGCATTGATGGGTTATCTAAAGCCTCACATTATCAATTTCCGCCACTGACCATTAAAAATGTTTTTCATATTCCATGCAAGTGATTGTCGCTATCCAACTGTGTTGACCCGGCCAGCAGGTCACAGGATATGAAGGTTTTACTGGACTGGGAATGAGGTGGACTATACCAAATTATCAAACTGTAAATTAAGAAAATTGAAGTAGTCTCATCTCAGAATATCTCATGATGGCAAAATGTTCTGTGCCCGTACAACAATGAAATCTTAGCACTGCCCTGACTTTGCATCCTAACATGCTAACCACGGTATTGTCAGTTTCAGCTTAGAGTGTCCACCATTGTGGCGTGCTTTGTAGATTGTTCCGAGTAACCATCTAAGATTGCCAGAATCTTGCTGTTCTCAAATCAACTGCACCATTTTTTCCCCAATTTTAGTTCTCTGGTCGATGGCCTGTTTTTCATTCTCATGAAAGCTGTCAAGAGACGCTCAATTTGGAACAAAAATGGGTTGTTGTGCGATTTCAGAACTCTGGTCTTCTCATATCTTGCTTTATAACAACAAAATAGGGTTGCCTTCCTAACTTGAGTCTGCTTTTGCATCAAATAGTACTAAAGGCCAACTGTAACAGTTGGAAGTTTCACCAAATATTGTTTAATGCTGTCCTCTATCTGTATGATGCCAACACTTCTGGCGAATGGGTTGCCGGTCTTTCTTTCCTAAAACTCTGTTTTGTTTCTATCCTAAACTCACATTTTAAGATGGTTTGCCTTGTTGAATTGTCGTGGAAAAGTAACGTGCTGATATTTGTGATGAATGTATCTTGGTTTAAGTCGGTTAAATCTAGGCTAAATTTTTTGATGTGAAGTTAAAGTTGTTGTGGTAAAAAGTGTGTCTAATTGTGGCATCTGTAACTTTGGCGAGGGGTCTTACAAGCATTTTGAAACTTTGGAATTGTTTGGATGTTTATATTACAAAAACGTCTGACCCCTCATGCAGTGTTTCAGTTAGTTAAGCTGGTCACATTGCTTTGTCAGTAACTGCTTCTATATTCATTCATTTAACATTGTGCTATACTACTTGTGTTTTTGGCAAACTTGTGTCTGCTTTTATGGTAATGGGGATGCCTGCTATAACTGTCCAGTTTAGTTGCTTTCTCTGTCTGCCTCCGCTAATGTCTATGTTTGGCTAATAAAAGCAAGTTACTCATAACAGAACTGTTTTAGAAGACATATCCTGACCATGGTGTTTCATTTGTTACACTTAGAAAAGGTTTTTCAATAGACTACTCCCTGCTGGTTAGAAGTAACAGATGCTTTGAGGTATTACTTTCTTACTTACTTAACTACAACATGATGGGTTTTTTTAGTCTTAGCCAGAATATAATAAGTTTTGTTTATTCAATTATCATGCTCTGCTTTGTAATATCTTCAAGTTTTACGTTATCACTTCTCAGTGTTGGTAAAAAAGATATCATTTTAATGCAAGGACAGTTTATTGTAATATTTCAAATATATCCAAGCTCCAATAACTGATTGCTACAAATTTTGATTATTTTCTAGATAAAGTTTATCGAAATGTTTTTTTCTAATTTCTGATAATATTTCTTCATGTGTTCCCATAAGTCACCATCCATAGTCATCATTGGTTCGTTTTCTGACCGTCTAATCTCATCTTTAGCGAGTCAAAGGCACCATCACTCAACATCGGACCTCCCAAGCCATAAGAGTCCGGTTGGCACGTTAGAGCGTCATCATTCTTCAACGCTTGATAGGCGACGCCGAGATGAAGAGGAGGCTAGGAGGAAGGAATATTTGGTAAGATTTTGATGGTGTCCTCTGGCGAATCGCTTTATTCTATCAGCTGTTAAAATCAAAAGATGTTTAAAACTATTTGTCAGGTGTGACTCCCATTTCAGTTTGTTGTCATTGACCATGATAGGTCTCTGTAACTTCCTTTACACATAAGTTAGACAGATCTCCAACGATTAACGTCAGTGCTAGTTACCACTTCATGTGTCGTCTTGTCGACTAATATTGGCCACATGTGGGTAGATTGTGTCTAAGTTTTCAATCTGAGATATTCTTCATTTGAAATGTTTATTTTTCAGCGCCAGATTACGGAGGAAGAAAAAAGAAAACGAGCTGAAGAGGAATATGCGAGAAATGAAGCGAGGAAACACTCTGACTTTTTCAGGTATGTCTTAAATGATTGCATTGTCACTGTCCCATAAGGGATGGAGAGCCATAGGTAAGCAAACGAGCCCATGGTCACACAATGATGTGTCATTTAAGGTGTCAAACCCATGACGTTTTGAACTTACGAATCTAGACCACGCCGCTCCTGAATCTGTTATATGATCTGTATACTTGTCTTCCTCTAGTGCCAAGCAGAAGTCGCCAATCCCCATCGACCGGTTCGGTGAGGACCTTGAGAACATGGCCCCGATGCACGTCCCCAAGTTTGATAAGAAACATCGTCCAACAGAGATCAAGGGCAAAGCGAAGGCATTGTATTCATTCAAGTCACAGAGTCAAAAGTAAGTCTTTTTCTTCAGCGTAGGATGTGACCTTTAGTGTGTATTCTTACTTTCTGTATACTGGGTAAGAGCGTGTCACCCCTGGTGGGGTCAGGCAAAACGTTCAAGGCAGTTCTGAGTTTGGGCCTGTTGGGACCAGAATCTTGTGTCCAGCTGGGATTTTGTAGAGGGGAGTTCAAGTTTTGTGCTCAATCTTTACAAGAGACTTGTTGACATTGTCCTTAATCCCCTGTGTAATGCCGAGGACAAAAAGACCTGGTCGAAAGATCAGACCACCCAGGCCAAACTAAGAGGCATGAAGCTGACCCAAGGGCTACTGCTGACATTGACTGATTTAAGAACTTATCCTGTCATTGAACAGTTACAAGATGGAAGATGATTGTTGAAATGAGACTTTCTTTGTTTCAGGGAGTTGTCTTTTAGAAAAGGTGACGTAATCTATCTGACACGTCAGGTCGATAAAAACTGGTACGAAGGTGAACATCATGGACACAGGGGCATCTTCCCTGTCAACTACGTGGAGGTATGTATGTCGGGGAACAAGATAGAGAAAGATTACTCAGTGTCTTCTATTTTGGTTAAAACTACTGTCCCAGTCCTGTCAATGTCTGGGAATAATGTTGATTAGTACAAACGAGTGTAGCTTTGAGATTGGTTAATTCTGTCACCAGCCATTCCCTTTTACCTTTAACACAGGTTCTTTGGGCTAATTGCCAGGACTGATTGCCCTGGTCAGAGGTTCACGCTATCACCAGTACGTTCAACTGGGTACCAGATCCAAACATTGTCTCTTCTTCTTTGCTACTCTGTTCTTATCTTATACATGTGTTTTGTTGCTTCCTTCAGATCACAAAAACTTTGGAAGAGGCGCGAGCGATCGCACTGAGTCAAGAAGGTACAGCGAAGATCAAATATACGTTCAAGAAACAGTCTCCTGTGGAATTATCTGCTAAAAAGGTAAAGGAAGTCTTGTCCTCAATAGGTCTGTGCACAGTTCTGGAAAGGGATTTAGCAACTTTTAGTTACCATCAATTAAGTTTAACAACATGCTGTGATATCTTGGGTTTTCACTTAAAAGTCCTTGATGTTGTTCTGACAGTGATAGAATCTGGTCAATAATTGCATTGATGTGGCAACAGGACAGGTCTGCAAGTTATGCTGGCTGACTTAGTGCACATGGACTATAAGTGGTAACCCCAGCTACTTTACTTCCTAGTATTAAGTCTGCAGCATTCTGTAGATGTGATTTGCAAAAGTTTAACGCCAAATTTCAATTCCAGGGTGCTATCGCGACATTGATACGAAGAGTCGACGAAAACTGGTATGAGGCGAAGGTGGACGGTATCCAAGGTATTATACCCATCTCGTACCTCGACATCCAGAGAGAGCCGGATACGCCCTTTATTACGCCAGCGCCATCTGTAGTCCAATCAGCTGCACCGTCTGCCTTCAATACGCCTGGACCTGGTAAGTCTGCCAAGTTTTTGAATAGATACTGTATCACCCCATTGCCGAAGTTTTGTTGATATTCACTGAAGTTCTTCCCAAGAAGTAGAAAGCCTCTAGAGTAATATTTTGAATGTAGCGCACCGTTTTAAAGCCAAAACTAGGAACTTTTGCCTGTCATGTCATTACATTCACATTTCTTTGACTAAAATTCTAATATTTCCAGGTACCCCTGTGCGGCCTATGTCTCCCCTTTATCCCGATCAGATGATGTCCCCAAGCCAAAATCGGGAAAATTACTTTGACTTCCAAGATTATAGTCCACGACAAGATCGCCGACAACGGTACGACTCTTCGTCAAAGGATGGTGACTATAATCAAACTTTGGACTCATTTATTGACACTTTAGATAAGCGGGATAGCACTAGTCATCGGCAAGATCACAGCCCGACGAAACGCGACGGGCACAGAAACGTTTCACAGGATTATAATCCACGGTTGGATGCCGCAAGTGCTATGATTGAGACTTATAAACTTCAACAGAAGGAAAAGGAATCGAGGCCGGCGTATGACAGGACCTTGTCGTTGGACAGACGATCGATGGGTCGTGATGGTTATTACAGAGACAAGGAGGGGCCTCCCCCACCTCAACCAAAACATGAGCAGCCTTTAAAACCGTAAGTTTTACTATAAAATTATTTAAGTGTTTTCTATCAGAACTGTTAGTTTAATTCACAATACAATTGCTTAATTTTCAAATATTTCTTAACATTTCGTGATTTCAACTTCAGCCAGTTAGACAGATCTTGACCTAGTTTATTCTCTTCTCTCAGGTATCGAGCGGTGTTTGCATACGGGCCTCAGAATCAAGATGAATTAGACTTACGCGAAGGCGACAGTGTGTATGTATTGGAGCGGTGTGATGACGGATGGTTTGTTGGTACTAATGCAAGGACAGGACAGTTTGGAACTTTCCCCGGGAACTATGTACAGCCTGTGTGTAAGTACATCATAGAGACAAGTGCTCTGCCCTTGCACAAAACAATGTAGAACACATTTTCAACAAAACCTAAGCAATGGTTAACATTGAAATATAAACTAAACGCCTCATAATCATGTGCAAATCTCTTCTTGTGCAAACCAAATGTCTAGTTTCTCAATATAAACTGTCAGTAACGCATTGCTTTGGAACTAGCAGTGATTACAGCACTGAGCTAAGGGTCACATCCGAATTAGCTAAATCCGTCGAGAAAATACCTTGTGACATCTTTTTTTGCAATTTTCTTGCAGGACACACGTCTGCTGTTAATGGAATCGAGTCATAAAGCAGGGACAAGTGCAAAAGCCTACGACACAAAACGGAGCTACAGGTGCCCGAAAGTAAACTTCCATAGCCATGAGTTGTTTGTCACATGAGGGTTTGTGTTGTCACAGGCCACTTGACTGTTCGATTTGGTCAGACGCAATTGGAAGTACTTTCTGGGCGAACCTGTGTTCAAAATTCAGGTAGTGATCTGGATAAAGGAGTTCAATGTAAAGACAGCCATCATCTATTCCTGTAAACCCTTAAATGCAAACTCTCAATTCTAATAATTATGTTAACCATTAAATTTATGCTGCAAATACAGCCATTTTGTCTAACGCTTTTGAAAATGAGCCAGTTCACAAACAAAAAGCACTGGAGGCTTCACGGTTTGCAATATGATTGGTAGTAGATGTGAAAGGCTATCCTAACCTCCGATCTCTCAGTGCTGTCATGATGAACCATCATGCAGAGTTGTCATCCAGACGCCGTTGAAAATAACAGAGTTAGATTTTGAAAATGAAAGTAGCGACGGACGTGGTGTTATGCGTTGCTGGCATGTGTCACAGGTTATGTAATAATAAGTCACTGGTGCTTTAATTATTGTAAATTATGTATTTTTTCTAATTCAACGAGTACTTGTTGACCCTAGGGTCATTTGCCTAGATTGTTTTGGGAGACCAGAATATAGAAAATGAGATTTTGAACAGCAGACGCATTGAAATTAAAGCAAGGTATCTTATGTTCAGAACCCAAGTTCTTAGTTTGTAAGGACACTTTTCAGTTGCAATGATACTATACTGTGCATACTATAGCCATATTGAACTAGGCATTTCCGGCACAGTCATGTACATTTACATTTATCACATGTATAGGAGTTTATCATGTATGCAGTGTACAGTTATTCTTAAGTTTGTTTATGTTAAAAAGTTAAGTGGTAAAAACTTCCATCCTGGTGCGAGAGGGCTGCTTCACCCTGAAGTTCAATTCTGGTCAAGATCGTAAAAAGCTCTTGAACCACGATCGTACCTCAGATCAGAAGTTATTAGTTTAAGGGGTTTTAACATGTGTGATGAAAATTTCAGATAGTATTAGTCTTAGAGGTATTGAGATTAATTAACGGCAGGTAAATGCACACTTAGTTACAGTATTCATTTACCTTTTAAACATTATTTTTCAGTATTTCTACAAAATCAGGTTGGAGTGGTCTAAATTGGAAAAGAAATTTTGTTAATTTATTCTTGAAGTATCAAAGTGTACTGTAAAGTTGAACATAGGCCATCATAGCTCATGACGTAATTACCCATTTCCGAAAACAAAATTGACCTCAACTAACCCCAAAATCGATCATTCTCATTGGCTCTTTTCTGATGAGCATGCCATGGATACAGAATTCAGCACTTTTGATTGGACAATCCACCTACTTTTTTGCTTTCGGAAATCCCTGAAATGTGATCAAGGTTTTTTTTTATACTGAATTGACCCGATCATGGTCTTGTGGTTGGGACATCGCAGAATCTCTCCGTGCAACTTAGTAATAATGATAAGGATGATTTGATGCGCGTTTTGATGTTAAACTACAATTTGTGTAACAGAGTTCAATATTGGGTGAATTTTTAACTTCTTCAAGTGGATTTAAGGAAAAAACTTTCAGCCCTCATGGCCATTTCCTGCCTCAAATTTAGTAATAGTATTGATATATTGGCTGCGTGCACTTATATTCTGCAGACGTCAACCTGTTTGTAAATTGCAGATTTGTGATAAAAGGATGCCTTGTCTTCTAACCAATGAATGTACAGAAATGATCTGTTAATGCTTTAGCTAGGTCCTTAGTAGTTCAGTAGTATTTATGAAGAGTTTATGCTAGATTGCATTCTAGAACAAACGATCTGTATATAGCTATTAATTATTATTGATAAGGGAGTCTGTCTCAAAACAGCAAGTTCAAACATGATCAAAATGAGTGGCAGTGTGCAGATCTTATTTTTGAGTAAATGGAAGAAAGCAGCATCAAAATAGCTTCATTTTTTTACCAAACTCTCCATCTCCTCATTCTGAACTTTACAAAGCAGGCATGATCTTAAGGTGAGGAAATGTGAGGTTGCAGATAGAATATGCAACTCAAATGCATCAAAATGCTCTTTGTGACACATTTTGCCAGCACAGGTCACCAATGTAATTACATTGGATATTGATTGGTTACCTGAACATGTTTTTAAATCCACCATGCTCCCATCTATACAATGATCATTGAATCAAATACCAAATCAGCCTTGGAAATATGATGCCTTGGAGTGGACCTTATATTCCTCTGATGCGTTGTCTCAGGATTCTATAGACGTTTATAGGCTGATGAGTCATTTCAAATGAAGGAAAATGTTTGAAATTGCTGCAAAATACCAAAATATAGAAGAGGGTATTTTGAGCTGGATTTAGAAAGCACATGATGTACAATTGAATCATTCATCCATGACTCTGGTGTGCGGTTCAAGGCAACACAACTTGTGGACTCAAAAATGTGGACAAATTCTATTCTGTTCTCTATTCATCTCAGTGTTAATTTTCCTTGACAGAAACTATGGTTCGAAGCGTTGAGTTAAACATAATAAATTATCAAACTATGTATTAACATTGAGTCTATGAATGGTTCGCTGCTAGTCATCATTTTGCATTTGAAACTGCAGTTGTAAGCTCTTGACTCAGCTGTTTGTGGCGAGGATTAGGTAATTGTACATCATGTATCTTAAAATCTTCCTGAATCACCTCTTTTTCAGAGAGCTGAGGTTTGTTCTTGTAGTTAAAAGCTTTTGCATGAAATAAATTTGCATAATAAACATCTATGAGTAGAAATACTAAGTTGTTTTGATTTTTTATGAAGTCAATTTGTCATTTATTCACTTTGAGGTACCGTTATGAGTTTTTGCATGTAATTTACATATATATATATCAATACCCACATTTCGTACAATGGAGAATCACAGCTTGTTGAAGATAACTGTGGTATTTATACATAGTATTGAAGGACTCCACATTGATGCTACCACCTGTCACCACTTGGACATTGTTGACATGGACAGTTCAATTAACACTTGCTACTGCAGGGATTTAAAAAATCTTTATTACTCCTGCATGGCCCACACCAGTCTTATAGCGGTTGGCCTGGATACCAACTTGGCTCATTAAGAATTTCATTGTGTAATAGGGCCGATGATGCCCTGTCTTTGGGGCGGGGTCTTTATTAACTTGAAAACTGTGCTGTCAACTCATTTATGAAGTGACCAACCTGGAACATAAAAGGACTGGTAAACAATACAACTGAGGGAAAAGTTAGCAGTAGGCCTACAGATCGCTGCAGGCCAATATGCATTGTACATGCTGGTAACAACCGGGTGTGGTACTGAAATGGTTTACTGCATGTGCCTTTCCCTTGGCTGCTCAATGTTTTTCTGCTGCCTGACTTGAAGATTCCCCTCCCTCCCTGTGAATATTGAATATATGAATATTCAATATTAGTTGTCTCTCAATGACCAGCTAGATATCCTCTCTAGATGTCATGGCCTGTTGTGCCTCCACTGCCTGAATCTCCATATCCCTGGATGCCATGGCCTACCATTCTTCCATTTATCTCAATGCGCCCCTGCATGCCATGGCCGCCCTGCCAACCTAGCTAAGGGCCATCAATCTCCATGTCCCCGCAAGCCATGGTCAGCCATCCTTAGGGCCATCCCGCCTCCAGTGTCCAATCTCAATGTCCCTGGATGCCATGGTCGGCCAGCGAAGGACCATCCTTCCAGTGTCTCAATGCGCCCCTGCATGCCATGGCCGCCCTGCCAACAATCTCAACTGAGGGCCATCAATCTCCATGTCCCCGCAAGCCATGGTCAGCCATCCTAAGGGCCATCCCGCCTCCAGTGTCCAATCTCAATGTCCCTGGATGCCATGGTCGGCCAGCGAAGGGCCATCCCTCCAGTGTCTCAGTCTCATTCTCCATGTCCCTGAACTGAAATCCTTCCAGTGTCTCAATCTCCCTGGGTCATATTAATACCAGGGTTCAAATCCCTGTATGAAGAGTATAACCAGTCTGGTTACTCCAAGGTGTGACCAAAAGTAGACAAATGAACCGAAGACCGACGACAAAACGGATTCCCGGTATGACTGGAATAATTTGGACGCGTTTACAATAAGCAAATACATTGTAGACTAGTTGTACAGATCTATAGTGTAAATGATGTATACATTATATACGGGCTATCCGCAATACCAGTATGGGTGTTTCCGTTATGTAACTAAGCGTGTGTAATTTTCTGTGCATCGTGAATCATTGTACACAGTTCTATAGTGCATTCAGACTTCAGTACAGTACAGGGCAGTGAAGACCCCTCTCTTTTCGTTTAACCGTTTGACAGTGACCTCCCGAATTCCACCAGGTTTATAGACCATTCTATACTGTTTCTTTATCCAATCAACTACAAAAATGGCAAGCCAAAATGTAGCCGGGATAAAAGTGGATGACGAAGTCGTTACGAAGTTTACCAAGGAAGGCAGAATGAAAAATGCTCCCTACAAATGTCTGTGCATGAAGTTCAATGATGATAAGGAATGTGCCTTGGTGGTGTTAGACGAGACCAACCATGTACTCAAAGAGGCGGAGGATAGTATCCCAGACCTTGATGATTATGACGCGAGATTACCCTACGAGAAGAAATTGTTCGATGATTTTGTCAAGAAAATTATGAGTGATTGTCCAGATAGTGTCAGATTTTTCACGTGGGACTTCTACTTCAAGAGCACAAGTGGAACTTGCAAGACCAAACTTGGCCTTATAGCCTGGTGAGTATAGGTCCCATACTGGTAGTAAACGCTGGCCAGCATGGCCAGGGTCAAACTTGAGTGATCGATAACCCACGCCGCACCCCAGCCGACTTTGCTAAACTATGAATGATTTTGACGAAGACAGACCAGAACCCAAACTACACTGAATGTGCACACTCGGAACACGTCGGAAGGCATAAGCCAACTTCAGACAATGTGCTAATGCTCTTGGCCACTCTAAACCTTTGTTCCAGGTGTTTCACTCGGTGCCCAGATAAACTTCTTCGTTAAGCTCCGTGATGTCGCTACCAGTACTTATCAATATACCAATACCACCATACCAGTACCGGCAAGCTCTATGCGTTATCAGTCTGTTTTGGGCTCTGGTCTGTCTTTGTCGAAACTGCCTAGTTAACCTACCTTGCTTAAACCAGGTACACCCTTGCAACAGATAGTAATGTTCCAATTTTCAAACTCCTAGCTTACATGTATAGTGTGACTCTGTTCTTGGATTTCTCCTATGGACCGTGCTAAAGTGGCGTGCAAGAAGGTTGCAAGATTTTTGCATCTGAGTCGCATCCACAAAGGTTGGTGTTCAGGAATTTTTGTGGTCTTCGTAATGTCGACAATAGTTACATGTACATGTAGATGGACAACAGTCTGCTCTATACATGTACATGTAGATGGGCAACAGTCTGCTCTATACATGTACATGTAGATTGGCAACAGTCTGATCTATACATGTACATGTAGATGGACAACAGTCTGCTCTACTCATGTACATGTAGATGGACAACAGTCTGCTCTATACATGTGCATGTAAGTCTATTTGAGATACAAGTAAACTTGATCTTTGGATAATCAGTTTAAATTCGTTTATCTTCAGGATCCCAGAATATACCAAGGGTAGGGGAAAGTTGTGCGGTGCTTCTGCAAAACCCGAAATTGAACATAGGATCGATCTCAAGGCTAGCGTTACGGTAAACGACGCAGATGATATGGATTACATGGACTTGGCCAAATCTCTTACGCTTGGATTCAAGAATTAAACGAATCGATATCATTACATTTCATCCTGTCGACAACAAGAAGGCCAAGTAGGACACTGTCAATGATGATGTGACATTAGAAGTTTTAAAAATGCTAGTGCAAGAAATGATGAATTTTTTGTGAAATTTGAGTTTGTACCATTGAAATGTACATATATGTACTGTTCCATTCTCCTAGTTTGGTGTCAATTACACTTAAGGTCAACATGGCCGATAGCCAAGGTGAAGCATTGAACATGGCTGTCCTAATGCATTTTCCATTAGCCGTGGTTTTGCCCATTCCCTCTAAATGAAAAAAATGGCACTTGACGAACTTCGTGCACAAGTAATAGTACATGTATCTTATAAATGATATTTGATGGAATTATATTCATTCCCATGACAAGGCTATGCCAAGTCAGTATTTTGGAATTCCGTAGTGGAGTTTTGACCAATACTAAATATCTGGCTTTGCAAAGTCCTCTGATTCAAATGCAAGGGCAAGAGCGGTTGATGGACACCTGTGGCTATGTTGAGCAACACTGTCAAATCAGCTGATTTTTAAAGATGTCCTCGCCAATACCGATGTGCGCTTTTTTGGTGTGCTGAATTAGTCCAAAAACATGTAATAGTAATTTGAATTTTCGTCTCTGAGATGCTCATTGTTTTATTTCATTGTCTTTGTGCTATTCCTTGCTGTTCATTACCGTAACTGGAAAATGAGGATGACTGAGTAAATGTGTCAATGCGACCTAGAGTAGCCCTACATGTAAAGGCCAGGTGATAGTTGGTCAAAGGTCTGTTGGAATAGATTTGCCTCTTTAGAAACATCTGCTCTTGGGCTGTTATTGAGCCGACTGTTGTACAACGAGAGTCCACTACTTGTGTACATGCTAATCCCATTTGGTCAGTTTATATTCATTTTCGTCACTTTTAATTTCAATAGCGTAATTTTACGTGATCGGGTTGGGCACAGTTATATTTTGACCAAAAGGTTTGAATGGACCAAAAGCATAAAAATGTGATCTGCAGCCCAACGCAATGCTTCTCGTAGTCCTTTTTTTACAGCACTGTCAGCTGCCCTACAATATAACCTTCAGTACTCTAACTGTCCGTGATTTTGTCTTCAGTTCTAACTGAATCTCTGTCGTCTGTCATATCTGTGGTTGTACAATGAACAGTGTACATGTCGGGGCTTCTTCTTATAGAAACCTGGTCAAAAGCACTGATTAACAGATAATTATATTCTGTCTGAAAATGTAATGTACATATGACCGATAAAATGTCTTTCGCGAAAAACAAAATGATTTTTTTACAATTGCTCACTACATTGTAACTACTTGTAGCCTCTTTTGATGTACTATTGTAATAAATAAGGGAATTCGAAGAGTCGAGTTTTTGTTGTTGTGTGACATTGAAGCAGAGAATGCATTCAAAATGTTGCAAAAACTTGACTTTAAGGACAAGTCAGAGAATACAATTACGACAATGACAAAGTACTTTTATAGACAGAGGACAGCTCTGGGATTCATCCCAAAATGTGTGCAAACATTTGACCAACTGGTGCCATACTATTATTCTGATAGAAAGCATAGTATTATTTGTTACAATCTGAAGTTGAAATGTCGCTGTTGACTAGACTGCTGCATTTTTAGGTGAACATTATCAAAAAGCTGAGTGTTGCCAATACAATAGTGAGTGAAATAGGTCACAAACACCCCTCCATTGTAAAAGCATTCCCCATATTCTGTCCACGGGACATGTTGAAGTTTAGGGCAGTGCATACAATGGAATAAATACAAATAGATCTTCCTATGATAAACCATGAGTCGGGCATCTAAAAATATCTAGGCATACAATAGACCCCACGACATGCCCTGCAAGCTGTTGCCCATAAATGGTGAATAAAATTCAGCTTTAGTAAACGAGCATACGAATAAGGATTCACCATGCTGACCTATTTGGAACACTGGGATCCTCTTCTGGTTGAATTCACCTGCCCAATTTACTGTCTGCTTACTAGAAGAGTTTTAGGAATTCATTGTCGGATTTCTCTGTATAGATTTAGAGTAACAGTGAACAGATACCACCATGCTTTACCTTACATGTCATTTTGAGACCAGAAGCCACCTTGACATTTATGCTGGCCTGCAGTATATGGCCTTTTAAGGAAAGTAATGCAAATTGGGGTGAAATTATAAATTGATTAGATGATTGAGTGTTCAGTGTGGCCCAAGTGTCCGACGTGACTTGCAGCATCTGAACTGACTTGTCTGCCAGTTTATCAACAGAGTGTTACATTTTGAATTGAAGTACATGTATTTAGAAGTGCAGTCCTCAATAGAGAGGTTTCACATTATAGAGGCCAGATTGAATATGAATGACTAATTTGGAATCGGGTGTCCTTAGTAGAGGGGTTGTCCTGCAAACAGGTGTCCATTAATGTAAGTCAGCTGCTATTGGTGCCTGAACTTGGATGACTAAAATACTGTAGACCCTTTTCACAGCCCTTCATTTTAGGGAAAATATCAACTTTAGATTTCTATACCATTGATTATATCTATTGGCCAGAAATCTTCGTGCCGTTGATGTACATGTATTTCTAACCAGGATAGCCCCACAACTGTCCTTATTACAGCCATTACAGGGAAATACTCCTGTTATGTTCATTCAGGCCATTTACCAAAATTCCTGCATGTACATGTGTGTACTAAAAGGCTCAATTGGTTCGATGTCTTACATGAAATTGGATAATACTTTGGACGCTGTACAGAGTATGCCAACACATAATGCTGCCAATCATAGATTCAATCAGGCTTAGGCCTACTGAGCTTTAATGCAATGATCATAGATGACATGACATTACAATGCTCATGACTCAATTAGCCCACTTCCAAAGTACCATATATGGGCAATACCTATCAGTGTGACCATTCTTTCATGGACAAGGGTGCAGATTTTATATCCATCCATCCTTCTATCCATCTGCGGAAAAATTGGTCGTTTTGTAACCGTAAGACTGAGGCACTTCAAATCTGAAGGTTTGAAGATCAGTGACTGCACCTATATTTATTCAGAGGGTACAAGGAAGGCCTCCTATATTAAACAGCTGACCGAACAAGCCCCTGACCTGAGCCTGCCACTGGTGAAACTCTCGTCCACCGTCGTTGATCACATCAGAGAATCATATCTACTGTCGTTTGTGTGAGAAGATGGCTTGTGGCTGTGCTGAACCTGTTTTACAACTAAAGCAAGTCATTAATTATCTCTATCAAATTCCCTTAGTTTGATACTGGCATGAAAACCAGTGTGAAATTGGCTTAGGCGACAGTGGCGCTGTCTCGCGGCAGAAAATAGAACTGAAATCTTCGTCCAAAACTCTCAGTTCCACTTTCTACCGCTAGATAGCACTACTGTCGCCTAAGTCGCTTTCCTATGAAATCGAGCATGTCTTTAGCCCTTTTGCATGAATATACTTTTTGGTATTGCCAATGACATAAGACACAGGGTGGGCCCTTTAGCTGTATTTGCATGTACTAGTCTTGCAAATAACCTCGACAGATCTACCATTTTTATTCATTTTCTTCATGTCTTGGACAAATATTTTATAACTTTTGATGACGGCTGTGATGATGGACTGGAACCGAGGCCTACCTCCAAGTAATTGCGGTAAGACTTTTTGATAGTGGAACCTACCTCAGCAAACATCTCTCTATTAAGAACACTAGATTTAGTCCCAAAGTTGTAGTTTCATAGTGACGATGTCACAACCTCCTCAACACCAGCTTGAGCACGGGCTAACCACAGGTTGTGACATTGTCCCTATCAACCTTTTTGCAGCATGGTGAACAGAGAGGGCTAGTTATTCAGTATATGCATTCTGGGGGGGGGGGGGCAAGATTGAATTTCGCCTTGGACATTGTCAGACAGCTAGGCCATAATCACCGGTTGTGACATTGTCCCCTTGGTATATACTCTGCAAATCTTGACGTCACACCCCAAAACGAATCCGAATCAGATTCATTAGTGTCCATTACAGGTTGTGACATTGTCCCAGTCATGCCATCAGATCAGATCAAACTTTAAAGTGGTCAAATTCAAAGGCACCATAATGCATGAACAATACAGGACCACATTTTCCAGCCGTGAGAGAAACAACTCTATTAAGGTGACATCTCTGCAGATTCTTGAAATGCTTTTTTTAGAGCATTACTAGTTGATTTAGAAGATAGCATTTCTTCTGCTTATTTACGTAGTTTCTTCTGCAGCTCTAATCTGACAATGTAACGCCATAAACACCAAAGCAAACAAAATGACACTTGCATAGTTTGCAATTTTATTCTCAATTGAAATTGACAACATGACAGGTTGTAGACCTAAATGGTCCTCCACATTGGAGGCAGCAAAATGACGTCAGGGTTAGTTCACTACAATCACCACTTATTTTAGTTCACCAACTGGCACACAGAGACATTAAGCTGGCAAAGATAAATGGATTTGCATTAAGTGTTTCAGCTGAGCGCATGGCCCTTGTATTGGGCTCTTGTTGGTATTACCAATGACATACGGCCCATGCTCCAGCTGGTGTTGAGCAGGTTGTGAAATCGTCCTTTGGAGGGAAGTGAAGGCCTTGGTCCCCTCTGATACAGTAGAACAGCTCCGAAGTGCTAGTAAATAATGTTGGAGTGCTAAATTATAATAATTAGCTCAACATGCCCCATTTACACTCCGGACGCAATGAACAGGCCTCGTCTTGACGCCTGGTGAATAGAGGAAGGACAATCAGGATGTCGAAAACAGACTGTATTGGTGTCATTAGCCCTATCATGGCTCTGGAGTGGCGTACAGCAATGGATTGGGGAACAACAATATAGGACTACAGTAGAACCGCTCGCGACTATTTTTCCTGAACCTTTCGAGCAGTAAAGTGTACATACAAATGTACAATTAACAATGTACTGCCCGAAAAGTTTAGGGAAAAAAAATTCGCGAAACGCTCTATCAAGGACATTCTTGGGGCTGACAACTGCTATTCTAGAGGTGTCCTGATTAGAGAGGTCAAATTGAATGGAAACTACAACTTTGGGACTAAACTTATGATGATGCTGTTACTTCCATGAACCCCCTACTTTGGATGCCCCAACTTTCACAGGATGATTTGGGAGCGAGGCCCAGTAGCGACACCCCGAAATTCGTCGGAGGGATGATACGGCTATGATGGAAATACATGCCGAGTTTACTTTTAGATGAAAACAACATGGCGATCGCAAGTCGAAAATTTCCAATTTCAGGATAATAAATGCGCAATTTCGTGATCAAAGGTATCTGTTTTTGCTATATTCGTTTGTTCTTCGTCTTCATTAGTAACTAAGGATTTATTTGGTGTATTAGATTCTCTTGTTAATGCATTATTTACGATTCTAACACGATGAAAAGATGCGCGAGTGCCTTTTCTCCTTTTTCCTTATCCTGCCACAATTGACAATATTATAATGCAGGGTGGTCAAGAAAAAATGCAACCGGATACTTCCACTACCAGGGGGTTAGAACTATTGATACCAGTGGATGGGGAATCATTCTAGAAGAAGAATGACACCAAGATCGACCGATTTTGTTCTGTAGTTTTTGTTGTAGAGACGTTTTTGTGAAGCAAGGTTGGGAGTCCCTTGCCCTTGGCCAGGTTCAATCACTTCTGTTGTAGGTTACAAACATCTCAGTGTAGTGGTGTGCTGAGGCCTGGCCATGCTAATACGACCTTTACTCAGTTGTAAATGGTCACTAGGTCGAGGAACGTTGTCGACATCGTTCATCTCATAACATTTAATCCAACTAGGCCTACCTACTTACTAAGTTCAATTTACCGGCAGAGTTCGATTTTTCCTATGCGCGTCAGTAATGTGGGTCAGTTATGCGCCAACAGTACCATCATCATATCGGGGATCAAAGTTCTGAAGTATTAATGGTCTGACTAATCAGAACGTCTTTAGCATTCAGCTTTAAAGATGGTGGGGTAGTATGTCATCTTGGTCTGGTGGGAAATCGTCCTGAGCTTCACTGGCTTTCACTCGGCACCTAGTCCTACTGAGCTTAAATATTGAAATTGATCTGTGCGAGTGGAGGAGCATACAACTAACCCAGGTAGTCAAGGATGGTGGGAAATGTAAAAAATCAATTTAAGTCTGGTAATGGGCAGTTGACTTGGACATAAAATCCCAATTTGATGTTGCGGCAGTGACAGTTTTCAGTAAATGTGATCAACATGATCATGAGATGATGTGAGGCATAAAAATTACTTGTATGCCTCTGAACTTGATCTAGGCCTTCTAATCACAGAAAGGCTGTGGGCATACGTGTTACTGTCTCATGATAATAACTTCTATTACCCGGTAGTTGTTGATGTTAGATGTCTGTAAATTATCCAAGCGTTGGACTAAAGTTAGTATCTTTTTGAAAGAGTATGAAGATGCAGATATGTGAAAGTCATGTTGTTCCTGCCTACTGGGAGCAATCCGGTTTTCCTTGGCTACCAGGTTATTCACAGTCTCTTCGAGTAGCTATACTGAAAGAAACAGGTCAAAAGAGGGCTTCCCGTTACATTGTACATACATGTGCTAGGCCGCATGCATGCTAAAAATAACGAATAATACGTTTTTCACTATCTGAGAGTTGAACTGGAATTGGAAAACTTCAAGCAGTTACACTTTCAGAAAAAAATAGGTTATGAAACAGATGAAGAATAAATTCATTGATGGAACAATACTCTAATTAAAAATTGACTATTGTGATGTAGTACTTCATGTCAGCTGATCAAAAACAACCATTTGCTTAGCTGTATAGTGGAATATATTTCTGATCACTGCAGCATGTGCACATCTGGGTGAAAACAAACGAAGCAGTAGAGGCAAGACCAGATACATTGTATTTGTATTGATTACCAATGCCATAATGTTGTAGATCTCTAACCATTGCTTTCTACTTGTAATTGCACGGTCCATTGCTCTTGGTATATTCTGCTAGACTTTGTCCGACAGCTAAGTTTTCTCCAGTGGTTGTCTCACTGCCATCGATTGAGGTCAGCACTGAACGTTTTTTTACAGTTGTCAATCTATTGATTTCGCAGGACGGTAGTGCTTGCCATTCATCCATGGTGATTACTGTGCAGCATAGAAGGTGCTCTTCATTTGCTACTCGCAATTCGTAGTTTCATTTCATTATTGACATGTTATTGGTCGCCATGGTGATGAAATTTGATAATTATGGAAGTATCTAATTCAGGGGAAGATGGATAGATGGTTGGTATTCCGTGATCGTTTATGATGAGGAACTCACTGATGCTAATGAACTGATCATTTTAAATAATGGGCTGGTAAATTTGACCTGGCTTGTGTCGTGGATCATGTGATCCTGTGAGTATCGAGGGGGGGTTCCAATACTGATCAGGGTCTCCACCAGAGGGCAACGTTTAAAAATGCGTTCAAAATCTCATTTTTGGACAAACATGTGCTTGTGGGAATACAACCAGATTGTAATGAATTTAGACCTAGAATTAGTAGAAATATGAATTCTAGTTGATATTTGTAATCCCATCTCCCACTCCACCCACTATATGTAACTACCCCCCTGGACCAAGGATGAGCACGGGTTGGCACCCACCGATAATCTGTGAGAATGGTTGCGTGGTCATTAGCTGGGTGGCTGGCATGGAAAAGTCTCGTAAATAGTACATATGTTCATGCAGCAGATGATATCGTAAATCGTGTACATGTTCATGCAGATGATATTCCATACATGTATGCAGATATGCACATGCAGGATGCATTCTTTTCTTTGGTCTTTGATTGAAATTGATGATTTGAATAAAAATGAATAAGAAAACCTGAAAATTGACCTAATCTATAAAATCCTTTTGTACTATTTTTGTTTTCCAGAGTTGAGTTATCGTGATCTGTCCAAGATTCCAAACATCCATGATGAACCAGCATCTTTTACTGGCTTTACTATTGGCCTCATCAGGTGAGACCAAAAATATCCTACATATTGTGTAAAAAATTAGAGGAAAACATTCTAAATTTAACAGGGTTATTTAGCATATTTTATTGCTCATTTCTGAAAATTATTGTGTACTGATGGGATCCAAGTGAACTGGGCACATACACAACAATTAACGAACTTGTGATGGAGCAACTTAAGATAAAAAAAGAAGTTGTCCTTGTTTGCGTAAGACACCTCCTTTGAGACCCTCAGGCCCTGGGAGGGGGATACAGCTCAGCGAGGTTTACCATATCTTCTCTTTGTTTTCCAGGCTTTGTCCATTGCACCCATCTTACACGTCAGAGGCCGTCCTTCGTCACAGAGCCGCAGAATTTGATCGTGGAGAAACAAGCGTCAGTGGTTCTCAACTGTACCATACAAGATTTAGGGAGTTATTCAGTAAGTAGAGATGAAGAGACTTGTGTGTCGCACAAACAGGCAATTCTTGTCGCTGCGACCTGCTTCAATTAAGCGCTGCCATGTGCGACAAAAAGATCTCTTCTCTGCATGTGAAACCAGTAATTGTAGTGTTTGACATTGACAGCAGGTTGCGCAATCACCGATTCTTGTCACAGTCACCTGTGATCACCAACACAGACAAGTGATTTTTGTTGCGGGCAAGTATGTGATTGTGATCACAGATTGTACAGATCAGAAATGACCTATATGGCATAGTGCTTCACGCCTATAGATCCAGGGCTCTCCACTATGTGTCTGTTGATGCGTATATCATAGAGTGGACCAATTCAGTCTGTTGATGCGTATATCACAAAGTGGACCAATTCATTTGTTCCATTTTAGCGCTCGGTCATAATACAGACATAGATACAGTGTTTAATATATTCATCCGTTGTCGTCGTGTTTCCATCTGCAGCTGGTGCTTGAATTTCAGGCAGAGTATGTACTGACATATTCTGTCCGAGTAATGGAACATGTGAACATCTGGCATGGTGTTTTCATTGTCTGTCTAAACATAGCAAATAACTGGTTTTTATCCCCTTGATGGAATCGATTTTATCGCTTAACTAAAAAGGGGACATGGCTATGATGATCAAGAATTAATAAAGACTAGTCTTCATTGACTCTTGGTTTAACCGTCTGATCCTATCTATGGCTATGCATCTCGATGATTGAGTATCTCATTGACGTTGTCTGATCAGGCGTGTAAAATCAAACGTTTTGATTTGAAAATCACGAGGTTAATGGAATAATGCAATACAGCCTCAGGGGTCATCAGGTGATTCTGTTGACACTGTTATCATAACGGTATGGACTCGTCATTCAGAGATATAATTGTGTGAAGTTATAGTGTAACTCATGATCAGTTGCTTAGGCCAAGGGGATTGCACCGTGTATACATAGACTTAGCAGATACTGGGTAATGCATTTCACCAGTAGCCACTAAATTAATTCAATGTTTCACACAATGGGGTCGCCGGGAACTTAAAGTACTTAGTAGTGGACGAGTGGCACATTTGAATGTGATTGACATTACTCTCTGCAAAAAGTTGAAAGTTGTTCCTTCCTTCATTCCAAGTTCATTCTTGTCCCTTTGCGTTTGCACTTGTGAGCATGTCACGGGGTGCAAGTCACCCAGCTTGGTTTTGTCCCTAGTGACCCATTCTTTTGGCCAAGGAGGAGGTGTTTTACGAAAGCAACACTCCACAACACTCAAAAAACAAAAAAAAACAACAAAAAAAACACTCCACTTGGTTTGAAGTTATTGTTTGCCCTGGCATGGTCACCATGGAAAGAAGTTTTAGGGTCCTGTTCAAAACTATGGTGACTTCCCCACTGTCACAAACATTTTCTTAGTCCGTGTTCAGATCAGTGGACTTACAATACTTTTGCTATAAATCTGACACCTTAATAGTCACCACTGGAACACACCACTGACAGGGGTAATCAAATAATGTATTCTATCATTTCAGGCAACATGGCGCTACCTCGACCATGACATCACAATATCAGTCAACGAGACGATTTATGCATCACACAAGGACCATTATAAGATCCTCCGTCCTCCTGGTAGGTATATTTCATCAAATTGATATTAAATGCTCAGTCGAACTTCTTACCAAGCCTAACTTCCATTCTAATCCTTTTTGGAACAGTTTCTGTTAATGTGCTGAATCTCGGCAGCTTTTTGACATGTTTGAGTGGATTGATTACAATCTAAGCCACCAAGCAACTTAAGGACCATATACAAGAACAGTCATACAATATGACTTAAGGTGAGTTCTGTGCCCCTTTGTCATTGTCGGAAGTCGTTTGGAAATGAAACACACTATTTCCAATCACATACCACGGACCTGGACCATTCAGCTCTTTGCCTCACATCACACCACAATCCCCACCTAACAGACTCGTAGCACGCTTATGCATAGTTAATTTATTGCATTGATCTGACTGCAGAGCAAGCCTCAATCTGGTTTGGTCCAGTGCATTCAAGTACGGGACACACTATGCACATACAGGTGTTTGAATAGTGGACGTCTTCTTATCACCGTGGTGACCATCTCGTTTTCATCGGCCATGAAGTAACTTTCAATTGGGTTGATACATTAAATATTCAGCTTATATGTGTGGTCTATTAAGATTTCTAATTGTTCAATGAGTAATATTATTTAGGGTTCTTTTATCAGTTTTCAGGAATAATGCATCCATTGGCATTGGACCTGTGAAAGCTGTACATTTGGTCCACTTATAAAAAGTCTAAATATACAGTTGCGATATACACAGCTTCTGTAAATATTTATTGTGAAATATTGATCAGTCGATGGCATGTGTTACGGTACTCTGAGTCATGAAGCTGTTACATTACTGGTGTGTGACCCAGTAAATGTCAGCTTCTGAAAACCTGATTATAGTGAATAAAACACATGCAACGATCTACGTATTCTCGACGTTTCGTGTATTTGACACTTTTTCAAAGAGATACAGAATCAAAAGATCAACCAGGTTTTATACAAAATTTAACAGAGATTCTGGTTTGCGCTATGCTACGTCTTAACATACGCCGTCAGTATCCTCGTGTCGTGATGTGCTTCTGAAAACCTGGACATTTTTCAAGTATAAAACAAGTCCAACCCCATGTGTATATATCCATCCTTCACCGCCGATAAACTCCCCCCCCTCCTGTGATGTTGGATAGAAGAAGGGTAACCTGTAGTACACACAAATTTTGCTAACAAAGTTTTGTATTTTCAACTTAATAGGATGTGTATAGTAGTTGACTTATGACCCCATGTTTTCCTTCAGCCTTTACACCCTTGGTATTGATCTTACAGTGTGGAATCTGCTCCTCGCCTGCTTTGCCCCTAAAATAGAAATATCTGATCACTTTGGCCAGCTTTCTGTTAGATAATTGCTTGGAATTGCCATATTTAATTTACCAGGTTGTTAAATATTGGACCATTGCGGTTCCTGCTCAGTCATAACATTTACAAAGTGGCCGTTGCATCCATTATGCACATGGTTACCAAGGAAGCATATTAGGCATGGCGACATGTTACCCACGGCAACCACCGAATAAATACTCAATGGCCATTTCAATCAGGGCAGTGGATATGCTGGATCTGAAACACTGTTTCTCTGAATGTCAGTCATGCAAGGTTAATCACTCCGTAGAGCTGCGTAATTATTTGCGATTAGCAGCGAAAGTGTTTGTTGATTTAGCAAATGGAAGTGATGAAGCAATAGCAACATTGGTGATTCAGGGGGAATGATGAAATAGTACCTGTGATGGAATTAATTGGAAAGAAAGAAAGCAATGTCCTCTGATTTTACAGAAGAGGAAATGACAAAATAGTAAATATGACCCGTCACATCAAAACCAGGCCCATGTCGCACAGAAGATGAGCCTAAATAACACTGGGAGGTAATGAAAGAAATCGATGTCCTCAGATTTCACTAAAGGCAGACAACCTGCCAAGCTCAGATGCGCCTGGTTTTGCTGTGACGGGTCACAAATGACTTGGTCTTTCAGACTGAGTCATGTAGTGAGACGACTTGTAACTTAACCTGTTTTTAGATTAAAAGGCACAATGATGTAATGGATTGAATTGGTATTTACTGTATCTGTTTCAACAATATCCTTGTTGCCATTCTACCCAGGCATGCCCAAGAATGAGGAAAAAATGAAAAGAAGAATCCAAAACTCAATTGAATATTTCAGGCCTCTGCACCACACAGGACCAGGTCCAGTTCAAGTTCACTCCAGAGCAGAGTTCTTCCTGCATATATTGTGAATGTCCTGCCTCCACTTCCAATGTTTGCAATTCTCAAGATATAACGAGTCCATCTGATATTTGTTGTGAAATCTCACTCATCTTTCCCCTGTTAAATCTTTCAGTATCAGAGACGAAAAAATCCCATTCGAATTGGTTTCTTGAGATCAAGAACGTCGACGTGGGTGACATCGGGTACTATTCTTGTGAGGTGGATGGTATTCCTGGCTTGCTGCAGGTCAGCTTGATCAAGCTTGAAGGTGAGGAAAGTTAGTCTTGAATTAAAAACAATGCCAGGGCCCGCATTTTAGAGCCACTTTGAACTTGGATATTAAAAGTCTGAAGGAAGAGAGGCCTCTCAGTTGCACTAAATATACACTGTTTTACATGTTTAACAGTGCGTGCGCCCAAATTAAAAATCTTCGCCGTCTTTTTTTTTGGTTTGATAGTCTGAAGTCTCATGTCTCAAGACTTTACCTTGTCAGTCCAGCGGTAATTGGAGCATAGACTGTCTGGAGATATAATGGGTGCTGCTATATTTGGTAACAAATTGATATCCTGTCATGAACAGTGTACATACAGGCTGTAATTGTACAATCACGTGAGATCCCGTATTATTGGAAAAGATGTCTCAAGAACTTGTCCATTATGATCAAATCACAGCCTGTCTCATGACACAATGGATGTGCTCATTTCCACCTGACAATAACTATTACTTAAAAATAATGGTCTTTACGATCTTTTGTGTCTGATATTGACCAGCCAGTCATTTCGTAATCTTTATGCCAGTTGGAAATTTGATATTTATAAAGAGCGTCTGGCGTCTATATATATTATTATTGTAGTGTGCATAATTGATTATCCTACACGCATTGGACGGGGAGGGGGGGGGGGCAATAAACTATAGAATTGTATAGATTCGTGGTGATGAGTCCATCGATTTCTCACTACTCATGTTGGTTCATTGACCAGTCTGTTTCCTTGGAACCAAAAGAAGAAAGTAATTATCGAAAGTACATGTCGTTAATCCCCATAAACTCAACTTAATTAGATGATAAAATTTATTACCATTCTAGGTGTTGCTGCTCCACCAAAACCTAACGTAGTACAAAAAACCAATTACACAGGTAGGTTGTCGACATGACGTTTGTTAGCTTAGGCAAATCACTTTATTTAGTTGTTACATCCTCTGAATGCTAGGCTAAACTGTGGGAGGTTTTCACTTTGTGGATACCAGGGCAAGCAAAAGACTAGCTCCACCCTGGCGGTTTTGGTGAGACAGCCAACTCCAGTTCGGTATCAATTCCTTAAAACTCAGAAAGAGATTGCTAATTTTCTCATTGTAAGGAATAAAAAACTATGATCAATTGTTGTATAGTTCAAGCTCCTGTGAATATTATAAACATGTAAGTTGTAACACTGTTTCAGGGCTGGGCTCGAGGCTATTTTCTGTCTTAAAGGCTGGCACAGATATCAGATTGAAAACAAAGTTTGTAATGCACGGTGTGCCACAAGGTTCAGTTTTAGGACCTTTACTATTGTACATCTAATCTAAACAGCCACATTGTTGTGTCAATTCTGAAAAACTTTCTTCCAGCTTGTTGCAAGAAAGATAAGGTGATGAAAACATGTTTACCGATGTGCAGCCCACACACTTTCGACTCTGAAACATTCCACTATGAATTGTGCCACAAAAATCTCTCAGCTATTCTCAACTGTGGTTCAGGTGAGACAATCTTAAATGTTTCATTCCATATCCATTTCAGCTACTTCAGTTTCGGAAAGAGATTGTGACATAAATGTCCTAGTCCTGAGGTTCTAATTTAACTGATTGGAATTGTGATTGACGAGATCATTGGGTTTAAGTACATTTATGTGCTTTGAAAACAAGAGGAAGATGGAGAATGTTCCTAAATGGGGAACAGAGTAATCTGAGCCGGAAGTGATCAAAAATCCTTCTCAGTGTGTGTAATGGTCTGCTAATAACCTGTGAGTTGCAAGTACCTTCAAGAATTTAAAAAATTTTTGACAAAATGAACAAAACTTTACTTGCTGAGAGCCATAAAACCTAACCCGTATTCTTTTCTTGGAACGGATTTTCTCTTGAAAATGATCTATCACACTGACAGAAAAGAAATGCATAAGCTAATCCGTTTTTGTCTCCACAGATGGCAGGAATCACGTGCCATGCTGTAGGCAGCGCCAGGTGCCAGACCAGTGTCTCGATCTCTGCCTGAACCAGGTCAACTTCACCGACTTCACAACGCACATGGCCAAAGAGTGTTACGACAGGATGAAGGATATCACCGAGTGCTTTGCTGAAGGCCAGGGTGAGACAATCATTCTATTCGTTGTCCCCTGTCTGTTTCTAACATGCTTTGAATCCTTCTCGTTGCAGCAATTTTATGATGGGTGTTGCTGTCATTGGTGAGATATCCAAAAAAGATACCCTCTGATGAAGATTCTAGCTGAAGTAACTCCTGATTGTCTCTCTCCTGTTCTTATTTCAGTTGCCCTACCAGGACCACCTGTCAAAATTCACTCCAATGCAGTCAGTAAGATGTCGGTCTTTGTTGGCTGGGATATGCCTAAGTTCAACAAGGAACTGGTCACAGGCTACAGGTTGTTCTATGCCAAGGCGGACGCTACTCATTTTACCGCTGTAAGTTATTTCAGATTTGTAAAGTTTTGGAATAAGTTGGCATTGAGTATGACAATGAGATGTAATCTTGTCACCACTTCATTTTGTGACAGAAATATCAAGCGTAACAGACTATAGGAATAGCCAATTTAACAGTAAAATGATTTAGTAGTGAAAGTGATTTATGTTAAACTCACCCTGTGTAGCTGGAAATTTATTATGGCTGACAACAGTGCGAAATCATTTTAAGTGTCACTGGTAGCAATCTCAGTTCCATTTCACAACAAAGTTTAATGGTCCCCGTGAGCATGATTGAGCGTTTTGAAAGTGTAGCCACATGGATACAGAACCTCTCCAGAAATAATGAGGTACTGAAAAATGCCGCATTGATTGAGGGGTATCCTTATTACAGGTATCAAATTCCATTTAAATGGACTATTTTGGGCCAAAATAAGTTTCCTTAGTGCAGATGGTATCTCCCCAAAAAGGTGTCTGTTACCTAGGAATCTTAGGTTACAGAGCAATAGAGTAGGATCTTAGTAAGATCCCACTGTATTGCTCTAATAAAGATTCCAGCACATGGCCCTCAATTGTTTCCAAATCCTTTTTCTAGACCCCTGTCATCCAGCAGTTGTACCACATCCTCACCAACCTGGAGAAGGACACCTTCTACAAGATGTACGTGCAGGCTATCAGTAATCACGGCTCAAGTCTACCTTCATATCTAATCAAGGTGTTTGTCAAGGATATTACGCCTGTTGACGGAGGCAAGATTGTCATGGGTATGTTACATCTTGAGTTTAATGACCAATTTGTTTGAGACGCAACAAGTAAGGTACGATCTACCAGGACGTGTTGTCCAATGACCAATTTGGCGGGTGTGGTTGAAAGGTCAGGGGGACAGACATTCAATATAAACTGTTCATATACTTATACAAAAAAAGTAAGATTTAATATATGTTAAGAATTGAAAAGGAGTCGCTAAAGTCAATTGGTGCCCCACTGTAGTAGCAGGCAACTGACTTTGACTAGTGATAATGAAGAGATAAGATAGAAGAAGCAAAAATGTAATTTGATCACGAAAGACTTAAGAATTGTCTTACATGTTTTAGCTTTATATCCACTGTGAAAATGTCGTATTGCCTGTTCCAGATTGCTGCAAGATTAAAGGCGTGTCCAGCGCGTGCCAACCTATCTTGTGTGGTGGTCCAAACACTCAAACTATTGACTCGGGCAAAATGATGGACTGCGTCGGAGATTTCCAGAAGTCTTTAAGTTGTTACTCTGGAGGACGGGATCATACGCCCTGCTGTCTGTCCAAGGGCGTGCACGCCTCGTGTCTGGACTTCTGTAAGGGAACGGCGTCACCAGTTTTGGATATCAATCACCTGATGTGTGTCTCGTATATGAACGATATCTCAAACTGTCTGATGGAGGGACTTGGTGAGTTGTTTACACTTTGAGGAATAGGGCTATTTTGAAAAATGTTACAGTACTGTTTTCTTCTTTTCAGGATAGATCTATCAGTCTTATAATAGAAGAAAAAAACTCGAAATTTCGTCCTTTTTGACTTAGTGATTCCAACAGCCGTTTTGCCTCAAGATGGTGGTATGAAAATAATGGAAGCAGGATATTCTGATCTCTTTCATGGCATGGTTTGTTTGTTTTTAAATGGATCTTTCCTGGTCAACTGCACACTTTACCGCATATTGTATGCAAAAAGTGTTTGTAAAACTCCTTATTTTTGTTTGCAAGGCATCCTCCCTGCTGCTCCAGAAGACATTTTGATATCGGCAGTAACCATGGACAGGGCTGATATTTACTGGAAACCTCCCGCTACTCACCCGGAGCGAGTTATGCACTACATCATCAAATATAAACCCAAGCACAGTAACTTGTTATTGCCAATGGAGGTATGTGTGTTATCCGTCTCGGAATGTCACTTTTCTTGATTGTATGACGCTTTTACTTGATGGCCTTGTCCTTTGAACGTGACATAGAACTGAAATACCTTGTGCCAATGGTAGGGCAAGCAAAAGACCCCACTTATGTAAACAGTGGCTTGACAACCCCGCCCTGTTGAAAGACAGAGCCACTAGGTCAGTAAACCCTATGAGTGCCCAACTGTTGTGGCATGCGAAAAGTTATCAAGAGTGGTTTATTCTGCAACGGGATTTTAGATTCCCTGGTTCTTTTGTCATGTTTATTGACTCATAATGCAAAATTATACTGTAAAAAAAGCCCTGAAGATGGACTGGAACTTAAAGGTGTTTAAAAATCTGACTTGGTTCCATTTTTGTTTCTGTGCGGAGAAGTGTTGCAGGCATTTTTCAAGGGCTGTTGTGAAAAAGTACTCTCATCTATGTTTGAAATGATTTCAGATTCGTGTGGACAACAGAACACTGAACACCACCCTGAAAAACTTGACCAAAGGCACTCTGTATGAAACGTACGTGTTGGCGGGGAATTCGGCGGGAACAAGTCCACCATCGTCTGTGGCTAACTTCCTGACATACAGCTACCACCCAGACTCTGGTATCGTACTTCCCCCAGCACAGAAAGCGCCCTACAACGTCACAGGTAAAGCACCTCGTAAACAGGCAGTTTTTGTTGCCGTGACCTGCAATCATGATCGCATGCAATAAAAATTGCTTGTTTGCAGTTGTCATCGCAGGTCCCAGGATTCTGTGATTGCAGTGACCTGATAACAGTTTAACCTGCAGATGAGAGATCTCTTCGTCGGGTGTAGCGAAAAAAAATTCTGTCATCCTCTGGGGCGTACTTCGAAAGATACCCACCACGGACCATAGGCTCCTTGTTGTCAACTCTTCATGAATCAGATTCCAACGAGGGGGCCTATCAAAAACTCGGTACAAGGATTCTCTACACATGTACCAGTAATTGAAATTCCCCCCTTGGAAGTGCCAAAGATTATGTTGTTACGCATACAGTTTGAAATTTTTCTTTTCAGAATGCTGTATTGAAAGGAAACTAAATAGTGAATGTCTGCCCATGTGCTCCTTTAAGTTGGACATCACCATTTTAAACCGTGTGCCCTCATTCTGTAAATCGGACCTCGCTGCCACTAAGACTATTCTAGCCTGTGGAACAGGTGAGATAACTTGGGATCAAACGGTTGCAAGCACATTTTTAAAATGCTGTAAAACGGGATGAATTGAAATTGTAAAATAGGCCACCGAACATGGTGATACTGTGATTTGGTACGAGTGTATAATGGCAAAGTTCGGCAGGTTGTAAAAGTGATCAAAAAGTGAGTGATTGCTGTTAAATGGTCCCAAAAAACGTGTATTCATTTTTGATGCTATCTGCAAAGTCTGTTTAATCAGCATTGCCCTACTTTACTCCCATTACGATCAGGAAATTCACTGAAAACGATCAAAATAAAGAGAATTTGCCAACAGCCCGAGGAAAATGCTGCATGTGTAGTGTTGCTATTTCAGATATGGCATTTTAAATAATATCTATCTTAAACCAGTCACCCAATCTGTAAATCTTTTCAGATGATCGTGATCACACTCCGTGCTGCAAACGTGAGCAAATTTCGGCGAAATGTCTGGAGACCTGTCGGATGACCCATAGCGGCACATTGGACGTGAGTCATAAGGAATGTTTCATCAACATGACCACGATCTACAAGTGCTATGAGGAGGGGAATGGTAAGAGTTTGGGAAATGTCAGAATAAGAGAATACGTAGTAGAACCTCTCTATTAAGGACGCCCCGGGACTGACAAGTGCTATCCTTAATAGAGAGGTGTCCTGATTAGAAAGGTCAAATTGAATGGAAACAACCAATTTGGGACCAAAACTGGTGCCCTTGATAGAGAGGTTGTCCTAAATAGAGAAGTGTCCGCTAAGGGAGGTTACACTGTATAATGTAGACTGCCTCATTTTTTCGTGTCTTCATCAAAATCATCTTTCCTAAAAATGTTGATTCATTCTTTCAGCACTGCTGCCCCTACCTCCTCGAGACCTCAAATTCAAGTCTGTTACTGCACATACCATGAGCATTTCTTGGATGGAGCCGGCAAAGGCACCTGAGGGTGTGTTGTTCTACATAGTGGAGTACAAAAAAGATGGGGAAACAGAATGGATGCAGGTAGGCTCATGGTTTTGGGGAAGCTATTGCAAGAAACTTTATACTGCTATTATTACTGATAGAATTCCTCCCTGGGGGTCTGAAGAGGTGTTGGGTGTTGTTCTGGCTGAAAGAGTTATAGGCTAAGACAGTGAGGGATAAAATATCGAAATGATTTATTGATTGATACAGGATTGATACAGTAATTCTCTATACATTTTTTGCTACAGTAATTCTCTATAAATTTTCATTTTTGTTTAGGAAAAGACAGTTCAGAAAGAATTCACCGTGCAGCACCTGAAACCAGACTCAAGGTATTCGGTCCGAGTTAAAGCCGGGAACAAGTATGGGACGAGTCTACATGGAAATGCGATTGGCAGTGAGCAGACAAATGCTGAGGCGTCTGGTGGTACCACTCCTACGCAACCACCGCCACCAAAGCCTATCACAAATGTCACCCAAGATATATCAGGTAAGACCAGTAGCAGGGCGTTTGCACACCGCACCTTTCAGGTTCCAATCTAATCCGAGATACGCATCAGTGGGCCTGGAGCTTCGTGGTATCAAGGCACTGTGAGCCACCACGAAGAGGAGTTCTCTCACTTGAGGCATGACGTCATCCTGTTGCTAAGCCACTTTGGCCTTCCACAGTTGTCTCAAAATCTAGTGCATGCTGACAGAAAACCAACTAATTTGATTTCAAATTCAAATCTCACCAATACGTAATATGATATTCACTTTTCAGAGTGTTGTGCCAAGAGCAGTGTCAGTGACCCTTGTAAAAAATTGTGTACTGGTGCTCGGCTTGGAAGTATGCTTCAGTGTAAGAATGACTTTAACAAGATTATCTCTTGTGCTGCAGGTAGGTTCATTGACATGTATTATTCTTCTGGATAAATTATGCTCTAATACACATGTAGCACTTAGCAAATTTAGCCGGTTGCTCCCGACGGAAATTAAAACCACAGCCCTTTCTCCTCCAGTACCAGAAACCTGGGTGTATTTCAGCAAACCTTCAAAATAGAACACTGTTCTTAAAGAGCACAGTGTATTAGAGCACAGTGTTCTATTTTGAAGGTTTGCTGAAATACCACTCTAAAGACATGCAAATGCTGACTTTTGGATCAATATCCACGTATGATTTGTCACTATTTGAAGATGCTCTGTATCTCATTCATTTTTTGGAGTTCAAAGATGAAAGAGATATTATTTTGTGCGTCTTTAGTCCATCTCCATGGTGAATTAACAAAAAGTATTGAAATGCCAGAACCTTGGAATGCTCAATTTAATGATACAATGTTTGGTAATTCTGGTTTTTCATATTTTTGTCCTTATACATTTTTGGTATTATGTGTCACTCATATGTGTTCAAACTTGTCGTTCTAGATAAACGAGATCATAGCAAATGCTGCAAGAGACGCACTGTACCCTCCTTCTGTATCAAGTACTGTCGAGGAGAATCAGCTGACCAGCTCACAGCCTTGGCCTGTGCTACCCATCTCGAGCAGATAAGGGGATGCTTCTTCGAGGGATACAGTAAGTTTTGACATCCTCAGGTCTTCCGAGTAGTTCCAAGGTGGCAGCATAGATGGCAGCACTGCACTGGGAATCAAAGTTGATGCTGTCACTTCTTTATGTCGATCCTGGTTTTCACGAGGCTGTCAAAGTATGCGCCATCTTTTTTGTTCATCAAAACCAAGATACGCCTGATGGCTAGGGTCTACTAACAGTTGACGAAACGTCCTCTCAATAAAAATCGTATGGATCACTCGCAAAGTGAAATTTAAATCAATCGTTACCGGGTGATTTAGAGATCCAATGAAGCCATTTGAAGAAAAGTAACTGCCTGAACTAGTTTTATACTTCCTTCCTTGTTTGAGACCTTTATCCCAGCATTAGATTTGTATCCGAGACCTGAAAAATAGCTTCCTGACCTATTTTGACACTAAAAATGTCCTTTCTTGTTTGAAAGTGGTTTGAGACCTTGGGATGAGGATGACCTTAAAATGGTGTGAGTTATTAAACTAACAATTTTTTTCTTTGTTTGACGCCTAAAAATGTCATGGTTGCACCTGCATTTTATTTCAGATACTTTACCAAGTCCTCCGCTGGAGTTCACTATCACAAAGGTCATGGTCGATGAGATTGACTCGGCATGGAAGCCATCCACTTTTACACACGATAAAAACATCATCTATAATCAGCATTATGATGAAGGTGGCCCATACATAAACAAGATTAAGGAGGTAAGGTGCCAAAGCTTTCAAACTCAAAAAGATGTATAAAAATTGTAATATTTTAATAAGGACATTTAGCGCTTTCTGCTCTTTACAGCATCATCTTATCAGAATGTGTAAGATGTATGATATTATTGCACTGTCTCATTGGCAAAAGCAGTATAAATCATTTTTATCCTTGTTGACTCTTTTGGCGAGATTTTCAACAGACAAGTAGATCTCGCACCGCTGGACAAAATATAGGTTGGAAATTGTCAACACCTTTCGCTTCCATGGTGGTGGGATTGGTTCAGAGTCAATTTACATTATTAATTCACAGTTTATTCCTGAACTTTTCAGAATGTCAAAAGCCCCTACAAGCTTGGCAACCTGACAGAAAACACCCTCTATGATCTCTACACAGTCTCTGAGAACCAATATGGAACAAGTCTTCCCTCGGCTAGTTTCTCCGTCTACACTTACGAGAAAGGTGCAGGTAAAATGTTTTGACCTAATTTTGTTATATTTATCTTACTCAAGTAACTCTATACCTTGGCATGGTTCCATCTTACATACGTCATTACACATAGAAGTTATCTTTTTACATGTCAATCTTTACCCTTTCTCTGGGTTTAGTTTTTGGCGTACCAGCGTGTGTGTCAACGCATGTTCAAAATATTAAGGTGGTGAAATGGTTTACTTCATCTGTTTGGAAAGCGACATGGTGGACTAGTGTTTGACTTTGATCAGAAGGTCATTGGTCCAGGCCAGTTCCACTGTGTACTCCAAACTAGCCTAAAATGGCCGCGTGTAGCGCAGTAATTGCGCTGCTTGTATTTTTGGGTTAAACTGGGGAACGTTTCATAGTGCTTTGGGACTGTTTACATTTACATTTTAGATTTCATTGTTGATGTTACCAAAGCATTGTATTTGTTGACTTCCTTTTCTGTGTGATTAGGTATTGTTACACTGGGGCCAAGCATGTTTTCGTCTTTATTTTTATTTTTATTTTTAAAGAATTGAATTGTATGTGGTTGATATTCTACAAAAACTGTCGACAAAGTTTTGATATTGTGTTTTTCAGATGCATTTCAAATCACTGTGAGCTACAGTCCAAAAGGTTACATCAGGGAAGGTCAAGATGTGACCTTGAAGTGTGTGGCGTCTGCTGCATGGCCTAACCCACCTACCATCCAATGGGGGAGGAAAGAAAAGAAGCTTATCGAGGCTTCTGAGTACAAACTTACCAATGTGAAGATTGCAGACAGAGGACTCTACAGTTGTGAAGTGAAAAATAACAATGACAAACCCATAATAAAGAGTATTTACCTCCGGATGCAATGTGAGTATTTGTTTATTTGAAGAGTTCTGATGCAAAAGCTGCTAAATGCCATTCTGAAAAAAACTGAGATAATAATGCTTACAGTTCCCCGGATCTGTATACCAAAGCGTTTAATTGCAAATGTCTAAAATCACCTCGAAACTCAAGTAATAGGACATCAAGTTTAATGCAAAAACCATAAGAGCCACAGCCGAAATGTCTTCAGGAATGTTGTCTCTATCTGCACCAGGTTTTAAAGTTTTTCTCTCGACAAACTTGCTATTTTTTATCCGATACATCGAGGCCACCGAGGGTGAAATGCATTGTGATATGTTTCATTTTGTGACCATCACATTCCCATGATGCATATTCCTTTTTAGACCGCCCGACTGTTCTTGTTAAAGAAAAATGGGTCGACGTGCCCCCCAGGCAGAAGAAGGATGCGCATATGGCATGCTTTTTTGAGGGCTATCCAGAAAACTTAAACTGGTATAAGAACGGCCATGATATGAACGGACGCACGTACACGACCATTAAAACTATCCGCCATGACGCTACTGGTATTACAGAGTTCACTCTAGTCGTTATGCATATCATTCAGTCAGACTACGCCGACTATAGCTGCGTTGGGAGAACTCAAGGACTCGGCACCGCCACTGAATACATCCATCTGTATGGTAAGTTCCCTGGATCCCATCTCATAATGTTTTTGCTTGTATTTAGATCGACCCACAGTAGCGGTAAAGGATCACTGGGTAGACGTGTTACCAAGGCAACATAAGAATGCAACTCTGAGTTGCTCCTTTGAGGGATATCCCGAGAAACTTGTTTGGTATTTCAACGGATATGAAATGGATAAATTTACTTATGCGTATGTGACGACAAAACGTGACGATGCCACAGGAATCACGAAGTTTAATCTCATGGTTGAGAAGGTGATAAGTTCTGATTATGGCACCTACAGTTGTGTTGGTAGTACCCCTGGACTAGGCCAAGCTAGAGGATATATTCACCTCTATGGTATGTCTGTTTTTTCTTAAGAGTGCTTGAATATTGCTTGTGGTTGATCCCATTCTCTTCTTTCTCCGCCTTTCTTCGCCTTTATTTTCCTATGTCTCTTTATGTTCTGCCTCAGTGGGACTTGAGATGTAAGAAACTCTGCCGCCCTTGCTCCCAAGACTTCCATTTACCATCCAGCTACCAGCACCATGCGATGCAGATCTACCTCACCTTTCCAGTCAAAAATAACCCCCTCCAGTCGCTAATTAGTTCTCTGATGGCTTAAATGTTAAAACAGCACGAACCCCATCTTCAGGGTGATGAAGGAACTGACTCAGTGAATGCCTCGAAGCCAGTTGTGAGGGATTTTTACTAAAAAGGGGGCAGGGTGTTTTGGTCATTTTTCAGCCAGCAAAATGAAATACAGTTAGGGGGCTTTGTAATATTTTCTCTGTTGATTCAGCAAGCTCTTGCCTGGGGCAAGCAATAGCAAAAAAGCTTAATGAGATATCTCCGCATCTCTTTCAGATAATACTACCAGTACACCACCAGAGAAGCCTGCAGCAAAGGTTCTCAATGTGACAGGTAGGTGGCAGCCTTGAAAAGGATTTTTGAATAATATCTTCGTGAGAAGAGAAGACTGTCATGCATCTCTCTTAAACTCACGTTATGAAACAGGCGTTTTGTTTGGGGAGCTGAATGGCTATGTTGGTGGTACTGATGGTTAAACCAATGATGGAACCCTGGTTAAGAGCAGAGGAGAACCCAGTTATATATCTTTGGATGTTCTGGGGTGGCATTCAAGAAAGTGATATTCCCATTCCCTTCCAGTCTAATCGATGGCTGATGATAAAACTGACAATGCCTGACATGTTAGACCCAAATCCTCCTTAAAAACTGCAGTTAGCCGAAGGCAGAGTTGCTGGATTGATGAAGAGCCTCTGAAAATCCGCAAATTGGAAAATATGCACGAAATTTGCCTTGTTTATGATGGACCAGAAAACTAGCATCTTGTCAGTAATGTGTCCCTCTTCCAGATTGCTGTGTTATAAAGGGTGTCGCAAAGAAATGTCAGGTGGCATGTCAGTTTGACGTTGACCTGACTCAAATTAAAGACGTCCTCGTCGACTGCGTAAAAGATCTCAAGAACATCATGCTGTGTGGCGCGGATGGGAAGGACCATACAGTGTGCTGCAAACAGAATTCCGTACCTCTTGAATGCCAGTCGTTCTGTGCGGGAGTTGTCCCCAAAGTCTCAATGGATAAGATGTTGTATTGCCTTGGGTTTTCAACGCAAATAATCTCCTGCATGGAGCAGGGCAGTGGTAAGTCATTTCACTGCTGCAGATTGTGATCCTATCAGTATTTAGTCCTGAAATGTACGAAAATTTCAAAATATTACTGAAAACTACTGGATTTTCTTTCAAAATCCAATAGGAGTGGGTCTGAAAGGTACTAAGGTTTTGTACAAACCTACCGAAAAAAAAGGCAGAATATTGCAAATACCGGTAATCCTGATCCTAAACCCTCATAGTCAGTTGCCTAGTTGGTTTCTGTCTTTTTTTACTGGATGATTATTTCTGCCTGCTAATGACGATTTTTCAATTCTAGGGGCGTCAGAGTACTGTTCTGTTTGCTGCAAATCGGAACGTGGAAGGAAAAAAGTTGCTCAGAAGGGATTCAAACCCCTGGCCTCTTGGTCATAAGTCCTGCACTCTATCCACTATGCCGCCGCTCTCCTGTTTAAACTTTGCCGCATTTTGCGATTTCAGTTCTCATTCCGTCTGCTCCAAGAAATTTACGAGGGACAAGCGGCGATGACTGGATTAACATGAAGTGGGACCCGCCCCTGCAGAATCCTGACTTCGTCCAGCAGTACGCGATCTATTACCGAACCAGTAGTGGTGGGAAAGAGAGAATGGTGATGGTGGTGAGTAGAATATACCATGCACACCTTCATTAGCACTTCTTCCCTTTTTTTTGTGTGTCTGGGTTCCGTTCGTATAGGAAACTTGATATTGTGGAAGCTTGGGTTTGTTAGTTTACTGTGAGTGATGTGAATAGGTATACCAAGAATTGATAAAGTCTAGTCTTTATTAATTCTTGATATCTTCTTGTTCTTCAGCGTTCGCTCTGCACTTGGAGGTTGTTGTGAATACTTTGTACACTTTTGGGGATTCTTTTTCCCGCCATTTTGTTGTTATTTACGTTACGTATTTCGGTTGGGTTAACGCCAATTATTTTATAATCATTCGCAGACGTCAGTCCTGTTTCCATTACAACATGAAAATCGCACTCTTAGTTGTGATTACTTTCCTTTCGATTTCTCTTTGATTCGTTTGTAATGTTCATTCGCAATACCGTATTTGTTTCATTACATCATGTTTGTATATTTGTTTTTGCAGAACGTGTTTTATAATAAATCATCAATCAAAAACGTTAAAGAACCTTTTTCTGTTAATCGTCAGTTCTAAACCAGAGGTGATTTTAGAGGAATGTTTTGCAAGTTATAGCAGTTCCAAGGACAGCATTTTCACATCAAAATATTTTCAGTTTTTTTTGGGGGGGGCTAACAGCCATACGGTGTGTAACAAAAATAGGCCCTAAAATGACCTGGCTACACTCTGGGCATTGTCACATCCCCGGATTGAGGATGTTTATGGTCTTGAGAGGTTTCTCTCCATCAGAGATCAGATACCTTGATCAAACCATGTTATCCGTTTTCAGGGGCCTAAAGCAAATGACCCGAGAAATTTTGCGTCATCTGAGGTAAACCATGAGCTGAAACTTTCAGATTGTTTGCATCCTGCATGCAGGTGGTTTAATTGGGTTCCCCGTACCTGGTAAGGTTCCTACTCGACCCTGGTCCAGCAGTAAGGCAGCTGCAGTTAGGATTTTCGGGTGTTTGAACTTTTTCATGGCAAGTGAATGGTGCAACAGGATGACAGTGTAATGTCACTTGATGTCGGGTGTAGGTAGAAATATAAGGGATGGTGGTTTCCAGATGTATGGTACTCCGGTTATGATTCCCCTTCCTGAACACAAAATCGAATGAAGGAGTTTTCCGTCTGTGTTTATTTTCAGGATAAAATAAAATTACTCCTGGTAAATTTGATATCTTTCATAATATGTGTGTAATTTTGCCGAGTAGTATAGCTTTTGTACAGTGACATAAAGTTTAGTGATCCATGTTTCATTGCTTTTTTTGTCAATTTTGCTGCAACTATTGTTCAAGTCTCTTTTTATACATTTGTTACCCTTACCCTTTCACTGGCAAGTTCTCATACTAAAATGACAATTTTTGGACCATTTTGACCCATCACTGGTGTAGCAGTGAATACTCCATTCGCAATCGCTGATACATGATTAGAAAGTTCAAGCATCAAGGTTAAAACTTCACTTGTAGATATTTGCGGAGTAAAATTTGGGAGGCTGACATCCATATCTTTGGCCCTTTAAGGGGAATCTGGCATTTATAAGAAATTAACCCTTTCAAGCTAGCATAAGATGGAGACATCTCATCTTTATCCGGGTTACATATCTACTGCAAATTACATTGATTGGGACGATTGCCGGCAAAAGGGTTAAGAAACCATATTGTTATTACAAGCTTTTTGCAGTTTTTGCTTATGTTGTTTATTGTTTGAATTGCTAGCAGCGATGTGAAAGCTCCCATAGTTGTAGTTGCTTTGCATGTTTGTCAATTAAATATTTCTTTTATTGTATATTTTAAAATCATCATTCATCCAGATTTGATTTTGTGAATACCATGAACTATATTTGTTCAGTTATGCAGCCATTTTGGATTCGTTGTTTTTTAGCTGTACTGAGCATGCCTCAGACTTGGAATACACATAAAAGAAAGTCAGATAATGCATTGTTGGAATACGCTCTAAAATGAAGGTCAGATAATGCATTGTTGGAATATGCTCGAAAAGAAAGTCAGATAATGCATTGTTGGAATACGCTCTAAAAGAAAGTCAGATAATGCATTGTTGGAATACGCTCTAAAAGAAAGTCAGATAATGCATTGTTGGAATACGCTCTAAAAGAAAGTCAGATAATGCATTGTTGGAATACGCTCTAAAAGAAAGTCAGATAATGCATTGTTGGAATACGCTCTAAAAGAAAGTCAGATAATGCATTGTTGGAATACGCTCTAAAAGAAAGTCAGATAATGCATTGTTGGAATACGCTCTAAAAGAAAGTCAGATAATGCATTGTTGGAATACGCTCTAAAAGAAAGTCAGATAATGCATTGTTGGAATACGCTCTAGAAGAAAGTCAGATAATGCATTGTTGGAATACGCTCTAAAAGAAAGTCAGATAATGCATTGTTGGAATACGCTCTAAAAGAAAGTCAGATAATGCATTGTTGGAATACTCCCAATGGACTTGACTAGAACTCTTTTCAAGGTTTGTTTGTTTGTATTCAATTCGTTGATTTATAATTAAAATTAGGTGCGCTTCATTTCTTGGTGTCAATAAAAAAAATTCCAATTTGTGTGTTTCAGTTCCGGTACCGGACACAAGTACGCATTGAGAATATAGGATCGGGGAGAGAGTACACCATCTATGCGATTGCGAGGAATCATCACGGCAAGAGTGCATATTCCAATACGCTGATCATATCAACGACCGGTAAGTTTACGTTTTATGCTTGAAATCAGTGAAAGTTCCAAAAAGGTTGGTGCGAATTGGTATTGGTGTTAATATTATGACAGTTTATTTATATCATATTGTCATGCTTCAGGTTAATTTGATTAAGGTCTGTGTTAAGCCTGCCCTAGCATATGAAAAGTTCTTGTTGAGGACCTGTCTAAAGTCTCGTTAAGACCCAAGAGAATAGAAAAACCTAATCTAAAGTTAACCTGGTGTATCGAAATAAGCATCGTCAAATTATGATTCATTTCCTTCCAGGGAAACCTAACCCACCCCAACAGCTGATCTGTGTGCCAACAAATACCAATCTCAGGTTGTCGTGGAACGCCCCCATGGGCTCTGTACATTACTACCAGTTCCATGTGTATTACAGAGCGGATGAAGTTACCGATCATTATACTGAGGTATGTCTGAATTTGTCCATGGGGTATAAAATACCCTTCCAAAGATTTTTTGGTCAAATAGGAACAAATTGCTGTATTTCTTAATCTGAGAAGTAAATATACTTTGTTAAAGAGGTGTGAAGTTTTGATTGTTATTGTTATATTCTGATTTGTAGTTGAACATCAATGATTTGATTCATTTTTAAAGCACCCTTCCGTGGTTAGACCACACTCAGGGCGCTGCCTCTCCTAAAAATTCTCTAAAAGTGGCTGAAAAGATTGTTGTTTCTTTATTCAAAGTGGCTATTCTTACGACTAGTCGTAACTTAGGATTTATGCGATTTCAGAGATTAAACTGAGGATTTAGGGAGATAAGGCTAGTGTAAAGGAAGGGTTAGGGTTAGGGTTGGCGCTAGGAGTAAGTGCAAGGGTCAGGGTGAGCGTCAGGGTTAGGATTAAGGCCCAAAAAGGTGAAAATGATCGTCGTAAGAATAACAAGCACTTTGTATGTAAAATGCATTAGGGATCGTCGTAAGAATAGCCGCGGCCTTCTTTATTAGACTTGCCATTAATCTTGAGGGCCTGAAGTACAGGAATTATGCCTTTTTTGTTCATCTTATCAAGAATTGATAAAAGCTAGTCTTTATTAATTGATAAAGATTAGTCTTTATTGATTCTTGATCTTATACATCTTATTTCTTTCAGAAACCGACTGGTGCGTTCAACTATCTTATCGATGAGCTGCTACCTGGTCAGCAGTACACGATCTATGTCACATCCGTTAATAAGGTTGGACAGAGTGTGCCTTCGAACAAGTGTCACGTTTATGCACCGGGAAAAGCTCCTCCGAAAAGTAAGTGGAACTTTCCTGTTTAGCATTAGTATCGTCCATATTCATGGTCTGGAGCCCAGAAATGGAACGCAGCGAGGTTTGGCTCAGAAATATTTCCGAATTTGTATAGAATCTCGTTAGCTCTAATTTCATTACACTCGGTATAAGATGAAGTGCATTGAATGTAAGGCACCAAGTCTTAGTCATTTGAGGCTTTAGCAGGTGGTGACTAATCTAACTGTGTTCTCTCCCACTTTTACCTGTCATTCTATGTTAAATGATAACATTTGAACTTACAGCTACTCCTGCACCAAGTCCTACTGTTGGGAGTAAGTCAGGATGAAAATACCCTAACCAATCACCTAAAAATATTATGCTTAATGAACTAACAATTCCAGTGTACATAACAACCATACTGGCCTGGATGCTCAGTCACCATCGATTCACTAACAAGGTTGGATGGTGGCTTGGCATTTTCACCTTTTAAGTCAAGTAAATGCAAAATTAGCCCTAGTACTAGTAATACATTTGTCTGAAAGCTCCACCATGTTTGGCCAGGAAAGTATGCTTATACCCTGTAAATATTCTCTTTGAAGAGTGGCCACCCGATATATACAAAGCTCAAACTGGTAGAACTGCAGACAACACTGATTATTGCACAATGCCTCTAAATCTCTTGACTGGGGGGTCCCAAACAGAGGCAGCACCTACCGTCTTGCAGATGCTTCTAAATCTCTGATCCCTAGCTAAATCTCTGATATCTTGCGAAAGCAGAGACAAAATGCAAGCTTTAGCTCAGCCAGGCGTTAACTCTTTCAGTAATTTTCTTTTACAGTGAAAACTTAATAATGCCAATGTTACAGCTAGCCGATCAAGCAACTTGGTCCTAACTATGGTAGAAAGTGAAAACTGTGGAAAAAACAACTAAGACTATAAAGGCAACATGTTAAAATGTTAAAATTCTAAACACTTTTGTGGAGTTTTGGAGTTATCTAATGATGTTTTCATATTTCCAGGGTCAAACATTGGTCTTGGTATCGGACTTGGTTTCGTTCTGGTCATCCTGTTGATAGCTCTTGGTGTCCTCGGCTGGTACATGTGGAAGAAACGCGGAGCAACGGCTGGAAAGAAGCCGACTGTTTCCTTTGAGAATCCTGCGTATAAACCACGGACAGACAACCCTGATGCCACCGGTGGGGCAGGGGCAGTGCAGGTATGAACATTGTCTCGTTACTTTACTTGAAAATGCTTTGAAAGTAATGCGCATCTTCACATTGCTTTTTAAAGCGTTAGTTAGCGCTGTGGTGTACTGGTTAATGTCTCGCAGACCAAAAGTAGTGGGTTTGAATCTGGATCTAGTCGAAATTTCGTCCTCTCAGGTAAACCTCAAGTGATGCGTGTGATGTCAGTTATTCAGCCAACCGACTAATTCTAAATTCATCAATATACATTGTAAACCAATGCCTTTTTAATCTACTCTTCCTCTCAAGATACATTGTAATCCAATGTCTTTTAATCTACTCTTCCTCTCAAGATACATTGTAAACCAATGTCTTTTAATCTACTCTTCCTCTCAAGATACATTGTAAACCAATGTCTTTTAATCTACTCTTCCTCTTTGCAGATCTCTGGCCTACCAAACCAGGAGGAGCAGCCTATTCAGGCATTCACTCCTCTACCAAGTACGATAGGGCCTCGACCCACTGCTGGAGCCAATGGCACCGACACTGTCATCGGCAATCCTCATACCATGCCCCCACCCCCTGCTGACAATGATCTTGGGGTGTCGCTCGGTCAACTCGATGTGAATCGTCTCGATCCAAATCAAGTCAAAGTTGAGATAAATTACGATACAGGAGTATCAGAATCATAAGTCAAGGTCACATAATTAGACAATTCAGGCCAAGGTCACTTGGCTTGCAGGTCAAATATCATTTGACCTTGAGGTGGGGTTCATTTGAAATGACCTTATCAGGGTCATTTTCATCGAGTGGAGAAAACATTGAACTGTAGCAAGTCATGTCGGGCCCTGATTCTCGGACAGATGAGTATTATGGTGTGGAAGATTTACGAAGGATCAAAGTGCAAGACAGATTGTGTTCTTCTTGGGCAGTTTGACAAAAGTTCACGTGTTGTGGAAAACTTTGCTAAACCGTGTAACAATCATTACACCCAGGGTATTTCCCTTGTATTGGTGTCTAGAGTCTAGGGCACCTCAAGATGGTTCATGATGCCTCTAATGTGCCAGTCACTACATCTATTCCCTCCAAGATTGTTTCTTTCACCAAGGAGTCCTAAATAAACAATCGGTTAGCTCACAAAGGCGTCTACATGTAATAAGTAATTTGGAAATTGAATTTCAACTTGTTAAAGTAAACCAACTTGAGGTGCCGTAGACTAAGATTTACAATCAAAGATGCATACGGTTTTGATTTATCATTTGCAAGTAATCGCTGGTATAAGATTCTATTTGACATTCCACTTTCTGATCAATGATTCCATGTACCCTTGAATGCCGGTAAGCTGAGCCTAAGTCCAGAGCTTCTGGGATTTATATTCTAAAGCTGTGGGGATTTGAAAGGATGTGTTCAGGGTATATGACTTTACATTGAGTTGGGTACTTTTCAATAAGATTCCATCCAGATTATTTTGATAAAAAAGTTAAAGAACAGTCCAGTTGATATACATTCCATCCACTGGTGAAAATTCCGTCGATCTTGTTATATTGTCAGTTTCAATTTGAAGTTATTTGAATTTCAATGAGAACGAAATTTCAGAATTAAGGAGTTTAAATAATGTGATAAAGGTCATCAATTTATAATATTGTTACAGTCCATCCGATTTTTAATTCCATCCTCAAACTCACAGTCAGTGTTGTTATATCTAAGCCATTGTTATTACAGTTCTTCTTCTTCTTCTTCTTCTTCTTCTTCAGCGTTCGCTCTGCACTTGGAGGGGTCATTCTCCTAGGAGTAATCCTCCTCCAAGGCGGGATGAGCGTATCCTGCGTGCCACAACGGTTAGGCACCAATTGGGTTTATTGGCCTAGTGGTCCGACTTTGGCGAGAGAGATAGAGTCCACGCAAGCTACTCATGTTTCTCACTTGATGGGGTCTTAGCTTGACCTGGCATAGACACCAGGTACAATGAACCTCGGTTTTGAGTCTCATTCGAAGGACTGTGAAGAGCCAGGAATTTTAGTTCCTTGAAAGCCACGCCGGTTCATCCAGACATACGATCCTGGGTTCTCCCCGGGATCGAACCCGGGCCCTATTGCGTGGTGGCCAGCAGTGTAAACCACTAGGCCATGAGGCTCCGTTATTACAGTGATTTGCAGTGCTTTCTTCATCGATCATGTTGGTGTGAATATATTGCCGTCCTCGACTGCTAGACCTACTGCTGCCATCTAGCGAGAAGGTTTTGAACTCGACGTGTATGTGGTTCATTACATAAGAGGTTTAAAAATCACTCCACACACTTATCTTTGATTATCCGTGCGCTGATTCTTACCATCCTCTAGTGTGGCCTGCCTCAAACACCTGTAATAAGTGATTAACTTAGTTTGTATTGTTCAATTCTTGGGACCACGTCCATCAACCTTGTCTCCAAGTATCACTCTAGTGTTTTGGTTGCCCTGCCATGCACTTCTCTTACCCTTGGAACGAGGTCATTTTGGAAGGATCTTGCCAGATATGTTTGCAAACTGGACAAAAGACTGGCACTTGGCGATATCCAGATGACCGCTGAACCAGGGATCAGCCAGGTCAAGGCTACCACACACTGGGGCTGTTTTTGCTGCATTAGTTTGTCCTTTCGTTATTAAACATAAACAAGACCAATATCATGGGGAAGGTGCTGTAAATATGCTTAACTCGGGAGAATATGATGATTATGTGCCATACCTAACTCAATTGTAAGTTTCGAGCTGATATTTTCCTATTGTGTTGTACTGTGTTAAAGGTATACATGTACTGTACAAAGTAATCAGGAGTGCAAATCTCCGAGGTTGAGTATTCTATGTAATATTCTTTTATTTTCAAGAATTGAATAATGCCCAAAATATTGGTATGCTGTGAAATAATGATGAATATTTTTGAATGATACAACCTTTATTTGAATTTCCTCTATGTTTTATGATCTGTACCTGAGGTTAGAAGTACTTTTAGGTTCTTTCAGGTTTGAACTGTTTCATGAACAGAAAAGCCAAATTTTTATTAAACTAAGAAAACCTTTTTGAAACGGTGACAACTCCCTGGCAGTAAGAGCTGATTCTGAGTATTGTTGTTATATCAACAATTTGTTTATGAAACCACTTTTGTTTATTCAGAATCTCTACTACTCTCCACCTAAAACGTCAACATTTTTGTGTAGGAGTTGTGATCTTGCGCATTGCTCCTTTGTCGTGCAATTTACCAGACTATAAAAGAGATCTGCTGAGGCCCTAGGCCAGTTTTCTTTTGTTTCTCCTTGAGTAGTTTTAGATGCAAATCGCTTGCCTCCATTTATCTATTGTGTTGTCTGTTAACATCTATAAATAGCCTGGAAGACTCCAGAATAATGATTTGTTGTGTAAAGCATGTAATTTAGACCTATAATGTGTATATTCGAGAAGTAAATGATCTATTTGTTATTGTAGGTGAACAGCTGATTCTACTGTGTTCAAATACTATGTCAACCCTGCAGCTAATATCACTAGATACTAGTGTAATTGGTATTGACCATGATAAATTGCATCTGATTCAGTAGAACCTCTTTATAAAGGACACCCTTTGTACTGAAAAATGCTGGCATTTATAGCGAGGCGTCCTGATCTGGTTGTATAGAAATGACCCATTTGTGACCGAAATCACTGTCCCCAATAGGGAGGGTGTCCCGCTAAAAGAGGTGTCCTCTAAGGGAGGTTCCACAGTTCATTTAATGAGGATTTCTCATAAATAAGCCATTGTATTCCTAAGTACATGCATGTCGAAATCTTACATTCACAACTGTATAGAAAATCCGTCTATGGTATGTCATATCACAGAGTTGCTATATTTATTATTGTATGGTATGCACATACATTTACTCTGTCTGTTCAATTATGCGAGCAAGGCTTTCCTTCTGTTATTCACCGTATCGTCATATTGAGTATGATAAATGGTAATCAATTATAAAGGCCAAAGGTGTTGACCAATCAAAGTGCGAGTCCACTGTTGCCTACGGTCCACCTGTGTGGTATCTTTGAGTTGTCACGGCATAGACACAAGACACCAGATACAACAGACTATACCTTCCTATCCAACAGACGGCACTCCAGAAAAGCATCATTCTATTGACTGGTTCATACCACTACTCTGAAATGACCTCTGTCCCTGTCTATTGTGAGCTAACAGAAAGATCCCACTCAGCTAATTGAACCAGCACAGTATGTGTATTTGGCTTGTAGCTCTATTTTTCATATTGTGTGTTGTTTTAATGAAATGTGTATATATACGTTGTAAATGCTAAAAGCTTTAATTCATACATTCCTCAAATTTGCTGACTGAGTGGATGGGTTAACCATGACCTCAGTCCTCATGGGTTAATGACGTAGTTGTGCTTTATCTTTTTATCATCTGTCAGGCAATTACCGTCCTTAGAATAGAGTGGCTCCCACTGTCCTCAGATTGGCTGACCAATTCGTCCATTCTAAAGATGTCTTGTTTAACGTTTTGATGTTTGTGATAAACTTTCATTCACCCTGTTGTGTGATAGAATCAAATCTACAGTGTTTTATATCAACAGTCTCATATGAAGACCTCGCTTGTTGGTTTAAGCAGATATTCCAGAGGTAAAATCCATCCAAAACTTCTGCGCACTGAACTGGGATTGGTTGTTTTTGCCTCAAATATATCATTATATGTCACAGTTATTGCACTAATTCAACAACCAGAAACGAGCATATCTGCAAAAAGAAGCATTTTATTTGGGCCAATGTGTTTTGCACTTATGATATTTACATTCCGGCAAAGCTGCAAGCTTATAGTAGTTTATTCTTATGTATATTTCTGTTCATTTCAAATATCTTCAGATATTTTATTTTTACAAATTTTATGAACTCACTTGTGAAAAACTACTTTGCTTTAGTATGCTTTCTATCATGCAAGAGTTTTGCAAACATTTATACTTACTCCCTCTTAAGAGGTTATCTGAGTCATCAACTTTTTCAAATGAATGCGAAATGCACACCTGGGGTTAATGACAAATGCACACATTAAACTTTTCAATTAAAAGTTAAAATTTCAACATTGTCAAGCCAAATTTTAGAGGGGTCTGGCAAAAAGCATGTGATTTGTGTATTGAAAATGTTGATAATATGGATGATCTCTCAAGGTATAAAAAAAATATTGATGCCACCTATCTATCAAGTTTGTTCCTGGTTCATATTTTAAAGGGTCCCTTTGTGGTCCCTCTAACTCCAATTAAGTTTGTGAAAACGTCACTTGCTATTCTCTTTCAATGAATATAACAAACCAGTGAACAACTCATTGTGAAAAAGGATTGAATTGAATTGTGATATTCTGCTATTCAACCATTAGTAAGTTTTTAAATTGTTAGATAGAAAAAGGGGATATGGTATCTTATTCTTGATACTCATTATGCTCAGTATTTCTTGTATAGGTTTTTGTTTAGTTTGTCCTAGGATAAGTTTTGTTGCTTCATTATTTTAGTCTCATTGTTTTATTTTTATTTTTTATTTTTATTTTCATTCCCTTTTTATCTTGGTCTTACTCAAACATAATTTGCTAGACCTCCCTGTGTGTTGAAAATAAATGATATATCAGAGAGGTTTAGCAAATATATATATGACAGTTAGACTGAGACTAAGATGAAAAATTTGAATACACCATGTATTTTAGCCGAAAAGTTCCCCAAGCAGGCTGGATTAACTCAACACATTATCATGTCGGTTGGGTTCTTTTGGCCCATTGAGGTAGGCATGCAATCTAGTTCAGCTCCTCTGTTTCAAATCATGTGGAGCAGAATTTAATGCAGGGTCTACACCTGTGATTTTGTATTATATTGATATAAGTAGCTTGATTTTTCCCAGTTTCAAATGCTTGCAATTACTGATATTTTGCTTTTGTCAAATTTTCATCAAATCTCTGTTGTACAAATCTACTATTCAAGATTTTTAAGATATTAACAATTAAGATATAAGACTGATGTTAGGCATTTGCAAGATATTTTATGCTAAAGAAAGAGAAACGATATTAGGATTGTCGTACAAACACTTGAAGTAGGGGAAATGTTGCAGAGCTTATCGTTCATTTGTGAATTTCTTCTGTTCAGCAGACTTCAGGCTTCCTAATGTACTGTTTCTTCAGGTGGGGGTTGTGGGGGGGGGGGGGGGGATAATGGGATCATATTTCCAGCCATCTAATGTCTTAAATCAATCTCATTCTCTTGCATAATGTAATGATGCGCCTACTCCATCTGAGTCGAGAAAGGAGTTTGTGGTATCCCTTTTCTTTGATCTATTAAAGTCCATTCGTAAATGTTATGTCCACATCACTTGGGGCTCCGGATCGCAAACTACTTGTCAGATCTCTTGCCTTTCTGATCTGAGCTTCAAAATCAAACATGACTGTAAGTGTGCAGAAAAACAATATTCTTCTGCAAAGCCCTTTGGTGATTTTGGGGATCACCTGGAAAGGCCATATTTCGTTTCTAAATAAATATATCTGTCTTTATCCAATGTGCAACATTTCATTGCCATGGTTACTAAAGTAAAAAAATGTGTTTGGTTGTGAGCCCCAGATCAATAAAAACCTAACTTAAGAGAAATGTGACCTGTAGTTTGGCTTCAGAACCCCAAACAATGCTGACAGTACATCGTAGACAAGATCCCATAGACGTGCTAATATTGCTACTGGTAATGTTTATTGGAAAACTTGAATAAAGTAAAATTATGTCACTTCAGTTTCTGTGTCCGTTATTTCTGTCTTGCCAACAGGGTGAGAGAGATGAGACAGTCGCACCCAGATCAAATTAGGCCTGGCACCACCACTGTCTTTCCAGCAGGGTGAGAGAGATGAGACAGTCACAACTAGACCATCTCGAGCCAGGTACCTCCACTGCCTTGCCAACACAGTGAGAGAGATGAGACAGTCACGCCCAGACTGAATTAGGCCTGGCACCACCACTGTCTTTCGAGCAGGGTAAAAGAGATGAGACAGTCACAACCAGACCATCTCGAGCCAGGTACCTCCACTGCATTGCCAACACAGTGAGAGAGATGAGACAGTCACACCCAGACTGAATTAGGCCTGGCACCACCACTGTCTTTCCAGCAGGGTGAGAGAGATAAGACAGTCACAACTAGACCATCTCGAGCCAGGTATCTCCAATGCCTTGCCAACAGGGTGAGAGAGATGAGACAGTCACACCCAGACCAAAATAGGCCAGGCACCACCACTGTCTTTCCAGCAGGGTGAGAGAGATGAGACAGTCACAACTAGACCATCTCGAGCCAGGTACCTCCACTGCCTTGCCAACACGGTGAGAAAGACGAGACAGTCACACCCAGACTGAATCGGGCCTGGCAGCACCACTGTCTTTCCAGCAGGGTAAGAGAGATGAGACAGTCACAACTAGACTTAATCGGGCCTGGCAGCTCCACAGATGGCTAAAGAGAAGGTGAGACAGGCACAACAGAACCAAATCAACCCTGGCACCTCCACTGTCTTACCAACAGGTTGAGAGAGATGAGACGGTCACACTCAGACCAAATTAGGCCTGGCACCACCACTGTCTTTCCAGCAGAGTGAGAGAGATGAGACAGTCACAACTAGACCATCTCGAGCCAGGTACCTCCACTGCCTTGCCAACACGATGAGAGAGATGAGACAGTCACACCCAGACTGAATTAGGCCTGGCACCACCACTGTCTTTCCAGCAGGGTGAGAGAGATGAGACAGTCACAACTAGACCATCTCGAGCCAGGTACCTCCACTGCCTTGCCAACACGGTGAGAGAGATGAGACAGTCACATCCAGACTGAATCGGGCCTTGAACCTCCACTGCCTTACCAACACGATGAGAGAGATGAGACAGTCACAGCCAGTCTGAATCAGGCCTGGCAGCTCCACAGATGGCTAAAGAGAAGGCGAGACAGGCACAACAGAACCAAATCAACCCTGGCACCTCCACTGTCTTATCAATAGGGGGAGAGAGATGAGACAGTCACATCCAGACCAAATTAGGCCTGGAACCTCCACTGCCTTACAAACACCGGGAGGGAGATTATACATTCCCAACCAGACCGAATCAGGCTCGTCAGCTCCACATTGAGAGAAGGGCAGAGACAGTCGCACCTGGATCGAATGAGGCATATGACCTCCATGTGCTGTCTTGCAAACACAGTTAGATAGATGAGACAGTTGCAGACTGCCAAGAGGGCGGGGGAGAAAGCGAGACTGTCACACCTGGACCGAATCAGCCTGGCACCTCCATCGTCCTACGAAGATGGCGAGAAAGATAGTACAACAGTGATAGCCTGAGCGAATCAGGCCAGGTACCTTCACCGTCCTGCCAAGACGGCGAGAGAGAAGGTGGGACATTCACAACAGAAGCGAATCGGGCCTGGCAGTTCCACAGTCTTGCAAAGACGATGAGAGAGAAGGTGGGACAGTCACACATACACCGAATCGGGCTGTGACCTCCACGCACGCACTGTCTTGCCAACATGGTGTGAGAGATGAGACAGTCACAATCGGAATGATTTGCGCCTGATATCGACCTACAAACACAGTGTGGCAGTCACCACCAGGTCGAATCGGGACTGGCAGTGGCGAAGGAAAGGTGAGACAGGCACAACTGGACCGAATCAGCCATGGAACCTCCATCGTCCACCCAAGACGGCCAGGTACCTACATCTGGTGAGACAGTCACATCGAGACCGAATTGGGCATTGGACATCAAGGCACCGTCTTGCCAACATGATGTGAAAGATAATACGGTCTCATTGGTCAGAACAAATCGGGCCTGTCTGCCCCGCCGTCTTGCAAGGACTGCGAGAGAGAAGGTGAGACAGCCTGGACCGAATCGGGCCGGGCACCTATCGTCTCACCAAGATGGCGAAAGTGTGGATGGGACAGCCATAGCCTGAACGGATCGAGCCAGGTACCTCTACCCTCTTGCCAAACCGGCAAGACAGTTGCAGACTGGCAGCTCCGCGGCGAGAGAAGGTGAGACTGGCACAGCTGGACCTAATCAGGTCTGAGAGCTGTACAGGCGTACCAAGACGGCGGAAGAAAAGGCTAGGATGTCGCAACTGGACCGAATCAGGCTTGGCACATCCATCGTCCCGCCTAAATGGCGAGAAAGTGGGTGGGACAGCCATAGCCTGAACGAATCGGGTCAGGTACCTGCACCCTCTTGCCAAGACGGCGAGAGAGATGAGACAGTCACATCTAGACCGAATTGGGCATGGGACCTCTGCATACCGTCTTGCGAACATGGTGTGAGAGGTGAGACGGCCACAATGAGAACGAATTGAGCCCAGTAGCTCCACCGTTATGCAAACACAGTGAGAAAGATGAGACGGTTGCAGAATAACCGAATCAGACTTGGTACCACCACCACCCTGCCAAGATGGGGAAAAAGAGGCAGAGACTGTAATAGCCTGAACGAATCGGGCCAGGTAAAAGGAGAGACAGTCACATCTAGACCGAATCGGGCCTGGCGCCCTAACGTTCTGTCATGGTGTGAAAGATGAGACACGTAACGTGTTAGCAAGACGGTACCGAGACTGAAATGTTCAAGCTGTGACAGTCTCATCTTTCTCACCATGTTGGGCTAGACGGTTTAGCGACCAGGCCAAAATGGATGTGATTATGACTGTCTCATCTCTCTGATCGTGTTTGTTATGGTTGTGTCTCTTACGTGTTGGCAAGACGGTGGAGGTGCTTGGTCAATTCGTTCTGGTTGTCACTGTCTCACCACACGTAACGTGTGGGCAAGACAGTACCAGGCCTGAAATGGTCAAGGTGTGACTGTCTCATCTCTCTTACCATGTTGGGCAAGACGGTTTAGCGACCAGGCCCAAATGGATGCGATTATGACTGTCGCATCTCTCTGATCGTGTTTGTTATGGTTGTGTCTCCTGTATGTCTCTCACCATGACGGTACTGGGAGTTCCCCGGTCCAATTTGGTCCTGTTGTGACTGTCTCACCTTCTTTCTCAACGTTTTGGCAAGACGACAGAGGCTCCAGGTCCGATTTGATTGGTCTGTATCTGTCTTACCTGTCTTACGTGTTGGCTAGTCGGCGGAGGTACCTGGTCAATTCGTTTTGGTTGTAACTGTTTCACCTCATATAACGTCTTGGCAAGACGGCACCAGGCCAGAAATGGTCAAGCTGTGACTGTCTCATCTTTCTCACCATGGTGGGCAAGACGGTTTAGCGACCAGGCCCAAATGAATGTGATTATGACTGTCTCATCTCTCTGATCGTATTTGTTGTGGTTGTGTCTCCTTTCTCTCTCTCCCCTTGATTGTACGTGGAGGTTCCTGGTCCAATTTGGTCCTGTTGTGACTGTCTCACCATCTTTCTTAATGTTTTATCAAGACGACAGAGGCTCCAGGTCCGATTTGATCGGTCTGCAACTGTCTTACCTGTCTTACGTGTTGGCAAGACGGTGGAGGTGCTTGGTCAATTCGTTCTGGTTGTCACTGTCTCACCTTAGGTAACGTGTTGGCAAGACGGTACCAGGCCTGAAATGGTCAAGGTGTGACTGTCTCATCTCTCTCACTATGCAAGGCTAGACAGTTTAGCGACCAGGCCCAAATCGATGTGTTTATGACTGTCTTATCTCTCTGATCGTGTTTGTTATGGTTGTGTCTCCTGTATGTCTCTCACCATGACGGTACTGGGAGTTCCTAATTTGGTCCTGTTGTGACTGTCTCACCTTCTTTCTCAACGTTTTGGCAAGACGACAGAGGCTCCAGGTCCAATTTGATCAGTCTGCAACTGTCTTACCTGTCTTACGTGTTGGTAAGATACACCATAGACAGTCAGTCCGTTATCGGTAACGAAGTCGGCTGTCCTAGAGAGTTACACCACAGAGCCCCAGAGCTTTGTGGTCGGGGTGATGCCCTTTGGCCAGTAGTCCTCTCTATTCTTCATTAGGGAACAGGTCTGAAGCACATGAGCTTGAGTCTTGTCTCTAGTTCCGCATTCCGCACTGAGTAGATTCTCGTAAGCCTATTCTGTGGCGGTGTTTTCTGCGTCGGCAGTGCCCTGTTCGTGGACGGTAGATCATGACGAGATAGTCACAACCAGATCGAATCGGGCCTTGCAGCTCATCCGTCTTGCCTACACGATTGAAGACATGTGACAGTCACACCATACCTTATTATGTACAACCACACTTTTGCAAGCACGTTGTGAGAGATGAGACAGTATAAACAAGAACGAATTGGGCCAGGCAGCACGCACAGTGCATTGCAGGATGGTGGAGCTAGCAGGCCCGATTCGGTCTGGCTGACTGTCTCACCTCTCTCACCGTCTTGCCAGGTCGGTGGAGCTCCTAGGCCGTATTTGTTTGTGTTATTGTTTAGGTGATGACTGTCTCATCTATCTCACTGTGTTTGCAACAGGAGCTTCCTGGTCAAGACGGTGAGTGAGAAGGCGAGTCAGTCACACCTGGACTGAATTGGGCAAGGTACCTCAACATACCGTCCTGCCAACATGGTGAGCGAGATAAGACAGTCACAACCGGAATGCATCGAGCTTGGCAGCACCACTGTCTTGCAAACAAAGCGAGATAGATGAGACAGTCCTAGCCTGAACGAATTGGGATGAGACAGTCACAGCATATTGAGCCTGGCTGCTCCTAACCGTCTTGCCAACAGTGTGAGAAAGATGAGATGGTTGCAGACTGGTCGAATCCTGCCTGGCAGCTGCACCGTCTTGCCAAGCTGGCGAGAGAGATGAGACAGTCATAACCAGGTCGATTTGGGCCTGGCAGCTACACCATCAGTGCACTGTCAGAGAGATGAGCAATACAGTATCAGCCAGATCACATCTTGCCTCTTTGGCACCTCCACTGTCTTTCGAAGAGGGTGAGAGAGCTGAAACGTAGACAGTCACACCTGGAGAAGTACATCCACCGTCTTGCCAACATGATGAATTCAGTTAGATAGTCACAACCTGACACCTGACACCTGACAGAGTGGCAGCTGAACCAGCTTACAAACACAGTGATATAGATGAGAGTCATAACCTGAACGGATATGGCCTGGCAGATCCTCAGTTCCGCCGGCATGTTGAAGTGGATGGAGCAGCCCTCACTAGACAGAATCTGACCTGGCACCTCTCCACTAGATTGTCAGCACAGTCAGAGAGATGAGACAGCCACAACCAGACTGAATTTCACCAGGTACTTTGACCGTCTGGCCAACATAATGTGAGAGATGAACAGTCACAACCAGATTGAATCGGGCCAGGCAATGCGCTGTGAAGGGGAGACAGCCAAATTGAGCCTGGCACCTCCATCGTCTTGCCAACACGGTGAGAGATGAGCACCACCCTCCTGATCCTGATTTTTGTACAGAGACCTGCCAGTGCAGTTATTCTTTCTTAAATGAATCACAGAAGACGAGGTTCATTTTCCATAGAAGACTTTATTCTAAAGACAAGAACTACACATGTTCCTGACAAAACACTCACATTGCTTCATCGTAAAATGAAACCACTACAATTTTTGGTGGTCGTTTTTATTTTTTTGAATTATTAAAGGAATATATTATAATTTTAAGGACGAAGTTAAATACACAAATAAATAAACAATGCAATATACATAGTGCAACAAGGAGTGAGTAACTTTAAAATTGTAAATCTCGATGACCTACGGGGAAAACTGAGGTGGAAACAGTCTGGGTACTCAAGCCCATCAATACGACATTTTCTTAATAACTATTGACATGTAAACTGGAATACAATATTATATTTGTTGTTATAAAAGTCCTCTAACACCAAAACCATACTACCATGATACTGCATTACATAATGCTAAATCAGATGTGTACACATTCAGATTACTTAAACTGCAGTTTGAAAATTGGTGAAAATGTTTAGTCTTGTTATAAACTTACTCAGAATAATCAGATTCGCCTTAGTGAAAATGATTGAAGCAGAGGTTTTGTTAATTTATTCCCGCCTTGTTAATACCATTTCCTCTCTCCCCAAGTTGCTCTTGGCTCTGCAGATGTCAAAAGAACATCTCCAAAATCAAGAACCTTCTGTTTCATATCATCTCAAGATTCAGGTGCGTCTATAATCTGAGAGATATTTTGTTTTCATTCAGCAATCTTTCCTACAGAGGGAGGGGGAGCGGGGAGGGAGGGGGGGACATGTTCTCTCTCAAAAAGCCAAAAGATGGAAATTCGGTGATTTTGAGAAGGACATTGCCCCAATAGCAAACAATTAAAACTAGGTTAGTGGAGTTTAACACTTGCTGCAAACTGGATAAAAAGTCATCGAGATGCCAAGGATCTAAATGTGTACATGTCATTCCTCAGAAACAAGACCTTCATTACAATATCAGCAGAGGAATCATCCAAATTGCCAACACCGATGGGACTGATGGTGGATTTTCTTGCCTAAATCGCAGCAAAGAACTGTCAAAATTAACTGACTTGACAATTCATCGGAAAGCTTACGATGAGCTGTCTGACATGTCACCCTTCCATGTTTGAGTGAAATTACACAGCGTCTGAGACCATTTCAAAGCAGCCCCAGACTATTAAAACAGGGCTAGGAGTTGTAGCAGGAGGTTGTGATGGACGGCACCAAAGTAGGTCCAGGGTTCAGAGGGTGGCTATGAGATGCAACAGAAAAGTGCGCAAATGTACCATGAATAGTTTGAGTTCATTTGTGCATTCATATTTATAGCGACTCTGAACGAGACAATAATGTTGGCACAGCAATACCTCCAGTTACTCCTTCCTCCCTTTAATCAATCTGGAATACCCATACTAGATGTCCGTTGGCCTTCGCTGATATTATAATGAGGAGGATAAAGCACTATGTATTACAGACACAGCAGGGTTGTAAACAATGGAAGCCATCCGAGATCTTCAAGCCTCTGTACTCAAAATACTACTCATTGCTAAAATAAACTCACCAACAGTCAGGCCAAGTGTATCTAATCATATGTTTCACCTACAAAATTATCATCAATCCTCAGTACTACTTTCAGGGTTTTTCTCCTCTAGAAGTATAGGCCAAGTACGAGACTTCAGTGCGTGTAATGGTACATCCAACCTAAATAATAGCAATTCTGGCATTATTTTGATGCCCTTCAATTTGCTTCAACAAGTTTTTCCCAAAAATACAAATATTTCATAAACATCCTATACCTCACCTTGGAATCACTTTTGGTGCATTAATTTGAACTTTTTCCCCAGGATTGGACTTACATGGACGAAACCTTAGAACTAAACACACATGGCCTGAAATGAATAATTCATGAATGCAAAATACAATATGCAGGAAGGACTAACCCACACCACACTACTAACCTCTAGCAGGTTAAACAACTTTTTAAACTCCAGGTTCATGTTGAAAATGGGGGCGCATACCAGTGGCATATCTGAAAATTCCCCCAACGAGCAGGCATACAGAGTCTGCATGGTAATAAAATAAAATTGCTCAGAAGGGGAATTCTAAAATAATTAATTTTTAGTAATAAGCACAGGTTCAGTAAAATTTTGCTCACCCATTTTGAAAAATAGAATACATAGGCAGCGAAAGGTAGAGGATAGGTATCAAAATCACCCTTCATTTTTTGGAATATTAAAAAAATTCTAGCTTTTAATTGTTATCTTTTTTCAGAAGAACATGCCTATCCAAGAAAACTGAATCTGGAGGTCAAAAGATCTGCACTGAAATAAAATATGCAACAGTATGATTCACTTGGAACTCCGAAATAGTTTGCATAGAGGATGATTTGTTTGATGAAATGTCATTAGGGTGGTTTACAGGAATAAATAGAAGATGTAATCAGCACAGTGATGTTTGTGATTAAAAGGAATTCATCTGTTTTTCTCACGAGTTATGGTTAATATTTCAGTTTCTTTAATAACATTATGTCCATGTCGTGTCCAAGCCAAGGTCCAGTTCATAACTGGACCTTTTCTCAACTTTTCTAAATGACCTCAAGTGACTAGAGAAAAGGCTTGAACAAAAGGAGAAAATGGTGTTTCAACAGAGCAGTTGGTGCATTTTTGTACTAAGTTCTGCTCTCAACACCGTAGTTTGTGCTACACCAAAGTTTTCACCAAAACTATTTCGATACTCAGCCAACTGAGTTTTACCACTGAAAGTTTTTCCAAATCTTTTATACCATTTATGCGCTGAATAAGAAGTCCCAAAGTGAACCACATGTTACACATCAAAACCTAAATATCTGGAGGTTTCCCTAAGCTACATTTCATTATAGAATACAGTAATCAACATGCTAGAAAAATATATTTTAAAGTAAATGACCTAGTTTTCCCCGACGGAGCGGCTGGATGGATGGAGGGTTATACCGATTCATCATGTTTATAAACATGAAGAAATAAAAACATCTACACAACACGAACGTGATTACAATACAACATTGATAAAACGACTACATCTGTAAACGTAGAAGAATGAGGTCCATAATGGCTATAACAATAGTCCCAAGGTCAACTGAGTTGTCTTTTTTAAATTTCACCTATTGAATTTTTAGACAGAAATTGATCCTGTCCATCTCCTGAATGACTCTTTGTCTTAGGTGAGGTGTTAAAAAAACCCTTCTAATTTCAGTTATCATCATAAAAGTTTGGCTGATTTCGAAAATGAAAATGAATATGGTAAAATATAACCTCAAGCCAACTGGATTTCGAGGTCCCTCTTGATGGGCTCGGGTTTGTTTTAATGTCAGAGACTGAAAAACGTGGAGTTATTAAACTTTGTCCAAATTCTGATTAATCTTCTCACTTCAGGAACAATCTCTGCTACATTGCACAGATACATGTAACAACACAATACTAAAGGGTGAAAAAGAAAACATGACAACATCACTGACCATTCAGAACAAAATGGAAGAATGAAATAAATGAGGTATAAAGCTTTCCCAATGCACTTAGAAAGATGCAGAACCCCCCCCCCCCCCCTGCATGCTGGAGGATGCAGTAATACGCTCTGCATCCAGGACTATGCAGATTTTAATACAAGAACATTAACATATCCCAAGAAAGCCCCAGCCCCCCACCCCCCCTGCATCCAAGAGAATGCAGTAATAAGTTCTGCATCCAGGAATGTGCAGATTTTAATACAATGGAATAATTCCTCTCACATAAATAACCCACCAATCAAGCAGGCAACACTCTCCTCAAAATGAAAGTTTTTTAATACAGCACATTCTTCAAGAAGAGAGGTCCACACACCTACGTGTAGAAGTGTCAGAAATGACCCCGATTCCATCAAAGGTGGAACGACTGCATCAGCAGGACACAGTTTTTCAAAGTTGGTGAGTTTGTTAAAGAATTCAAACAGTCACTGCCACAAGAGAAACATTACACCCAACACCCTCTTCCCTGTCACATCTGTAGTCCAAGTCTTTAGATTCCCACTTGAACTGGAGCCAACTGTATACAGCAGTGTGCAATTGGCACAGCTCTAGTTAGGGTGAAATAGATGGTACCAGCTGGTCTTCCAAGGTTTTCAAAGGAGGAGTAACACCTTGATTTTTTTTCACCCAACAAGAATGTTATGAATGTCAAAATCTGCAACCTAACGTATAGATCTTACCTTCAGAACTTAAGTCAGAAGTGTTTGAAGTCATGTCAACACACAGGATGACCATGTGCTTGATATCAATGGTTTATTTTGTATTTTTCAACAGTCATATTTAAGAATGAACTCACTTATCTGTTCATAATCTTCTTGTTGAGTCAATAAAGGCATGCAAATGTAAAAATCCCCTTAACAAAAATAACTCTAATAAACATTCTCCTAAAATACTGTTAAAAGTCTAACCACCATCCAACCAGCCGTTATAGTCAATCAAGACTGACACTTTCTTTCCACTTTACGCATATATAACTCTATCGAAAAAACATACTCAACAAAAAGAAACAGCTCAACAATTATAAGTATGAATGATAAAGTGTCAAAAATCTGTAGTATAAAAATTGATATCATTTCATATAGGTCCACCATCAGACTTCTCAATAACTCCCGATTATCTTGATTCATATCAAGATTTTTTCCATATAATTCTTTAATTTTTCGTTAAAATATTCCATCCAATTTTCGGCTAGTCTCTATAGAATAATACGAAAAATATATATATAATTAGCCTGGTGATAATAACTAACAGTGGTATGCTATGCATAGACATTATACAAACTAGTAGCGTATAGAGTTTTACCAAGTAAATTTGTTTTCTAATACTTGTGATATTATGGTGGGCCACTGTAACACTTGCAAATAATACTCCGACAAATTGAGTCTGGGAGAAAATCCAATTCGATCTTGATGAAAAGTTAATATTTTTGAGTGGATGCAGTAATCCACATTTATGGCATTGGAAACCTATTTTGGACTGAAAATTATCTAGAAGGTGACTTTTATTCACTTTAAAATGCCATCATCCAAACATATTGATTTAATCGTGTACATGTCAAATTGATACAGTGTGCAAGGTGAACTCGAACAGTGAACGGATATTATCCCCAAACATCAGACATTTCAATTCAGACATTATTAAAAACCCATCGCTTTGAACATTTAGTATTTTGTCAAAGATCCTTTAAATGGACCAAAAAAGATCGAAAAGTGTGCTTTATAAATATGGTGTGCATGAATGGTAAGCAATATGACATGTACGGCACAAAATCAGCATTTATCAACCCCCCCCCTCAACCCTACGGTGCAGGACACCGATGCACTGCAACTTGATGCAGAAAATTTAAACTGCTGGGGAGACCACAATGAAGGTTGCTACAGGCCCACTGAAATTTGAAAATGCCTCATGATAAAGAACGTGTGTGTTACAACCAAATCAGTTTCGACCAAAAAAGGGTAAAACAACATAATATAAGGCAAAGTTGTACAATTAAAGGACCAGTACAATTATAGCACCTGCAGTGTAGAAAACAGCAGGCAGGCCACAGTAATGCACACAAAGGCTAAAATGAACCGGGGCTAAAATTGTAACACCTTACCTTACCGATATCTAAAATGGCAGACATTTTGGATGGAAACATTGTAAGCCATTATGTAACAACAATATGTGTTCAGGATTCAATAGTTTTGGACTCGTTGATGATGCATATATTACCAGTTGGAAGTAATCAATTCAATTACTGGAAAATCCTGTTTCAGGGAAGGTAAACTGAGAAAACTTTTCTACAAGAAAACGCTGTAAACAGACAGTCCAGTAATTGATTGACCAATACACGCTTTTAAAAAAACATCCTCACTTCAACTCATATCCACTTTAGGACAGGTCCAAAGTGGACCTTCTGCTTTATCTTATGTACAGCGCCCATATCTTATACTGAGCCAAGACATATCTTAGTAACGAGTCGATTCCAATTCGCGAGTCAAATTACCTTCTGTTGGAAAATCTTATGAGCGTATCCAGGTTCCTATTAAAGAAATCCATATAACTTCCAGTAAAATAGTTAATTTTTATGTAGTGTGAGCTTTTAAATGAGTATCGATATTTTTTTCTTGAGCAAAAGTAAGGTAGGCGCTTAACAAAGCTCCAGTTCAACCATCAAGTTCTGGTTTTTGACGGTACGTGTACGTGAAACAGTACAAGACAACCTCACTGCTAAAGCACCCAACAAACAAGTGATTTTATATCCCTGCGACCTGCAATCATGAATGCATGCAACAAAAATTTCTTGTTTGCAATGGTCCGGTTTTACCCGCAGACAGCTCGTACCATTTTCTAGCAGTTCTTAACAAGAAACCCGTCAGGAGAGTACGCAAGGGGCAGAAAAGATTGTCAAAGGCCCGAGTCAGGACAACTGTTCAACCAACAATTTATTGTTGGAATAGACAACAACTGGCCTATCCACGACCTCTGAAAAACTTGTCTCTTTCTTGCATATGAAAAGCAGACACAAAAGAACTAATGAGAATCCCAAGATTTTAACTGGAACTTGTCAAAGGCCCGAGTCAGGACAACTGTTCAACCAACAATTTATTGTTGGAATAAACAACAACTGGCCTATCCACGACCTCTGAAAAACTTGTCTCTTTCTTGCATATGAAAAGCAGACACAAAAGAACTAATGAGAATCCCAAGATTTTAACTGGAACTTGTCAATCTACAAGAGACAAGATGGTCTTCTCAATGTAAATGCAATCTGCATGAATTCTATTGGGCTATGCAATATGGTTGTTAACTGGTCTCTGGGCTATAGTACCACCACAAATAAATGCACTTACGGAACCTCTGTACAGTCGCACACCAAGCCCTGGGCGAGAAAATGAATCAGAAATACTTTTCATTGATAGACTTGAAAGGAGACGAAGCTTTAGATAGAAATGAGTCGACACCACTCATAATTTCATGACCTGTTGATGGCATGCCGTGAGAATGATTACTCTGGAGAAGTTTGTAGAACTACCTCCATCGCAGAGGTGGTCATAATTGAAGTCATGGAAGAGGATGATTGTAATACTACTCACTGTGCTGTGCTACAATATTTAGATTTACTGATAACCAGTAGTTTTTAATGCCGTTACGTAACCAGGCATAAGTCAAACGACTGCCAAGCTTTTGGAACACGAGAAGAATGGAAGATTTGGGAAGTGACGCACCTCACACATTCTCTCAGGCCACCTGTACCAACAGAACTTTCCTTAAATGGAAACTGTAGAATTGCATCAAGGAGAAAGTGTAGCTAGAATGAATGAAATTATCTTTATTTCTCTCGCAGTGCCTTGGTGGGACAACATAGACAATCCAAGAAGCACTGAATCTTGGAAGATATTATAAAGCAAACTGTATTTCAACCTGAACTGAACGAAACAGACATGAAGTAATTAAGTGTGCACCAGGTGCTTGGTTCAGTTCAGGATGAAATAAATATTCTGTGAAAGATTTGAGATACAAGAACTGAACCGGTCATTGGGTGAATGACCAAGAAAAAAAGAAACCTGTGCAAATATGAAACCTACTTTTAATTGAAAGTGACTGACTTTTTAATGGCCCCACAGAGATCCCTCTCCCCATGGCAAAAGAAAATTCTTAATAACTGTGACTCAATAAATTAGTGGGTAAATCTCATTTCTGATCAAAACTCAATCCAAATCATAAAACCATTAAATCTTTCGCATATATCTCATTCGTTTTCAATTAAAATATTCATTAGTCAATTCATCTGATCTGTCATCAACCACGATTTATCAAAATCACTGATCAATTCTTATCTGTTTGTCAAAACAGTGAAAAACTCCAACACCCATCTTGTGAAGTACTGTTAACTACTACTTTCACCAAGCCTTAATATCTTTAGGCCAAAACTATCTATACTCTTCTCATAACCTGACTTGCACCTGCAGTCACCAACTTGATATTTTCCCGATTTAAGACATCATCTTGATGTCATGCAAGAAATACATCATTCTTGTTTATACCACCCTGATATCATGCATGATTCACGTCATTTGAAGATACCACCTTGATATCATGCAAGACAGAATTCATTATTGCAGATACCACCTTGATATCATGCAAGACAGAATTCATTGTTGCAGATACCACCTTGATATCATGCAAGACAGAATTCATGGTTGCAGATACCACCTTGATATCATGCAAGACAGAATTCATGGTTGCAGATACCATCTTAGTAGCATGCAAGACTAACTTCACTCATGCAGATACCACTGAGATAACATGCAAGACTGAGGTCACTCTGGTAACAAGCAAGACTGACTTCATTCTTGCAGATACCACATCGGTAACAGGCCGGATTGACTTTATTCTTGCAGATACCACTTTGACAGCATGCGAGACTGAAGTCATTTGCAGCTTCGACTTTCATTCCTCCACACATCCGCTACAACTCTGCAGAATCAGTCTTTGTGTGGAATGCACTTGCTTCTCAACAAGCCTTTTAGCTCGCCTAAGACACCTCTACACTTCCAAAGGTTTAATACATAAACCAAACATTTCACAATCCAACCTCATCTCCAGAAACTTATCAACCAGTTCCTAAACTCTCAAGTACACAAGCACTAAATAAGCAGTACAATTAATACCTGTTACTTAGTGAAATGCACAAGCCAATCGCATGATACTCGCCACACAATTAACAGACAACCTAGCGCACATGTTTTTAAACAATTTTTAAATCCGTTTATTTTGTTTTTATATTTTGAGTTTTTTGTATAGTATAAAGTGATATACAATAGTCTGTACAAAGTGTTTCTGAAATAGGTATTTACAGCGCAGTCACTATGAACTAACCTCAATACATCTCACATCAACACTGGAGTTGGTCCCTGCTGCTGAACACAAGATACAAAACGTGTCAGAAGTTACACTAGACAAACTCCAGGGTCAAAACGGAGATCCTTTGCGACAAACCACACTCCAGATGCTTAAGAAAATGTAAATGTATTACACAGGTCATACCAGTTTATACCTTGGAACTAGTTTTTGCTCGAGGCCTTTTCATACTGATTGCACTGGAGATAACAACAGCAAAGGAGATTTCTCAGTCAAACCACCAGGCTAGTCGAACCAAGGGAGAAATGGAAGAAAGTGAGGTCACTCACTGGGATTAATGGGTTGTGAGAAGAAATTAGTATTTAAGCACCCCATGAGGAACACCAATCATTTCTAGCCTGCTCAGTTTAAACTAGAGCAAGCCCATCAATCCGAGCCCTTTTTTAGGACTTCTCTCAAAAGAACTGCAATCTTGGATCAGAAGAGTCGGCATTTTTCAAAGACATATCAGACAGTATCGTTTAAAATGTTTCAACACAACCAAATACTGTAATCAACATTTGTAATTTGAATATATAAATAATTTATCATCTTGAAGACCATGCAAACTGACTGAAGATACTGAATTTTGTGCTTCAGCGGCAATATTTTCTTGCCAAAGAACTGAAAAGCGATGGAGTGGTCTCAGCTTCTGAGCCCCAGATGCATGAAAACCCACCTTTGAAGAAAATTTTAAAGGTTTTTCACTACATTTTAGCCTTTTTCTATTAACTTTTAGTAAAGAAGCTATTACTTTCACCAACTTAATGACCATATATGTCCTTTCTAACAGCTGAACCCTATGTTTCATCATAACCCCTTTGTACACGAGCAATTATTGGACCCATTACTCAAATACCAAATTTTCTTTTTCAGGAATATTTCTATCAAGTATAGAGTAATCTAATCTATAAGTATAGATTTCAAGTAAAGTATTAATCTATAGCATTGATCTACAATAGTATAGATTAATCTATACTTGGTTATATAAAGTGTGGCACGATTCTTTATCGAACATGCCGTAATTTATACCTTAATTCCATTTTCTCCCGATATATACACATTATTTCCATCCGATAATTTATGAAATAATACTTAAATGCGACAGGTGGTAACATAATGCTGGTTTGATAAAATATCATTTTTTCCCATCCTTCGGCAAATAAGAATATTCAAAGAGAAATTTCAAACTGCATTTTTCAACTTTTTGAAAATTTCTGTCAGAATACCTGAGTTTTCTATTGGAAAACCCCCACTCTACAACCATAATGGGTCAATCCCTAACACAAAATGCATTAGAATGGATTGTCCCATTACAACTTTAAGGTGTTTATACAAAGGAGTCGATAAATCTGCGACCTTTTGACTTTCCATGAGAGGCCCTTTCCCGTCTTTACAAACTATTCTGGAACGCCAACATCCGCCCACCTGGGAATGAATTCAAAAGTCTGGATGACTAATTTTTCAGTCCTTGACAACATCCTACCAAACAATGAAATTCTAGAAAAATAAAATTCCCTAAAAACGCTATCATTAAGATATGTTGACGGTCGCTAATCCATTGACTATCCTCTGCCATAACTCCTTCTTGCAGAATTTCGACTTGCGTAAGTTCATTAGTAAATCGTTAAACTGGACCATTCCTCCGGGCGTCATACTGCAGAACGCGTTCCTAGCGCTACAGATGATGCTCACGAACTCATCGTACTCAGCTTGAGTGATGTGACTGATCCGCTGATGACTACACTGAATAAACCTGCAACAGAACGACAACAATTAGTATCCAAGCAGGTGAGGAGGCCTGAGTGCAATTTTTCCTGCAACTGCATTTTGTCTCTTGCAGTAACTGGTAAGCAGCGTATAGACTTATGATTTGCCCTGGCACGTTTCTGCTTTTTAAAATCATTAGGTTCCAGAGCAGATTATACCTTGGCCCAATATAGGATATCATTAGTCTGCCCACACAAAGGCACTCAAGAACAGAAGCACGATTCTACAAGATAGGTTTATCACTTCCCCAAAACCCTTATCCGTAATTCAAGAGATACAATTCTAGGTCTTCCCCATAGTAACTAGGGCTAAACCAAGTGGCGGACCAGCAGATTTTCCCACTAAGGTTTGTGCCTCCTCATATGAGAACTCAATACTTACATTTGTAGACATTTCTGTACTAAAGGACTGAGTATTGGTGACCTCAGATGGCTGGAGAGTTGGACAGGATTGTGCCGTGACAGATACTGCGCTGACTCGATGGCGATATCCTGAAGGACGAATGGACTCACTACGGCGTTCACGGCACTCGCACAGAACTGAGACAGGTAATTAGTGCCTGGAAAACAAGAGACATAATTGCTATCAGGAAGCACTGACCTTAAGACGATGATAGCACAATTTCTTCAAATTTAATGTGGGATTGATCCAGAACACCTTAAAGAAACCTGTCTTACCAGTGACATACCAGATAGAGAGGATCATTCATAGATAAGATCTATCAGATATCTCAATGGAATAATGCCCGTAGACATGTGGCATCTCCAACACAACAGATCTCCAGATTACCTCAGGGGAGGATTATTCCTAGACCGTTGAAGACTTTTATGAAAGGCTTCTGAGGTGGCAGGAATCACACAAGAAACGGTGCAGAGATCAACACCATTATCTAGACTGACTGTCCCCATCTCAGACTGAAGATTTTCCTTAAATGTTGTCAGGTTTCGGACCTTACAAGTTATCTTACCTAATTTCTTAGCTATTCCCAACAACCACTTGACATCCTCCCCATACGGTGGACTCCTTGCATACTTGGTCTGTGGCCGATCATCGTGCACCCTTCTGGCCAAGGTCTCCATCGCCAACATGCCGACCCTGTACGCCGCTAGCAGGTAGTTCATCTGGGTGGAATTCTGTGCTGTTTGGGGCGGGGCGGATGGCAGGCCGACCTGCTGGTGTTGGGCATTCATGTTAACCTTGGAGAAGAAGACAAATTTAAAGATAAACAGGGCCTTGATTTGACCAAATTACATCCACATGCATAATTTCTTGGCATTGGTCAACCTTTTTTAGTTATATACTGGTGTTCATCTAAACAAGATTCTACTCGACAAGTCTATTGTACTTGCGTCTGCCTGTTTTTTCAATGAATCAGGATGTGTATTTCATAATGGCGGCACAAGATGTGATCTGTTATAGCTTACCTGCTGAAGCTGGACATCTCCTTCCTGTTGCATGCCACCCTGCTCCATCCCAGCCATTGGCTGCATCTGACCCGACACTGGAACCATGTTGCGTCCCTGCATCATATTCTGGCTGGCATACACCTGAACGGAGGGTTGTCGCATATGTGCGGCATTGGGATGGTACATGGCTGCAGGATTTGGATGCAGATTCTGGATCGCCATGTTCCCGAACTGCGGATGATTCTGATACGGGTAGGTGGTGAGATAAGCCGGGTGCATGTTGTGAGTGTGGACTTGGATATGTGGCTGGCTGTACTGATGACCAAAGTTCGGAATCTGTTGCATGTAGCTATACTGGTAGATTTGGTGGGATGGCGGTGGTTGGGGAATGGTGTAGGGGATGTGAATCTGTTGCTGCGGCTGTCCTCTGGACGTCGCAACTTGGGGCTGATTCTGACTCGGTGCCTGCTGGTAGGGGACAATCTGCAACACAGGAGGACTAGTCCGTTGCTCTATAACAGGCATGACAGCCTGTGGTGGCGCCATTTCAACCTCCTCGATATGGACAGTATTATTCTGAGCTCCGCCAGCAGCCTGGCTGACAGCCGTTGCCGTCTCTTCATACAGTTCGTACCACCGTTTCGCAACATCGAACAAAACTTCAGGATACACGCCACCATCTTTAGCTGCACTCTCCACAGCGAGACACGCACGCTCCAGCTTCTCCCGGCACTGTTCCTTGCACTGAATTAGCGCCCTCTGAATCTCATTCGGGTTAAGTGCCTGTGCATGAGGAAGACAAGACAGGGCCAACTCGGCAGCGGCACGCACCATGTTGTGGTCGCGGCCTCGGGAAGCTCGGTCAGCAAGTGAGGCAACCTCCGGCGGTGTTAGGTGTCCCTCCCACGTCTCAATCAAGATATTGATTGATGCACTCCCTATTTCCATTGCTTGACCTGAAAAACAGAAACAAGTTTAGAAGAGAACATACAGTACTCCCAAATAATTTGCTACTCAGTAATTTTAAAACAGCACTGGTCTTAACATGTTAGCTGAAATTCAGGACCCGTTTAATATGCAATCAATGCTGAAGTATGAAGCACAAGTGGGCACTTTGTCAACTCACCAGTAATCCACGAGACATGGGATGAATACGTCCTTGATAGCCAGTTGGGTGAAACACAATTATGTACACCGAGTGCATACAATCCAATCTGGAAGGCGCACAGGTGCAGATTCCTATGAGGCCCCGTAGGGGCGTTACTGTTGGAAGGCTGAGTGAAGAGAGACGTGGAGCTGTTCCCACCGGCCCTGGTCAGCACTGTCTTAGCAAGTTCGAACATGAAGTGGGCCAGGGCCTCGCTCGGCTGGTTGGGAATGGTCGGCATACGATTCTTGTTTTTGTGTCTGCAACCGAAGGAAAATTCGATGTGATATGCAGTCAAAACTTCGAGACAGATATGAGACTTCGTACAACATAGTAAGATCAAAATGCATCATTTGATTTACAAGAAATACGCAATAATTTTAAGGAGACAAAGCAGAAAGGTCTTTGCAAAAGCACTTAGCGAAGCAAGACGTATAGAAAGCTATTCCCACACATGCAAACTTGGTAATGACATCTGCCAAATGTGTTCATAGCAATTGGCTTGTAGTAGTAGGCAACTGGTTTCGTAAGAAAATAGCTCCTGTTGCCTTCTGCAATGCCAGAGGAGGTTTGTTGGACGAATGCTTTCAGAAGACATTCAAACAACAGCAGAGCGCCCTTTGGTTTACCTCTCACAAACAAAGACAGCTTTTTGAATAACCTGTTGCAGTTCTATCCAAGGTAGTTGCCTTACCTTGTAACTTTGAGACATGCAGATGGATTCCTGGCATCGGGCATAATGAGATGGGGAGCAGCATAGCGTCCTGACCCACCAAACGTACTGATTGGACTGAAAAAGACCAAGGATACTTCAGCCAATTCACTTCAGTGTTTTGAGAGTGTCACCTGAAGCTCCATTTGCATAGCCAAACTCTAATATTCAGGCATTGCCTCTTAGAAGATGGTTTGAGGTTTTGGTATAATTTCATCATGATGTAGCTGACCGCATACAAGATCATCGCTAAAATGGTTCGTGGAGCAGTGGTGAACATCTAAGGCAAAAGTTGAGCGAGATCATTCACAGAGTAGTTCTCTGCAATGACTCATTTGAACTCGACCAGAAGAAGTCAAGGACTGTCCCTCAGCCCGAACTTTCAACCACTAGGGTTGTGGTTGGGGCCAGGAACCCAGGTTCTGAGCATGAATAGGTTCTTCACTACACTATATCTCCTACCTTTCATTGTCTCGAATCTTTGCAGCATTGCCCTTGTCTCCAGAGCTGCTGGAGCCGAACGAGTCACTGCTCTTGCCACTGCTTCCACTGTCACTGCCTGGACCTTGGTGCTTACTGCCCCAGTTCCGTCTGACCAGGGTTGGGGAGTTGTCGCTAGATGTGGTCTCCGGGGCACTGCTGTCAATGCTGGCCATACCTGGAAGGGAGATGAGATTTAGATGTTTCATAAAACACATCAAGACCGTCTTACAGACTGCTGATTTTGTTGAAAGCTTTTGTCAAAGGGAAACTTCTTTGAACTGACCACCCTTTCTATAACAATCTTACGAGGGAGGACAGTGTAGAATTTGTCATTTGCACATGACTAGGATGCTATGCACCTTCATTTTTAACCCAAATTTCATCCATTTTCTTGGGCATTACCAAAATAGTTACCGAGTTGCTTGTCAGCTACTTTACTGTTGACTTTGGAGTGCTGGGGTGTACCCACACTTTGAATACCAAATTAGCACAATCCAGCTCAACTAGTTGATCGACTTACCAACAGATGGTCTCTTGATTGTCTTGAGGTTAGTGCACCTGAACTTAGCCTCCCAAGCCTTGTAGTCACTGCTCCCCTCTCCATCCTCTTCAAGGGCTGAACTATCCGTGTCCTTGTTACTAAAATGGATAAAATAATCAGTAAGTATTTTTGCTTGGTGCTTAGTCAGCTGGTAAGCATTGTCTACTTGTATCTTTCATACCTAACATTGCAGTGTGGACTGGTCTACTGTCTTTTTCATGAGAATATGGCACACTGATTTTTGTAGGATCTGCACTTTTACAACGAACTTCAGAACAATTCATGTCGGATTCGTGACTATGATAGCAAGAAACCATTGTTATTTACCCCACATGTTGATTCTGTTACTAAGACACTGCAATTAACAACCCAAATGGCTAAGGGAACACAGGAAGAAGACTAACCTGTTGTAATGTCTTGTGACCGTCGTCTTGGGTCTTGCTCCACTACTCGCAGTAACGTTGAGACTGGCAAACTTCTGCTCCAGATTCAGGTACTCCAGACTCTGCCTGCTGCTGGAGACGGTGGTCAGGGACTGCCACATGCTGTTAGAGGAACTTCCAGTAGCTGGGACAGCTGTAGGTACAAGGGAGGGGTCATCCAGACAACTGAAGAGAAAAGAGGCAAAAAGTATTTCAACAGCAAAAACATGCGTGTTTTCTAACAGTACCAAGATGTTTTCTGAACTTATCTAAAAATCTTGGTTTCAACATCCCATATACTTTTTCTCACCATATTTACATTACCTTACATGGAAATAACTCAAGATTCCAAATATTAAAACATAAATTGCGTCTAAAATTACAGAGAAATCATGGTGTCCGCTAAAAATTGTGGTTCAAGCTTCTTGATCCTGTGGTATGAAACAAAATTGTAAGATTTGGAAGTTTTTCCGAAAGCTGAAACAGAAACCATGTTGACCAGGGCAAGAAAAGTTTACCTGGCCTCAGCTTTCGGGACACCATTATTCTCATGATCGAGCTGACCCGTCTCCGTGCGGGCCTTGTGGCCTTCTTTCTCCTGGGTGGAGGCTGTGTTCGTCTGCGTGTGGCTGCTATGACTGCTGCTGGACGACTGACTGCCGAGCAGATACGTCTTGAGAGAAGGAGTCTTGTACAGCTGATGCACTTCTTTGTCGAGCAGTTTATCCATGATCTGGAAAATATTCGATTTCATTATACACAAGAGATCTTCTCATTGGTTCATTTCTAGAAACAAGAACTACGGTTGAATAAAAGAACTTGTTACCAAGACAATCTACCTTCATATCTTAACATACCAAGCAATAGAGCAATAGGAGCCCACTGTTAGGCTGTGGCCCAAGTTTCCCTGCCAAGAGGTTCCAGCAGCTCTTGCTTTACCCAGAAAAAAAGGACCAACTGTTCATAGGGCTGACCTTGCCATCATGACATTAAGCTCAAAGCAATATAAAAATAAACATGCTCTGCCAATCTGATCAAAGTGAGATCATTTCATGACATTAAGCTCAAAGCAATATAAAAATAAACATGCTCTGCCAATCTGATCAAAGTGAGATCATTTCAAAAGCATACTGCATAAGTACCAAGAGTTATGAGATCGACATCAAACTTTTAATCGCATGTAAGTTTTAAACCAATAAATATCATCTCTTCAAAACTTAACATAATTACTTCAATGTAACACAATTGTCCACAAAAGTTGCATCAAATTCAAATGTTTTTCAATAATGAAAATGAAACGGTTTGAAAAAGCATCTAAAAATTTGAATGTTTTTCCTCTCGTTCATCACAATTCATGACCACAACACAACGAAAGTAAAATAAAGGAATGACTGGTCCAGGGTTTCAATCTTCCTCTTGGTTTGACTTACGCAGAGCCGCCTACTCCCTACCTTGCCCAGTTTGACTTGGTCATCCTTGTAATGGAATAACATAGCCAAGGCAAGGTCCCCTTTCTGTCTCCGCGTTCCCTCGCACAAGAGTGGGTGTTCAGCTTCTGACACATTGGCCTTTAAACCTGTGGAAGACAAGAACAAGATCAGTCATATATAACAAACTCGGGTGTTCAGTATCGGAGACAGTGGCCTTCAAACCTGTGGAGGACAAAACAAGTTTAAGTTATAAACCAAAACTCAGGTGTTCAGCTTTTGAGACATTGCCCTTAACCTGAACATTCTTGGGGTCTGGGTAGACGATAGTATCACTGGCCCTTAGCTACACCAAAAGGGCACCAAGTCAATTAAGCTAGTGTGAGAAAGCGTTACTCACCTAAGGCAGCTAAAGCAGCTTCAAAGCCCAGCTTTTCATCGGTTGCCATCCGTGCGGTCGACTGGACTGATCGACTAGGTGGCCGGCTGTTGGAGCCGTTGACTGGATTGACTGAAAAGAGTAGAACAACTGTCAAGTGAGGGAAACAATTTTACGACACGTGTGTAGCCAAGCGATTCTGAAAATTGTTTTCCACAATTGCCATCCTCTTCCACTGAGAGAGAAAAACTTGCACATGAATTACAAGAGTCTATGTCACACCTGGCTCAAGACAGACACACTAAGAAGACGTTTCATGAACTACCTCTGTACAGAGGCCTTTTTCATCAACTCCTTCAACCACAGAGCCATCATTCTCAAAGAACACAAATATCAGAGGATTGGACTGACCTGACTCACCTGGTAAACATAATGAATCAAATATAAAACTAGCTAACATCAGCGGTAGAAGAGACTCGCCGCGGAACCGCAGCTTCCCGTCCCTGAGTTGCTCAGCTCTGTCTCTGATGACATTCAACTCTGCCGGGCCGAGTGGTATCTTCTTCAGCAGAGCAGCCAGTTCAGACTCCTGGTTGGCAAGTTTCACCTCCAGCGCCTTACTTGAAGCGGGCTGCCTCGGCATCTCCAGACCGAACATGCCAACCTTGAACGCTAGATGATGACACTCGGCGTCCTCTAACAGAACGTTACAGAGGAAGGCCGCCTTGGCGAGCGTTGTAATCGCAAATGAACTAGTGTTATTCTGACTCTTCTTCTTCTTTCCTGAAAAAGACATTTGAAATTGTTGATGTCCAGGTCAATATCCGAACCCATGTACGTGACACAACTTTCACTCATACAATGAAGCTGCAAATACGTTTTCAAGCAGCACACAGTCAAAAGCTACCTCCACAGCAAGCTTGAATTCACACTACCCACCCTAGACATGAAAAGTTGGCATTTGTCGTACTCACCCTTTCCAGTGTGCTGTACTGGCTCAGCAGTAAGATCAGGTGGGTTGGCTAACATCTCCTCCGCCAGTTGCTTAGCAAGTTTACAAGCCTCTTTAGTGTATCCATGCGCATGGAGTGCTTCTGCTCGAGCAAACAAAGTCTGAAATAAGAAGTGGAATATATTTGGTGAAATTGCATGATTTTCCTACTTTTTCAGTCCTTCTTCCCAAGATTAGGACAGATGCGTAGACAGCAGAACCAGCCCAGCAGAGTTTGGGCAATTGGACTGATGTTTGAAATTTCATCTACTCCCTGCACCCAAGGTCAAAGGTTTAATCTAGCTGCTTTGACTGCCTTTCATGTTACAGGGAGGGGGCAAATCTCTCCGACAGTGAACATACTGCGGGGTCTAAGGTTTCCTCATACATTTTCATTCCAAATTGCCAACTCCAAGCAATAAAACTGTCTCATGTAGTACTTACGTCTTGTTTATTCTCAAACTTCTTCAGCCCAGCAAAGTAGTTCGGTTCATCCGACTTTTTCTTCTTGTCTGAATCTCCCAGCTTGGCCTTTGTGTCGTAAAAATACACTTGGTACTCATCACTAGACTGCTGCGCATCAGAGAATGAATGCTCACCAACAAGAGGGGGCTTGGGCTTCTTACTAGAACCAGAAGCACCAACTTGTGGAGGAGTCGGAAAGTTACTAGCAGCAGCGACAGCGCCATCAGGTAATGATCCGTCAGAATCGTTGTCATCCACGTGACGTTTAGGAAGGTCGCTACCGTCGACAACACGAGCATCACATGCTGGTAATGGACCAATCAGGACAGCGCCCGTGGCCATGCCGCCAGTTTGTAAATCCTCTACCCCATGATCGGCGTTACGGTCTTTATGTTTATGTGACTTAGATTTATCCTGCGCTGGTTCATCAGCGTAACTAGAATCAGAATCCCGACGTAACGACGGTGGCTCCAACTTAGAATACTCCCTAAAGTTTTCACAGAATCCCTCAGAACTTGAACTGAGCGCTCCGTCAGTTTGTGTGTCTATTGAGTTCACCTGAGTTAGCTTCCGGCCATGTTCACTGGCAAGCCGGTGTGCGACTGCCATCGCTGAACAGTCCACGCCCTGCACATTCGAGACTTGCGCTTTGTGTTTGCGACACTCTGTTTCCTGAGCTTTACTACACGACAGATGGACATGGAGGCGCCATGGCTTCTCTTTCTCAACATACGTTATTCCAGCAATGACATAATCATCCCACGTCAGCGAACAAGCCTCGATGCTGGGCTTAAACCCGGGGAATAACTCAATGTCAGATTTCTTAATCGTAGTTCCACCGCCGGGTAGATTAGAGGTACGAGCTTTCCGTACTTTGTCTATAGACTTTATGTGCCAGTCTTTGAACTGGGTGCTTAGATCGTCCCGTTGGATTGGCGAAAGTGTTGGATTGAGTGCTGCGAGTCTCCAAAGCATTACGATCTCGTCACCAAGACTAGACGCAGCATGTTGCGAAGCATTTGACGCATTGTTTGCTCCATTCCTTCCATGGCTGTTGGTACTGTTGTGAGCAGATGAGATCTTTGTGGAGAACCACCAGGTCAGGAGCTGCAATTAAAAATCAAACGTTGAGAGATACTTGACTGATGGATACATGGAAACCTAATGCAAAATTCATTTCACTCACTTTCTACAAACCTGTGTGTTAGTTTAAAATCAGTCAGATGGACTTTATGTAACTTGAACTGACTATTTCTTCAGTTTCAGGTCATTGTCACTTGGTTCTTAGCTAAATTATGGCTGCTGTAGACCAAATCATATGAGGTTGCCCAAAAGACTGACAGTCAAAGTTCCCCGACTGTTTTATAGCCAGCGTAAAACTGTTAAATGATTCGTACCTGTTCACAAGCAAGTGCCTCGTCAGTGAGTATTTCTAGAAGTGGAATGGCATTGCTATCGTGGCGGCGGAACATCTCCCTGATGATTGACAGCAAGTTCCACATGCCCTCCGGCTCCCTCCCTCGCAGGGGACGTAGAAGACTTTGCCATTCTGCAGCAGCAGGGGGCGCTGTTGATGACAGGTAATTCACATCGCTGAAAATGGAAAGATGTCTTGTGAATGACTGATTTGCAATTTCAGGTAAGTTTCTGCAGTCAGAGATTGCCCACATCAAGTGAAGGACTACAAAGCCAGTGAAATCTTTGGAATCAGACCTTTTACCCGCGAGATGCTCCTGCAATCCCCCTCAAAGGTGCTGTTCTTTTCAAAGCCGGCCAAGTACACTCAGATCCTACACTCCTTTAGCTGCATCTATGAGCCTTTGATAACCCCAACGGTTTAATCCAACTAAGGTCGATGACAATGTCATCAGGAACCAGACTCTGTAGGCATTGTCAAAAATTTTAGCTTACCTAAAAACAATAGGTGAAGGAACGCAGAACTTGATGAGTGTTTTCTTGATGTTTTCATGGAGGGTAGATTCATCGAGACACCATGTGGTCTGTTCGCTAGCAGACGGACCAGCGGTAGGATCTGGAGAAAAAAGCAGATTACTGATGAAAGAAAGTCAGAGTTATAGATTTAAAAGTGCTGACAAAGGTATAATTTTATGATTCTATAATAAACAATGAAATTTCAAGCCCGATTTTGAGAATTTCCCAATTTTTCCACAAGTTAAACTTTCACCAATAAAATTTCAATCAACAACCGACCAAAACAAAACAACCTTCAGATGGTATTTTTGACAATCTGATCTTACCCGGAGCCCCACACACTGTGTTAATGGCATTCTGCTGCGAGGACAGCAACTCGTCGAGTAATCTTTGAGCAGTAGGCAGAATCTGTTGAGGCAGTTCACTGATCAGGTACTGAGCAAACTTCTGCAGTTGATCGCGATGAAGACGTGACAGGGACTCGGAGACTGGAGCTCGCAGACAAACATGTAGGGCCTGCAAATATAAAGTTATGGTTCAGAGTACATAACAAGCTTTGACTACTTAACACTGAGCTTGGAGAACTTCAGCGCTTTCTTCTCTTTACAGCATCATCAGAATGTGAATTTTGACACATTTCAACACAATCTATATTGAGTAATGTCAACCCCAGACTTCACAGCCCGGAGGCCAGGTCTCTCCCACTCCTAGTCCTGAGACTCACCTCCCCCAATATAATTCTAAGCCCACTTTTAAATAGTCAATGCAATGGACAAGAGCAATGAACTTGGCCTTAACTTAACAATCTAATGTAACGATTCCCTGTTAAGCCATAAACCAGATGCTGCAGCAATTACATCCGGGTTTATGGTAATTTGATATCTGATATGACTGAATACAACAGCCAGAAGAAATTGGATCAGAATGTATTGGCCCAGTTCTCAGGATTAAAATCAATGGGTTTTGATGTCATTATCTGGGCTTAGATCACTGCACAGACTTGTTAATGACATGAATAATGGATTCAGTTGAGCATATAAAACAGCATTTGTCATTTTACTAATTCCAAGGCATTGGTCAGCATGGGTTACTGTACATTTACAGTTCCCTCTTTCAAATTCAAATTCACTCTATCATACACCATATCACTATCATCATATAATTTAAAAATCTATGTCAACTTTGATAGTGTTGTGAAACACAGATTAATGATCTGACATGAATATCAATCGATGGAATTGGACAAACATTTGTCATCAGTTTGGTAATTGGGCATTTGCTATGTTTTTAGAGTTCCGTCCAACAATGTTCTGGCTGAAACACCCGGGGGGCTTTTTCGGTAACAGTCCATCAGAAGTTAGTTAGCTTCGCTGATGATTAAACCAGTCGTGTTTCATAACAGTCAGCTATGTTCTCAACACTACTCAAAGGCTGATACCAGTTTTCTTACATCATTGATTGTCTTTGGGGTCTACTCTTAGTGTGTCAGTAGGTAACCTAGTCCGAGACATGGTCTTAGACTGATAATTGTTGCACAATTATATTGTTCCTCATTGTTCCATGGTATTGGCTTGCCACGTTATCCAAAAGGACTGAGAACTCATACTGGTGTCACCATACTCTACCAGGCCTAGGAGAAATTATCCCTAAGAGCTGAGAATCTTAAAACTATTGACTTTAAGACATGACTTTTCACTGCAAAGGTCACCTTCAGCATTTAACTTCTCTTTCGAATCTACTTTGATGCATTTTTGAAAACCTCCATAGTCTGTTGACTTTCTTACCTGATGAATTCTGTAGAGGCACAGTGCCACGACATGGGCACACCAAGAAGCAGTACTGCTACACGTACAGTTACAAGATGTGATTCTCCGCCGGTCAAACACTACCGCCACGTTGAAGGATCCCTTGGCCTGGGCAAGAGTCTGGGGTGGAATCACTGTCGCACTCAGATGGAAACCTAGAAAAGACATCAGATCACAAGATTATTTTGGTCTACAAATTAAGAAATACAGGGTGTGCCCAAATCAAAGATTAAAGACACAATTTGCCCTCAGTCCAGCACAAGGACAAGTAGATACTCCAGCCCATCCTCTCCAGCCATTTTTATCTTTTTCTGTTGCCTTGGCCTCAGTGTCCTCAGAATTGTTTCAGGTCTAGCACGCCCACAGGTCGATTTCAACATTCAAATGAACACACCACAAAATTTTTTTTCGTTTTGTTATTGACATGAAAGAACTTCCTTCATTTAACGGGCAGCCACTCGAGTTGGAACTGATAATTACTGCTTGTGTCAAGTCGCAAAAAATCAATTGTGATGATCATCTAAAAAACATATCCGGAAAAATGCATCAAAAGGCAAAAAAATGATATGTTCAACACTACTTTACTTCCAGGATGTACCTATTTTCTCAAGGACAGTTTTCATCTTCTTCAGTACATTCATATCTTGATAAAATTTCATTTTCAAATCTGTAAAAGTTCTCATATGAACAAGGCACCGTATGTAGGATGAGATCAATTGTTGCAAATTGATGAGGAAACGCCCAGTTTGCTACACAGCGACTTGGAAGAAGTCTTGTTTGTATCAATGATATTTAAGTTTATAACATCGATAATCACCCAGCATGCTCAGGGGCATTAGCGATGATTGAGCGCACATCAAAAGAACGAAATTCAGGTCTATTCAATTATCCCTGAAATTATGACTATAACAGAGTAAATATCAGTCTAGGTATGCCGCAGGCATCGATCCAGGTGGCATCAGATTCAGAATCTGCGGATAAAGCAAATTCAGTCAGAAAATTAACTTCTTTGAAGCAATATCCCCCACTAGAATCAGTACCACATTCTGCGAGCATATACGCTACTTTGAGGTTGGAATTCCTGGATACATGTCATCCCCTTCAACGAGGTTGTCTCGCTCACCCAAAGAATCGTTGAAATATTACATCTTAGTCACCATCAGATGACTCGAAAATACTATCATTTGGTGATCTGATAATGCACTGAAGCCAAGTGTTTTCAGGTAGTAGAGAAACTGAAGGCTCATACCAGTCATCTTGACCACCAAGGTTTTTGTCAACCCTACATTTTATCAACCCTACATTTTTAGAGGGTATAAGACCATGAGGTTCAGGATGATACTAGTTGAAACATTGTCAACTATCCATGTCTGTGTTTGTCTTTCCACGTCTGTGTGGTGATGGCTCATTTAAAATGACAATACTTGTGATGACAGCAGCCAATACTCACCAATCTGAAGGACGTCCCGAACTGCCTTGGCTTTATACAAGTGCTCCCCCTTCTGGAATTCATCTGCACTACCATTTGCCAAACACGAGTACAATCTGAAAGCAGAGGGTGGGGTCAAAGATTAGGCTCACTGGTTGGTGAAAGGAACAAATATTAAATTTTGTTTTGCTGCATTCGAAAGGCCTGGTGACGCCCAACAGCCACCTATGGCCAAGCTGGCTTCTGCCTATCGAGTATCGACTAACTTTAGAATACCGAGTTGAGATACCTAGTAAGTCAACTATGTTTTTTTGCAACATGGCTGAAGGCAATGTGATGAAATTCATATTATCTTCCTGAAAATATAAAAATTCTCATTACAGGTTATATTTTTATGATAATGCTGACAGTATTGGCTGATTGGTGATTCTCGGAAATCTTCCGCAAAACCACTGAGTTTTAATATGCCCTTCTGTAGGTTAATGGTTTATCGGTTTGACGGATTACTGCACAGGCAGCTCTATTGTCCACAAAGAGAAGGGGTTACAGAGGATATGTAGCATTTACACAAAGGCTTCTCTTGCTCCATGTATGATATAATGCACGGCCTATAGCCTAACAAGAGTGGATTATCCTATGTCACCATGGCTCCAGCATGGATGACGTGTGTGCATACTGGCAGCTAATGTAACAGCATCCGCAGCTGTAGCTAGCTGCTAAGAGTACCGGGAGCTATCGCTGCCTGTGCCTGCACAATCGACTGCTACGTAATACATAATGTACGCAATGCATAGCACACCAATACATTGACATAGTGTTTTTTATGTCCAATATGAATCGGCAATCATTTCACAGGTTCGGTGAATCGGTGAATCGGTGATCTATCTATTGAACAGAATAAGTCTGACAATATCATTATCAACAATTTCTAAGGACATGTTATTCATTTCTACTTTATCTCATTCAATCAATGACTGTGCATTTTAATAAAATTGGTCCAGTAAGCACAGCTTTGCTGTGTGTGTCAGTGCAGTTTTTATAGGAAGTTATTTTGCAGGAAATAAAGTAAAATACATTGCCCAAAGTCATTCTGTTGTATCAGCTTGAGTTCTGAAACCATAAGGACCACACAAAAGCACATTCCCCTCTTGGCTCTTGTGTCTTTGCTATCTAATTTAGCTCGATAAACCACGGCGCTATCAGAAAACGGCTGTAATATTACTTGTGAGCTACTAAGGAGTTGGAAGGGTAAACTTCACCTCCAACCTTCAAACGTGGCCAGAAGGTTTGGATCACTATTGACTACAGTATTTATACAACAACAGCCAGCAGCACGGTCAACAGTACTTTAAGTTTAACCAACAAATTATCGAGGAATTTACGCATGCTGCTGTAGCATGCTGTAGCCATTGAGAAGGCTGGAGTTGGATTTTCGCCAGAGTTGAAGTACCAGTCATGTACGATTGAATGAGATGGAAACCAGGATCCTCTATATTGACGGAGGGAGGGGGGGGGGCTCCGGTAGTCCTCCAGGGCAATACAAAGACCCCATCCAAGTGAGAAACAACAGCAGCCCGCCATGGAATCCTTGTTTCAGTCCCCATAGGATGGCCTGTGTCATCAGGTTGACGTCTTGCCCTTAGCTTCGAGATAAGAAGCCTTAAAAATCCACAATGACGTCTTTCATCACCTGATCTATCATCAGCTAGCGTTGATCCTCCTTAGGACTGTTGCTGAAAGCTTGGACAGTGAAGGACCCGACACGGTTTTGGAGGATAACCAGGATAGCACTGGTCATCATCAACATTGATGATTTTTCTGTAGCGATATCTCATAACATCGTCATCCGCAGCAGATGGGTTAATCAACTTGATACAACCCTGGATTGACGCATTAACAATTTCCCGGGGTCTTTTTTATACCACAAAAGATCGATACTACATGACTTGATAGATTATTTCATGAATCGAATATGTGGGATTTGAGCAGCACATCACGTGGACAGAAAGTGCACAAATCAAAGGTCGAAGATGCAGTTGCCTCTCGGCAGAAGACTGGCAGATACATGTACTTTAAGATTACTATCACTTGCCACTTCAGATATTCAAACGCTTTCTTAAGCCAAGAAGAGAATTGGCACCAGTGCAGTTGTCTAGTAACCCAGGGTTACCATTCCAAGGTTTATATGAAAATAGAAAGGTGCAGCACCCTGCCCATCGATTCTTAAAGTCCAGGACAGCAGAGATCAAAGATATTTTCTATTTCAGAAGTGTGCTAACTCAGCAATTTTTCTCAGTTCACCGTTCCTTTTCTTTGGGAATTTCCAAAATCCCTGCAGTTCCAAATTTCTGGAAGAAAAAACACTGGGGCCTTCGTATGAGCCGTATCAAAAACACCATGTGTTTCCTTCCTTGTTATTGTACACCACAGGTGAATCTGTCTACTTCACTACACATATCAATATCACTTTAACGTGACGTCAACCCGAGAGAAACCATACAATATCGCTATCTGCACACATAAGCCGTTGCTATTCAAGAAATCGAGACTATGACTTGTTGCTATCGAAACCACTTTATTCAACAAAGCCAAAGTGTTGCCAATCATTCATGGCAAAATTGACTTTTTAGTTCAAGGTGAAGGACTCAGGAGCCTCAGAACTGCTAACAATCATGCAATAAAGTCAGGGTTCGATCCCGGGGAGATCCCAGGATTGTATTTTTTTATGAACTGGCATCGCTTTCAAGGAACAGAAGATGGCGGGAATGACCGATCTTCGTCCTGCCATTTAGTACATACATCAGATACCAATCTTGCGCACAGAATTACCATGACAAAATGGCTTCATGCACACAAGAGCCCGATATAATTTCCAACTTTTGGACGACCACCAGCTCAATATTTTATAAGTCATCAAGAGTTAGATAGAAGCTGAAATCAAATGCAATCAGGCCCTGGATATTCTCACATGTTGCCAGGTGCAACCTCTTTCCATGTGTGATGAGCGGTGTGAAAACCCAAGGCCATGGCAAGCATGGCGAATGGCGAATACATGAATACAGTAATGATACTGATGAAAACTCAATTGGAAACTTGCTCAACCATGGCACTATCTATCTCCTTCACTCCAGGTGAAAAAGAATCAGAATTCAAATGTATTCAAATCAAGATTTCTTTTTCGGCGCTTCCTGGAATTGAACCTGCCTGCAACGAAAAGGTAATGATCAAACAAGCATGCATGAAAAGTGCACCTGTTCCTGATGTGTTGAACCAAAGCCCTCCCCCAACACTTCAAGTCAAAACGCCAAAAAGGTATCAATTCATCCACGACTGATTTGAGACTGGGTGACGTACCTCTATTCCAATAATAAGTAACTGAACACCTACGTACTATCATTAGCATCAATATTGAATCAGATAATTAGATTTTATTGCCAATTCCATCAATTATTTTCTAGCCAACAGAGTGTTAGATCCAATTAAGTTTCAGTTAAATTGAAAATACAGAAACACAATGATTTCATGGTTTTGTCTAGGGCTCTATAGAGTAGACTTTAAACCTATATAAACGCCAGCCCTATCGTGTATCTCTAGACCACATCAGTGCACGACTTTTACATGGTAGAGAACACGAGCAGATCGATGGCAGCGAGTTCTCAATGTTGGTTGTATTGATCAGGCATCCACTGCTACCAGTTCTCTATAACATGCGTACCTTCCAGTTCCAGGCACGAAGCAGCAATCACAGAATGCCGGCATCTCGCTGTGCCGGTTCTATGATTTACCGCCCGATGATTCCTAAGGAGGAGGAAATTATTTGCAAGTGTCCAAGGTGCATCGCCTGGCATTTTCTTTTCTGTTGCGCAAATTTGTTCCAATGGTCAAGACCTTTGAAGCTGACAAAGCTAATGCTTCCTCTCAATTTACCTTGATGATTTATGGAGATAGAACTAGGGAGTCTGAGCTAAATTGTGTGATGCACCTCAGCCTAGGAAGGCAAAAGCAACATTAGAATTGTGGACATTTCAATTCTAATCAATGCACATTGCATCAATAACAATTTCAGCAGCAAATGCGACATTTATTACCCCGCCAAATTCATGAACTTCTGGCTGAGAGGCAGTAGTGAGGGCGACACGCCAACTACTCGGCCACTTGCTTCTGGCACATACATATAGTTCTCTTTTGCAAGCCGCCAATAACTTAAATCATAAAAAGACGTGTTCAGCGGTTTTTTACTTGCCGTTTCATCGTCGTGCATGTGATGGCAATGGCCAACTTGACCATGACACAACAGACACATTTCAAACCTACTCTTTACCCATGTTATAACTCACATTGTGCACATTCCATCAGAGCAGCAGTTCAAGGCAATAACATATTAATGTGGCCGATCGAAAAAGCATCTTGATGAGATTGGTTCATGCAAGTTTCAGAGCGGTTCCTTTGCACTTAATGGATTGGTGCATGCACTCTTCGACGTGCATACAACAGCCGTAATCACATGCTGAGGAGTTTCACTATGGTAACATACTGGTAGACGTGGTGGATGAGAGATGAGCAGGCAAAATATATGGCTGTCAGTAGGAATGGACGTCAAATACACATTTGTCCAAAAAGTATAAACAGAGAGGTGCAGACATATTCTCCATCAATGTGTAAACTAGTACACACAGGTACACTTACAATTACAATACAACCAGGCAGGGACAGAGGGGGTGCACCAGAAGCACACTTATGGGAGAATATTCTTTGAAATTGAGAGAAATGTTCCTTCACCTTCGGAAACTGAGAAGTGACAGCTCTAGTCAAAAGTAATATTCATGTCACAGTGTAGGATATATGTAAGCTGAGGTGCCGGGGCTGGCAGAGCCATGTGTGCCAAAGATTTTTTCCTCCATCAGAAATGTTTGCAAGGAAATTCCGCTTTTCTATTCCTGCAGGCATCATTGCATCTTTATAGCTGATGATCAAATCGATTGAATCGCAAGGTGGCCATCTGTATCACAAAGAGGACTGATGGAATCATTCTGGACTGCACTTCATACATGTATCTCCAAAGTTGAAGCAATGTGTAATGATTTACCACTGAGCATTTGGGGAAGAGAAGGCAGCAATCCTACAAGAAGTGGTAGCAGGTACTGAGAGTTAGTGTTACTCTTTGTATCTACAACATACAGACTATCCTGCGACCTTGACAAAACTAAGGCAGAGCAGCTGATGTGGCTTTATACTGTGTATCCAGTATAACCTATACTAGCTGCTCCAGCACTAATGAACAATGAATAATGTTTCATTGATTTTCATGGACAATAACTCCTGACCACTCGACTACAAAAGGGATTTACAATACTTGAAAAACTGATATTCACTGTAAGATATCGCTGTCAGCAAAACTGCATATCATTTTTTAAAGGTACCAAAACATCATAATTGATATGGATTAATACACAAACTCAACTGCAAAACCTTGGTAATATGCTCCCCAGACATGCTGGAGGATTCTGCTCACCTTAGTAGGCTGAGGAACACAAAACTGGGCGGAAAATATGTTTTGAAACTGCATCGTGAACAAGGCAGAAAAATGTGCAATGTTCTTTGCATAAGTACTGTACCAAATTATCAATGAATACAAAAATGTTTGAATGATAAACAGTGCACGACTTTCAAAGCACTTTCCAGGCCAGGTTTACGATTATCAGCAAACTATTATGAATTTCAATTCTTTTGAGAATGAACAATCCACACGCAAACATTCTGCCAAGAGTAACTTTTATGAGAAAATACAGTGCTTTTGTTCACTACAAAATCAGTAGCTGGGAAGTTACCATGGAAACGATGACATCCCTACGCTGATAGGTCCAAGGTCTCTCAGCTTTGCCTCAAGATCTCCTGTGATATTCCTTACTCTCAGGCTTTCAGTATGCCAAAGTTCATTTAGCAACCTTACATTGTACTTGTGTAGAGGATATAGGTATCAAAACAGTTTTAGCTTAAATAGTGAGAGCAGTAAGGTGTAACATAAGGGAATTAAGGGTACAATGTATGTGTCAGTAATGATGATATGAATGATACAGTCATAATACTCAGTGAGATGTCAAACATTAAATCAAACACTCAAACAGTCACAACCGGATCATGATGAGTAGAATGAGAATCATTCAATCAGGTGATGAATCAAGGATCATGAAAAGGATCATTGCCAAATACCCTGGCAACACCCGACAATCTATGAATCAAGGAACAGCGACTGAGACATATACTATTGATTCACAGTACACTGGTTCACATCATTATGGAACATACATGTATATACATTTTTTACAATCATGCAAGTTACAAATTTTGCTCTTTGTACATTAATTTTGAAGTTCTGAACATATCATATTTTTTTCAAAATGATGAAAAAGTTTAGGAATGTAAACACTTCAATTCAAATCCAGCCTTAGTCCTCAAAGTTACATTCATGATCTCCAGGTGAATGAGTACATAACTTGTAAATGAGTTAAAGACACCAGTATTTGTTTCAAAGGACTAGAAGTGACTTTAACAGAAGAGGTTTTTCTTTGACTTCAAAAACTTGATAAAGACGAACCTGATATCTTCTTCATTCTCTGGGAAACTCCAGAAGGCAATGCGCAGCTGAAGCTGTTCTGGTATTGGAGTGTGGAAATGCTCAACAACTTCAAATGGTAAGTGGCAAGCCACAGCTTGGGCAGCTAATTCTGTCAAGGAGGTAATCTTCCCTTCTGAAAAAGAAAGAGCACAAAATGAGGTATGTTTTTTTTCTGATGGGCATCTCCAGTCCCTGCCAGTTGGTAAAGTCAAGGGTTAAATGTACATGATGGATGAGGCACTTTTAAAAAAAAACTAAGTTGCGACGAAATGTGTGAGTGAATGGTGTAAACCGAGGACAGAAGTTACATAAGATTCATCTCCATCAAACTAAGGCCAACCAGGATGTCTTTGGTTTTTATGGAAAATGTCCTCATTTTATAATCTAAATATTTATTCTCACAGACAGAATACAGATGGGTACAATATCTCTTTTCTCTTCTTTAAACTTATGATAAGAATAAAATAACTCTTTGGCAAGTCTGAATTTGTTATCGTTGTTTCTACATGTATCTCAACGTTAAGTACACAATGTATCTGGGCAAAAAGTGGTTAAAAAACAGCTGGTTTTGATGACAAAATGTATGCCCCACATTTGTGTCAATTATCTATTTAAGCCATGGGGTCACAGTTTGGGTCGAATCTGTCCAGCCTTCAATTCAAGTTCAACTGCCCCATCTTGGACTATGTGTTTGTACATGATGTAAGTTGGTTAGTACATGTACATGTTTCTGGACAGTCACCAATACCATGTACCACTTACCAGGGCTATATCAGGTCATTCTGAGTGAAGAATTGATGGTGAATACCTTGGTGGCCAAGATGCAACTGCTCAGACAATATGCAACACAATAGCTTAAAGGGAACTGGAACCGCCGAGCGATTTATTCAACTTTTCAACTTTCACCGCCCGAGAAAGTCAAACTTCCAACTTCCTATTCGAGTTCAGATTTGTTGCTCCGCCCCCAGTGCCCGAGCATGCGCAGTTCAATTTGTTATCATTGAGAATCATGTGAGAATCACGTGAGTCATGCGATCTTTCATTCATGAGTTTTCGTAGTAAATTCCATAGTAGTGACGTCACTCAATGATTGACAGATAGGCGCCATGTTTCATTCATGCCTCGTTCTGATCACCCGATACGCGGGAAATGAAAACGAGGTCATACGAACTGGCTTGGCGGTTCCAGTTCCCTTTAAAGAGTAAAACAGCCGATCTCTGCTGCAGAGGGCTTGTCAAAAGAACAGGATGTGTGGAATGAATAGGAGAGCGAATCCTTGGAATCAATGATTCATCTCAAAGGTAGTGACTGTCTTGGGTAGTTTGTGTAGGAGGGGGATTCCAACATCCTGGTTTTTAGATGTTTTTCATGATGGTTTTATTATGAGGCCATCAAAACTACTCAATCACTGGGATAAACGATGATACTACTGATGATGATCGCCTGGTGGGAGCAGCCAGGAATGTTCCAATAAGCTGCACTTTAGAACATAATAATAAGACGATGAAGGAGTGACAAATTTATTGACAAAATGATGAATACACTGTAAATTTGCGACAGCTTGATAACTTCTTCTTGAACGTCCAACTGATGCCATGTGCCTGGGGTAGATTACTAGGCCAAGGATTATCAGGCCTACTGATGAGTTGGCACTTCAAGACTTCTCCCTTGTCCTTATTTCTTGCTCAGCCATGTTTTTTTTCGAAGGCCAAGAAAATGTATGTGGAAATGTACAGCCAAATGTACACAACATGGCTTCCAGGATTGGAAGTTGGCCTTTTTAGATCATGTTAGTGAAGCCATCCTTGGGTATAAAACGGTTCGGATTGGATAAAGTGATTAAATAAAACAAAGAGAAGATCTTAAGTTACCCCGACGGCTCAAATGCGAACTCACCTCCTTTGGAAATCGAACCCAAGTGACCTTGTGGACCTCCATTTTTACGCCAGCCTCGCCAGTTGTTGCACAAACTCTCTGGCTCACTTATCCACGAACATAACGAATCTTCTTCAAATCTGTCACTGTCTTCGAAGGAAAATCTATCCCCCTCGGCCTCCCAATCAAACATAAAGTCCATTTCCTCCAAATTATCCGAGGCGAAATGGAACAAAGACAGCTGATCGAGTGGTCCAAGTCGAGGACCAGACTCGCCGTCGAATCAGGGCTCCAAATCGGATGGAAACTTGGCTGAAATTCACAGTTCTGATCGTTTGGTTCGAGTTAGGGTGACTTATGAATAGTTCATCTATTGATCTCACACATTTTTTGTTTAGTAGTAGTCGTAGATTTATCAAAATAGAGATTAATTTGGGGAGTTCTGACCTACATGCCTTCAGCAAAACAATAACAAATGTGCTCGGCTATTTTCGCTAGCAGCCGAATCGAGTTCGGAATCTTGCGATTCGCCGAACGGTTTCCGGTTCCGGTCTCTTGAAACCATTGCCATATTTTGATTGCGGCAGGTGCGTGAACATCCTTTCAAATCCCTCAACATCTGCTAAATTAGTTGTAGTTTTGAGAAAAGTAATTAATGAAAAGACAGAAAAATATACGTAGAATAGTAAAATGGAAGAAAATAGTAGTAAATGTTATTGAAAGCCAGTTCACCGACTCGGTGAACTAGGTACACAGAAATGATCTATTTTCCTATCTCGCCCTGTACATTCGTGTACATCATGACATTGTGGTGTTCATTGGAGAAATGGTTGTGGGTCGTACGCCATGTTCACTGGTAATATTGGAGAGGTTATGCATCCAGACTTCCAGTCCACACCAATTGAATTTGGGAGAGGGAGTCGAAAAGCAGGTTGTGCGTTGTGGGTGATGTGACATCCCCAGCCCAGGGTGACATTCTTCTGGGACGTCGGAACAACCGTCAATAAATGGATGAAAACTGAATGAATGAAAAGACACTCATCATGGGAGTCATGCCTCGATTGTCTGTGATGGTACATATCCATGGACGTTAGACTTGAGAAGAGACTTCAAGAAGTGATGCATCATGATATCACTACCACTTACCAGGGCCAGGCACTGGCATTGAGTCAATGAGTGGTAGGACAGTTGCAGTGCAGGGATGTCACTTATAGCCTAGTCCTGGCCGGACCATAACCTAAGAAGTATCAATGATGATGTTCATTTACCGCCCCAGGCTGATGTCCATGACTGATTGGTCTATTCTGAGATACTTATTTAGTTATATTCTGTTGGTTAAAAGTAAGGTCTGATAGGGGGTGGCATTCCAGGAGAGTGATGTTGAGATAATAAGAGCTCTTCAGCTGTTTGTCACACCTGTGTCTGCTATGGCTTTGACTGTGGTGAAATCTTGTAGTGTGATCTTTTAAGAGGTCAAGTAACTTGACATTCTTTTCTTATGCTTTCAGTATGGCGCCACGTAAAGGAAAAGTCCAGAAGGAGGAACAGATCCAGCTGGGACCTCAAGTTACTGAGGGAGAGAATGTTTTTGGAGTGGCACATATCTTCGCCAGCTTCAATGACACATTCGTACATGTTACTGACCTTTCCGGAAAGTAAGTACAGATAGTACGCTAATGCAGTTTGCATTTTCTAAAGTTCTGGTATAAAAATCTTCGATTCTCACCGTGCTTGTATGCCCTGTCATCAATCCTTTAGCTGTTGCGAATTCAGTTTCGCCACAATAGTATCTATGATGATGTTCATTTACCGCCCCAGGCTGATGTCCATGAATGATTGGTCTATTCTGAGATACATATTCAAGTATTCTGTGCCCTGAGCTATGTGTGTGATGAGAGATCAATGTAACTTGTATAAAAAACATTCAATTAAACCCATCTTCATCTATTTCAGAGAAACCATCGTCCGTGTCACTGGTGGTATGAAGGTAAAAGCCGATCGTGATGAGGCTTCACCGTACGCCGCTATGTTGGCTGCCCAGGACGTAGCAGAAAGATGTAAAGTCCTTGGCATCACCGCTCTTCACATCAAGCTGAGGGCCACTGGTGGAAACAAGTTAGTAGGCTCTTCCTTCAGTTCCTTTCTCCTCTCAATTTTACCCGAGTTAGCAGTCTGGCCAGCCCTTGACCAGTATATTAATTTGAATCGCCGCCGTGTTAATGTGTGTGAGCAAGCATGCCCTATGATGATGTATATACCGCCCCAGGCTGAGTCCTGTGACTGATTGGTTACCATATTCTGAGGCATTGTTCTTTGCTCAATTCAAAAGCAGTATCAAGTTAGGGGAGGGGTTGTCTTGTCTCGTCCCACAATATAGCTTTCTGCTGCAAACTGATTTTCATTTGTTACACATATAGATGTGCCAGTGTATCAGGCTTCTGTCCTGTAATAAATTGCACCAGCGGTGATACAATTACAATTAACACAAAATGCCTCTGTCTTTCAGAACTAAGACGCCCGGACCTGGTGCACAGTCTGCCCTGCGAGCTCTGGCTCGTTCCGGCATGAAGATTGGCAGGATCGAGGATGTGACTCCCATCCCATCTGACAGCACAAGGAGGAAGGGTGGTCGTAGAGGACGACGTCTGTAATTTAAGATGGTTTATAACTGTACAGTGAAAAAAAGTGTAAAATAAACAACAAAAAAAGAAGACTCACTTGTTGGCTAAGACATATTGGTATCTTTTTCAAAACTGGGGATATTGTTCAGCTAAGGTAACAGAGTCGTACTCGGTAAATTCTTACATTTAGATGAACAATATACCAGTCACTCTGTCGGAGCCAAATTCACAAAGGACCCTTGATGTTGGCTAGCCTGAAAAGAGGTTGAGGTTTTCGTGACCGAGGGCATCTTTAATCGCAATCTCCTCCCCCCCCCCCCTCCCCCCAAGTCTATCTGATTGGCTGAAGGAATTTCTGAGGAGTCCGGGAATCCTGGTGCTAACCTGCGCTGTCTTTCCCCTCGGCAAGGAAGACCACTGAGGATACCAAGTGATTGATAGTCCCTATCACTTGAATGAGAATGTTCTGCATCTGCAGGAGAACCTAACGGGTGACTGTCTTGTGAATCCCCAACCCAACTGGTCTTTGGAAAGGTGGCAACATACCTACTGTCGCTGCATCAGAAATTTCTTCAGCATCAACGAAGACCCCTTGTCTTTGATTTAGTGGTGCCAGTTTTCCTGTAGAGGATGTGTTCATATCTGATACACTCCAGACTCGTTCCTTTCCCATAAGGAGACAAAATAAGGATGACGCAGTGGGCTGCCCAGGATGTCTAATATCTGAGGGCAGGTGACGGCACCATTTCCTGGACCTGAATGTTCCTCCAGTAAACCAACCTAAAACCAGATGTTGCGATGCCCTATGTATATATAAGTACACGAGGGTCAGCAAGAGAGGGGTCAGTTACTTTTATTTTGCATCCCTAGGTGGCAGTCCGGACATCATTAACAACAGGAGCTTTTACTGCTCTTTGATAAACATGGGTCCTATCTACTGGAACCATTTTGGGGGCTATTTGCGGTTCAAGAGTTTGAAACATGTTTGAGTGCCCTTTCTGGGGGTCAAACATGTATGTATACCTCTTATCCATGAACCCTAACGGTCAACACTTATTGACAACTAGGATCATCTTTGGGGTATTTGTGAGTCAAGAGGGTAAAACATGTGAAATGCATTTTATGGTCTTTATCAGTTGCTTGTAACCCTGGGGATGTTAATACACTTGTAATTGAGTTGATTCACTCTTTGCTATGGTCTCTTAAAAGTTACACATGGCCTGCTAGTATTCATTGTTTTTTTGCCAAATATTGGTGAACTGGTCTTTCACATGGAGGTTATAAGACATTGCTAATATAGGAGCTTTTTATGTGCTTTTAAATTCTATGAGATCCTTTCAAACGTTTTTCTCTTTGTTCCTGGCCTGATGATGTACTCAAAATAATCTTCGTTCAAGATTAGACATGATAACCATCCTGAACTCTTGCCCTTTTAAATTCTCTGGATGTGCATCAAAATCAAAATGTCAGACGATAAACAGTTTCTTGTCTTCTTTGATTTTTAGTTTCTTTTCATGCACAAAATCTTGTCCATTCCTAAACCACTTGAAACCTCAGTCACCCTTATGTTTAAATTCAGGACCCCTGAGACAAGAAAAACTAACCGCTGGACTCAAATTTAATGATTCCTTTTCAAATTCTCTGAGGCATTGTTAAGATAGGGAGAAAATGCACAAAAGAATACAACTTTGCCAAATAAACAAAATAGTACCCCACCATAGGTCTGTCTTGAGATTTCTTTCATGTTTCCCCTCAGGGAAGCACTTTCGAAAGGATTAAATCTTTTCAGTTGATCACCTTCCTTCCTAAGTCAGTTATAGCTGTCAATAATGCTTTGCAGTATTTGCTTAAATTCTGTCACACTGAATCTTGAAATATCTGCCCTTGTCGAAGTGATATTTGACCTATCTTTTGTGATGTCTTGATTTGCTGTCTTTTGGCACCTTTCTCTCACATAGAGAAGACAACATGTTCATCAGAGAGAGTGACCTCCTGGCTGAGACACCCATTGAGGACTTGAAACAAGAACTGCAGTGATCAACAGAGGATGTCCTCCTGAGAAAGGTGTCCATTCAGAATTTAAGACTTGCTTTTTTCATAGTTAGTGTCTTCTTGATGGAGACATCCATTCCGAAATTATCAATCAGAGAGGATAACCAACATCATCAGGCTAGGGACATCAACTCAGAATTTTGCAAAAAGATTTGTCAGTAGCTGTCAGATCACTTGTCGTCCTGGCAGAGCAAAATGTGTGGTGTCAGAAATATAGAGCTCACCTTATCCCTCTTTGATGGTTTTCGATTAAACAGCAGGGCTCTGTGTCCTCCAGGGACATCCTCTCAAAATTAGGTACAAGCTTTGGTCGTCTTTTGAAAGTGTGTGGTTCTCATGGTAGAGTTGTGCTCTCAGATGTTCGGACAATGTGGTCTTATGAGAGGGTGTCCTTTATTAGTACCAGAATTGGGGACATGGGCGTTAGAAGAGGTTCTCAAGGCAGAAATATCTATTCATAAGGGAGGATGTCCTCAGTGCAGAGGCAGTGAGTGTAAAAAGCAATTTGGACAGCTCAGCAAGGAGCACACCCTGTAGGACGGACACCTCAGTTTGTAAAAGGTGTCCTCCTGGTTGTGACATAAGTTCAGTTATGGACGAACTGACTTTCATTAGCGAGCACATCTTCCAGGTTGAGACCTTGACTGTTGCATGTTACAGACCATAATATGTTGCCTCAATGGTTGTTCCCCATTCCTTCCAACTTCATCAAAAGATCTCCATTTATGTGTACCGGTAGTTTCTTTGTTAGATGGGTTGTCCTCCTGTCAACGTCAGACAAATGCAAGAATGGACCAAAACAACAATATTGACAAATGGATTATGCTGTGACATAATCAGTGTCTATTGCTGACCACCAGCTTGAGTGAAATGAGAAGTGAAAGATATTATATCCCCCATTGTGAACTTAAAAGGATCTGACGTTTTCCTTATTCCTTGAAGAAAGTTACTTCAATGGACTAGAGATCTAAAATGTACACAAAGAATAACACCATAAAGCAATCCATTAACTCTTCTACTCCATTGATTAAGCCTTGTTGAACTTGTCTTTGAACTCCTTGGGTCATAATAGCACCTCTTTTTGACATTTATTGCACGTATTACAGGCACACTTGACACCTCAGATGTTTTTTTTAGGAAAACAGGGTGAAAGTTGAGCCAAGGTTCAGGTCAAATATTTGACAGCGCTGGACTAAAAATGTTAAGAAAATCTACCTAACATGATTTTCGTCTTAGAAGTGTACAATACATGTTTATGTCCTTTGATAAAAGTAGGAGTTTTTGGGACTCACCTCTTGTCTTTACTATTGGTGGCAGGTTCAGTGCATATTCATGGAGGTTTACACCGATGGCTGCTTGAGTCTATTGGTAACAGCTAGTTAACAGGGAAATCATTCCCTCTACAGACAGTACAAGTACTATTTGGCACATATTGAACTCAAATGGATCTGGAGGTTTCGTCCCTTTACACGAAATCCGTTATACACGCCACTTGGAACTTGAGGACGTTCACTATATGAGAGTATCTGGTTTATGAGAGTCCGATATGCAGGGTTTATATAAATGAGCTGCTCTACAGCAAGACACTGTCTTGAACACTGCAATTTCTGACCTTCCGTTTTGTCACAAATTCCAAAGAAATTTCTTTCCAGAGTTGCCTTGGTATGATAGGGTAAACATTCCAAGTAGTTCAACTAATATAGTTCATAAATTGGTGTAATAAAGCTTCTCCACCCAAATGCCATACAGAATGGCCAATCAGTCATTCCAGAAAAGGAAAGTTAATGATAAAATTGGGGTTATAAACAGTATTGGAAGAGGGTTCATTTTGCAACTCCCCGTCATGAATGAAGCACAACAGTATATCCGTTTTTAATTTGGGCAGCTTGATTAGTGGGAATGGACTCGCAGAGAAATTTGCCTTTATAGTGAGTGCATCAACTAAAGTGCTAGTGTTTTCAGTTCTGTTTACTGAGAGAATAGTTTAACTTAGCCAACACTGTCACTCCACCAAAAAAGAAACCAAATAGAGACACTGCTCAAATATAGAAAACACATGACATCAGTTAATGTACAATTCTTGATATCTTTATTACAATAATTACACTTTATAATTAACTAGAGTCCTTTCATAATTTCAGTACATGTACATGTACAGAGACACTAAAAGAAACGCCAGCCTCAGCCTTTGACAGAAGAATGAGGATTTAGCTATGAAGTAACAATTTGTCTCAATATTGCCATCTGCCTCTCAATGGACTCGCGGTGACTGGACTCAAGTACACTCACCAAGGAGTAGGGCCTACCGGTGACATCATGACCATGCCAAGGGCATGAGAACTTCTTAGCTTCTTAGTTAGTACCATCATTATCTTGACAAGGGCAAAGCTAAGTGATAGACAGCACATAAACGTTCACAATAAATACTAAAAGCCACAACAACATGAAGTGCATGACCTAGTACACTGATCCATAGCAATTCCTAATTTAAGATACATGTACATGGTAAAGCAGTTTAAATCTAAACTTGGTTTGCAAAATCAATTTTCCAACTGAGATCAAGAGGGTCGATGGACCGCACTCTTATGTGGAACAATAAGCTATATAAAAAGATGATCAGTCACTGCCTGTAGCTTAGCAATAAGAATTAATGAACTATTGAACTATTTAGCATAAAATAAAACAATGAGCAAAGTTCAGATGTTATTAGCATCAAATTACCACAAATCGGAGCATGTTTCGCCTATCCATATTATGAAGTTGAAAGTCAAGGAACAAGTCACTACTTTTATTTTGCTGACATAACAAGAACATAATCAACTTCCCTCTGCCCCCTCAATAGATAACCACAAGAAGGATACCAGAACTCACATTGTTTTTCATGAACTCTCTAACAGGTGACCACAAGAGGCTAGATTACACTTCATGATGGCATAGTTTAGACATAAAGCACATTTAAACTTGACTGCCAAAATGACACCATGTCATTCTCCAAGGAAGAGTTGTGATGAATTTTGTGTTATTGAACCTTTTCACTTGCCGTATGAACTCTGCTGACTTCTGACTTCCTCCTTGAGACAAGCAGATCTTCTACACTTCAAAGCACATTGCCCAAATTAAAATAAAGTGTAATGGGACCTTCTTTTAAGTAGTTTACCCACACACGTTCAACCTAAGAACAAAAGAAATGGAAGCTTCTATTAGGCCTACAGAGGAAATACAACACAAACTGCTGTAAGATGCTAAACATTGGACAACACTTCACCATTTAAGACATCGATATAAAAAGAGGTACCAAGTTTCGTGGATGGACATGGATTGGTTTGTCACGCATACATCAGTTAAACAAAATGACAAGTATAAACAAAATTGAAGGCAAGATGAAATAGGTTGTGCGTCTTTGAGGAAGACTAAGCAATTATCACCCTCATCGAAGGAGGCAACATGGCATTGGACAGTTGCTGAAGAATGATAAGGTCATCTCGCATTCAACTACCTCGTTTTCAATAGACGACTTACGGATGACGTCATCACAAAAAGACACCATTCTGACGTCACATTAACGCTACTGGCCCACATTGTGAACTTTGTTGTCGGCAAAACAATGCAGTTTTGGAGGTTGGTGACGTCAACAAAGATATTATTCACACGCGGCACACTTTAAAGTGAGATCAGTAGGGTCAAGTGACGTCCAAAATGGAACCCCGGATGACGTCCCCTATCAGGATATATTGGTACACACAAGCATAATCTTATATCAACAAAGTATCAATGAGTACAACTGGGATATGTGGACAGCAATGACCTTGAATGGGTAAAGGACAAACCTCATATAAAATACAATTGGTATGCATAGAACTTGGTTTTTATATTAATGTTGCTATACAACTGGAGAGTTTCAGGCCATGCGTTTTATCATTTGCTCGCCACTCTTAGCAATTTAGACCGACTTTTTGATTACGAAATATCCAAAAGCACTTGATGCAATTCTAGAGAAGTATCTATTTCCTCATGACAAAGTTAACAATTTGTGACACCACTGCCCGCAGGGATAACATTGGTTCATGCTAATTTCTTCGGACAATGTAGAGCAGCAAACAAAAAATCAAAATCATATGGTCTTATCACATTGTATCAGTATGACTATTGCTGATACTTCTTTGGAGTGAAGTACAAATCCTTTGTCAACATGCTAACAATACATGGGATCTGCTTCTTTCTATTCATGTACTCTTTGGCAGCATTCGACTCGAACTCGTAGGCGACTTTCATGTTGACTCTCGTCATCATCGTGAGCATGTCTAGATCTGTGCCGTGCTCCTGTAGGACTTGATTTAGGGCTTGGACGAACCATGAACCACGCGCAGAATTTCTCCACGAAAAGTAACCTGAAAGACCATGAATTGTTACTAAAATATATACGTGTAACTAAAAGTATCATTTTTCATAGAATTATGCTCCTGTACTTAAGACAAACATGTCCGAAGGTTATGAAAACTTTCACGTTTAACTTGTAGTTGCTATTGATACTGACTAACTAACCATCGCCCTTATTATTTTGTGTCTAGTATCCTGTCGAAGTGAAGGCATAAACCAATTAAGAAGAGGAGTTTACCTGGAACTACAGAGTATGCCATTAAGAAATCTGCTTCAGCGGGTATACGCTCTTGATCACCGGCGGCATCTGTGACGGTGGTACCATGATCTAATGAACTACCACGACATGCCTGAAAGATATCAAGAAAATATCACATACACAATTTAAGATGCTTCGATACAAAGAAATGTACTTGTAACAGAAAATTTGTCTTTCATGAAAAAGGACTTGAAAACAGACGACAGGTGCAGGAGAGTATAGGCTGCGTATCCATAGGCCAATCCTATGTGAACTTGTGGAGTTCTTTCCATTGAAGAGGTCTGGCTGGCACAATCATCAAGCTATATAGTTATCAATATGACACACTGTGTAACTGAACAGATGCCTACATGTGTACAGGTCTGAAGTGCTTATGCTTTAACTCGGTCACAGCTGAGAGTTGAATTTGATGTTGACAAAATCAAATAGATTTTGTTGGTACTCTTATGACAGTATGTTACTATCTACATTCTCACCTGAATAAAGAATAACTTTGGTTTCCCAGCTAAAGTCAAGCACTTGTCCCCTTTGAAGTGGCAAGTTAATCTATCTATCTCGATTGTGCCATCTTTACCATATAAGATACCATTATCACCATGACTTAGGATGGCACAGGCAAAGCAGTCCGATTGACTATGATCATATGCAGCAGCTGCGAAGAAAATATCGAATAGAGTTAGGCATTTTAGATGGATAGGACGGATTGACAATCATGGCTAACGTTGCAGGAGCATAGCCATGTGGCCCTCTGGGCAACTCTGATCTGTTCCCGGCAAAGAAGTTCCTAGCAGACTAAAAGCTTCAAAGAAACCATGGTAAACTAGTAAGATCACGTCAAAAGGAAGTCTATATGTAGCAGCCAGATTGATTGGATTAGGTTCAACTAGTCACATTTGTACAGGGCATATGTTTAATGCTGAATCAGCCGCATAACTGTGCAATGTTGCCCAATATTCAAACAATTAATTACCTTTTTTCATCAGTGTGAACATCTGATTAACCGTCAAATCTTTATAAACCTGAACTTCAAATCCTAATTCCTGAAACCTAGACTGGAGGGCAATAGCATCTATCTCGGTCCCCGATCTTTCACTCATGCCTGTGGATGGATCAAAATTCCTGTTGCTTATCACGACGGCGAGGCCACGTTTTGGATTATTCATATTGTAGACATGTTTGAAGTCTGCACGACGTCTGACATGTTGTCTGAAATTTAAAAAAAAAGCGAAATCATTTTCTCAGTGTTTTTTCTGGCTGTATAGCTCCTCTTATTAGATGTAATCTATCAATACTTGAACCACCAGATGGTAGAAATTCCCCAATGTTGGTTTTTGGCCAATTCAAAGTGTGGCGTTTCTAACTCACTTGAAAGGGTTAGAGTCAGCCTGGTCCTCTCCGATCCTCAACTGCGACACCTGTCCAGCTGGAGCACTATCTGGACCATCTCCATCTGCCTTCTTTGCAGCGCCTGTCTTCGCATCGATCTCATCTTTTTCTGGCACAGAGGCTGGAAAATAGCAATCGGAAAACGTCACACAAAACCGAAGAAGACGAGAACAAAATCATACTCCCCAATCAACAAATACCGGTCATCTTTGCATTTCTTCAACTGAAAAGTGAGCAAACTGGATTTGATTGAAGAAGTATGTCAGAGAAGCACAGATTTCGACACCTGCAACAGATGGGAGACAATCAGTGGGACTGATTAGACATCATTGCAGACACAATAATAACAGCAAACAACACAATAAAACAATTTAGTTTATTTAGAACACTTTTTAAAATAATGACTCAAAAAATTACATAAGCTGAATGTTTTTTGTTTCATGCATAAAAATACAGAGTTTATCACACTAGCCTTTGAACAGAACTTAGGTTGACATCACTTTGGGGAGTATTGTAAGGATAAATGGTGTAGATATGTGAAGATTAAACAGAAGCTTTATAAACTAGATATAAATAAGATAAACAGAGGGGACATTTGAGATTCACTCCACTACATATCATAGATTAACTACATAAAGCGATTCAAAGAAACAATTCTTTGTTCACGACAGCATCATGGTCAGAAGGACCACTTCTCTACAAAGGTTTCCAAGTTCATACCCTCCATTGTCAATATGCGCACACTTTCAGATCACCTCCGAAATGAAGGACATACACGTATTGTCATGAGTCTAAAGGGTGCCCTTGAATAGTGTTTTCATGGTACTCTTCTACAGCTCAGTTTCTAACCTATCCATGTCACACTCAACACAGACTGCCACAGAGGCAGGAGCAGGGCCGGGGACAGTCAGAGGCTGTGGTGGAAAGTACAAGTCTTTTGTCAGCGTGGTCATGATCTGAGGAATTTCCAACTCCATCTGTTCATTCTTGGAATCCATGCATTCGTTCTCCTTCATTATTGCATAATTGACGTAGGTCATCATTCGAAGAAGGTCCGCGTCTGCATAGTTGTTGGTCAGTGTCTCGGACAGGGCTAGTACATAGGGCGAGATAACCTTAGAGTTGCCTGGTGAAAGCTCCCCTGGAACACAAGAGTAAAAGGTTTTTACCAATATTGTACTTATATTTACTTCTCAACCAAAACTGATTGCAATTTCAAAAGTGCAAACTTCAGCAACACTCAAGTGTCTTTTACTTCTTGTGACTGAAGTCTCCCTGACATTAGGTGGTCACTAGCCTGGCAGGTCTGCCTCAACTCACCAGGGACTGTAGCAAGGCTGACCATGAAGTCGGCTTCCGATGGGATGCGTGTTGGGCCATCACTTGAACTATCACAAACGACACCATCAGTGACGACCTGACTCAGTGCAATCTCCTGGCCTTGGCAGAACTGGAAGTAAAAGAGCAAGACATTAGAAAAAGGAGCTAAGTGAGACAACTTGAGAATGGATAAACTGATAATTTTTTACAAGAACTCACTACCCCAACTTATATTCTGTGACCTTCAAGCAAGATTTATGTATCATCCTAACTATAAAGTCATCAACTGGAGATCTGGTGATATCTAACAAAGCACATACCTGAACAAAGAAAAGTTTGGGCTTGCCGGCCAGACTCGGGCACCTGTCACCCTTGAAGAATGTGGTCAGTTCCTCCACCTCAAGTGTTGTATTAGTGCAGTACAGCTCCTGGTTCCCGCCATGACCGAGAATAACACTCACAAAGCAATCGGCATCCGAATGGTCGTCCTTTGCCACTGCAATCAAAAGGAGACAAAACTAATCAAATATCCATAAAACTACTCGGTAAGGACTGAAAATTCTTTTCCTCTTGTTTTCTTCCATAGGGATATCTCAATAAAATGGATCAAGATTACAGAGCTCTGTGCTGGTGAGTATGCACTCATGTGGACACTCACATCGGCAGGCAGAAGGTTTCGCCTCAAGATTGCAGGGAAATCTTTGCTGTGCTTGATAAGGTATGCAGGGCCCCGCATTTTTGATCAAACCCCGCCACAACTAGAACTCACCTTTGCTGAGAACTTTCTGGATGTCACCAGACTTGCATGCACCACAATCCTTCACCTCAACAACGAATCCCAACGATGTAAACAAAGTCTTCAGCACGTCTGCCTCAACCAGATGATCTGTGCAGACGCCTTTGTATTTCGGATCAATGTACGGATAAATCTCACTCTGTAACAAGATCAAGGTGCGGCCACGATGTTTATGGCTCATGTTGTAGTTGTAAACAAGTGGATCAACTGATTCCGTATCCGCCTCAACCGACGGATGAGATTCCTTCAGAGGTCCACATTCTGCTGGAAATTCATGCTGAGTTTCTGGCAGAGACTCCTCACATTTCATTGAATGAACAGCTTGAGTTTCTGGCACCGGTACCGGCCCGAGTTCAATTGATCCATTCTGACTCGGTGCTCTTTTGACTAGATTTTCATCTTCCCCTTCACTGTCGTACTTTTCACAATGTTCGCCGTCTTTCAACAGGTATTTTTCATTGTCTTGTCCAAGTTTTTCATATTCACGCTTGGCCCGTTGCAAGGCTGTGACCTTGGCTGTTTGTCCTTGAGGATGAGCAGTTCCGCTTCGTCTGAAAATGCTGGACTTTGACTCCTTTTTCTTGGACACTTTTGGTTTCTTTTCCTTGCAACTGCCTTTAGCTCTTCGTTTACAAACACATGAACAAGTATACCAACACCTGGAATGAATAAGCAATCAATTACCATGAGATATTTATTCTTGAAAACAAATTTTTTAGTAGTTTTGCCTCTTTCATCTCATACATGTACCCGAAATCTTCATGGGCATGTATTATAAGTGACTCTTACACATATCACATGATGACGTCAATGGCACGTGCTTTAAACCTCTCAGTACATGTATCATGATTGTACATGTACATAAGTTATCTGCTAAGGGAAGTCTAAATTACACCACCGGCCACTCATTATTTTACACTTATCAAATCAAATGATCGATGATGATAAATTGCCGTACTGGTAACCAACCCATCTCCAGTTTATTCAGCAGTTACACAAAATTCTTTCGATTCTTGGTATCAAGTACTTTTTTCACCAATAACAAATATCTCGTACATGTACATTACATTCAACATGATCAAGACAAACACTTACAATTTACAGGTACATGAATATCCCGACTCCAAATCATCCATGTCGAAGTCTGTCCTGTCCTCGTCCATTGCGCAGGATGAATAGTGATGTTATCACAAGCTCTGAAACTAGAATTGAGAAGATAATTAGTAACATGAATCATAAATTCGTGAAATAGGTAAATTTGGCTGTTGACACAAACTGAATTTAGGCCTATTGATGATCTCATTTCTGGTATCAAATATTCCAAATTTGTGCATCATTATTCCCACATTTCAACACTCACCAAATTTTGTCAGATTCTGTAGTACTAGTGTAAGCAGTAAATACTGCAAATCCTAATGAGGGAAGCCATGAATGCAACATCAGAAACGTCTGATATACAGCAGACGTATGGATTTTGTCAACAAACTGACCAGTTCAAGTCCCTCAGTTGACCCCATCACGACTCTTTCCCAGTATTTTTCTTGTTACACATCATTATTACTGATTAGCATGGTATGCTTAATTCACCATTTAGTGAATCACGTCATACCCCATAGGCCCTTAATGTGGTTTGCCTGATGTTGAAAGGGGATTTACAAAACTGCAATAGTGATCTTATTTTGGCTTTCCTGAAAAAAACCTAAGTAGCCTTCAGCCCAACCCGACTTTCATTTTCATTTGATGTTTCAAGAGGCCTATCATACCATTACAAGTAGGCCTACAGGGGTATGATAATGATACTGAATCAGATAGATAAATGAAAGGGCTGACCTTTGTAGAAGACAATTCAAACCACTTTAGGTCATTATCATCACAATACCTCAGGATTATTATTTCCCAGAAGGATGCCAACAAACTAAACCCCATAAATCAAATATGCCAAAAGTGTGATAATGATATCATATGATAGAATGACAATATCACACCTACCTATTTAGGACTTGTCTCTAATCCAAAAACTATGGCGTCTACTATGAAGCCCCTGAGCTCAAAATCAGGGAAAACCCCCTAATTACAGGTACATGTATCTCATGATCTAGAAATAGCCACTTATTGCAGCAGTCAAACACCCACGTGGGTTTTCACCTTCGGGGTATTTAACGGAAGTTTGTACACTACTTTGGCTTAGCAAGAATACATTAAGGAAATACAAGTGTGCGGTTTCCTAATATTAATATAGAACTGAACCATAGAATTTCAATGAGGTCACTCTTTTGATGATTTTCATGGAAAGGTTAGACTTTTCCTGTAAATTCCTGCTTCCTTCTTCCTAATAATGACCATTGGCATCAATCAATTGATTGAAATACACTTACCTTGTCAATGATGTCGTGAGTCAATACACATATAATTGTATTTCAATGATAACATGATAATGATAACATGTAACTAAATTAAAAATTGTGTTATGTATTTGTACTAATTTGTAGCTATACACAGAGTACTTTCACACCAGCTGTAAAGCACTCATTTTGGTGTTTTATTATAATATTCCAATATGTTTTTTATTAGCAGAACTATTCAGAGAGTGCCATACATCATGTAGGCTATGCAAAAGGCATGGGAAGTCAGCCATAAACTGGCCTAGATTAATGGAAGAAGGTAAATTTTGACTACAGACATTCTGTAGGCCTGTGGAACTTAAAACATTAACGATATAATGTCCAATTCCTATAATTCAGAGAATTCATAACCTATCACGTCTGGGCGGTCAGATCCAATTGGTTCAGTGATATTATTCGCACCCGGGGCAATACATGTACATGTATTGGCAATCAATACCAGTACTTAACTTGGGTCATCGTGAGGTCAACAGTCCTCAGCACTGATTATTCCTGTTTGGGTAGGAAGTATGAGTTAATCATGTAGAGTTTCATCGTTTTACAAATCTGTAGGATGATGGACAGTCATGACATGTTGGATGTAATGTTACCATTGGCAAATCACATTGACTTTTTCTACGCCCCTCCCTCCATTATGCAAGAAGAAAGAGAAACTCTAGTTTCACCGCTCTAAGACTGCAAATTGACACAAAAGCCAAGCCATAACATCATGATAATCTGAAAAAGAGATGTCGCCAACCCATTATCTATTCAAATTGAGCATGTTGAATGGCAGCGAATGGCCATAATGCTCATTTTGGGCCCACACTTGTGAAGTGGTCATAGATCGGTGAAACAAGAGTATCAGTCGTGATGCATATCAGACTGCCAGTGACCCAATCTGAGACAAAAAGAAACTCCACTTGAAACGTGTCTTATAAAAATGGCTCAGGTCACCTAAGTTCTGAGAATTTCATTTTATTTTTAATATATTATCAAAATCATGTACAATGATTTCTGAAGTATATTCGTGGGAGCAAGTCCATTAGAATGAAAAATGTGGCCCAAGCTCGACAAGGATCAACATTATCAGTAGGTTTCAATTCTGTTTAAAATGCATTCAAATTGTAATTACAAGCTTGTCAAGAGCCATGAAGGGCCATTTAAATTGAAGTGTCTTGACCCCTTCAAGACATTGCTCCTCCAATGCCAATAATAAGAAATTACAATAACAACAATTTTGACAGTATATCCTGCACAGTTGGTAAATGAATTGCTCAGTTAGCATTTTTTTACATTCTGTTCACCAACAAAGTTACAAAGTCCATTAAAGTTGGCATTAGGTGAGCTTAAAAGAGTTGTTCTTCTCAACATTTCCTCTACAGATGGTTTTGAGTTATTTTTTTCTTCCCCAGACGTAATTCATTGTGTATGACAGCCATATCACAGTGCCAAGTACAGGTCAGAAGTACATGTATCACCCGACAATCTGTAAACGTCCTCAGTTAACATCTGTACAAATAGCTATTTGATCAGCTGTGGAAAACTGCCCAATTTACCAAACAAGAATTGTTAAACCATAGTCCCTGTAAGTAATCGACAAATATGGCTTAACAATTATTAAAATTATCTTAATTAGGTTTCTTTACTATGTATTTGCCATCATGGTCATGGTCAAACATGAAAAAAGTTAACAAAACATTTCTGTTGGTCATTTCCATATTGACCTTAAAAATTAACACTTGCAAATTCAACAAAATAATCTCAAATAACATCATCAAACACCCCATTAATTCACACTTTTGCTCACTTTCACTTTCACTTTCACTTGAAAATTAATAAATGTGTAAACTCAGCTTCCGAATAAAATTTTAAAATGAGATTTACATAACGAAAAGGCAAGGCACAATCGAATGTACACAAGTGATTCCAATTTTTGATTTGCACAATCAGGATATTTGGGGCATTAACATTCAAAAATGTCAAAGTTCAAGTGCCCAGTCATCTCTCTTGACCACTTTGATTACCATGCACTTGGCAGATAAAACAACATTATTAGGGCTGGGCTGTGATGAATCTTTGAAAAATCATAAGGTCCAGCTATGTGAACATCCTACAATGTAGTGTAACAAATACAATTTTTAAAGTCTTCTGAAAACTCCTCCAAACTGACTTATGTAATGTTTTATAAAGCGTATGAAAATGGAAATAATAATATCTACATGGAATTCACTCTTACCTCGATGATTGTGAAGAAACACCATCAAAACCATCATTGGATGAAAAATGACTGTACAATGCAACATCACCGGGCAAAATAGTGTACCAGTTATACCGGTAGGCGGTAGCATCATGACATTGTCATTTTGATTCCAAATACACATGAATAAATGAACAAGACAATGGAGCAAGTCAAACTGCTTCTAAGCTTCTAATTTTAATAGCAAATGTTATAACTGCTAATACATGCTCATACTTTTGAAGGAATTGCAGTCATTTTGCTGGCATGGCAGTCAGGAGAAATTTGTGCGCGAGTGATCACTCAGAGTCAGATCAGTTCATTGATCATTCCCTGTGACGATGGCATTTTATGAGAGTGACGGTGGTAGTTCATTGGAATGATGTTATAGCAGTTCAAGTTAAAACAATGGGATGGGTACGGGAGAGCTGTTGTTCACTCCTGAAAAAAAAAAAGTGGGATCGGGGGATGATTATGTAGGCCTACATCAGCAAGGAGTGGGGACCATCGGCATCACTCCCGACCGTCTCCTGACTGCCACAGCACAGGAAAAGCAACAATTCAACCCAGTCTTTTGAAAATTAAAGTAGCTAGAAACTGAAAAGAAAAAAAGGATGAACCAGAAAGTGTATGATGTATGTGACAATGTATGGCATACACACACCATGTACTGTACGTGTGTGTACGGTAGTGTAAATGTATGGGAGTATTTTTTGAGAAGAACAAACAAGCCGCCTGTAAATACATGGTTTAAATCAACCAAGAATCAGAATCGGGAATACATTACACGTCCACTTACCCTTTGTTGGTACTTCTTCCCTGTCATCCATGATTAAACTACTTGGGTGAACGGAATGAAGGGGAATTTATAGAGTTCTTACGAGTGATTACTCAGAAATTTGACACAGTTGCCAGAACGGAAGTTACTTTGTTTGGTTGGAGATAAAACCAAAACTACACCCCGAAACGAAGGTATCTTTTCTCTCACACATTTCCATATTTAACCCTTTTTAAAATGTATCACTGGTATCATTAAGCATTTTTAAGGTTTATGATAAGTTTAAAATACAAATTGGTTGAAAGTACAGCTTATTGGCTCAGGACCGTTCGGTTTGCCAACTAAAAATCCCGATCCATTTCTATAAAACCCAGAAGTTCCGGTAATGGCAGCCCCCATGAAAAACAAAATTTCACAAAATTTCTTCATCTCAAATGACTATTTTTGCCACATTACGCCTATTCAAACTCAATAATTTCATCCATCGGGGCGTTAAGAACCTAAGTTCATCTTCTGTGGCACGTAAGAAGGTTGACATCAATTCTCTCATATCCAAAATGTCAAAAACTCGAGTTGATGAAGCCAGTCCTGAAAAACCACACATGAAAAAGCGGGAGCGACGACAGCCTGAGATGCTACGGCACATCAAATACCGGGAACATGTCAAAGGAAAAGTTCTGCCTGTGCCAGGCATAATGAATTTCCAAGTTATTGGGACTGGAGGAAGAGGGACACCAAAGTCTGTGCTCTTAATCACTGAACATTACCGGTACGTACTTCTGTTCTGCTGAGTACAGCCACTATCATTTTGACCGCAATGTTTTGAGATTGCTAAATCACTCGCCCAAAATTTGTGGATCTCGATAGTGGTGACGCGCGCAATTGCATGAGAGCCCGGTCAAGATGAGCCACCATAGTCTATAGGCCCTTTGCCAGATACGCCTGTAGTGTACCACCTAGGGTCAGGAAAACAAACTAACTTGACAATGGGGTTTACCGTCAATGATGCCAGACAACTCACCTTCTTGGCAAAAAGCTTTGTTGATGTAACTCTGAATTTCTTATTTTGCAGGTACCTGTTTAACTGTGGAGAAGGAACCCAAAGGATTGTTACCGAACACAAGTATGTGTTGTGCTAAAATGTCCAAAACTATATGCAGTCCAACTGCTGCACTGATGGGCTTGTCTCCACTTTTCCCTGTTGATTGAAACAAGTCTGTGATATGTTATGAAGATATTTAATTGTCAACAAATGGCCTAAGAGGGAAATGGTTTATTGAAGCTTGAATGAACATGTTGCAGATGATCAGTGCTGGTTTGAAACCGCAATGTAGCCTATCAATTTACCTCTTATTGTTCTTATCTTAGTATTCTGATCTCGATCTCGATTTTCTAGTCAAACCTATCACACATACATACAAATCATGAGCAGTTTTCTTCCAGAATGAAACCCTCCAGAATCGAGCACATCTTCATCACCCATCATAGTTGGAATAACATTGGTGGACTACTGGGTAAGAACATGTTGTTAAAAGGGAATTTAGCAGATGACCTACTATTTAAGTGCCTCTAACAGATAGTAATATGTAACTTCTATTTTATGCGTGATTGACTCTACATATGCACCTGATTTGAGCATACAAGGATTATAATAAGTAGATTTGGGCAGCAGTTTTAGGTAGTTACACTAACCTTTGCTCTGTTTTCAAGTGAATTTCAACAGGCTGCTGATAGTGCATTTATGTATTATAAGTTCTTCTCATTTTCATTTCCAGGGATGGCACTGACTCTTCAAGCAGTAGGGATGCCAACAGTCACACTCCATGGGCCTCCAGAGGTGGTAAGTATGAAGCATTGTGTCAAAATTCCTAGTTGATTTTATTGTCTGCAGTCTGGTATCATAAAGAGACATGACTCTGGTGACTCGATCTTTTCCCCAAAATCATCTTATTATGCTACAAAACACATACATTTATATGGTTTACAACAGTGCCTATCTTTCCTGATCTGTTTACAATATCTTTCAGGAAAACATGGTGAATCATGCAAAGCGTTTTGCTGATACGCAAGCTACCAACCTGGGTAAGTCTAAAAGTCTATGACTATTTTGTTGAAGAAAGAGCAATGTCCAAATCATAGTAGTAATACTTTGTGGTTGCTGCTGCAATCAGCGCATACAGTTGAGTTCGACCAATGAAGAACAAAGTTTCCCTGGATTAATACTAACCGTATGTTCCTCTTCTTTCACAGTCAAGTATGATGCGTCTAACGGATCATTCCAAGACCACTCGATGAAAGTTGATTATGTGCCTCTCTACAAAGATCCCACTGACCAGGCAGAACCCAGTGAGTTGTTCATACTTCATTTGTTTAGAGACTAAATTTGTGTTTGTTACTGAAATCAGGTTCCTAGAATGGCTGATTGCAGTTGTTGAGAATCTTCTGGTAGAAACTGTTCAGAGTTTTATCCACTATATTTTACCTCGAGACCTTTTTTCTAGGTGGGAAGAAACTAAGGCTCTCTGGAGATACACAGGACGGTGCAACAGGGAGTGATGTCAAACTGTGCAATGACATGGCAGTTGCATTTCTGTGCCAGGTTGGTATTTGCTTTGATAGGAAGCTCTCAACTCATCATGTCGTTATCTCCCCACCTGTTCCCTTGAAATATAACTGTAAGGGCCATTGTTGTCTTGTGCCAAATGGCTCTTGCCTATGGCAAAGAAGTTGAGCAACCATGCCTTTGGGCGGTCTGAAGCATTATCATTATGATAATGATATCAAATGATGCTAAACAATGCATGTCGGTCTGATGTGTAAGAAGGCATTTAACTTTTCAGTTTGTAATTCCCTGGCATGGTCATCTTTTGCTGTTTCACTTTCAGCCAAAACTATACCCGAGGAAAATACTGATGGAAAGATGTGTTGATTTGGGAATAACAATGTAGGTATTTATCAACAGTTTGGGCAGAATCTTTCAGTTGACCTTGTCAATTTGATTTGTGACCTTAGGTTGAGAACAGCATCCTAAAACCAGCTAGAGTCCTTTCTGAGGGACATCAAAGTTTGTGTGTAAAAACGATTGTACCTGTGCTGTTGGTGTTGTGTTGTAATCAAAACATTGAAAGGTCATCTATTTGAGTTCTGTTTATACTTTAAGATATTACATTTCTTACTTGATTTACCTATTACATTTCAGTGGTCCACAAATTGGTCAGCTAAAAAATGGCAGTGAAATCACATTACCGGATGGAAAAGTGGTAAGTTGGTGTTATAATCGGAGTATAAAACTGTAATATATTTGCTGTATTTCAGCTTTGATGAGTACAAGTTGCTAATTTTGGTTCATATATAGAATGAAAGAAAGAATTACAGGAAATAAAATTTGCCTTGACTGGGATTCGAACCACAGATCTTTGGAATGCCGGTCCAATGCTCTACAGTTGAGATGTTATGTTGTTCCACTCTGTTTGGGTCAAATTTCTTTTGTGTTTGAGATTTCGCACCAAGTTGATCTGTTTTCTTGTTTAGTTCTCTTTGTGGATCCTGCTGCCGCAAATACCTTTCCCAAATTGAAATGTCGGATTTCTATCTGAAGCCACTGAGCTAATTGTGTTCCTTTCAGATTAAGCCAGATGATGTACTTAGTGATCAACTCCCATCACAGCCATTTCTTAGTAAGTCACCTAATCTTTCCATAAATCTTTCATGAAGTATTGTCTCCTAAATGTAACTTCTAAATATTGTATACCGTAAATGTTCAAAGTGCTTTACATTCGATGATTTGTTCCCAGCCTGATCAAGAATATTTCTGTTGAAACCAAGGGGCATATGCGATTGGATTGATGCAAATTCAAGTTCCAAAATCAACCATTTTGTTGAATTCGGATTTCAGTTGTTGAATGCCCGTCTGTTGAGTACCTTGACTCATTAGAGAGCAGTGACAAACTCAAGCCGTATCAAAATGATGGCGCCAGTCTTGATGATATGTTGGATGTGATAGTCCATATGGCTCCCCATGATGTTTTGGTGCAGCCGCGGTATCAAGCCTGGATCAGCAAGTAGGTGGATGAAACATCAGCGCGTTTAGGCAAAACAAGAAAATGGCTCTCGTATACTGTATCAAAAGTGATCGTACGAGTCGTCAAAATAAAATCCTCATGTTATATGATTAGAAAACGGAATCGGCTTCAAAAGACTCTAAATCCTCATGTTATATGATTAGAAAACGGAATCGGCTTCAAAAGACTCTAAATCCTCATGTTATATGATTAGAAAACGGAATCGGCTTCAAAAGAACAAACAAGGCAAGGTCAAATAATTAAAAAGTCAAAGAGAACATAGTGTAACATATAAATTTGTATAAGGTACCCATGGCAACAGTTTCTTAGTAACATCCTGGTCAACCAATGCCAGGCTCGGTTACGTAACCCGCCATGAGGTACCACGGGGTAAACCTGTAGTTCGAGAGATTAGCCCTGGCTCCCATCAAGGAAGGAGCAAAATAAATGATATAAAAGAGACATACGTGTTGTCCGAATTGAGAGGAGCAGAGGAACCTGGAGGGCGCAAGCCCATATATTACAATAGATTAATACTAACCCTTCCTCGTCTTACATTTCAGGTTCCCGCCACAGACAAACCACCTGATTCTTGATGACAGCTCCAGCAACCTGGTCAGCACCGGAATCTTCAAAATCCAAACAATATTGAACTTGCTAAGTGACAGGGTATTCCCTTTACTCGTGGGTCAGAGGAATGGACCAGTAAGTCAGTCTGTGGAATATCCTACAATTCTTAAACTTCCCATTTAAAATTGTAAGCTCTGAGTACCTAAAACCGCAAAGAAAAGTTGCACGTTTGCTTGACTAGTCTTGATCATGCATAGACTGCAATACTATAAGTAATATTCAGATACCTAGAAAGCATAGTCTTCTTTCTGTGTTGTGATGTCAGAACTTGGTCAGGATCTAGCACTGGAAGTTGAAAGAGAGAGCTGAAAATTGGTTACCATTGACTTGAATTACCAGTGACACCTGTTCGTACAATTGATTGAACACTAGGAATCTCAATGTGCTGAATCCAGGGAACCCATTCAAAATAAGCGATCAGATATGAACTTTCCTACGAACTTACCTCATTTTGTTTCAGTTATGTCAGAAGCCTGTCAACCTAGAGGGTCCAGTCGTGTCTGGAAGTACGAATCTTGTCTATCATTACCGACCACATAAAGGATTTGATGGGTGAGTACATAGCATCTTCTCCCTCATCTTCCACATAAACATGTATTCGAGAGGCATCTGGTAAAAGTCCGTTGATGACTTTTTATATTTTTCAAAAAAACTTATCTGTGAGATACCAGCAAGATAAATCACAACTCACCAAATTCTGTGTCATTTTTGGAAGATTTAATGAATTTACTTCTGATAAAAGTGTTTATTTGAATGTTTCAGTGAACACTGTATTGAAATCGACAATGATGAGTTCAGAAAAGAGGCCATGCAACAAGAGGATGTCGAAGAGAGACTAGTGGAAATGAGAAAAAAATTAGCAGATCTGGAATCTTCAAATTCTAAACCTAGTCGTCCGTATCCGGAGATTGTGTTCCTGGGGACCGGATCATCAGTGCCGAGCAAAGTGCGAAATGTTAGCGGTATTCTTCTACACTTAATGTAAGTTTGAAACTTTCCGACGTCCTCAGGTAATTTGGGTCTGTAGCCCAAGATAAAGCATTCACACTAATGCATATACCTCAGTCCTTGGGGCGGGCACAATTAGACACTTCATATCAATGTGTAGGTTTTTGGTGCAGGGGTATCACAATGTCTTGATTCCTCCCGACCCCCCTCCATCCCATGATGCCTGAAACATCAATCTCTATCTAATTCTATTCTATCCAATTTTGTTACTTTCAGGGAGGACACCTGTATCCTATTGGACTGTGGTGAAGGCACACTAGGACAAATATACCGTTACTATGGCGACAAGACAGCCGAGGTGCTACAGAAACTCAAATGTGTCTATATATCACACATGCATGCTGATCATCATATGGTAAGGAGGCAAGAACACTGCAATACTGAAAACCCAGACTTTTATGCAGTTTATTTCAGACGTACATGAATCTTAAGTAGTCAGTGTCTTTGTTGAACACTTCTGTTTGTAAACTTTTCTCCCTTACAAGTACATGTAAGAGGACTGCAAATTTCTCCATGTTTTCTAGGGTCTGTTCAGTATCCTGTTTGAACGTGCCAAAGTTACGCAGAGTAAAGATAAGCTCATCCTGCTGGCCCCTCAGGCATTTGGAACGTGGATGAGGCAGTTCCAGGGATCCTTTTATCCTGTGGAAAAATATGTTGGGTAAGTTTTTGCTCCAACACATCTTTCTTGATGCTGTCGTATGGTCCTTTGAAATAAATTTGATGTCTGGATAACAACATTCTGTGGAGATCATGAATCATTTGCTTTCGCATTTGTAAGTGCTGGCAGTGACTTGGGTGGAGGCCGAGGGTTGAATACCATAACCCATATTGGCCATAAAGCTTAACATCTCGGAATCTCTGACCACCTCCCCCTCTCAAAATGACAAGAAAAAATTGATCTTTGACATCACTATTTTCTTTGGATAATGCCAAAAGTTTGAAAAAAGACTTTATTTTGGAAGGGGAATGGCTGACCCTCCTCGCTTTGAGATGAGAAACTTTCGTCTCTCAAGGCCCCGGTAAAGAGCAACTTTGAGATGATCCCTCCCTTATGTGTGTCACTTATTTCATTCTTTCTCCAGATGTAAAAGTTGAGCACCAATGGGTTTCCGTTATCTTTGCAGGCTGATTCCGTTACAACAAGTAAACAATTATACAAATGGCACAAAAGATGAGAATTGCGATCATATCCTGCAGCATCTTCATCTAAATAGGGTGAGTTAACCCTTCCCAACAAAAGGAACTCTAGTCTCATTTTTAAAGTAGATCTTGAGAATTTGTACTTTGAAAGTGTAAACCACTGGTAATTGTCTTTCAATGCGAAATTTCACTCAACATTACCAGGGTCTTGTAAAATCCATCCACTGTTGAAAAAGATTGGCTGCGTTTGTAAAGATCGTTCGATTTAATTGTCCGCGTCATTTTGGTTTCAGATCCAGACAACCTTTGTGCGCCATGTGCCTGGTTCCTTCGGTGTCGCCCTTACACATCAAGATGGCTGGAAAATCACATATTCTGGAGATACAATGCCCTGTGATAACTTAGTCAAAATAGGCAAGTATCGGCTTTCCTGTAAAACAAAGCAATTCTTATACGATTGGTCAAATCCCAGCAAAGATCTTGAGCTATACATTTAAGTGAAGAATAAACGTTGTTCCTCTGTAATTTGAAGTTTAGTTGCTTGCTTTAAAGTGAAAGGTTGACCAGAATTGGATCATGGACCTCCAGATGATTAGTTGAGGCCTTAAAACATCTCACAATGCCACTGACATCTTTTCTTGTCTGCTTCTAGGTATGGATTCTGACATCTTGATCCATGAAGCATCGATGGAAGATGATTTGAAGGATGAAGCAAGATATAAATCTCACAGGTCAGTATGCCTCTCTTAGCAAGGTTGCGCACCCACTCGACACCCATTCCCACTCGAGTTTGGAAGTCAGAGCAGGGAGGTTAAAAGCAGGCTGCGCTTGATCCACAAGAACCGTCTTGAAATGATGTGATACTTCTTGCAATGCTACGTACCAATGCATGATACTTAATGCATTGTCAGAATCATCCCGATACTTAACTTTAGATAAATTAGATATCATTTGGCATCTTTGTCTTCCAATTTAATGAGCATTGACTGCTTTCATCTTTTGCAGCACAACATCCCAGGCCATAGAGATTGGACTTCAAATGAATGCCCAGTTTATTCTACTTAACCACTTCAGCCAGAGATATGCCAAGGTTCCCATCTTCAGTGACAAATTCTCAGACAAAGTGGGATTTTCTTTTGACAACATGAGGGTAAGTTCTTGTTAGTCGATTTATTCATTAATATGTTTTTTAAAGAACTGCACCAGCGCTATAAATTTCTCATGCAAAGATAGTTCTGTGGTAGTCATGATGTTTGATGTTCCTGATTCACTTGTCTCTTTACAGGTTACTATGGATGACATCCCACTCTTCCCACACTTCATCGAGCCTCTCAAGGCGATATTCGCAGAACATTATGCAGAAATGGAAATTAAAACGCTCAAGAAAACTGTGCAGGCAAAGGCGTTGGAAGAACAAGCCAAAATAGGGAAGGCATCTTCAAGTTAGCAGACGATGCCCAATAGGAATTCAAATTACTCCAAATTCAATTAGTGATTCAGGTGGCTTCAGAGGGGGTGAAAGCAACACTAGTCGATCCTCTAGGGGCATTATTCAAGCTCCTCCTTGTTACACTGTCAGATTAGTGGCAATGGATTGTACCAGAAGTAGCAAAGCAAAAGGAATTAACATATTCTCATTGACACCAGAATTTGATCCCAGGGTCTTGTCAAATGAAAGCTGGCCACTGTCATAGGCATTTTTTGTAAATAAATCATCACACCGAACCTCATTTGTTCACTTGGTCATTATAAATCACTGTTCAAAGATGGCTGAGGTTGCTAGCAAACATGAGGGACAGTTGAAAGATGTTTCATTTTGATAAAATGGGGTTGTATTTGGAGAGAACGTGACCTCATTTGAAACTAAGTTATGACAAGACGACGTCATCAGCTCTTGGCGTTGTTGTTTCAATGTTCTCACAGCCTGAAAAGGTACATGACTCGCTGCGCTATCTTCAGGGATTAATCAATAGTCTCACTGCTTTTTCGTCACATCTTGCTTTCATCAGTGAAGACTATTGGTTGTCCACTCCATAAGTCAATGTTGCTTTCAAGCAACATTTACTGACCGTGACGGATTGAAATAAGATTTTGTTTTAAGGTTAACTTACTGGTATTTATTGTCATCTTCAAGCAAACAATCAATGTATATCAAAATACATGTATCACAATTTGTAAAAATTTGTACATGTACAACATAGTTTTTTTTGTAAATGAGACAAAACAAATTGGAAAGAAGCTCCTACATTAAATTATCAGTGGAGTTACACGTGCTTTATTAAAGTGCTTTTGGCCAAACAGTGTTCTATTGGAAGGGAAATACGGGTATAAATGTAACATTTTGGCATTCCATGATGGCATGAGAAATACTAGGAACTGACATGCTTCAACAGTAAAAGATTGTCAATAATCCAATATTCCATTGTGTGCTTTACTTTTGTGCAATTAGACATTTGGATGACATGACACTCTAAATGTTTTGACAATTTTAACCAGATTTTTTGGTAAAAAGACCACCACAGTGACGCTATGCTAAATGATGTGAAAAAATATTTGTCATGGTGTGCTTTCCTTTGTATAAGTGTACCAAACTTTATATATAAAATAGCCAAACATAATGCTTCTGCCTCAACGACATATATTGTATCAAAATGGCACAATGATATAACTTACAAAAGTGCATATTTGTTCAGCCTGTGTAACAAATAGTCTAGATTGAATATTTTCCCTTGAACTTACATTACATCTATTTTCATCCAGTTCCACCATGAACCTGTCTTAACTGTCTCTCTGCATGTAGGTTCAAGTGAAAAGATTCAATCTATACTGCAGGCACACTACATTGTTAACAAGATGACCTCATGTCTGGGTTGGGACTCTAACATACATTTTTCAGTATAATTTCTTGGCTGTTAATTGAAATGACAGGCTCGGTCAAAAGTACAATATAGCCAAGTGAGACAACAGTTTGTCAAAAGGACATACGCTGACTAGGATTGGGACCACTTGACAAGTAAGCTCCCTTGACTATGTTTTCTGGTCGTAAAAATCCCAGAAATCATCGTCCCTTTGAACAGGCTCGGCCGTCACGAGCTCTGGAGGGGGAGGTGGAGGGGTCAGGGGTGGCGTCACAAACTTAATATCATCATCAAACTGAATATCACTCTTTCCTGCTTGAGGTTCCTTCTTTTTGGGTCTGGGTTTCTGTTGTCTCGTCGGTGCAGTAGCAGGGGGGCGTCGCGCTTTGGGATCCCAGTTTCGTTCCATTTGAGGTTGCGACTCTAAGTAAACTGCAAAACTTTTCTTCATTCGCTCACGGAGAACATTGCTTTCTGCCCAAGTGCCTGCATTGGAAAAACACCAGGAAAGGTTTGTAGTTGTGTTATAAATGGAATCATCTTAAGATTACAACCAGAACCCTGTGACATTCATCAAATACTGTGTATACATGATAACCTGCCTGACATTTGAGCAGCTACAAATTGTTCATAATCTTAACGTAACATTATGGTAGGCCCTACACCAGAAAATAAACACAAGTTGTATGCACGCCGTGCAAATCTATTCTAATGAAAAGATTACCAGACACTGGACCACAGGGGCTGTTATTTGATTGTAAAAAACTCATCAAGGTGCTCCAAGCTGCCTCAGGCCTTGGTAGTCTATACACCCAATAACAAGACCTTGTGGTTGGACTGTGTTGGATCAAAGAGACAGAGTGCAATAAGTCTAAACACAAGAGCTTGGGTCAGCTACATGTACACTGTGTCTGCACTGGTAAGCAAGCTTGGGGACCTTTTAAAACAGTTTTCCTTCCAAGGGCACAATCAAGGCCAGGCAACAAGAGTGGTGATTAATATAAAGGGTTTTCCTATTTCCTGAGCAGACTATTAAATCCTTGCCTCCGTACTCGCAGCCCAGTGCAGACACAGAATACAAAAACATCACAAACTTATACATGTAATATACATAAAACTTGGCCACACAGTCCAATCAACTAACATTACAGTTAAGTCATCGGGCTCAACATCTTGATTATTCTTATTTGGGCAATATTTCTGCCAAGTATTGGTCCCAGGCTTTTTTCATTCTCTCGCGCAAGACATTGCTCTCTGCCCAAGTACCTATAAAAGATACAAAAATATGTGTTATGAAAAGACCACACCAGACAGAATGTTAAACTAAGATTAAGCCTTCTGAGACTGATAATGATAAAACACTGATATTATCATGTCATCATTTCAAAATGGTCCTTCAGGGCTTTCAATCTTAACAAAACATAATTAAACCACCTCCTTCAAACTAAACTATAAGATAGTGCAACTGTACACACTAAGCAGCTCACCAGCCAGGCCAAAGTTACCAGCCAAGGTGCAAATACATGTTTTGTGTCACCAATTTGAAATAAATGGCATTGAAAGTGTTTAGCACAGTCAGTATACACACTGGAGCTGTACAGTACATAGTTCGGTTTTTTTATGTTGTCATACTTGTGTAACTGTTGAAAAGTGGCAGCCAGGGTAGTACATTTACAAGCAGACTAGTGCATCTTTAAACCCAACAACCACTGAGATATTAGAGGTAATGGTTCTAAAGAAAGAAGATAGAAGATTTGAAGGGTTCAAATAAAGACAGGATTCACACTTGCAACACCAAGACTTAAAGGATTATTTTGGTTTAGTCAGGGCTTGACCAAGTCTGGATTTAATATTGTCAGCTACATGGCTTTAGCGTGCATATACATGTATTGTAAGCTTAAATGTGAGAATGTTTTTCTTGTCAGTGTAAACTTGAAAAAAAATTATAAAGCCAATACTTGCCAAGCCCTGACAAAGTGTCCAAGGACACCGTACTTACTGAGCTCATCTCTCCTACATCTGTACTGATCCGGATCTGGATCATGTCGGTCATGGACATCCCTCGTATAGGCACTCTTCATCAGACTTCTTTGGTTACCGAAGGTGTATCCTGGGAAAACGTTATGCCTCGTAGCGTTACCCAAAGCAACGTAGCCCGGGGATCCAGATGGTTTCACATCCCTGATTGGAGGCCGCTGTTGCCTACTGCGAAGAAAGCTTTCTTTTCGTTTCTGTTGTTCCTTTAAAGTATTCTGAACTTTATCATTGTCAGAGAGTAGATTCTGACAAACCTTTGTGCCAAATTGATGTTGGATGTTAACAGGAAGTTGCACAGCGAGACCTAAATCTAAAGCATTGCTCGAATGTTGTTTCCGATGGCCATACATTTTTGAATAGTGACTGTCATACATATCGGCATCAATTTGCTTTCGTTCTTCCATTGGGGATGTTTGCGGTTTCTTTGCTGTGAAATCCATCCCTGGCCGCAAGACATCACCGATTAAAGCATATTTATGTACTGGAGGTAACTCTTCGTATTTGTCTCTGTTGAATGATTTTGTGTTTCGATTGACACCAAAGATATTTATGTCACTTGTATGTCCCAGGTCCATCTCTGTAATCCATTGATGAGGTCTAGCATCAATGAATTGGCCTGGTTTGGGGTTCCGTTGATCTGTACTGATGTCTTTTGGGTAATAACGTGCATGCGCTTCCATCATCGCCAAACGTTGCTCCGCATCTTTTGTTCTTTTTAATCGCTGTTCAAGTTCTCTTTGTGCTTGTTTTATTTTCGAATCATCTGAAAAATTATATTTAGGTTAACGTCTGTTCCTTCCTCCGAGGTAATAGAACTGTCCACCATTGATAATGATAATTATGATGTTGAATATAAAATCTGCCCAAGGTTGAGAGGCTAACTTCAGTTAATCATCATCATTATGATCATCATCACCATCTATCGCTATGTATGAGATGAGATAGGCCTACACAAGAAAAACTTGGAGTCAACTTGTGAATTAGTTGCAGGTGCAAAAGGTTACATTTACGTGTGATTTTAAGCATAGGCCTACTCCTTTTTAATGAACTCATGCATAAAAACAGCATGACTTGCTAAATATTTTTAAAAACTTAAACATATAAGCATGCTAACATACTGTAGTACCTTTTATCTTAAAGCTGAGGGCAGGAGGTGGATCTCTGACTCTTTGCCTTGGTTTGCTTTCCAAATCGTAAGCATCCAAATCCATCTCTCCAAGTTTTTTCAGTTCGACTTCATCCCTTTTTTCAAGCATAGACCCAAACAGGGTGTTCTTTGGCATGGCTTGAGTTCTACGGTACACAAATCCATCACCCCACTTGGCTTTCTTGGTTTCTACCTCAGCTGCCATTTTTCCTTCTTTTTTCTAATGTCAGTAATGATCTCCTGTCAATGAATTTATCTGAAAGAAAGCATGGAAAATAAATAGTGTGGCTGGATTATGCCATGCGCAGAACTACCAAAATCGTATCTCCGAAGAGGCTTATCAGCTTTACTTTATCATGCCAGCCATGGCCATGGGTCATGGGAGCCTGGAGTGGAACTGGAAAGCCTACTCTACTGTAGCCTATGGCTATACACTATTATGCTATACTACAATCAAGATGTACAGACCGGGGGAGCTGGCTGTACGTACCCATAAGTCTTTGCGGTAGTCTCGCGCGTACCGGATATAACCCATCAAGCTTTTCTCCTTCAGAGAAATACTGCGTTGCGCTCAAGTGCCTTATAAGGCTGTGAACAAAATTAACGTTCGACCAATGAGAAAGCCACATTACCCTGCATACGAGGTTGGACGCGTGATCACTAAATGACAAGTAAAAATAGAATCAGACCACATGTTTCTATATGTCAGAATGCTGCCGTTTGCTGTAGTACACGTGTGTTGTCCAAATTTTCGATTTCAAGCAAGTTTAAGGCCAACCTCGTGTCCACCAGACTAATGCATAATTGGCAGTTGAGCGCAACGCAGTATTTCTCTGAAGGAGAAAAGCTTGATGGGTTATATCCGGTACGCGCGAGACTACCGCAAAGACTTATGGGTACGTACAGCCAGCTCCCCCGGTCTGTACATCTTGATTGTCGTATATGTCACTCGTCAGCACAGAGCAAACCTTGCACTGCAGCATATCAGCATAAGGACAGCTTAAACTTGGAAACATTGTTAAATTTAGGGCTCCCATTGGCCTACAGTCTTCACAGCAAGAATACTTGTTTTGATTAGGCCTAGCCTAATCAAAACAAGTATTGTCTTGATTGAATCATGGAGGTATAATAATACCTCCATGATAATGATTGAATCCTGAGAATGAGATAAAAAAATGAATGACTTTCACTCAAGTCTGTTAAAATTCCCAAAATTTCAGCATGACAACTAGGTCAACATGTTCTTGATGTTTAAGACTGCAGGTAGACAATGATTTTAAGGGTCATGTTACCATTTTACCCAAACAAACATCGTTAGAAAAGCCGAAGTCATGTCATCTCTTGCTTAATTTCTGCAAGCGCGGCAGCCATGATGATTTACAGAAGGGTTGTCACAGCAACAACACAGTTTAAAGAGGGCGCCACATTCGTTCTTCGCAAAATATATGACGTATTTCACACGAGCATTGCAGAAGTTTACTTTTTTGCCAGCTTTTACCACTTAATCGGTAAATGTCCTGGTTTTTTGGTGATGATATTCCATTGCAAATTGTCCACAGTTTAACATTGAAGTAGCGCATTCGAAGATCCCAGATTAAATGCACGTTACTGCGAAAAAATCAAGAAAAGTCGACAAAAGCCATCAGGCACTCGGACACCACCTACCATAACCATGTGACCACTTCAGGCACTTGGCACTTGTACACCAGACCAGATGTGCAGGTGCATGCATCATCATGGATGATGCATGTACATGCATAATCATACTGTGTTGCACAAACCTTCTCATCACTGATCAGAAAGGAACCACCACTTCTTCTTCTTTTCAGAGAGATGACTTCCAGAGTGTTATTTCGAAGATTAAACTCACTGTGTCTGGCAGTACCCACACTCCACAAAACTCTCTTGGCAAGGAGAATTCTACTGTCAAAAGACTCGTTACCATCTTCATCACTGGTACAGCAAGTTGCAAGAATCTCAACCACAATTCCTCGAAGGGACGCTTGTAGTTTCAATGTACAGGATGATGAAGATTTTAAGAAACGTGTCCTCGAAAGTGATAAGCCTGTCGTTGTTGATTTCCATGCATCGTAAGTGTAAAGACTGTGATGATAGTAAGATGTTCTTTGGATGTCTGGTTGTGACATTTTCATAACAAGCCACACAGCTGAGATGGCCAGGATGTGACTTTGTCCTAACACTAACAAGCGGATATGTTGGCCTATCCCTAAGGATGTCTAGGTTGTGACATTGTCCTTTAAAGTTATTACCCATTTTTGTCCCAGCATGAGTCTGAAGCGGTCACTGTAAAGCTTTTACCATTTGTTTAAAATAGTGATGTTAAGGTCTATCCCTAAGGATGTCTAGGTTGTGACATTGTCCTTTAAACTTAATACCCATTTTCGTCCCAGCACGAGTCCAAAGTGGTCACTGTAAAGTTTTCTACCATTTGTTTAAAATAGTGATGTTAAGGTAGACACTCCCTAATAATGATACCATCCTCTGAAAATATTTCAGATGGGATTTCTGTGACCTCTTTGCATAAACCTCCTGCATCTCCCTTCTATTCCAGTTGGTGTGGCCCATGTAAAATCCTCGGTCCCTCTCTTGAGAAGATTATTTCTAATTGGAAGGGAGATGTTTTATTGGCCAAGGTTGATATTGATGAACAAGACTTAGAAGATACTGTTTCATCATATAAAGTAAGTTGCAGTTAAGGAAACATTAGGAAGTTCGGCCCTTCTGTGCCTTTTCCAAGGTTTACTGATCTAAGATAAAATTGTTGTTCCATGTAGTTGTACAGTCGTTATGGAACCATTCAAAGTATAAAGGACTGTTGAATTGTATTCTGCTAAAGAAAGAATATAAGAGTAAAAGTCTTGTTTTGTATAATAGCTGAAGACATATCATGGTAGGCTAGTACGGCAGGTACCTAGTTTACTTGTTTGCGCTGTTTAAAAAACATTGTTTACATACATTGTAAGGTGATTGATATGTATATTTGAGTTGGAGTGTCAAAATCAAACATCGCAGAGACGAAAAAGCATTGACATTAGTATGCTGGAAGATTATGGCATTGACGTTATGAATACAAGCTTCTAACTTGAGAGCTGGTTTGCAATTTGTGCCAAATGACCTCAAAATATATCGTTTTTGTCGATTTCAGATTCAGGCAGTACCGACTGTTATTGCCGTGAAAAATGGAAAGGTGTTGGACACGTTTATGGGAGTCCTGGAGGATGACCGTGTCGAACAATTTGTAGAACAACTTGTTGGACATTCACCTAAAAAATAGCTTCAGAGCGATATATATCATAACAACATTAGGAAATTCTCAAATAAGATCATTGTAAGCCAATAGCATGTTTAATCTACAGATCTCAAATACAAAATTTGATGCACAAAAAAGATGAACTGATGAACAACAAATTGTAAACCCACATGATACTATTGTCCACAGAAGCTTTCGCTGTGTTTACGCAATGTGATATGATGTTTGGTGTCAAGGTTTAGCTAAACTGGGCAACGGCTGTCCCCTACAAGTATTATTAATAGAACACTGTGGAAGGCTAGCTTTTCCTCTTTTTATTTTGAAGGATATTTCTGTAAGGCTACATGATTCCAAAATCTAATTTCAAAACACTTGATGGATGGATAATTGATAACGAATGATAGTCATATGATTGATGCATTGTTGATACCTGGTGGCACATAGGCCCTCAACCAGGCTATCCCAACTCTGCCTGTTGGAGGGGTGATAACTTTTCCTCAGTTCCGGGATGTGACAGGTATACCAGTAACACCCATAGCAATGCCCTACCATAGATTTATATACTTTGAACAGAGTCATGTACTTGCTTTCTGGGAACTGAGGGACTGTCAACTGGGAATGACAGTGGCATGAACAATGTTATATGAATGATTGTGTTCAGAGGTGCAGTGTGCTAGTATTTTTATTATGGTTGTATATGGCCAATGTACATCAATAAAAATGTAATAAATAACTATTTATAATTAGACAATTTTATCACCTATTCATTGTGTTGTCTACTGTTAGCAGAAGCCATTCTTATATTGCCAGGTGTTGCTGAGCTGCTTAATGCAATCATTTATTCCCCTTCGTATATTAAGGCTGTGGCATTGTCCTTGCAAGCCCGCAGCCAAGGTGGTCAGGTTGTGACTCTGTCCCAGCAAGTAGTCAATTTCCTCAATGCAGTTGGCTTGGCTGCCCTCAGGATGGCCAGGTTGTGACTTTGTCCATAAAAAGAACATTACTCCATGCACGTGGCTAAGCTTCCCTCAGGCTGGCCAGGTTGTGACTTTGTCCATAAAAAGAACATTACTCCATGCACGTGGCTAAGCTTCCCTCAGGATGGCCAGGTTGTGACTTTGTCCATAAAAAGAACATTACTCAATACACTTGGCTAAGCTTTTCTCAGGCTGGCCAGGTTGTGACTTTGTCCATAAAAAGAACATTACTCCATGCACGTGGCTAAGCTTCCCTCAGGATGGCCAGGTTGTGACTTTGTCCATAAAAAGAACATTACTCAATACACTTGGCTAAGCTTTTCTCAGGCTGGCCAGGTTGTGACTTTGTCCATGAAATGAACATTACTCAATACACTTGGCTAAGCTTTTCTCAGGCTGGCCAGGTTGTGACTTTGTCCATAAAAAGAACATTACTCCATGCACGTGGCTAAGCTTCCCTCGGGATGGCCAGGTTGTGACTTTGTCCATAAAAAGAACATTACTCAATACACTTGGCTAAGCTTTTCTCAGGCTGGCCAGGTTGTGACTTTGTCCATGAAATGAACATTACTCAATACACTTGGCTAAGCTTTTCTCAGGCTGGCCAGGTTGTGACTTTGTCCATAAAAGGAACATTACTCCATGCACGTGGCTAAGCTTCCCTCGGGATGGCCAGGTTGTGACTTTGTCCATAAAAAGAACATTACTCCATGCACGTGGCTAAGCTTCCCTCAGGCTGGCCAGGTTGTGACTTTGTCCATAAAAAGAACATTACTCCATGCACGTGGCTAAGCTTCCCTCAGGATGGCCAGGTTGTGACTTTGTCCATAAAAAGAACATTACTCAATACACTTGGCTAAGCTTTTCTCAGGCTGGCCAGGTTGTGACTTTGTCCATGAAATGAACATTACTCAATACACTTGGCTAAGCTTTTCTCAGGCTGGCCAGGTTGTGACTTTGTCCATAAAAAGAACATTACTCCATGCACGTGGCTAAGCTTCCCTCGGGATGGCCAGGTTGTGACTTTGTCCATAAAAAGAACATTACTCAATACACTTGGCTAAGCTTTTCTCAGGCTGGCCAGGTTGTGACTTTGTCCATGAAATGAATATTACTCAATACACTTGGCTAAGCTTTTCTCAGGCTGGCCAGGTTGTGACTTTGTCCATAAAAGGAACATTACTCCATGCACGTGGCTAAGCTTCCCTCGGGATGGCCAGGTTGTGACTTTGTCCATAAAAAGAACATTACTCCATGCACGTGGCTAAGCTTCCCTCAGGTTGGCCAGGTTGTGACTTTGTCCATGAAACGAACATTACTCAATACACTTGGCTAAGCTTCCCTCAGGCTGGCCAGGTTGTGACTTTGTCCATGAAACGAACATTACTCAATACACTTGGCTAAGCTTCCCTCAGGCTGGCCAGGTTGTGACTTTGTCCATGAAACGAACATTACTCAATACACTTGGCTAAGCTTCCCTCAGGATGGCCAGGTTGTGACTTTGTCCATAAAAAGAACATTACTCCATGCACGTGGCTAAGCTTCCCTCAGGCTGGCCAGGTTGTGACTTTGTCCATGAAACGAACATTACTCAATACACTTGGCTAAGCTTCCCTCAGGATGGCCAGGTTGTGACTTTGTCCATGAAATGAACATTACTCAATGCACTTGGCTAAGCTTCCCTCAGGATGGCCAGGTTGTGACTTTGTCCATAAACAGAACATTACTCAATACTGTTGGTTTAGCTTCCCTTAGGGTGGTGATTGTGACTTTGTCCATAAACAGAACCTTCCTCAATACAGTTGGCTTAGCTTCTCTTAGGATGGTGATTGTGACTTTGTCCGTAAACAGAACATTCCTCAATACAGTTGGCTTAGCTCCCTCAGGACGGCTAGGTTGTGACTTTGTAATCTCGTATCCTTTTAATAAATGTATTTTAGGATGGCAAGGTTGATTGACATTATACTTTCTTCTAAATTGCTGGTATGACAACTCGGGGACATAATCTGATAATAAATCACTCCAGGAGAAAAAAACACAAGGATTTCATTTTCTACTATCCACTCATATATTTTTAAAGTACATGTATCGCTTTTTACAGATGTCTTTCTACTTCGCAAGGAAGGCTAGAGATATTTTGAAAAAGGTAAGTTATGTGTGACAAAAATGTAGAACACTCCGCTAGAAAGTGTCATAATGATTGTAGGTTCCTTATTTTGAAAGTGTCGGCATGATATGAAGTTGCTTACTCAGTACAGTCAAATCATATGTTGGTGAAAAAGTGTCCTTCACTATTGCATGGTAGCGGATTACGGTATGTTTCTAACGAGACCAATGGCGTTCAATATCTCGATGGCGCATGTAAAAGAATCCTTGGGACACTCTACCCTTTTGACATTTCTTTTACAATAGCACTTGGCTGTAAGCTAAACAGAGGACGCACATCATCAAGTACTGATGAGACGAATGGAGTTCTTTGAAACATCCTATACAAAATATTCTTGCCTCTCATAATAAATCGAAAAGCGTGAAAGAGGAGTCACCACTCAGTCAAACCGTCCAAATTGTCCACCACGAATAAAGGTGTCCTTTGGAACGAACTGTGACTGAGTTCACAAATTCAAAGTCCCGATGTTCCAGTCCTATTGGCGATCAATAGACATCCCGCCGAAATGCTGGACTTCCTGGTGTTCCTGGACCATCGCACAGAATGGGCAGAAACACCAGAGGACCAAGTCCCCAATGAAACCACCACTGATGTTTTGACGCTCCCTGATCTTGCCTCGGATGCTCGCGCCCAGGAACAGGTTGACAAGCGGGACGAAGGAGCAGAGACCGCAGAGACAGCAACTGTCTCCAACCGCTTCGGCGTTCTTTCCGAAGGTGTAACAGGGCACAAAGAACGCCACTATGCAGATGCCGCAGTTGTCAAAGCAACCGCAGAATCCGTGTTGCCAATCTCCCATTGTGAAGCTCGGTTATCTGAAGAAAAGAAGACAAACATGAGACACGAGGCTTGGGTGATACGAACGGGCAGTCCGGTAACGTTGATGAAGACACGAGGCCGCCTGCGTGAACATGAATGTTGCCTCAAATGGACAGTAATCACATCCGCTCAGGATCACCTCTGTCTCTCCTCAGAGTGCTCCTCGTAAGGGCTGGAGAAGCGGACATTAACCCCTGGTTTCATTAGGATAAGTCACGGGGAGAGACGCATTGGTGTCGAGGAAGAACCACTCATGTCACATCCTGCTTGGATTTATACTTCCTTTAGATGTACAATATTGACGAGACGCAAAAACCTTGGTGGACAGGATAAAATTCATACGTCGCCTCAAAAGTACAATTCGTTGAAGGAGACAAGCGGTTCTGGTGATACACTCATGGTCCTTCAAACAAAATGAAGAAGACGGCGCCTTTTTGGTTCGAGCGAGAGATGAATCTCGCTCTCTAAATGTTTCATCAGGATGGGTCTACAAATGCGCGCCGTTTCATGGAATGAAAAAGTAAAATCGGAGCATGTCTCAATAACCAATCAGCCAATCACAACCACACTCCGGACGCAGTGGACCGGCCTCGTCATGTCGCCAAGACGATCAGACGAAATGGACTGCATATGTGTCTAGTCACAACCACCGCATAGACACTGGGCCTGCTACCGTCGGATCGACCACGATGAAGTTACGAGCCGTCACACATCGCTGTCGTTAGTCTGTAGAGGTAATTAGTTCCCGCAGACCTAAAAAAAATGTTGCCACAGTCCAGGACGAGATAAGGAACTGTTTTTGATTCTTAACCTACATCTCGATTATTCTATCGAATTCCGCGTGATCTGTGGGCGTGATAAACAAGGGCCAGATCATGTTTCTAATTGCCCACTCGACATGCGCTTGTAATTCATCATTGACAAGATATGATTGTGCTGGAGGACTGAAGTGTCTCAATTTTCAAGTCACATCACGCACAATCTATAATGGCTCGACATGATAAGTGTGGAAAAAGTTTAAACTAAACTGCATAAACCGGGCCCATACCTCAAATGCACGAGGTCTTACTTCCGAGGTGATGCACCCACCATTGATTAGTATTATTCAGTTTTTTCCTGTTCAGTCGCTACGAGATGATCTATTGATAGTCTTTATTTATTCTTGATTGCACCATTTATTAAATCTGTCGACATATGCCTGGACCACAGGTGCGATACCACGTATTGGACGGATAGGCCTACCTGGACAGACGACAACAGGACTGAGTTTTAAAAAAAGATCGTTTGAATGGCCAACATAAAATCGATAGTGCCAATATTAACAATTAATGTTGACTCTTGTATTTGACTTGAATACACGTCAGATGTCCTCATTTTCACCTCCTACAACCATTGTTCCCCGAGGGATTGACTGCCGTCGCTGTCCTGCGTTGAGATACATTTGAAAGTCGTTCTGTCTCTATGAGATGTGACTGACACGTTCGAGTTGGACTAATGGTTGTGCTCGAAACTGATGCGATTCCTTGAGATATGTGACCGTTATTCCGGCCCCTTTAGATGCGACTGTAACTCTGTCCCCTTGAATGTGAATAATGTTGTTTTGGTTCCGGGGGGGTTTGACCGTAACACCCACATTGCCTTCCCTCCCCTTACGAAGTTTTGTGACATGTGTGAACACTTGAGAGAGTCGTGAATGTCATGATCATATAACATGCATACAGTGTCACCGTAGACTCCCGGGGCAGTATTATTTCGTCATCCTATTCATTCATTCTGTTAGATGAGGAGACGAGGCCGATACCACTACGTCTAGAGCGTACGTAGCTAAATGCCATGCACCCCTTTGGAACAATCTTACACGTTGTTCCATTTCGTCCTCTCAACACAGAAAGGGTGGACGCATCCGCAGGACAACTGAGCGTCCGTCCGGTTCGGAGACCATTTCACGTCACCAATGATTACTGCTGCACCGTTATCATTTCGGGAGTAATCAATTAGGAAATTCACTTACCTCAGTTGAATGATCTAATGGCTCAAAGAATCTAACGGGTCTACCGGTTGGTATCTCCCTACTATGCTGTGATATCTAGAGAAATGCTGTTGAATGCACGCCACGCCTCTACTAGGAAGTCCTGTGTCGTCTCAATCGATACCAGGCCTATGGCAAGCAGGCTTATCAACGGCAGAAGTGTTATTGGCATATCATGCTGGGTCACGATATAGATGTCATGGACTTCGGCATGGTGATGCAAATGGAACAAGGCACACTTTGAGAAAACTGGCACGTCTTGATAAAAAGAACTGCGCGGAGGTCACTGAGATATCCCATATTTATGTAATTTGATGCAAGGGGAGGAGCATATACATGGCCCTGATATGACTGGCTCTCGGAGGTTACACCAATAGTAACCAAGAATAGTGACGAACAGAAATGTAGCCTGACTCGGTTTAACGTGTCCGTAACAGGGACATGGTTAACCAGCTGGAGGAGTCAAGTAGTGACGATAACCAGCTGGAAGAGTATAATAGGCACTGCCGAAAGACAGCCACTTGACATGTACCCGGTACAGGAAATTCCCTAGAGTCTGAGGTCAGATTTGGAATGGATGGCTCAGAGAAGTTGCTACATTGAGAGATCAGCTTTGGGATCTATAGATGAGCTCAAAGCTCAGCTTTGGGAAAATGACTAAAAGTCTCTACATTAGAAGATCAGCCTGAAGAGGGATTACTACAAGAAGTCCGAGCAGAAAGAGATCATTTGCAGAGAGGTTTCTACAGTAAGAGATAAGCTTTGGCAAGATGGTTATATAAGAGACGTCAACGCCCAGCTTTGGGTAGATGGCTCTGAGGAGCCTCTACAGTAAAGGATTGTGTTGGCACAGGATGGTTTGCTTGAAAGAAGCTCTTTTTGAACAGAAAGTTTGGAAGGAAAATCTTAGAGGTAAAGATGAGAAAACTAATATTTTTTGGCAAATCATTTTATTTATGCAAATCAGCACACAGCCTAAGTATCGAGATATTGTACAATGGTGTAGGTAATACTGGAGTAGAAATAATTTCAACAAATTCTGTTACAAAATTGTGCTTGAAATACATTATTTCAGGACAAAAAACAATTCTTGGCTACTCACAAGGGGAAAAACTCACATTTTAGCAGACATTTAAAGCAGTTTCTGTTTGAAAATTGTCAATGTCAGTATGACAACTTTGTATCATTTAGATAATCAATACTTTTCAAATCACTAATTTCTGATATTGGTTGTAAAATTACTATGATCTGATGCGCTGCAACTGTGAGAATTTTTCATAAGGTCAAAAACTCCCCAAAACAAGGGAAAGTGGAGAATGCCAGCACACACATTCACCAAAACGGCAATATATTTCTACTGGAAATTTCTGCGTGAAAGATGTGCTCATCTAGATAAATAAATCGTAAAAGACATTGAATAAATTAAATAATACTTGGATAATATGAAGTAACTAATATATGATCATCGAAAGAGCAATGGAGAGGCAAGACTAAGAGTCTCTATAATCAATCAATTTTACTAAGGATGAACTCCCCTAAACCCTACTATGTTATAAACTCCCTAAAATCGTAACATATGTTATAAATTCTCATATAATGACTGTATGAAAAGCAAGCCGACTACTAGGAATACTGATAAAGACAGAAACATCTTGATCTACAACTATAAGTATCAATTCATTTTGCCAGCATGAAAGCAAATTTATTCCACCTGGAAAATCAGTCCTAGTCTATTGTCAATGAATGATAAAGTGAATGCTTGGAGAGACCATAGAACTTTGACCCCTATAACAAAACTGAATCATTTGTCCCCTAAGAGTGACAGGGTATGTGACGGTAATGGTATGTGAAAACGGTACGTGAAATGGTATGTGAAACTCAATGATTGTGCCCTAACCCATTGGTCAAATCATCTTTTTCAAACATCAATAGGAAGTCTAAGCTATTGAATGAATAAATGGAATGTCTCTAGAAATGGCACGAGAAATGGCAAAGTGGTTGAAGAGATTAGAAAACCAGGAAATATTCTGGCTGTCGAATTGTACTGCCTATCTATCGCCAATGGTGATAATATGACTCTATAAAGTCATGGTGAAAAAACAATTCATTGGGATTGTCCCTCCTGAAAAAATCAGGGGTTAATGTTCACTTCTCCGGCCCTGCACTCAAACAGGGCTGGAGAAGGGAATATTAACTCCCAATTTCCTCAGGCCGCTCGAGAAATTTGTGCTAACAAAACGTAAGTAGAACTATGAAAGGTGATTATGTACTAAACAGCAAAGAAGCCAGATTAATCACTAAGATATTTGCAAAATGCCCAATTGGAGTATATAACATGTGATTTGAAGTGAATGTTACAAAGATTAGGCATTTGATGACTACTGTCAGAAAACACCGCGTCACAAGCATACTTCTTTATATATAATGTAAACAACAATAGAAAAATAAGCAATTCGTATTGACACATGATAATAATCATCAGATTCTGAAACAATCACTGTGCTTCTAAGCCCTCAAATATCTATTACTTGTTCATATAAAACTTGATTGTATTTCAGGAATTCTCAAAGTATGGCGGCGGTAGGAATATTGAAATGAGAATCAAAGAAATTCGTCAGATTTGGTTTGGATTAAAGATTGTTAAGTCAATACGGCCCGGTAAGCTGTGAAATTTTGCAAGCCTTCTGATTCAACTCTTACGCATTAACCATCAAATTGCGGTAGCAAATACAGTAGTGTACCACAAGGTAATTTGCCAGCTTTAGTTTGGCAAACATTTCACGGGATAAGTATATCACAAGCAGAGTCTAAAATTGAAATGCATAATCCTCAAATTTTAATACTGATTCAATGTCAGTGTCAATCATAAGGTCACATGATGTCAATTAGATCAGATAGTTGGTCAACAGACAATGGCTATCAAGTTAAGTCAAATATGGCACCCTTAGCAAAACCAGGCGCATGTTGCTCGACTGAGCTTGGCAGGTTGAGACATACTGGTTGTTAATTTCACTGTTGTCTGTCTTCTGTAAAATCTGAGCACATCAATTTCCTCCATTATCTCCTGGTGTCATTTAGGCTCGTCTTCCGTGTGACATGTACCTAGTTTAGCGGAGATGGGTCACATAGCTTGATTACTAGTACATTCGTGCTCTGCTTGTGATATGATAACGTTACAAATGATTGTACAGAACCCTGCAGACTGTTGGCAAATGGTACAATGATTTGGAATGCTGCAGAAGATATGAAAGGAGCTTAGTCTTGGAAACTGCGCACCCAGAAATATTCGCGGCCATGCTATTTCATGGTTTTGTAAAATTGCAACTTTTGCACACTTTAAATTTAGCATTTTGACAAATGCGTATCAGTAATTCCATTTTTCTGTATTTCATTTTCAGTAATTTCCCCCATAAATTTTCATGATTATCTGCAAATGCAAAAAATGCCAAAATATAAAGTACGCAAATATATCCGGATTTGCAGAAACTAAGCTAAAAAGCAACAGCTACACACAAAACAAATTTAAAAACATTTACACACCATATATAAAACACAAATACACTCATGTTGAAACTTTTAAGTTCCAAAGTAATTCTTGTTCACCAATGTCAATATGACAGACAATTAAAAGAGCTCAGTTGTTCTAATACAATCATCAGCCGCAATCCCTGGATTCAGTTGTGCACATTTGCTCATGGAACTGACCAATATATGGTCCTGTTTCCAAAATCTTCAAATATAATTCACACAAACAAAATATAATACAAGTAAGCTGCATGAACAGAACTGGCTCATGAATGTTCCCACCAAAATCGAGAAATACATGAACTTATTGGATGGATATCCTAATTGACACCTTATCAAGTAATTGTCATATGATATTACCTGATCTTATAGTGTTACAGCAGTTTCTGAAAAAAACACTCTGAATAAAAACAGAAAGTTCAACACCTCCATAAAGGATCATTGATGTCAAACATCTGACAACGACATATTCCTCTATAAACTTCATTAATCTTTAAGACAATGATAACATGATAGCACATCTAGTCCACTGGGTTACAATTAAAGCTTTTGCTACATTTACACTCTTATACTTCTCTTGCGGTGTCTGCATGCCCATATTCAAGTCACATAGCCTACAACCACAGCTTTGGAAGACATGCAACTTGTCAATTACAGTGTAGGTTTCACCATTCTTACACAGAAAATCAGTCTTTTAAGACTGAAGGACGGATTCAACTGTTTCTCACATTCCACAGGCTTTGTGGTCAGTTGTTAATGCAGAGCAAATAATTTACTTTGAAATTAATCAAATGCCTGTGAAAAGTGGTTTCCAAAGTGTTCCTGCAGTCCTTGCTGTGGAGGAAACAAGCTAACAGGGGATTCTAAGTTATGTCCTGAAATCCCTTTCACACTTGGTGCTCACATAGAAATACATAACTGTTCCCTCTACCAAGCTATCATAACACTAAATGTCTGTCGTCTTTAGCAGTTTTAGTAGATGTAGGGACTTGAACGGGTGAAAACACTGCAAGAGGGTAGTACATGTACTAACACTCAGCTGTACATCAAGTTGATATATTGTCATCATATGATCTAATCAAACTAGCCCATAAGGGTGAAAGTCAGTCAATTACTTTAGTTTGAAACCTGAAAATTCTCCTTGGTGATGATCGACACTTTAGGTCATAACATTTGGACCTTTATTGAACCCCAGAGTGGCGACACAAAATTTTGTTCAACATGTTAGAATAAATAAATTCACAAGCACATTCAAATCTCTGAAATTAACAAGACAGTATTCAAAACATAACTGACAGAAAGAAGAATATTTACAAAAGTTTTTACATTGTAATAAGACGTTTCAAATCACAATTGTTAATACTGGAAATAACATAAACGAGATCTGTTTAGGTTCAACAATGGACTGGATTCACTGTGAGAAGTCTACGCATATAAAAAAAAGAATGGTAGCATGCAGTATCCATTTCGAAGATGTGCTTGGTTGGCATTCCTACAACTAGCATTAACAAATCATAGATTCTATGCTCGATGATAACTGTAACTTATCTGGTATAAATTGATTGCTGGAAATTGAATACTTTAAAAGATGTTGAGAATGAACATGGAATTTAGATGCAATTGGGGGTTATGCTCAATCTGGTTTTGTCAATGGTGTATATTTAGAAATACTAATAGTAAATCGCACTGAATATTGAGATCAACCCATTATAATACACAGCATTTGACCATCATTCATTTTCACCCAAGTTGCCAGTACGGCCCTTTCACGAATTTATTGGAAGCTGTCATTGTATGGCACCATTTGGAATAAGGCAAAATGTCATGATAAAAATAGGAATACTCTGTACATTGCATATCGTGACATGGTTGGCAAAGATGTTGTATACTGGATGTATGTCTGTACTTCAGTACATGTCTACACTCAAGATAAAGAGAACCAGCAATAGTTGAAAAAACGTCAACTTCACTAAGCTGTCCAGGCAAGACGCATGACAAAGGGGCGTTATCACATATCTTAAGTAATTTGAATGCATGGAATTGAATTCAACACGGTATGCCTTCTACTGATAGTATCATGTATACATCTGTAAAATGACAAACCTATATTAGATAGACTCAGTTTCTGCTCCAAGATGTATTTGTAAATATAAAGTGCAGAGTAGGAATGTTAAACAGTTACAATTATATACCCCATCCAAGAACAGAGTTAGAGCTTAGATAACAATGAAAACACTTAAGTTCTTCAGGTTTTTCCAAACCAAGTCCTGGGTTTTAAATTGTGAGATAAGTATTTTTAGCTTTATTGTTGTCAGTTCCCACCAGGGATCGCCATAAGTCTTGCAGCGGACGGCAAAATCTGCGCCTGAATGGTCCCATAATCCACCACCTCCCCATCGACAGCTATGATGCCACCTGGTGTCAGCGGCTCTAACCGAAAAGCGGAAACACGAACCGACTCGTAGTAAGGCGATTCTAATTGAGCCCCGGTTTCAAGTGCTGACATCAACCCAAACAAAACACCACGGGACGCACCCTTACGGACAAACGATAGATGAATACACCCATCATCAAATTTACAACCTGGGGCAGCGAAAACATCCTTTCCAAGATGTGTCTGATAAGCAGCTAAAACCATAACGAAGTCGTCTTCTATCTTGACCCAGTTGCTGGGCGGTTCTTGGTCCCTTGCTGGTAACAAAGGCGTTGGCACAGTCTCTGCATAAGATTCTAGAATCATGTCACTGTCATCATGAAACTCATTCGACTTTAACGAGTTGTTACAATTGATGTCTTCAACCTGAGTTTTAGAGTCGTCAAGACTGACGGACAAGTTCATCAGCTGTTCATCAAGTGCAGCCTGAATAGAGTCATCCAATATGGAATCACTGTGTGTGATTTTCCGTTGCTGATCATCGAAAGTGGAGAAAGTCTCTGATGATGACATTGTTCGTCTTTGTTCATTGCCTCCCAAATCTTCAAGTTCTGGTTCGTACATGGATGCACTTCGTCCAGGTGGTCGACGATTTTTAGCCCTTGATTGAGGTCTTCTAGGGACGTACTCATCAATGGGTAAGAAGGATAAACGCCCACGATATGTCCGCAGATCTGAAAAGGAAAAGCGTTTTATATGAATAAATGATATGATAGCAACTGCGGCAGTCCTATCAAAACCCAGCATTCGCAGTTAGTTCTTAATATTGGTCTCCTGAGCCACCTGGCATTGCTGTGGGCATGCTGGTGTAGGAAATGGAGTAGTTCAGTTCACACTGTTTGAAGTCACCCCCCAGTTTGCCAAGGATGTCATGGTCAGGGTTTGTAAGCTTGCGAGCCAGTAACAGCAAATTCTAGCACTCAGTGGAACTCAGTTCATTACTGTATTGGCCACCTGCTGTCCGGTATCCAGGATTGCCTTAAAGTCACTCAAGAACTGAGTACATGGTAGTATAATACTTTTGACAAACGGCCTTCAAGTCGAACAATGAGTTATCCAGTAATGCAGTAGCTTACGGAAATCTCCCCGTTACTTACTAAATATTCTAGTAAGTCCCCCGATGGTGAATCTGACCGGCCCTAGTCTACGGTACTTTTCACTCTCAATATCGACGTCTGCCATAATTCCCCACGAGATCGACAGGAATGAGTATATGCGCCGCTTTGCAGTGTCGATGGCAACGAGATCCATTGGAACGATTTGGTGTTTGATCAGGATATAGGCAGAATGTAGCGCCCAGTTCTCCAGGAATGGCTCACTGAAAACGGCAGGAGACAAATATATTTATGCATCAGACAAAAACAATATGAATGCAAGGTTAGAATTAAAGTTAAGGATATTTGGATCAGCCCTGCTGAATTGGGCGGCAGGGCACCCCCCTTCTTTACAGATCTGCATATAACTCGAGACTCGATTTCCATCCTTGAGTTAAAATCTCCACCAAATCAGTTAACTGAGGACATTTGTTTGAGAAAAACTCAATTTGCTCAACAGCTGATAAATGGAATTACTCATAATCCATGCTGCCAATCAAATTTTATAGAAGATTTATTTGTTTAGAAATCTTCAGTTCAGCATATTCATGATCATATTCAATGTTTAATATGTTATGTCCTATGGTTATGCATGTACATGTACACGTATGGATCCAGATTGCTGGTGACAGCTGCCGAGATTTTATACTGAACTTATTTCAACAATGAAGACAGCTGGAAATCTGCAAACCTGGCTTTTGTACGCTGAATATGTTGTGACAAATCTTCTATGAACTTATGTTAAACATGTTCTACATGGCACTTAATAGATACTTGCTCAAAGCACTTCACTTTCATGGAATGTTCAGGAGGCGATAATGGACCGGCTACAAAGTGCATCAACCTCAAAGGGGGAAAGAACAAAGTTATTTCGACCTGTCCAGGATTCCAACCCATGTTCTCTTGATTAGAAATCAGACACTCTCACATATGTATCATCACATCCTCTTCAACAACCACGTCATCAAAAGCCGACCTTTTGACTCTGCCATTTGCAGGATCATGCAATCATCAACCACTAAGCCATCACACTCTCCAACAACCACGTCATCCAAAGCAGACTTTTTGACTCTGCCATTTGCCGGATCATGCGATCAACCTACCCTGCTGCATGATTAATAGCACAACATAGAGCATTGCCGGACCCACCAGGGATAGCTCCTATTGGTATCTTAACTGCCTCCTCCCAGTCATTCCTCATCATGAGGCCGTTTAGCACCTAGAAGAGAACAAAAGGGACCATCAACCAACATCGTCGGGCACCGCAATTCAGTTGGGAGGGAGAGTTTAGGGGTCGATACCGTAACTTTTAAATCTTTTTATGATCAGGAATTCAAACGAACCTCAAATATCAGTCCATCTCCGGAGACGATGATAATGCCCTTGTAGACAGTCAAGTCCAATGTTGTCATCATGTCACGAGCATGGTTCGGATAATCTGAAATATTGGCAAAAAAGTCATGAGAATATTATGTCAATAGTTATCAAGAACAGAAGTTGATGTGATTTCTGACAGCTTGCTTGACAACGTATTAAATGTAATGGCTGCTGTAAAGAGGTCCCTGGTTTGAAGCCCACAATGTAGTGTGTGTAGGCAAGTCACTCCATCTACTTGTCTTACTACACCCAAGTGTATAAATGGAAAGCAGTCAGAAATGCTCAGGGTGTAGCGCTGATTGAACAAATCATCAGTTCGAGTGAATGGTTTCAGGTCAAATCAAGGTTTAAAATTGCCAACTCTGATGATGACCTTTTACTGCAGTTGATATGGGCCCCAATTTTATGACCATAATCAATCAATCTATTATTAGAATGAGGTAACACAGCTGTAAGAGACCTGTAACAGCACATGACAACACCAAAACAATGCCAAACAAGTTTTTTGTGGGTTCAAAAAGTGTGCTGCTATAGTCAGTGAAGGCACATCCTGAACCTCATGGTCTTTACTCTCTCGGAGCACTCGGTGCTTTATATAGAACACACCTGTCACAACGAGATCATAGCACACTTCTGCTTCACTCAGGATCGGCGCCACAGTTTCCTTGTACATTGTCAATGCCTTACGTGTTCCGCTAAACGGATTCACGAAAATGAGGTATTTCTTGTTTTGAGGAAGGTTCCAGCTGGAGAGATCTGAAAGTGAATGTAAAGATATGAATTTCAAAATGAACGAATGTTCGTGAAAACTGCCTGCTACTTCTCAAAATAGCCCAACGGGTTTTAAAAATCACCCTTTTCTGGTCTTTACTTCATCTTATGACCTTGAAAATAATATCCAAGGTGTTGCTCTACTTACAATGTATACTTACAATTCAATATTTTCTATGAACAATACCTGATCTCAATGTTACACTTCAATCAATAGACTATAGTGGTATTTCATTGTATTCTGAGATTAAACCCGGTCAGTTCCTGATCTTAATGCCAAGAATCGATCGAAAACTCAATTGTGTATAATCAGTCCATGACTCCTCACGCCATGTGGTGGACACCAAAGAATACGTGCTATTATTCCACATCTCAAAATAAGTACACTGTTGTCAATAATATCAGAGCAACAAAGAAATGACGGTATTCAAAAAGAGGTAAAAGTAGGCTGCACCAATTTTGATCAATCATGGGCTTTTTTGAAAGGGCTGTTCCAGCTATGCAAATTTCATGAATACCAAAGTTCTAATAAATTCTATCTGCAAGCAATTACTGTCCGATACACAGTATCTGACAAGTTACATAAAGTACATGGAGTTATAGATGTATAATGTAGTAGAGCTCATTTTGACCAACGTATTCAATTGGAAATGAACTCATAATCGACATATGTAGTGCATTCAACCTGTCAAGAATACAATAAGGCTGTCCTGGGCACCACATGATGAATAAATTACCCTTCAAAACGGGGCCAGGTGAAAAATCCAAATAAGATGATCGCCCACTCAGCACAGAGGGCCGACATCACCTGATTTCATCAACAAACAAATAACATCTTTGTGTGAAAATCTTTGTGAGGTGACTACTGAAATCTGCTGTTGACAGTGACGTCTGCAATCACTGCTACACATGACCAGACCTTCAAAATTATGACTAATTTAGTTAAGACAATGTCTAAAGTACCTTGGCCTAGCCTCCAAAGGTTCACTTAAAACCAGTATCAAGTGCGTAATCGTCAAGTTTGAATGACATACATACTGTGTATGCTATTTAGCCGGTTTCGGTGTGTCTGTTTTCACATAGGCCTATATTGGCTATAACTTGAATACAGACATTTTGTACATGCGCCCTTCAACTGGCTAAATAGCATCTACACAGCATGTAGATGCACATATACTTTCAATGAATGAAATATAAGATAATTTCAGAACGATTTATTATTCATTTGTTTTAAAATCACAGTAAACCACTTGACAAATGCTTGACCTTAAAAACCACCTCGTAATTGATCAGTCAAATACCTGGTACTCGTTGGTGTCTTTGAATTATGTTTTAAAGTGAGACTATAAGCAGGAGCACATTATGGTGACTATTGGTGACTTTTTGTAACTTTAACTTGCCTATCTAGCTGCCGCCTACAGTGGGCTTTAAATCGCACGTTTATCATGTCAACACGTGGCTGATAATTATGTATGACTTCATTTATCTCAAAATGAAATTAACCCTTATCAAGTTCAGGTGTACTCATACTGGGGAAATCCCTGAGAAACTCGCTGTCAGATAATGAACCAAACATGCCAAACCCCACCAGTCAGAATACAAATATTACTTAAATGCCAAAACTTGTCACAAAGAACAATTTGATCATGATTATACAGTATGTTGCATTCAAAATACGGAAAACCTTGAGTCCTTAGAGGGAAAGAAGATAACCCAAAGTAAAACATGCGGTAGGTTTGGGAAAAGGGCAGGCTCATGTCAAGAGACACTATTTTACAATCCAAGGGCAATTTGAATGGAGGTGAAAGATGCCATCAGCAGTAGATGATGGAGATACGACACTTTCAGTTTTTATACTCACTATGAATTTCTAATCCTTTTGACAGGCACACAATAATTTTTTTCCAATGCTCAGCAATGACATTATTTTCTTCATACGTGTTTGCTTGGTTGACCAAAAACGTCATCGTATGTCTTCTCCGCGAGGACTTTTTGGCAAGCATCTTCTTTTTATGTGGATAGTGATAGATACAAAAATAAGCACTTTTATCATCCGAATCTTTTCCCTTCATCACGTGACAGCCAATCACATCCTTGAATTCAATTTGAGGCGGCACTGATGAGTAACTAGGCCTACTTCGCCGAGTTGCGTTGCTGTTGGATCCTTTTCCATTGCTGTCATATGGCAAGAGCTCTATGAGCGGAACTGAGCATGTTAGTGATTGCTCTGTTACGGTGACTTTGTATAGCACCTTCTTTTTTGGAAAAACCGAGAAATTATCTTCCAAGATGATATTCTGTCCAACAACGTTCCCATCAGAATTATTCCTCACATACTTCCAGTCATCCCCGCTGGCCTTGTTATCACCAGCTTCAAAAGGAATACATGTATCTCCGTTCACTGCGTAGAAATTTCTCGACATGGCCTTCGGTTATTTCTCCAACTTTTCTTTCTATTTCAACCATCCAACGTAGATCCATGAAGGTCCACCACACCTCTACCTAGCTCCAACTGGAATCTCTTGATATTCACATCACTAAAAGGACAAAGCAGACAGTGTCACAAGAATAACATGATTGGAAAACATGAAAATTAGTGTAAGGCTAAAATGATATCATTTCAAAATAAAAATTTTTCTTTAGTCGGAAATAAAATAAGTTTTCCTCCACAGGGGATGACAACGCCAAGGCCCTTAGAAGACGATGTGCACCACCTATCATTACGAAGAAGTTGGCCCAGAAGTGGCGACGGTACGTTTTAGACATTGGGAGACTGTTGAAATGTGAAATCGGAAATGATTGCATCCTCGCTTTGCAAGTTGGCAGATTCCACATTTTAGTAGTCTCCAATTGTCTAAAACGCACCGTCACCACTTCTGGGCCAACTTCTCAAGTGTTAATTATTATCAAACAGCAAACAGGTGTTGGCATATAGGCCTACTCCACGTCCTCATGAAAGTTGTATCCCTGTGTAGTTCGTAAGCATTAGTGTAGCAGTGACAGTGTACTTAGCATGCATAGAATAGATAGATAGGCCTCAGATTCAGACTCAGAGTCAGAGATGCCAGTTACCGAGTTAGTTACCACTGGGCTACTTTGTATTCTCATTTCATTGAGAGAAAACAACGATCTATACTTACTCTACGTTCTGTTTCCGAAGCTAGCAACAATACTTGCATAATTACGCACTAATCATGAATGACGTGCGGCCAGCTGTAGTTTATAGGCCAACATTATTGTTGTGAAGCATCACAAATAATTGATCAACAATTTTCTGAAGTCATGTGGCCGATAGATGGCGTCGGGCCAATTCTCTTTCTCCCAGAATTCCCTCAGTGCTTCCTCTTTTAAGCCGTCGTGAAAGATGGTCAGTGAAATTGGCGATATTGTTTTTAAATCCGGCTTAATCGCTAATTAGAAGTCGTTATTTTACTATCATTCTAACGTATATTAAAAGATAACATTCTAATGATTACATTTTTGCCATTTTAGGGTATTGATATCTGCCATAAGAAGGACAGGAAGGTCCATCGGACTGAGCCCAAGAGCGAAGATCCCTATCTTCGTCTACTTGTGAAGGTACGAATGCATTGTAGAATGTAGGCAACCACATACACACGCAGCGTGGACAGGCAAAACATTTTCAATTTTACTATAATAACCGTGTAGTAAATCCTGCTTCATGTTCAATATTCGATGGCTAGCATGATTTGCTTTACAATTCTACATCCAATAGTCCTGTGCCGGTGCCGATTATCTTAGTCTTTGTGATAATCATAAGCCTCAAGGTGTCTTGTCTGGCAAAAGAAGACAGAAGAAGTCGAAGACGAAGTCCGTGTTGCAGGCCAGTGACAGCAAGCAAGGCAAAGTCAGTGTTGACACCTTGTCCTTGCATTTAATGATAATGATATAGCCAGTATACAACTGCTTGAGCTCCCTTAGAATACTACAATCAAGATGTACAGACCGGGGGAGCTGGCTGTACGTACCCATAAGTCTTTGCGGTAGTCTCGCGCGTACCGGATATAACCCATCAAGCTTTTCTCCTTCAGAGAAATACTGCGTTGCGCTCAAGTGCCTTATAAGGCTGTGAACAAAATTAACGTTCGACCAATGAGAAAGCCACATTACCCTGCATACGAGGTTGGACGCGTGATCACTAAATGACAAGTAAAAATAGAATCAGACCACATGTTTCTCTTTGTCAGAATGCTGCCGTTTGCTGTAGTACACGTGTGTTGTCCAAATTTTCGATTTCAAGCAAGTTTAAGGCCAACCTCGTGTCCACCAGACTAATGCATAATTGGCAGTTGAGCGCAACGCAGTATTTCTCTGAAGGAGAAAAGCTTGATAGGTTATATCCGGTACGCGCGAGACTACCGCAAAGACTTATGGGTACGTACAGCCAGCTCCCCCGGTCTGTACATCTTGATTGTCGTATAGATACTACCTCTTAGTCGATGGGGCTAAACATAATCTCGTGAATTCATCCCTTCTTGGCCCTAGGCCTGGCCCTGGGTGCATAGTAATAAAACACCCATACATAGATCACATGACCTCACAATTTGTTGATATTGTTTTACAGCTCTACCGATTCTTGGCAAGAAGAACTGATGCCAAGTTCAACAAGATCATTCTGAAGAGGCTCTTTATGAGTCGCACCAACAGGCCACCCCTGTCTTTGGCTAGATTGGTAGGTATACCGCTGTTGGAGAGTAGATACTCAATGTTCTCCACAACATTCTTTGGTTGGGTGCTCTGACCATACTTTAGCACAATTTAGAGTTCATTTCAGTTTTGTCAAGGGTGGCAGCAAAATCTGTCCAGTGCTAAAGCAGAAAAGCTATTTCCAGCTCCATGAATTCGTCCGGTTGCATTCCTGAATGCCACCCTTTCAAATATTTCTTCTTTTGCCATACCTTGAAGTATCAATGATGATGTTCATTTACCGCCCCAGGCTGATATCTATGACTGATTGGTCTATTCTGAGATACTTCTTGATGAATGATAATCGTATTGAATCAGTAAACGTCAGCTAAGAAAGTTTGAAATGGTGCAGAGTTGGCAGTTTCATTCCTTGGCAGTTCTCCTGATTCTCCTAACCAGTCAAGTCATGGTCAGTGCAGTTGTGGGGATTAGTCAATGTGACTGATAACCTTCGCACCTTATCTTATCTGACTTTATGGTAAACTCGGGGAGTTTATTTTTGGAGCCTATGACTTTCATTGCTCTGCATGAGTATGTCATTATGTTATTCATTCACATTTCAGATCCGCCACTTGAAAAGGGATACAAATGCCAACAAGATTGCAGTGATTGTCGGTACCGTCACTGATGATGTTAGGATTTTGGAAGTCCCCAAAATGACTGTAAGTTCCTGACAGAGTCCTCCACGATTGCCAGTATAGCAAACTTGACTGTGCCTCTAACGTAACCATCAAACTTCCTCCTTGTTAGAAGTTACCAGAAAATACATGTAATTCAATGTGCTTGAGCTAGTGTTATCAAAGTAAGGGTGATGACGCTTTGACTTGTTGTCAAAAGCTGTTCAGTTAGAAATATTTTCTTTCCTTTTCAAAATTATGTTGTTCTTTTTCTCCAGCTGTGTGCTCTTCATGTGACTGAAGGTGCCCGTGCGCGTATCCTGAAGGCTGGTGGAACCATCATGACCTTCGATCAGCTCGCCCTTAAAGCCCCCAAGGGAAAGAACACACTCCTCATTCAGGGTAAGCTATTCGTTGTGTCTTTTTGTAGATTTGTTTGGGTCCAAATGGAGCATTTAGTTGTTTTTGATGTTGAGCTGGCCTCGCAGGGCTGGTCCTTTTGAGTTGAGAACAAGTTAGAACAGAAGGTCAAAAGTATCAATAAGGCAAGAAAAGTAATAGTCTTAGATAACTGGCAGATGATCTTTTTGAAATGTTATGTAGAAACCACCGAACCAGGTAGCCAGTTTTTGCATCTTTGGTAAGACGGCTCAGATATTTTTTGATAGATCGCAGTACAACCTGTTACTGGCAGGACAGCTGGTATCTCCAGTCAGGGTTGTTATGAAGCTGTGATCAAACCAGGAGAGATGATAGAGTCCAGTTAACATCTGTGGTGATCCAGTGCCTTTCTTGTTGATAAATCAAGTTTTTGACAAGTGTCTAGTCAATTCTGATGTCCAGTTGTTTTGGTTTCAGGATGCAGAAAGGCCCGTGAAGCCTACAGACACTTTGGCAAAGCACCCGGTGTGCCACACAGCAACTCCAAACCATACGTTCGTAGCAAGGGACGCAAATTTGAACGTGCCCGTGGTCGCAGGGCCAGCAGAGGATACAAGAACTAAACATTTCTTCTGTATATTGATTATTGTATAAAGAAGTAAAAAAAAAAGAAGTGAAAAACATATTTGTCTTTTTGTTTCTGATTTTGAGTTCCTGATGAGAGGCAACAATGAGTCAAATTTTGATTGATGGTTGCCCCTTGTTGAAGAGGGGACAATATTGAAATGGGATACACATGTACTCCTCTTACCTCATAAAGACAACCAGTGTCCTGAAGTCTTTCTCGTACTTCTCCCATGGCCCTTTTCCCCTGGAATGTACTCTTTGGAAGTAACTGTTTGACAGTCTGATGTCATTACAGCCATCCATCATGAGGATGACAAAAAAATTTACTGTCTTCCCATCCTGGAGGCTTGCGGCCAGTTTAATAATGAAAGCCCCTTGCCAGACTGGATCCCCAGGACAGAATCTGTTGCTCCCTCCATATGCTATTGGGCACCACAAGGTCACAGTCTTAATCTCAAAAGCTGTTCCTACTTGAAGAGGGTGGTTATTGGATGCAGAACTGTGAGTAATGAGAATGACCATGCGTGGTGTCTCCTCTTAAGCTATCACTGTCTCTAGAATCAATCTGATTGTGACTTGCATTACTGGGCACATGATGAAGTCCTACTCCAAATGAATGCATATAAACAACCTCTTAAAAGGGCACAGGATACAACCCTCTCCTGTTGGAGACAATGGGACAACCAACCTCTGCTAGCTGGTTATCTTATCATGCTGGACCTTCAAACTCCAAGGTCCTCCAACAATAAGACACCTTTTGAAAAAGTGCTGTTCGAGGAAACAAGACCCTTGTCCTCCTAAAAGATGAGACATGTCATGGTGTATCTGATGCAGATTATGTGAGAAAAAGGGCACAGAATACCAACCTCTGCCAGCTGCTGGTTATCTTATCATGCTGGACCTTAAAAGGTCCTCTAACAATAAGACACCTTTTGAAAAAGTAATGTTCAAGGAACAGCACTTTTTCTGCACACCATTTCTGAATCAGTGGTGTATAATATTATTCATTCCGACTTTACCTCTTGATAGGTAACACGAAGGCAATGTGACGCAGGTAATTTACTTGTCTTTAATTGTCTTCGGGGGTTGATTGTGCCTCTGCGCCGTGGGTGTGTCACGGCCAGAGTGGAACCTGTTGTGTTCATCCGGTGTTGATGAAGACAGTTTGTAAAAGTAGAGTGAATAAAACGACAAGAGAAAGTGGTGAGAGTATACATACATCATTCTCAGAGTTATTTAATCGATTGTGACAAGAGGTAGCCGGACAAGACGTCGTATGTCACAGTGGCGCCTAAATAACTCTGAGAATGATGTATGATCTCACCACTTTCTCTTGTCGTTTTATTCACTCTACTTTTACAACACTGGATGAACACAACAGGTTCCACTCTGGCCGGGACACACCCACGGCTCAAAGCGCAATCAACCCCCGAAGACAATTGAAGACAAGTAAACGACCTGCGTCACATCAACATTACGATATGTAATCATACACTTGTATGTGACATTCTGGTTATATGTTGCCTGATATTGAATTTCGTTAACTTTTGGCGGTGGGAAGTTATAAAGGACCATTAGTTTATTGAGGGCAATATTATCCAGCTGTCGGCTGCCCAGTCACCTCGTATCCTACATACATGTAGGTAGTTTCCATCAACAAATTGCACATAAAAAGGAAAAATTCAAAATCTGACTGAATTATCACACTTTTCCGATGGAGCTAAAAGTCATGGGGCTGACATGGGACGAGGCACAACGGGCAGCAAGAGACTAAAAAGGCTGGATGAATCTTGTTGTGGCCTTATGTGCTACTGGGGACGAAGAGCCCTAAGTAAGTATGAGGGTTTCAAGGGTAGGGGGCTTACCAGGGGGGCTATGTCAGTGAAGCTGAAACTCATGGCGCTGACATGGGACGAGGCACAACGGGCAGCAGGAGACTGAAACGGCTGGAGGAATCTTGTTGTGGATTTATGTGCCGTCTTATGTCCCACAAGGGTCGAAGGGCCTCAAATAAAAGGTGTTTTGAGTGCAGCAGTCCTCAAGAACTGCCAGGGTTAAATTTGATGGCGAATGTTCACAATTGCTGTTGTTTCTTCATTGTCGAATCAAGGCCGCTCCGGTAGATATCGAAGTACATACCAATCCCTTGGCCAAGTCTTGATTAGACTACCAAGGACTGGCAACTCGGTGATATTTCCTCACCACAATGTCAGCTGGGCATTCACACACTGGCTCTTGCACTAAGGTTTATTAAGGACCAGTCATCTTAGTGCCTGTTTTACCCCTTCTGACAACAAGTGTTTAGCATTACCACTGATACTGGGAAGGAAATGACTTCAACAAACACATTGTTGTATATTATGATCATTTGTATATTTTCAATATTAAAGATCTGTACAGAAATAACAAATTTACAATCAATTCTCCACAGCACGTGAAATGTTGCATTGTGCTCTAATTTCCCTCAGTCAAGAAGAAAATAATACACGACACATAGGCCTACAAAGCACAGAAATGCATATGAATATTTTAAAGCTTTAATGAAAGTAAATACTTGATGGTACAACAACATATTTCCTGTGCTGATCATATCAAATGCCATAAGATATGAAGTTCAAGACGATGGGCAACCACTGACTTAAAAGTAATGAATAGCTTGTCTCCCTATGGTACATGTTTGTTGAGCCAAACAACTCATTTCTGTCAATAGTCTCGGGTAGTCCTGGCCACTATGGTTTAGGCCAGTTACTGCTTAAAATATTCATTAAATAACCAAAGCAGCCTTGATTCAGAAAATACACATGTATTACACTAAAGGGATACATATATCTATTTTCAATTTACATCAAGTACCATCAGTAAATAAGTAGTGACCATATTCACCTGCATGCATGAGATGATGAATTATTTAACTTCATGAAGAGGCAATGACATTTTTGAACAAAGTCTCGTTACATATACACAATCCTCATTCATCCCTGGGTACTAAGTGCCAGAACATTGCACACTATGTCCCTTCAAGACTGAAGGCGAAGCAAAGTGCTCAATGATCCTGGAATGTCAGGATGGCTAATTCTTGGGAGTCCATCCAAATTTTTGATCCATTGCAGAATTACTTCCTTATTTTCTTCGTTCCATGCAGGATATTGACCCCACTACCAATGAAAATATACTTGTTGGTGTACAACACTTCAATATTTGCCACCAAAGGACAAACTAAAGAGGCAATCAGAATGCTGTGTTCACATTAACCGCCTGCCTGAGCCTGCATCACTAAACGTTGACAATGCATCGCTAAGCTTTGACTAGACCAAATACACAATTCTGATGATTACACTTTCTGATATAAAAAATAATCTCTGGTATCATTATGATACCAATTAATTGTTCCGATTAGCACAGACATGAATTAAAAGCCCGGTCAAGGATATTAGTCAATCTTATAGGTGTCCTTAACCGAGAGCTTCTACTGTACTTTGTTTACTCTTGGCAAACATGACCAATTAACAAAACTGGCTGCAGAGAGTAACTAAACATCGCACCACAGGTAATGTTTCTGTCAGACTCCGCTACAATGCGGACAAACTCCTAACTGAACCAAAATCTGGCAAATACTGAAGTCCTATCCTTCACAGTCCTACATTATTCAAATGAAAATGCCTTTTTACAACTGTATATCAATCAATTCAAAGCTAGAAAGTTCACTGTACATCAGATTGAATATACAGGTGGTGTGCATTGATTTACAAGAGACCTGATTATACAGGTAGGGTGCACTGATGTACAGGTGATCTCTTCTATCCTCAGTTTGAAATGAATTGTCATAGTTCGTTGATGTCGATCAGGTTATGTTTTCACTGCACAGGAAAAGAATCCATTTCTCCAACCTCAGACACAGGATGATCATCAACGACGTAACTTAGTTTGAATTTTAATCGTATTTTTTCCTGAAAAAAAGAACAGAAACACTTTAGTGATATTTCTAAAAACCATTGTTGCGCAAGACAGGATTACAACATTTTGGGACAAATCTATGCTCGGGTCCTCGATGTCCCTCCCTATTTCCACAGAATAAATCTGACCTGCTGACAGCAAGTGCAAATCAACAATACGAACTCCCCTCCCCTCCCAAACTCCCCTATAGATATTTCAATCATGGCAGAAACTGCTGATGCTTGCCAAATGAAGGGTCTAGTTTAAAGTGTGGTGCCTTTTAGAGAACTGATAAGATGAAATGCTTTTGTGAGTACAAAAGCAGGAAAGGATCCCAGCATATTGATCTAATAATGAACACTGGAAAGTTCTCATATTGAGGTGCGGAGTTGGGGAGTGACAACGTGCCAAGTTTTACTCAGTAAAGAGCAGTGCCAAGCATGGCAAATCCCAGCCAACGAAACCGCCAACTTACCTTTTGTGGATTAGCTAAAAGCATGACTTGGGTAATTGCTGAAGGAGGTAAGATCGGGTTATATGATGGCAATTCAATGGCAGACGGAGGCTGGAGCTTCACCTTCATAAGCTGCAAAGACATGAGAAAAATGATAATACACTACTGCTGTGTAATGGTTTATTTTAAGGTTTTCTGCATGGTTGCCAGTCGGGTGAAAGGTCCAGGATGTCTGGGTGTCCGTTACAATATAACAGTTACCCTTCAAACGACTTTTTACTTGTCCACAGGGCAATCACCTTTCCTGAAGTGCTTCAATTCTGGTTGTCCAAAGCACCAGCACAATCTGTAAAACTGATCACTGCACGGAAGAGGCTAGTCACATCACCTAAAGTTCTAGTCATCATTAGATGGATCGATAAGCTCAGTCGTATCATTGTAAAGAGATAATCTATCTATCTATAGACCACATGGGGAAGAGGATAGTTAACTCCAGTCATTATCTGCTTACCTTACCAGTCCACAACTACACATTGACCATTGCAGAAATATAGAATTTGTCTGTTTGTGCCTACCTTAGGGACAGCAGCTTGAAACTCCAGGTTTTTGACTGGACTCGCATTCATACTCATTATGGACACAACCATGACTATAATATGGGGCTTGGGGTTATCACGGCCAAAATGGATCACAATTTTTATGCCTCCTTTGTCGTAAGCGTTCATAGCAGGAACAGAAGCTGAAAGAGGAAATGATGTATCATTACCCAAATCCATCCTTTTCTTCTTCTTTGGACTTTATTTCGGGAACTCATACTATGAAACCGGGCCTACGTCCTGTGAAGTCAGGTGGTCGCCTTGATTCCTGGCATCTTGTTTTCAGGATTGCCTCACAAGGCCACTTACAAACAAATTCAGCAAAGGTAAAAAACCAAAATGATACAACAGTCAGTCTTTTATGAGCATACTGTGTATAAGAACATTTTGTATTCATGAAACAGACTCAAATTTCCTTCAGAAAAAAGAAAATGACTAGGAAACTCTGAAGAGGTATCAACACTTACAGGGTTTTATAGTCTGAAGGGGAACAAATATATCCTTGAGGGATAGAAGCTCCGGGGTGGCTGGTTGCGGTAGCGAACCTAAACTCGGACTAGCCGTAGTTCCTCCAGAAGATGCCACCGTGTTCAAAGGTTGAGAAGGCATTGGTCCCGTCTGTGATATTAATGTTCCACCTTGTGTAGAGAGGGCAGCGCCAGCTTGTTGTGACTTCAGCTGATTCATGGGTATCTTTTGGCTGAAATACAAAAATGTGTTTATAGTTTGAGGGTGATAGTTTTGTTTGCTTCATCCTTCAAAGCCAACACCAAAACTGTCGCACGCAATGACATTTCAACCTACTATGAAAGTTGAACCCATTCAAGTCAATTTTTAACAAAAATGCATCAACTGCCAAAAACCTTTTACATAGCCAAGCTTTTTCTTATCATTGCAGAGGGAAGATTGTTAGTTGTCAACAGAATATTTCAAATGGGTGTCCTTGCTGTAAATTAGTGACAAAGACCGGCCGACATGATGGAATTACCAGCCCTGAGATTGTAAAAGGCTCTTTTTATTGTAAAACACAGAACAGAAGTTGAACCATTTCATGACGAGGAAGTTCTTAAACCAAACTTTTTTTAATCAAACATGTCAAATGAAAGAAATAATGAATTTCTATGGCCTTCTGAAGTCTTAAGAAAATATCAGGCATGCGATTTTTCATATTGAATAAAATATTGGATTTAGAAAAGTATTTGAATATGTTCCATGCACGGTAAAACTTAAGGACAAAAAGGCAAATGAGGCATAAGACAAAAGACTGATGTTCCCATTCTAAAAGCTGTGGTTATAAGGGTAAAGGGTCCAGAATTTTCAATCCTGACCAAGGGGAAGCATAGGCAGGTATCTACTTTATGGAGTATGGGTACCTCAATTGACAGAACTGGTGTCCAAAGCATTTGGATGACAAGAAAAATGAATTTATAATTCCTGCTTGAATGCTGACAGGTACAAGGTGTTCTATGAACCTGAACCAGACAAGACGTCAAAGCGATTGGATCTATCTCAAGGGCAGAAGTAGCTACAGGCATGCAATGAACAACACAACAATTGAAGCTTCTCCGTAAAGCGCAGTGCAAACAAGTGATTTTAGTCGCAGCGACCAGCGATAGAGCCATGACAACATGACAAGTCATTGCAATTTTACCAATCGGCGGCAGCATTTCCACCACAATCCTCATGTTGCCACGTCTCCATTGCAGGTGTAAGCGGCTTGAATCGCTCCTTTGTGCGGCCCTTTAGAACATGGATCATTGAGGAAATAGGTACTGGTAAGAGTTGAGTGACAGCCACGGACTAGTTCAGAGCTATGCCTTCCCACAGGAAGACGTGGCAGGTGGCCAAAGGAGGGCTCATCAAGGGACTTCATTGCCACTGGTGGTATGGCTGTGCTAGCGGTCCAATACAATACTGGTCTTTTCGGGTAATCTTGGTAGCTCGACCTTTTCTATAGATTTAGACAGGGGCGACACCTAAAACACACAGTGGCAAAAGTCTCTCATCAATTCAATGAGACTAACGATACGAATGGCTGATCACACAGCAGCACAGCTAATGAACCAATTTAACAATCATTTTTAAAATGTCAAACATGTGACACGTCTGATGCACTATCTCACAACACACTTGGTGTGCACCAGCTGGGGATATGCCACCTGGTACTAACCATATTGTGCTGTAGTATGAACGTAACTGTTGTCAATGACAGCTTTATAGCGTCGACACTGAAGTTAGAACCAGCAAACTCGATAGAGGAGATTTTAAAAGTTGGGCATGCTATGTAACTCAATAAATGATTAACAATAATTTGTCTCGGAAACCTAAATGAATATGGGAATTTGGCAAAACCGCCAGTATAAAATGGTTGGATTAGGATGCGGGGGTGGGGAGTGGGAGCTGGAGGACATTGAAGCATTTTATCATAAAGAACAAAGAAAGCTTGGACAACATCCCAAGACAAGGTACAACAATGCCACAACACCACTATTGTCTCAATTACCTGTACAGTATCATCTGTCCTGACGAACCTGTTATGCCAAGACTGACGCAACAAAAACATGTTAGCTACACGCTCTCGACTTTTGTGCAAAATTTGGAAATTCATAACTCCCTCAGTCTCAGAATGCATAAGAATGATCAGCCATTGTTAGTATTTTGAGGGTTGATTTTGAAATGGTTTCCAACCTGACGCCGAGTGATGAGAGGTAGATAAATTACAGATTTCTTCACAAGAGAAGAAGACACAAGAATATAAAATTTACCAATAAGATTACACCTTGTCCTGTAGGGGGTTGAACACTGTATCAATGTAATTCAACCTGTGACCCATACACCTATTACATGTAAATAAGCCTTCTGTACCAGCACCCCTCAACTGTCTTAATAACATTGACACAGTATATTGTTAACAAATAGTGGATGCATGTCCTCAGTAACCCAACATGCACCGTGTCCTACATTTTGACTAGGGGCAGGTTTGTATTTGTGCGGATCTACGTTTTTAGAGGTTTCTAGATGAGACTATAAGGCAACGAGAACGTCACAAACACACACAAACAATGGAAATAACTCACAAACAATATGCTGGTTCATCAGAAAAACTCTAATGGAACCGAGCAGACCAACTGAATTGTCTCCAGTGCGTTTCCATTGTAGTTTTTCTGATGAACTGGCATGTTGTTTGTGAGCTGTCAACCTTTTACAACAGCAGACATGTAAACTGAGGATTTTTTTATGATTTCCCTTTCAAAACACACACACACACCAAGCACAACAAATTGGAAACAGACACCGAGACATAGTGTGCTCACCTTATTGATGTAGCAGGAACCTGGCCTTGAAGTTGTTTGTCTGCTGGCAGACTCTGCTGTAGTAAATTTTGTCCTAACATATTTAAATCGTCGAGTGCAGATGATTTTGACGCTGCTGCCGGCTGGCTTGAAGGGGCTGAAAAGATTGTCCAGGTGATAAACGTGATCACTGATTGGTGTTTTTTCTTTAGAAGAGAACTTAATGAGATGCTAGTTTGCTGCACATTGCAACAGCAACAGTCAACACACAGACCATTGCTGAATGATTACCTGCATAAATAGCTTTATTGTCTAAAGATACAGGGTATAGTGGTTTTAAGGTATTGGGCCAAGGGTGACGTTCAAAACAAAGTTAAACTCCATGAACGTTTCAATTTTGGCAATGAGGCTTCACATTCACGCCAACACTTACCACCTGGAGCAGTTATCAAACCTGGGGCAGCTGTAGCATATGATAACTGAGGTTGATTCGCTGACACAAACGTCTGATTCGGAAAAGAGGCATTCGTTGAGAAGTTAGCTTGGAATGGTGAAGTCGTGGATGTCATCGAAAATGCCATAGTCTGAAATTAAGGAGTCGGGTTTCAAGATTTCATCCGATAAGATAATGAGTGAATCAAGCAGAAATCCATTATTTGTTTCCAATTTTACTGACAGAGCGGACAGTACAAGTTGAGACATTTTACAAAGGATAAGGCCTGGAGCTGGGTTAAGGATGACACATAAATAACTTACATTAGTAGAAGGATTCTGCACCGACGCAAATATATCACCCAATTCGTCTAATTTACTATCTGTATTTTGTGTTTGAGCAGTGGCAGCTTCATTTGTTCCCATGTCAGCCAATCCTACAACGAAAACAGAAGAAAAGGCATGTAAAATGGATATATGATGGATTCTGTCAATTTATTTTGTATACCGCAGATATTTCAGTAGTTCGAAGTAAACCAATGTATCGCACATTATCAGGACTACTGATGCTGAACTTTCTCCACTCCAGGGGGTTAATCTCACAATACCACAGCATGGTATTGCTGTATGATGACTTTGACACTATGTGGACTTGTTACTAGACCAGAGTCCTTCAACTGATCGGAATGTACATGTGCAGGTATGTAGCTGGGAGAATAATTTGCCGAAGCGCAGTTGATCACTTCTGTTGAATTGTGCGCTATAATTATCATTAATTGATACCGGTAATTACCTAAACAAGCCAGATCATTTTCCAGTATGGATGCCGTGGAAGAGACCAGCTGTTTTTTCGGTGTCAACTTGCTACCTGCATCAAACCCGAGGTCAACCAAGGCAGACGAATCTGAAGAAAACAGGACACAATTTGAATTTAAATTTTTCCTTGGTAATAGCAAGAATTCAGTTTTTATGAATTCTTGTTAATAGCAATATTGATTTAAATAACCAGAAAAGAGTCTACAAGGTTAGTGAGGAGGGAGCTTTGCAATAAACTATCTCCAATTAATTTTTTCACGGGGGCCTGAAAAGTGGGTGTAAGGGTGAGACACTAGGGCTGAATGAGGTTATGACCTACCATGCCCTGACGGTGCAGCTGTCTCTCCATTTGTACTTTGGCTATCATCTGGTATCAACTTCTTGTACAAGGTCATCACACTCATCAAAGCATCGTTTGCGGCCAGAATATCAGCTGGAAAACGTAGGTGAAAATGCAAACACAGATAACAACTGAGCGTCGAAGAATGCCATGTTATTGTCAGTTCGACCAGAGAAGATTAACTTATTTGTGTCTGATCCAACTGGCTAGGAATGGCCTAGTGTAGTATGCGTAGTCCCTGGTTTCTTTACTAGGAAGGTTTCTAGATAAGGCTGGGACATGAATGTGGAGTGCTTTGAGACTAGGCACTAAGCACTTACAATTCAGAGATACTCCCAGGAATTGAATTAGGGCCCTATTGTGTAGTGGACCAAGGGCCCTACTGTGTGGTGGACAGTTTAACCAAGTGGGCTCGAATGACTTAAAGAGGTTACTCTTGATTCTCAGTGGGTAGCACAAAAACAAATGTGATTCCAACTTTATAAAAATTTCTCAACAAAATTCTGTTAGGCTTTATTTTGATGATTCACAATTAGCATGAAAAATATACGGATAAATTAATTAATTTCAACATAGCACTCTGAACAAATTTTGCAACAACATGCCATAAGACAAAATAAAGGTGTCCTTGATGCAACAAGCAAAGAAAAGAACCAAGGCCTACATGCACCAAAGAGATAACCCAGGAGTTATAGTCTCCACAGGCATTGGACCCGTCATCACTTCATCAATACTGGTGACACCTGCTTTAAAATTGGCTAGTTTCCAGTGCCTGTGAAAACCGTACGAAAATACAAGAAGCATACTTGGAGTAAACAGGCCTTGATCAAAACCAAAGAGATTAAGATAAAAAACAAACTATTGAACATTCGCCCCGTGAATCTTACCGACTGGGAAGATGGAAGCATGAGAAAAAGATAAACATATGAAAACTGTGAGTAGCGATACAACACAGACCACCAAAACAAGCTACAATTCTGTCAATATAATATCAAACATTCCTACTAACAATATCCCATTATAAGTTACTCCATGTCTTTAGCATGAGACAGACAATGGAAAGTGCCTTGACTGCCACAGTTGTGCATGTCACAGGCAAGTAGGACGGTAAAGAGAGAAAATTCAAGCCAGCAGTACATAAAATTTGAAGTAGGTTATAAAATGAAAATAGGTCTCGAACCTTTCTCAGAAAGTAAAGCCCAGTAAAAACTCCTCAATCAAGTTCACTCTTCAATAAAGATAGACAAAAGGCTAAAAAAATAGAACCGATTAGAGACCAGACAAGGTGTCTGTATTGGCAAGGGTGTGTGATCATGGAGGTTCCATACACCATCCACCACAAGAGAGCACTAAAGCCGGCCTTGTTGGCAGCACCAGCGACACCAGGTTAAAAATCCTTACCTATTGCAGAATCGTCTTTATCATCCGTATCACTCGCCAAGCGGAATAAATTTGGTCGATGTTTGTCGAGTGTTTCGTACAATTCTTTCATAACATCCTTCTCGGATGCAGTTGTATAAGATGCATTATATTGGGTGAGCATCTCCTTCAAGAGCCTCACATTATTGTTCACTGTTTCTACTTCTGTCACTCTTTTGGCTATTTTTTCTGTTCGATCCACATCCTGAAATGAAAGTGAAGATTATTGAGTTTGTGATTTTAATAAATGGGATTTGGATGGGTACTGATCAATCGATCTGGGTCCTACCACCGACTACCATAGGATGTGCACTTCAAGACTTGTTGGAGTTTAATCCTGGCCGCGGACCATTTTTCAAGAAAGATATCAATTATTTGGTCGTTATAGTTGATATCTGCTCTAACAATAACATGCCTCAACATGCTCAAAGACTATACGAAAAACAATGCACAAAGAACTTGCCTGCTTGACCATATTCTTAATCAGACGGTTGGCAGCTTGTAAATCTTCTGGGTGCTTGCTCTTCAATAATCGGGCAAGGATCTGCAAAAAATATGATTATCTGAATGAAATAAACACAAAAACCTATTGTATTTAAGACAATTGCTCAAACTTTAAGTCAAGTTTTTCCACTAGCATATTTTTTTATCCCAACAGTGGGCATCCTTACAGAAAAGTGGATGTTTAAGAGGGTTTTGGATTTTTGAGGGCCAAGAAATGTTATTTCGGAGAAGGCTTTGCTTCGTTTCAAAATGAATTCTAGAATTACCTTGGACTTCTCCTCGTCCTCAAACACAGCATTCCGTGGCCTGTCAGGGGGAGGAGCCATTGACTCAAGTCTCTGAAAGAAGAAGAAACAAATTATGAGAACTCGTAAATTGTCCCACCACCGGATACTTTTTACCCTGCATAATTTTAATCTATGTCGGAAGTGACTGTAAAGTTCGGTTCATCCGAAATGTCTTAATGTTTAAAATTTAACTGCAGAGAAATTATGTTATTACCGACCGACCTAGTCATGAGTCCCATTGTGTCTTCTCAGAAATGAAAACTCCATCACTACACTAATCTGGTGCTCTATCATATTTTCACATTGTGTCTTCTCAGAAATGAAAACTCCATCACTACACTAATCTGGTGCTCTATCATATTTTCACTCACTTTATCAATATAAGTAGGATCCTGTTTAACCACGCCTTGCCTTTTCAACATCTGATACGCCTCTCCCATCTTGGATTCATGAGGTAGACCCTTCGTCCAGGCGTACATAAGCTCCACACATCGCTTCTTCACTTTCTCAGATCGTTTTGCACCTAAATACTGAACAGGAAAGACAAAATATTGTTATCTGTTGTAAACAAGATACAGACAGATATATGTAGCCTGCTCTAGCAAAAGGAATCTTAAGCGTTGGTGACATTAGCATTACAGCAGAGTTCATCATTATTACTACATTATATTTGCAACGATATAAAAAGTTTTAGATTTTTGAAATGTCAATGCTGAAAACACAATGCAACAAGGCCACACAAAACATTTGTCTTACCTTTGGTGATATTATTTTGATCATCTCATTGAGAAACCGGAACTTGCCAATTTCAGCATGAAAATTCCTGCCACAGTTCTTCACACAGGCCTCAAGACACTTAAAAGGTGAAAGGAATACTGGTAGTTAGAATTTAAACTATAATTGTGACATCAACTGAAAACAATGAATGCTATCTTCTTTCAGGATGAAATTCAGAAGCCACCAGCTACCATTGCTTCAGCCACATTGTTGCAGTACTGTCTTCAGGAACCAGCATCTTGAACAGAATTAATCATCTTCTAATCACTATAGAATATATAATGCAACAGATGTTGGTGTTATTGTCAAGACCAAAATGGCTCTAAACATTTGCCGTAATATTTTAATTCAAGGCCTGCAATAGCCCATTTTCTTACAGCTAATCCAAGCAATGCCTCTTTCTCCTGCGGTGACGTGATCTTGTGAACCAGTAAGCCCACCGCGGTGATGGATCCCTCCAGTTCATTGTTCACGTGATCACAGAATTTCATGATCAAGTCCCAGTCCTCTCCATTGCACATGGGACTGGTCGCCTTGTCTGAAATAAAAAAAGAATGCATAGATGAATGGTTGTCGTTACCGTAGTTGCGGTCCAAATGCCTATGGCTATGACCTACGCCCTGCTACGTTAGGCCTAGGCCTAGATAGGCTACATCGTCATGTATAACTTACTGTCGGAATAAAATAAACCATCGACTCTAAACCTCAGACTGAGGCTAAGTAACTTATCATCTTGTGCACATTCATTTTGGCATTCATCATAAAATGGGGAAGATGCATTGCATACAAAATGCACAGTAGTGACAGTCAGTGTGACCAGGGAAGTTTTTTTTGAAGGGGGAGGGGACTTCAATAGACTTTGGAATTTTTCATTGATTTACAAATGATATGACTTTGATGTATGGTTTTTTTGATAAAGGGTGATTTTAGCAACATTATGCGTTCATTGGGCATTAGATTCAGCCAGCGGAAAGCACGCAACAATCCCTTACTTAGGAGAGATTCCAGAGATTCGGCTTCTGCTTCCGCCATGTTGTACAGTCATGAGACCAGTCGGCAATTTCCGGGCATAATCGGAGCTTTTGGTCCACGCTTGCTTGGCATAACCCAGCTGTCCATAGTAATCAGTCATTGCTAATTTTTTGGGCTGAAGGACGATCGAAAATTATAAAAACTCGAATTGAATAATGAATTTAGCCACAAACATTCTTGATTGTATCAATAATTGATTAAAATGTTAATTTAGTGATAACCATTGATTCAAACAGTTTTAAGATATGATTTATCGAAGAACTATAAAACTAAAACCTAATCACATCCCAGTAGCGGACTCATATTCAAGATGGTGATGATCATTAGACGATAGAGGGGCTTTATGGCGTTCTAGCACTTCGGCCTTATTCTGTCATCCGGGAATTTCCATGATGGCAGCGCCCATGAAATAATAAAAACTTCTCGGTTTTTCTTCATTTCTCAGCTTGTAAAGCCAGGGTAATTGCTATTTTGCCTGAACTATAGATAATTTACATAAATAGGCTTATTAAGTTATCTCAAAGATAAATAAATCAACTTGGAAAGCCTTACATGGGTGAATGCTTGTGGCAGTTCTCTTGTTAACTTTGCCGTGTACAAAATGTACAGAGGGCTCTGTACATTGAATTTATATGGGGTGTCCCATAATTTTTTGCACCATATTGGTCATACACGGCCGTTAGCTAGGTAATTTTTACTTGTGGAGAAATCCCTCGGTCTTGTTACTATGAATAGCCTGCCGACCACCGCGCCAACGGCGGGTTGAGTAACCAAAGTGGCTTGGTATATAATAAGGAATACGACCAGGAGACCCGGGCTCGCGATTTTCAAAGTTGGTCAAGCAAATCTCCTGCTACACCATCGACGAGCTGTGTAGTTGGTTCCACATTGTAGCATACACCACCAAGATGAGAAATTACCATATAATTTTCCCTTTTCATCATTCTGTTTACGTTTATAAAGCCTTGCTAGTTTCTATTCTTGGTTCATAAGAGTATCTCGATATGGGTTCTTCGTAACCATGTACGAATTCTTGGCATATGAACCGATCTTACCTGTTTTAAACTGATTTTCCGGCGAAATATCGAAGAAACTCGCACGGGATTTGGCGCATCAGCAAATTTCTCCGCCAGTTGACGAAGTACCCAAAAACTGATTACGCAGTAACCATTCCTGGCACATGACCTAATTATTATTCACTTCCGATTTGGGTCCCTCCCTTTTATTATCATAATCGACGCGTTCAAAGTTGGTCAAGGGAAATTACTTCATAAATCATGCAAATTACCACGAAGGCGTCATATTTGCAGATCAACCAATCAGATCGGAGATTCCACAGGAGTCATGTGATCAAATAAATTGTTAAGGCACATTGTTGTCTAACGGCCGTGCATAGCATGACTTTTTTGTGGGTGATGATCTTGATAATGATTGTACGGTACCAAAGTATTGATATTAATTTCAGGTTCGCTTGTCTCCTTCCCACTGGCACTGTTCTGTTGCCTGTTGGCAATTCCAGTTGATTAATATACCGATACGCCAGATATCAGATTCAGAAGATGGCATCTGAGTTCCTTAGAGGGTCGAAGTTCCCCGACTCCGTCAGGATAGCACTCAAAGATATAGAGAGGTGCGTACCTCGTGATGAAGGATCAGCCATACCGGGTCTTAACCACGCTGAAGGAAATGCTGAAAGGATAGCTGATGAATACATCTTCATGTACCGAGTAGGACGACCATTGCAGGTAAAGCCCTTCTATAGTCCACAAGTTCTCTAATTATCAGATGATTTCTAAGATATCCACGGTCATTTTGTACTGTCAAATTCCCTCAGATTTATGACTATTTAGCTCTAGTCTAAATCTCTCTCAGCCACTTGTTTATTTTTAATTTAAGTGTTTTTGTGTTGTTCCAGAGATTTTCGGCCATTCAAGAACTACAACTCCAAGAAATAATGATCGATTTCTTTGGCAATGACAACTACGCTGGAAAAATTAAGACCCAGGCCTTCCTCCTGCTTTTCTCCTGCAAAGGTTCTGCTACCCATTACAAGGTGGAGCTGCTTTGTAAACTGGTTTCCATGGCAATAGCGCTGAAAACCAAGCCAATTCTTGATTACGCTGGAGCTTGGATGAGAGTAGGTATCATGAATAAATCTATTATTCTTTATTGTGCTTTGGTTCACCCTTAGCTTTTGAGACAGAAGTACGTATTTTGAAAAAAAATAAGGACGCTAGAGGTTTTCGTTTTATTCTATGTGGTCAAAACTAAAAGAGTAGGGAAATGGTGGATTTTCAGATAGTTTGCATTTTTGAATCGGAAAACTAATTTTGTTGAATATTTCTTACCCATGTTTGTACCCTGATGGGCTTGCTAAAAATAAAAGGACTTTCCCTAGATAGCAAATATTTAGAAAATTGCATATTTTATGTCCGAAATTTGGATTTGATGTATAAATTAGTCACATGAAGGCTATCAAATCTTAGATACTGACACTCAAACTTTTGTCTTGTCTTGACTTTCAGGAGCAGCATTACTCCAGCCCTGGTTGCATGAAGCTCGCCCAGCATGTCATTCATGACTACTGCCTCCTTGTTCCTGGTGCAACCTCAAGCCTACAAGAACTGCCCAAAATATCAACCCCATTCACTTGTAACATCATCACTGCCTTTACACATGTTTACAGATTGCAAGGTAAATATTTGGTAAAACTTCAGGCTCCTGACATGCCTTAGCGAGACAGCAAAACCATCTCAGAGAGCCATAGCTGGACTTAGACTGAATTTCTTTTTGTGGACTGTCGGTTGGACTTATTATGCATTCCAGAGGAATAGAAAGTACACTCTTAGTCATGATGAAGTTAATGAATTGAAAGACAAATGTCGACTTACGTCTCTGGCAGTCAATATTTATGACTTTTCAAAATGGAGACTGCTATGGCCGTCAATCAAAGAGTAAACCTTTTAGCCAAATTTAAACCTCCCAAGTCATTTCCTATTCCAGGTTTGAAACCTCCAGCCAGCCTTCCAAATGGCTTACTAGAAGTGATCACAGAATGGGTGTCAATAGACAATAGTCTCTTACTGTACTCTGCATTAAATGCCTATGGATCAAACATAGAGACACCTCTACCCGGCCTCATCTCGTGGTGCATTTACGCTCCGATTCAGTTGCTTCAAAAACAACCCAAAATTGAGGTAGAGGAACTACGACGGATCAATCAATTGTATTCAAAACTATTCCTTGGACTTCTAAATTCCTTATTATCCACAAAGACATTATTCAATCCACCTAAAGAACTTTTACCACGTGCTATTGTGAAGGACATTGTTGATACAATTGTGACGTCTGCTAAGTTGCTACCGGATGCTGGTGAACATGACTGCCTCCAGGTGGTGCTGGAGAGGCTTGGACAAGTGCTACAGGTTGCCATGGTAACGAAAACAATATTTACAGACAAAGGTGAGACACATTTACTTCACATCTGACTTTGTCATGGTCCATGTTTGGCGGTTTACAGTAATAAAAAATGAAGCAGCAGAAATCTTTTTTGGTTGACGAAACAGTTCAAACGTGTCATGTGTTTGCCTTTTTAGGATGCAGAAAACAAACAAATTTAGCTGTGACTAGGTTTCTTTATTTATACTTCCAGCTACTCTGAAGCAGATTTGTTCAAGCCTTCCACAAAACAGGTGAGATGCTGAAATAGGGGCAAATAGAGTCCGCTTGGAGGTGCATTGAGTCACCTGGTTTTACACCAGAAAACAAAGAATGGGATGAAACGACGAATGCCAAAGCAATCAAGTCCTGTGAGATCCCTTCATTGTTGTGCTTGCGTTGTGACATCATTTTGCTGGCTCTGTTAGTCTTAGCTTGTCCTGCGTGACGTTGTGTGACGTCTTTATTTCAGCGGATGGGGTTTTTATCACAGAGTTCAGGCATCGAGCTTGTGAACATAAAAACAGAGGGAAGAAACTGATAGAAGACTATACCTTTAACATTGCCTTTACTCTGTATTTCAGACTTCTGCAAATTGTTTTGAACTGAAACCCTGCCAAATTCTGAAGAATCCGAGTGGCATCTGCATCGACTTCAAAATAGAGACTGGTGTGATCTTCTTGTCTTTTGTGACAGAATTGCTTCTGAAAACTTCAATGGAATGCCTACCTAACATAAACAATCTTTGCTTGTGTCTGCATTGTTAAAAAAATATGAGTGCTGGGCGTTTCAGTTGAACAGATTTTTCACAGTTGTTCACTGGAGTGTAAAATAAAAGTGAAACACGCCCTGCTGTCCTTTTTCTGTATATTTGTAGCTGGTGATTTACACATAAAAAACCAATAAAATATTTTTACAGCGATATTGTGTTTGTGTTTCATGATGTCCATCTTGGCTTTTGAAATCTCTCCTCATGCCATCTTGTGCATGATGACTATGAAAAAGATGATTTATTTGGAAATCATTCAAGCAGCAATCATTGACGAGCAAGAGCAACGGCTTGTCATTGATCATTCAATTCAATTATGACCAAAATGCAGCATGTCACATGTATACATATAGGCCTACAATACATTCAGTGATGCCTGCATTTCATTTCAATAAACTTGACCCAGTGAGTTGAAAACTGAGATGGCCCATTTCCAGACAGATTACACTCCTGAGACTATTGTAATTGTCACATGAGATAATTTACATGTGATAAGGAAGTAGACTGGATTGAAAAGTCTTGCTTAAAGCTTGGATCCGTTACATCACACATACAGCCATAAACGGGAAAGGAAAACTTACTGGATAGGATATTACTTTCATTATTTTGACTCCAGACATCAACAGGACTAAAGTTCGCACAATACATAGGTAATTATTGTGTTACTATACAGGTGTGTTTGAAAGATATAAGTGTTCGAGTAAATCGGCCTGAGATACAGGTTTATGATACTCCTACCTTGTATACAAAAATGAAATATCGAGAGGCGGAGTATATTGAAAAAAACTGGTGCCAGGATGGAATAAATAATAATGTCCTTTAAATTCCTTATCTCAAATTTGCCCAAAATACACCCAAGCATGCTTTAGTATTTATATGATAGTTTGTATGCCATACAAGCCTTCAGGGTCTAAGGCTAATCACCACTTTGATATATAACCTTTGAGTAGATTTAAATCCTGAAAGTGCAGTGTGTGGGCACCTGTGCCTTGAAACTCCCAGACTATCACCAATCCAATCAAATAGCAAACGGAAGCACTGGCTATTAAGTTTGTGCATTATTTGCGTGCTATGCATTAAAGATCATATGAGAAGATATGACCATGCATTCCATTGCCCATGAGAGGACGCATTCTGTGACAGACCAGGGTAATGATATTTTGAAAGTGACAATTCCTCTTCAGAGGCAAGGATGGCGTATCAACAATACCCAAACGCTCCGCCACAGCCAGGACCTGGGGCTCCTCCCCCACAGCCAGGATATGGCCCACACCCGGGCTGGGCAGTCCCAGCAAATGGCAATCAACAATACGGTGTCCCTCCACCCTACCAGCAACAGCCACAGGGATACTACCCAGAGCCGTCTTATATGCAGGGACATCACCATCACAAGAAGCATCATAGACATGGGTCGTCGTCGTCCTCGGATAGCGACTGTAATCATCCTCATCGTCATCATCATCATCAAAATACAACAGTGTGAGTATAGGGCAACAAGCCTTTATCGTCATTTTATCTATATGCGTTGGCCCTGTTTTACGTGTATGAGCACCTCCATTAGAAACGTCAAGGGGCAGTCCAAGGATTCTCCATTAAGGACAGAATTGGTCAGTCCAGTGAATCTCCATGAAGGCCAGAATTGATCAGTCCCAGGGGTGTCCTTATAGAGAGGTTCTACTGTGCCTTTATCTTTGTTGTTTCTGTTATAGGTATGTTGTGGACGAACAACGTCGGAGAGATGAAGAGGACGCACAGGACTGTGCTTTAATGACAGTGTGTGCGGCCATCCTCTGCTGTTGCTGCATGGCTGCCGCAAGTAATTAATGGACTAGTGGATGTTGATAATAAAATCTCAGATTGTAATTTTGAAAACCTGATATCTGCAGATAAATTGTATCGACAGGAAATTACCAACAGAATGTCTGGGATTTCATGTGATTTCATGAATTTGGAATCTGAGTAAACATTCCATGAAATCAAGATTATTTTAACTGTGAACTGGACACTGACAACAACTTTCTCTGTGATTTCCAGAACACAGAAAATGAGATAAATTTCATCAACTTAGAACTTGTTGTACCCATGCTTGTTTTACACGAGATTTTGTGCACTGGTGCAGAATTTGTATTATGAGAAGAAGTGCTACGGTATTTAATTGGAGCAACAGCGATATTCAAGTTAGTGGGGAGGCAGGAAAAAATATTCATCGAACTGATATATGACATTTGAGAAATGTACATCTTGTTACAACAAATGTACATAGGATTTTGTCATATGATCGGGAGAAACTTTAAAAATGATGAGTCAAGTCCGGGAATCCTAGGATGCGACTTTGTCTCTCATCGACAAATGTTAGTGTCTGTAAAACCTTTCTTTTTCCTCCTGACACATCCTGCAGGACGGAATGAAGGGAGAACGAGAGAGACTAGAATGTTAACATTCTGTCAGAATGACATTTAGAATATTTTTAGTTCTGGCAACTATTATCATAGGAAAATAATGTTATCAGTTATTTGATAGATAGCAGCACTGTGGTGTTGATTCAAAGCTGTCAAAGGATCACGATTATTCAAATGACTGTTCCATTTCAACTTGTGAGTTCAATAAATACATATCAAATATATAAAGCTCTGTGTATCTTATTTGTGTAGTAGGTTGCAGGAGATGAACAATAAGTTGGATGGTGAAATTTAATTTGGATGAAAATGACATGCCTTAAAAAAATATACCTTAAGAGAATCGGTAGAATTTAAGACTGGATACAAATGAGCAGAATTTCAAAAGAAATCGAACCTACCAACTGTGGCCCGGTACAACCAACAGACATGAAGCGGGGGTTGGGAAGAGTGCCTGTACGAGACAGATCGTCTGATTCATATATAATAAAGTTATACAACTTTAGTACCAGTTTCACAAGAAGTTGGATAAGGAGTTAAAAAAATAACTGAATTGAATTGAAGACGTGGGTAGGCCACAGAGTTGATAAAGAAGATGTAATATATTACATCTTATGTAATCATTGGGCCTAAGTTTAGGTTTAAGCAAAAACTACTGTGCGTCTCAAAAACACTGATCGAAGATTTATCACCGTCCTTGAAGTCACTGCTGAAATCAAAAAGAGGCTCAACATATTTTCCACTACAGTGGGACCTCTCTTATTGGACACCTCTCTATTAAGGATACTTTCCAGATAGAGGACATTTGTTTTGTCCCTAAATTGGTTGTTTTTGTTCAGTTTGACCTCTCTAATCAGGACACCTCTCTAGTAAGGACAGCACTTGTCAGTCCCGAGAGTGTCCTTGATAGAGAGGTTCTACTGTACACATATTGATAGCATGTAACCAAGGCATTTTAAAGTGTAAACGAAAACTCAGCTGTACTGATAAAGACATGTACCAATCAACATGATCAATACATGATATAGATTTGCACACTGGTACATTGCCTTCTGCTGGCTGTTATCAATGATAACATTGTCTGTAGTTAGATGAGGCGACATTTAGGAGCAAGTTCGAAGCTTGAAGATGAATTAGACTTGTATCGATTTGAAAACGAGTCTAGACGCCGGCAGGGAGCTCACTTCCATCATCCAGTCAGTATCTCCTGATCATTGAACAAAAATGGGAGTTGATAGGTCGGTCTGCAACGAATGGATTATTCCCTGGAGTCCGTGATAGACCCAATTGTCACAGTCCTATGAAGCCAAGACTAGCAGATTCACTCAGTGGAAATCTGTTGCCGGTTAAGGGAAAGGGAAAGATTTCTCTAAATTAGGGTTTGGATTTTGGTTTTGCTTCCTTTCACATCATAAGGAAGTTTCCATACTGAAGGTCTCCGTAGCCATGGCCTATATGTGCGTTGCCTGGAAGCTGAGCAATGTCAATACATTGAGGGTCAAGATGGGAAGTTTCATGATGCCAACATGTTACTCTTGTTACTCTCTTGAATGACAGAGGGAGAATTGAGAGACTTATTAAGAGACATCCAGTAATTTTGAGTCACCAGATCTTAACAGTCTGGAGCAAATAAACAACAAGATTCCATTTCTAGTAAGATTGATTTGATCTTTATTTACTAAAATACTGATGTGCTCATGGAGCAATCCACAACAGGACCAAATATCAATGAAACGGACAGCTTCTTTTTCACAGATTTTGTCGTACGGGCAATGAGGAAGTGGACTTTGGATAATTCCTGTAGGTAGGTGGCACAGTGCGTCAAGTACCTTTTAAAGGCCTGGCTGAACTTTATAACGAGGTGTCCAATGTCAACAGTTGATTCGTTAATGTCACATGGGCCAGCTAGCAGAACCACCAAATGACATCACAACACTAGCACAACAATAGATTTTGCGTGAAAACTTACTGCCCTACCAGCCATGGAAAGGTACGTGACTCACTGCGCCTCCTACTTTGCCACTGAAATGAAAAGGTGTCAGGGAGGAGATGACTCTGGATCGAGAACGCCCATATTCAGTCTCCAGTTCTCAGACAAAAGTGGCATCGTGAGAATCAGGAAAAAAACTGCATGAAAATTTAGCGGTTGACAGAAGTGATCTTTATAACATGGAGGAGACGTTGTGTTAAGTTTTATTGACATTTGGCCACTGTGATAACAGAATGCGTACAGTTTTACCATACCATACATTAGACATCGATAACACTACACACAAGCAGAGGAATGTAGGCAATATAAATTACATACTCTAATAAAAATCTCTTTGTATATACACAAGTTGGTGAGAAAAAAACTATAAAAACAAACAAATTTTTATAAGAAAAGTTTGAAATGCTGATTGGAGCACTTCAGGGCAGTATTGTTTTTAATCATTTAAGTGATTTAAAATATCAAGTTCAATATTTCAATTGGGAGTGTGTGAAATCAGGGTTTTGGAGTTCAATTCAACAGTTACAAAATATATATCGCTTAGAATTTGACTTTTTTGGAAATCTTAGCTGAAGAGAAGTCATTGCTTACACCGAAATGATTGAGGCTTTTGAAACACAATGACATAAAATTTGACTTCATTGAATTGTGACTTGAGTGGAAGCTGGCGAAGACAATGTTTATGCCCCGAGACATTACGAGATAACTATCATCGAGAGCATTTTGGTCCTGATGATGTCTAGCGGCAATAAATAGTACATTATTTCTTCTTTTTGCGAGGATCGTATTATGAGTTGCCAATGGCTGATGGGAGAACGTCATTTTTCTCTAGGTAATTATGGGGAGGCGGGTGATTGTGCTCCGACTCAGCCTAAGCATGACGGATTCAACTGCACATTTAGCCATACATTAAACAAACTATGTATAGGCAGATATGTTCAACTTAAAAGAATTGGACTCCAAAATCTGATTCAACCATTAATGTACACATCTCCAATACATTTTTCTACAGAGCCTGTGCATATAACACAGCAACAATTCTCAAGTTAGGTGGATTGGACTTAGTACTATGGAATGCTTCTAGGTTGGCGGTAATTTGATATTTCTAAGGTCGGTATGGAATCATGGGATAGCCTCAAGGACGTGGGGAGATGATGATGAGTATTTGTGTCGCCCTTTAGCAAAAGCTAATAACGAGTCAAATGAATGCGGAAAAAGTTAAAGAAAAATTCATTTTCATTTCATAGGGAGAAGAGAGATTACGATAGACTTGTAATGTGGCGGCTGCCGTTATATGTTCAGTTTGCAAAACCTATTCACACAAGGTTGGCAAAACTGACAACTGATCATTTGTGATAACTGGTAGAAAGAAAAGAGTAAAATTCACCAACCCGTGTGAACTAACTTCAACTGACAATGTAAAATCTCAAATTCCACAATTTCTTTTTAATTTTGTACAAAATGAACAAACTTTGCAAATGAGCACTCAAAGAAACAGTGAATTCAGTAGGATTTACTGCAGTGGTAGAATAAATAAACACAGTTGAGAAAGTACCCTTGGTGACTACCCGTCATCTATGCTTTCTGCTACAGAAAAGAAAATTTCTTCAAATTTGTCCTAATATCTTACAGGGTGTCTCAACAAGTACTGCAATCTATCTCCAGTGACAGCACAGCTAGTTTTCAGTCGAGATTCTAAATACTTGTGTACGTCACAACAGACCATTGTACATAAAGTTGGAAAGTTTTGGGAAAAATGGTATTTTGGGACAACCTGTAGAAGTCAGCGCAGATTACCGAGAAAGGAGTGTGTTAAAATTGACTGCTTTTGTGAATGCACATTTGTGAGATCTTGTCTCCAAGCCTTGCAGATCCTCCAGAGTATCCGATAATCGAGTATTTACAGAATCTAAATCACAAACAGATCACTTGTACATAAATATATCATTGACAGGTATAATACAAATATTACTTCATTCAACCCAAGGTTTGCTGAAAATATCTCCACACATTTGTTTTTAATCGCAATATTCCTTGGGGTAGATCCAGGGAGCAATCCGAATAATTTTGTAAAACAATTTTTTTTAAATTCGTTTTTATGCTTCCAGATTGGGGGCAGTTCAGTTGACGCATGAACCTAGCAACATGATTTCCATTTTATTGAAAACGTATTTAAAGTGTATGGTGTGTCCCCTCCTCTGGCCATTACTGGCTCATGATTTATGAAATGCAGCTTCATTCCCAGCAAACCAAGGGCAAAATTGAGTCAACTAATTACAACAGGCTACCACAGAAGCTGGCTAGCCTATGGTCATTGATTCATCTCTAAAGTAGTTCTATGTAGCTTCTCCTTCCTGGGAGCGCCAACATATCCACGAATTTCAATCGACTGATTTATAGACAAACTCGCCTGATTCTTAAACAGTGCCTCGTCAGACATTGTCAAAATACACCACACCATAAATTGCTCACACTGTATTGGCCCTTCAACATGCCTAACTTTCAGTGGATAATTCTATTATTATTGTTTTTTAATGTATTTTGCCGAAACTTAGCAAAGATCGTCAAAAAATCTTCGTATTGAATATGAAACCAACATTAATATGAGAATGATAATGAAATTACCTAGTCAATAGAGTATCTAGATGCAAAGGAATTTCAATTTGGGATGTACACGAAAATGGTTTCAAAATCTTAATTGGAATGTAAAAAACATTTCTGGAATAAAACCAACAAATGCAAATATGTGTAGACAGTTACTATGTAAAATATAGCTACCCACTAACTGGTGACTGGTGTGTCAAAAATGACCAGTGATATTATAAAATACGACACAAGGTATGGGTATTGCTACGTCTTTGTGACATGGATTGCTAGTGAAGTCATCATCGATAAAAAGAGTTCAAATATGGCTAGTTTTGTACAATGAAACCTTCGAGTCAAAATTTGGAGAACAGCTTTACTTGTCCTCTGTAGGGCTTTCTAATTTTCCCAACCGGGGCTCTACCCCATGTCTCCTGATAAGACAGTTTTTGGGACTGAAACAGAATGTTTTAGACACGATGGCCATGTCATGTGCTGGGTGGCTAAAATCGGTTTGGGAAGTCAAAAACCAAAAAGCAATTACGGAAAACCGGAACTGGTGCTCCCAGTTCAACTTGGTGCCCAAACGAGCAGCTTATAGTAGTTTGAAACCCCTAGGTTCCATTGTACATTTCTGGCCGACAAGTCCCCAGTCCTCCCTGCTTGGGACATGTCCCAACAGCACCGTAATGGGATTCTGGAGCGATTAGTACAGTGAGATCAGGGCACAAGTCAACCATCTATGGCACTAAGATCTAACATACAAACATTGCATTTCATGATGTCAACGACTATTGCTTCTGAAACGTTGCGCAAAGGTGCAATTTTTATCAAACAGCAATTGGAATTGCTTGTTCGCACAGCACTTTAGAACGGGCTTTGCTTGTGTCTAATGTATTCTAAAACTACTTGCACAACTAATCGAAAGGGTTTGCTCCCTTGAAGCTGAACCCATCCTCATTTGGATGCAGAATAAAAAATGTCGTTTAATGTGATAACCAACCTCTTTCTCTATTCTCTAAAAGGTTAAACAAATCCCACAACTTTATAATCGCCAATAAAGCCAAGTCTCTGAGCATCTGAACTCAACGTTTCCATCTGAGCCTGTGTTAAAGAGTTGTAGGACAATCGTAAATTGACCGATTCGTCATCTAAATTAGTCTCATAGTATGGAACATGGCCGCATGACGCACGTTTATCAAGATGGCCATGGGGCGCGTTATCAACGCGAGGAGTCTGCGCATGTATCCAGCACGTGTGGCCGCTGATAATCGTATTGTTGTTGTTGTTGTTATGGATATGTCCGTGCTGTTGGGCGTCGATGTAATGCTGATGAGCATGATGCGGACACAGAAGATGTTTGGAGTTACGGTAACATGAGTGTTCCTGCATATCACATTCAGGCAGATTGTCTCGATTTTCAACATCTTCTTTTGTACAAGGGCGTTTCTCGACTAAATGGACGTGCGTACACTGCATTGAGTTCCCATGATCCTCTTTGACGACTTCTATCACAGTACCGTAAGAAGGATAACGTTCGCTACTGGTCAACAGCTTATCACATTTCAGACTACTTGGTGTGTCCGTTAAACGCTCATGACTCGAGTTCACGCTAACATTATCTGAGATTCGTTCTAATTCACAGCTACGATTTTTTACAAGTTCAGTGTATTTCTTCCGATGGTTATCTGACCCTTGTAGATGTTTATCTGAAGATCTGTCAGTGTTTTTGGCATCAGAGATGTCAGTATTACGCGCTGAATTTATTCCACTATCGCTCATAATACGCCCCTCATGTCCTACACACTTTCCATCACAGGAGCAATTCATGTGAGGTTTCTCGCGATCTGATTGGTTATCTTTATCCGATCCCAGCACCATTGGTTTTCCCACCTCATGGCCACAACTTTCCTCTAAAACTACCGCGCTAGACATCGGCGGACAAGACCGTCGTTTATAATATTTCGCCCTATCTGTTGATGATGGTCCACGCGACTGTTTCTTCCCAATACAATTCACCCCACTGTCCTTCGAAAGGGCATATAGAGTATTCTTAGCAGGCAATCGCCCTTTGTACTCGATTGAAATGTCGCTTCCGTAGAGAGAATATGGCGGTGGAAGTGGCGACCCCTGGTGATGTACGTCTGCCTGCACTTGAATCTGACTGCTAACATTTTGATAATGATGCCCAGAATGTTTGTCCGAATGATGACGCTTCTTACGGCGATTCGACCGACGTTTATCTTTTGGTAAACTACTATACGTCTCGGCGCTACGATGCGAGTCGGTTCGAGCGGGTGACACAACATGTTTTTCAGGCGTATTAGTCAATCTATTTGGCGTATCATGAACCCTAACATGTGAATTTCGTTTCATCGTCTGCCCATTCATTGGAATGTGTTCAGGAGGTGCGCCAGGGTCCATATATGGCGGCCGACAGTCTATTAAGCCATATTCTTTTGGAGGCTGTTGGAAACCGTGCCACGTTTGCGATTTTGAAATCTCCTGTGCCATGTTGCGTTGTTGCTGTTGTTGGTTGTCGTACCATTGCCACTCTGGAGGAGGGAACTGGCCAGAGAAAGTGGAGTATTCAGGCTGATCTTGAGTAACCTCGCGCTTCTTCTTGTTTTTGCCGAAAATGCGAGAAAGGAGGGACAGTTTTTCTCCTGAAAGAAAAACAAAGAAATGTTTTAATTTGAGGTCACTTAGGCCAAAAACTCTAAGGGAGGATTTCAAAATAGGTTGAAGCCTTAAGAGACCGAGATTTTAGTCTCTCCTCGAACCCCTCCCCCTCTCAAGAGATGAATCTTCTTCATCGTTTTAGATAGGCCTTAACCTATTTTGAGATTCTCTCTATAAACTGGCAACTAACCGGGGAACAGTTCAGCATCAGAAGTTGCTATCAGTGCTCAAAGATCAAAGGGATGGAAGTTACAGTTTATACTGGAGCAAAAACCTTTTGTTTTATTGAAAATCTGATCCAATTTCTTCCCAAGTACCTCCCATTGGGGACACCAAAACCTCAAATTCTTGAACACAAGCAAGAAACTATGACCGTAAAATTGTTAAACGAAATGACAAAAGCCGAGAAGATTCACTCGACGCTCAAAGGCCATTACCATGACAACACGAGAAAAACTTTGTATGAAACAGAGAAATGATTCGAGCGAACGTATGTCATAGAATCCTCGCTCGTCAACGCAAGTGGTCTGATACAAGATGACTCAATTTCCATGACGCGTATTAGCTTTTAAAGAAATTTCACGTTGAAATCTATAACAAATTGAAAGCACTGTTAACCGTCAACCATATAATTTCATTAAGGTTGGAAGCATTGACAGAGGCGACTTTAGAAACTTTATCTCTGACTTAGTGAAATTTTATCGGAAAAATTGGATTTGTAGCTGCAGAGCCTTGAACTCATGCTGGGAGTGAAATCATTGAAGTTGAAAATGGCACTCGGAGACGAGTGATAGAGAGTTAGTGTTAAGCCGGTGGAAATGAAATGAAATGACGGCATGGAACGTGACAGGTTGGCAGCGTGTCAAAAGCTTTCTTGTTCATGTCATATTAGTGATTGAACCAAAACGAATCTGACAATCGCCGAGTGGGGGAAGTGCTGTGGTTTTTGTCCCTTTCTGTAGCTTGTTTTTTTAGCCTGGGATTGCGGATTTAGAAACATGGGTTGCCAATAAAAAGCGGCTTTATACTTTTTATACCAGTTAGATGGTAGGATTATGGCTGGATGTAAGGGGTGTTACATTGGGAAAGGACTTAGACCAGCAAGATACAGACATTAGCCTTGGCAATAAAAAAACTCAAATCGGAGGAGCATGCATCTTTGCCAATTCTGCCTTGAAGCTCATATCATGTGGAGATCTTTGACAATAATACGGCAGATATGAAAGATTGTCCAGGATCCAGCTTTCAGTAAACAGTAGAACATGATAGGTTTTTTTCAGCAACGTTACAAATAAAACATCACTTTCATACCTTTCTCTTTGAGCTGTATGTTGGCTTTAGTCTTGGGCCCAAGTTCTTTAGCGAAAGCTTTCCCATCTCCCTCCCCATTTCTCATGGAGCTGCTCCGAGCAAAATTCGTCTTCTGAATGATTTTAACGTCTTTGTTTTTTTGGAGTTGGACTGATTCGCTCCGTCGGAAGTTACTGGAATGATTGGTGACGGGCTGGGACGAGCTGGAGCTGGGTGAGGTCTTCTGGCTGTAGTGTGGACACGTGCTGGCATTGATGTCCTCGTCGTTTATTGAGGCATATACGGGATCGATTATGACAGGGATCGTCGGAACCTCGGACACCATGACTTGATATGTATCGCCTGGAAAGAAAAAGAAGGCAAGGACACATGAGTTTTAGCGAAACCGTATTTGGGAATCGATGGAGTGATGGAACAATGGTGTAGGATACCAAGGCTCACTGCTGTTTACTGGAAGAAACCAAATAAAGAAGACATTCGTTCATTTCAACTTAAAATGCAGGACCCAACAAGACTAGTGGCCAGTTCTGTGAGAAACTGTGCGACAGTGAGTTTGATGTCGAGATGACCAGCCACAAGCAGTTGGAACTTTGGCTGCAAATATATAATGCAACTTGCTTTCCATGATGTCACAGGCGATTAGGCTCTCCTGCGACTCGACGCCAGTCTGCCATAACAATGAAAGTCATCTATATTTGTATATGTAACAAAAGATGCTGATATTGAACAAAAGAGGGTCGGCACAATCTTCCAAGGTGGCTAGTATGACGATGCTAATTCAATCACAACGGGACAAATAAGTATTTTTGATAGAATCTGAAATGAAGTCATTAGCGTTCTTTTGTACCAGTCTCCGAAGACAGATGTTTTGCAGTTAATCCTATCGGGAAGAACAGAGATAATGAACGGAAGCTGATCGAGAAAAATTACATCAGTCTTGAATGAATGGATAGGCCAGGTAACAATACGAATACCGGCACATCCACTGTGTGGGAGATAATGCCGAGCAGACTGTTCGATACTTCAGAAACAATGGTATTGTGTCATGATAGAATGTGAAAAAGGAGAATAATGATGTTGAGTCTGCCACGGTGTGAAGGCGTGGTGAGGAGATTGATGGGAGGGAAATCCTTGCAAGCTCAAATTGGAATGTCAAGGAATGGTTTGGTGTGATTGAGATATTGCTGTTCACTGAATCAGCAAAGAGATGAGACACCATATCTTGAAACATCAATACCGGTTATTCCTAACATTTCTTGCTGGAAGAGCAGCAGAATTGAAGCCTGTGAGAGAGATTGGGAGCAAATGTGGAAACCTTAATAGGTCAAGATAACAAAGCCACTTTCTCCTGAAACACATCAAGTTAATGTTGCTGCATGGTGCAGAGGTTCAGGGCAGTAGTCTAATCTGCCGAATTTTCACTGAAGGCTACCACGGAAGCAATAACCAACCAGATCAGATATGATGATACCTCAAATCACTTCTTCAAGGGTGATATGCTTTAAAACCCCAAGGCAAAAAGATGAATTGAGCAACCAAAACAATATCCTTAAAAAGTTCATTATCTTTTCTAATAGGAGTGCAAGTCAACATCTATCAAAATGGCTCTGGGCACTTTTTCCGCAAAAAGTCATACAAATTAACGATGGTATAATGACAATTTTCATTCCCAAGAGAATCAGTTTGATTTGAAGAATTTTGACATTCAGACGATGACTATCAACTGAGAAAATGTTATTAGAATATTTCTTTGGCGTATCTCATTTTTGATTGATATGGACTGCTACAGACACTTCTTAGAAGTCTTTGAAATAATCACACAGGACAACTGTCCATAAGGCACAAATTTCTTTTAACTTTTCATGCAAATATGATTTGACATGCTTCTGGTGCGAATGACAATTCAACTTTATTTTCATTGCAAATTTAAGCATTGCTTTTTCGAAATTGAACAAATATCTCTGGTCCCACAGGAAAGCATTATCTATGAATTATGATGCACATTCAATATTGAACAGATGTCTGGAGCAGAAGGCAAGGATTTCACCTATTTTGTGTCGATCTATGACAAGAGAAAAGGAAGTAACCAGGCTTATAGGCACCTGCATCAAAGTTTTATGAGTTGGTAGTGACATCCTTTACCAGATGTACCTGAACAGGATCAGGTCACTTAGACAGAGCATACCAGGCCCAAAGGCCAAAATGCCACGACGGACCGACCGATGGCACACAGAGAATCTCCCCCTCTGGCCCTCTTCCCACAAGACAATGATGAATCTTGATATGATATTTGAGGCGGACGATCACGTGAAAACGCCTGTCAGTTAGTCATGGTTTCTCATCAAGTCATTTGTCCAACAATTACGCAAAATTTGCACCGATGACATCCCAATAACGTCCTCTTCATTCGCCAAATCATCCAACCTTTCGTGAAGTACGAAACGTTGCGTGCCCTGCCTGTAGCGTTTGAAAAAAGCATCAGTAATGAGGTACATAAGATGTGACAGTCCTTCATGCTGTATTACGTCCCAAATGATGTAGATTTTTATTGCCAGTGGCCAGCACAATCAGGGTTTACATCGTCTTTTATTTCACGTAGGATCGTGACACGCGGCGCTACAATATGTCAATCAGGTCCTGAGGTGATGTGTCCAGCCAGGCATACGTCATCTAACGAGGAAGGCGAGGTATATCTTTTTTTCAACACCCCAGGTCACTGTCAGAGACGGTTTGACATCATTCTCGATAAGTGTTAAGTGTCTGCGATAGAATTGAGCCCAAGGGGCAACAAAAAACACACCAAGAAAACGAGGCATCGCATTTCTCAAGTTTGCAAAGTGGTGGACAATATGGCCATCAGGCTTTTGTTGGCTTCACCCTCGCATACTAAACCCCTGTACATACAGCTATACATCTGTTAAAAAATACACAGTAGGATTTAGCATACTTGACTCGGAACAAACACCAAATGTAACATGATTTGCCTTGACCAGAGGACGTTTACATCGTGCTGTACATCATGTATCATGATGTTTTCCTAGTCAGGCTGCAACCAACTATAATAGGAGGTGAACTTGCCGCATCAGTGCAGTCTAAATATTGCATTTGGTATTTCACCGGAGGTATGGTCAATAAACTCATTAGTCGCGTTTTTCTGGATGTTTTCGGCATTTTAGCCTTTCCCTGAAGGCAGGCAATCATGCTAAGGATGTCTTAACAACTGAGGGTGGCGGCTGGCGTGTCTGATTCCATGGTTGTACGCCGCTGAGGATGTTAACCATGCGGCCTCAGCCGAGGGGCAAAAAACGGACCGGGTGATCGAAACTGAGGTCTGAGCCCTAGAAAAGTGATGAAGATTTTGTAAGTTAGAACGTGTCCAAAAGGAATCAGAAATTGCAGCCCCACCAACTGCAACGTCTACGATTATCATACATTAGAGGAAACTTGGTAACAACTGGCAACTCCAACCATCACCTCCCTTCCACCCAAAAGGTCAGCCTCACTAACATGACTAATTCGAATGTGGTCAGAAGAAACTGGCATTTGTCCATCTCAAACATGTCTAAGATGACGATTGACTTGTACACTACTTTCTATTTTCCTTGGTTGAAATTGACTGACAGACTCTTTTGTTCACAATGAAACACCCTCTCTTCTCTGAAGCTATTCCTCATCATCAAACGGACGCAGACCGCCCGAGGGTGGAGCACGCCAGCAACCAAGAACTGTGCGGCTTCCTCCGTAAAATTATGTTTACACAGCCTTAGATCTTGAACAATCTACACTACTGAAGCCGTAGGATGCCTTCACCGGTTATTTCCTCTGTCGCTGTCGCGAATCGTGGGTCAGAAATGATATCGGGAGCTGTGGTCAGCTGTTTTGTTGAGAGGCTTCATGGAAAGTATCGGGGTAAAAGTTACAATTCAAGTATTGAATTCCTGAATTAACCCTCCCATCATAATATTCTGACTGCTAGAAGCCTTCCGATTCTCTAAGTAGTGGCTAGAAGACAAGCTACCATTGAGAATATGACCTTTTTCAGTTCAATCAAGAAAAGATGAGAGACAACAACCGAAACCGAGAACAATGAGGTAAATTTTAATCATGGATGTAGCAAAGATATATACTGTACCATTTCTATATCCATGATCAAAATCTGCCTCCATAAATCTCAAAGACAGAGCTGGGGCTGCTGGAAAAACGATAATTTTCTTGACGCCAGACTTGAGATGGAGGCTGGGGGATCCATCCAAAGTTCACCCTTATTCATCATTATCGACATCGTTTCGCCAAGGCCATAAACGCGACCACATTGGTAACGAATCGCTAATGCCCTCGGGCGATTCTGATAGAGTGATCCACGAGTCGATGTGAATTGGTCTCCAGCTTGTGTATACCCTACTGATGGAGACGCGAGTTTCCTTGGACTGATTGAAGTCTCAAACAAAACCGATACCCCGAACAAATCGATATTTCCACATGAGCTCCCACAACACCTGCGTGGCTGAATCCGTTCTCACATTCGCTGGTTTTTAGGTTCTGGGATGTTTGATTCATATTTCAAGGAGTATAGGTATCAACATTCTGATGTTCACCCGGTAAGATGATTTTAAGATGGCTTATATCCCAGGTTAGGTCAAGATTTAAATTACCAACTGTATGGGTTGGAAACGACCACTTAAAGCCATGATCGGACAACGCGTCCTGATTCAAAGAACTTCCACCTGATTTTAAAGACGTTAACTTGACTCCTCAGAGTAAAATTTTAATTTGGAGCAAGATCCCGAAGGCTGCTGGTCCAGACAGAAATACAGAAATGTCTGAAATAAGACGGCACTGTCTGTGCTTTGTCTAGTCTGGGGTCACTGCCCTTTGATATTTAGACTAAGACCGTCAATCAGAAACGCACTCTACAGATGCGATTGCATAGTAGTGATGTACGCGATGGACAAGTTTCCTTTGGACAGTACTGTATACTCCCCTCGTTGAGTCTCGGTTCATTGGTCTTTGACGTTTGCCTCGACAGTGGACAAAGAGTCTCATTCAAACTCGATATCGATGGATTCTATTTTTATACATCCACATATCAACATCATAGCCAGAACTGAATAGCATAATTACACTCGCTCCGGGAGACATGCGATTGAGAGAAAGTCAAAACAGCTAAAGCACAATATTAAAGACTTTTCCTTGGTATTAACGATTGAAGTCAGGCTAGAAAACTGACACAGCGAGATTGTTCAGAAGCTTAAAGCTAACTTTGGCATTTAGGTATCAATTAGGGCCAGCACTCCCTAAGCTGCTCTGACATACTCTCGCAATTCAACAGGGTCTAACACGACTCCACCCATACAGATGTTTTTTGCATAAGGCAGACGTACATAAAGAGAAATGGCTGATTGCTTTTATTACATTGTGCAGGGTAACAGACTGAAAGACACATGACTGGTCTTCTTCTTCTTAAAGTTTCTGAGAAAACTGAACATATAAGCAACTACGAGATGTGCAAAATTGAGTTTATCAGAAGTGAGAAAACATGCATCTTGGCATCTTTACTCTACAGTTGTGACCAGCTGTCACAACATCACTAAAATCTCAAAATAGTAACACGGTTTGAAATCTCCCGATTGCCTCAGGGGTGTGTAACCTTCGATTCTCACCAAAATTACCAAATATTTCCTTCTCCATTGTCAACCAGGACCCCCTTGAAAGACTCCAGATACCGACCCTTGCGCACCATAATTACAATTAGGGAATCCCTCGTACCTCGAGGGCATTCCCAGATCAGACTCTCGAGGACCTGGTGATTTTCAACGGGCGCGTTTCAAATTGATAGAAATGATTTGAAAGGTGGCGGAAGTGAAATGAGAGATTACACATTGTGATACGCGTTGATGTCCACAGAAGCGGTCCTTCTGATATACAGTATGGCTTTCTCTGAAGAAGACCTGGCAACGACGGTAAAAGACAAGGAAACATGGCCTTGGAAACGGAGGAACTGACAGCAGTTTTGGACTGTTCTGACAGGAACAAGAACACTTTCAGCAGTAAAAAGAGGTGATAGACTCAACTACGGACATCGTCTCATTCTCAAACTCTCAACATTCGTAATAACTTCGCACCTCGCAATTTATAAAATATCACTTTGAAACTCAGGACACTAGACTTGGTACGGGCAAAAAGTAGTAACCTTCTCCCAAGAAAAAGCAAATAAAAAGCAAGACAAGAAAACTTGCCAACCACATCCCCCTGATATTCCTTGAGACCGCCTAAATCTTGTTGAAATGTACAGAAAGACTTGAAGTTTGATCCCTATTATGAAATCACAACACAAATCAGCGGTTCTACGAAATTTAATTACGTTAGGTGCCATTGTGGTGAGGCTGATCTGATAGGTCACCACCCAACACATTATCTCTCGACCCAGCTGTTGTAAAGGTGCTTGCCTTAGGACACCGGTCGTCATTTTCAAATCTTAATCGACCAGAGGTTAGCACCGGCCGATTTGCTGTGTCTTTTGATTAGGACAGAGTCTCTCTGCACACTCTGCATTTATCCTGGAGCATGTCTAGGTGAACCCATAGCTTGGAGCAATGTCAGGAATTAGAGACTGATTGTTAGAGAAGGAGCGTTTGTTGTCTCTGAACCTGAGGGCAGACGACGTGAAGAGATTCTCACTTTCTCGGGTGCACTTTTACGGTGGAAAATTCGCTTTTTAATTAGCCGGGTCATAGGTTGAAAAACTAATTGGCTTTTAGAGCAAATCCCATTCTCTACTTAGTCACTGATACCTTCAGGTGATGCTTTTTAACAAATCTTCAGTTTCAAACCAAATTGGATGGAATCTTTCGTTGATGTCTTTTTGTGGAGTGCATTTTTTCATTAATCTTTTTCATTTCTCCACGAAAGTTGTCATGTGCGGAGGTAACTTGAATCTTTAACAAAGCTTGAAGGATAATACAAGCCAATGGCAATTTTATGATCTCATTTGAGTAAAGCGCTAAATGGCCGGATAGAACTCAACCATGCCTCTTATCAGAACTGCGCAGAGACGTGTTCGAATACCTCAACACTGGTGTTCCTGATTGCCTCAAATTGCCGAGGAAAAAACCGCCTGCTGCGACATCGGTGAATCCGATTGCCTTACAGTTGACACCTTGTTTCGTTATTTCCTGACGAGGTTTTAGCCTTGAGCTGTAATAAGGGCTATTAGTAACCTAAGCAAATGTGAATCATTTGGTGTCATCCACTGGAATTTTTTGCTGAAAATTAGAAAATGATCTCTCCAATACTGACTAAAAGTCTGGTTTGGTCTGCATTTTTGGTCTACCCAAATGGTCTTGATAAGACAACCAAGGACCACCAACTCCAAATCAAGTCCATAAACAATTTCTAAGGCTGAGGTGGCGAGCTTGCCTGCGTCTCCTTTAGGGTGGTAGATGCTCGTTTTACCAGCACATTGTTTCCTTTCTCAAGGCACCTTTTTTCTAGGCTCTAGAAAAAAATAGTTTCTAATAACTTTCATCAAATCAAGTGGAGAATAACTGTTGCTGTGTCATCGGGAAAAGTTGGTAGCTATCACGAGTAATCTGAACCAATCTAAGCGAAAAAGGCTTGTGTAACTTATACAACTGTTCTCATCGGCGCGAACTGAGCAACACTCGGGCGTATAAATCACACTCCATTCATGCGAATATGTCTCCTAAGACGCGGCAAATGACAAGAAATCCAATCCGGTATTGACGAAGAAGACGACGCAACAATTCTCAGTATCTAGTATAGATTTCTTGGGATTAAACAGCGATATTAGAGGGGAAAAAGACGCGCATCACAGAGCAGAAAAACAACACGGATAGGAAGATCTTGGGAATTTTTACGATTCACTTGAATAGATCTTGGAGCGCCGAAATGAAACTGTAGAACATGAATGAGACGCTGTTTGGACATTTTTGCACCATCTCTAAAGATTCGCGAAGGATTGCGAATAATCGAGTGTAGTGTTACGCTGCATTGAAGCAGACACGATACCTGATCACGAATTTCTCGTCAAATCTTCTGACGATTGTGGCGCAGATGAGCATCTTGAGTACTTTTGATAATCACAACGCCGAGCTCCGTCGGCGAGGAGACTTGGCACTGTTCAAGTCATCATTAGAGAATAGCTAAATGGAGAAACCGCCCAAAGGCATCGCAGACAGCGGAGACTTGACTGAGTCATCCAGCAATAGCAGTGTTTAGAACGATGCATGTCTGATCACCATGAATGGAGTACATTTGTCGGTATGCGGCGGTAACATATCACGCCTCACTGCATCCATCAACCCCACACTCTACCCTAACTTCATTCCAAATCTTTCATGCCTTTGACGCGATTACACGCAGGGCTTCCTGTCGGTGATTAATCGTGCAACGTCTGATATTGTTTCTGCGGCCCGATTTGTCATTTCGGTGGCGAATCTATTTACCCACCGTGATGAATTCATCCTCGTGATTAGAACAATGTTACGGTTATACCAGTCTGAAAGTAAACACTATTAACCCATTCATGTGATGGTCAGCACACATTATAAGGCAAAGTAGTATAAATCTAAAACATTCTACAAGGCACATTAATGCGGTAGGCCTTTATTAAGACCCAAGGTCCATCACTTCAGGGCCCAAAGACTAAGATGGCGTCTTAGACCCCTTGTTCCAACTATAAATGAGGACAGTTCATGAAACTGGGCAATACGATTTAAAAGTTCTCTGAACCCCCCACACCTCATCACTTCAAGGCAAAAATAATGTGGCTGGTGCCACCCCCTATAGGGTTACCCATGTGAGAATAGTGTACAATTTTGTGTAACCATCTCTGCAGCAAGCTCTCGCTGCTAATTCCACTCACTCTCATTCATTAGGGAAAATGTTCTGATTAATGCTCCATGCAGCTGAGCACATAATCCCTATAGTAATCTCAACGAAGAAAAAAATCACTTTTTTTCTGCCCTGTAATGGAGTGGAGTAGAGACAGATGAACAGGGATCACTTGAAAGTTTAGAGTGATTATCAAAAATTTGAATTCACGGAAGGGGCACAAAGACATGCATCGGGTTGAAATCTCAAACTTTTAAATCAATTTTTTCAAGTATTGATAGAAATTGGAGCTGTAGAGCAGGATCAAACACCACAATCAACTGATCTGTATCATTTTTCAAAGAAGTCATTTTAACATTTTGCTTCAGTTACCAGGTTTTAACTCAAATTAGGGCTTCAAAATAATCTTCCAAAATTTCCCAGGGGTACCATTGTTAAAAAAAATCATCCATTGCTTCAAGGTCATTTATGCATATGGCGGGTTTATAGATATCCCTTTGATATTTGAATAAAGAAGGTTGTATGACCAAAACTAACTCTAACAAAGAATATGGCAGAAAATTTGCTGAGAATGTTAAAACTGATTGAATTTGGTTGACACTATATCTTTATTACCGAATCAGCCTCAGTGCTCTTCACTCAAATCAGAAAATCTTGGGACACTTTTCCAGCAGCATCAAGCATGAAATGAACTTAAGACTACTCAATACATGGGATTGTTACCAAATGTACTCTGTCACCCACACTGTCTGTATGACGTCAGGAACTTCAGAAGTGACAGGCAATTTTCTTCAACACTTGATGATTATTACTGAATCACCCAAAGTTTCAAAGTCTCAGAGACAAATTCATCTGGCAGCACCAAGCATGAAATGAATTTGAGATTAGCTCAATATTGTGAGTGTCACCAAAGGTTAATGAAGAGATGGTTCGATGATTTTCGGATGCCTTCAACTTATGAACTTGGCAAGTCATCCCATCTTATGCAACATCCCTGAACTTCATGTACGTGTTGCCAGAATCTTTGATCAGAAGGTTTTTATAGGAGTAACGGGCTCCTTTCAGTCCCTTTTGCCCTTCACTGTCGTAAGCCTTGAAAGAAAGTGGCAAGTCCTTTATTGCTAGATCACTGCATGTTGAACCTTGGAGAGCAGAGAGGAATTTCCTGTGAGAGTCTCCTATTCTAGAGCATGACTGACCAAGATCTTCCAAGGCAGCCCAGATGTGACAGAAATAAAGGTCTATATCATTGGTCAACAAAAACATATATCACAACACTACACCATCAAGAAAAGGAAAACTGCTGAACAAGAGCAGAAGTATTCAAAATGTTTCCAATATGTCAAATCTACTACAATTTCCTTAAGATATCAATATACTGCCACCTTTGATGGCTAATATGGCTTCTAACTCACTATCATTATGACTTCTTCATTGTCACATCATTGGTCCTAATGTGTCCCAAACACCACGACCTTGGAGTTATCTGCAATATGACTTCATCATTTGCTACATCATCAAATCTTATTCAACCCTAATGCCATGGGGCTTAATAATGGTTATATATTGCTAAAAATCAACTTCATCTTTCAATATGACTTTATTTCACTGTCACATCATCAGTCCTAATGAGTAGTAGAAAAATATGACGACCTTGAATTGATGCTATCTACGACCTTGAAGCTATCTGCACGACTTCCAAATATTTTGCTGCATCATCCAATATTATTCAACTGTCACGCCATGGGACTGAACAGCGATGACTTATATGAAACCTGTTTGGAATGATGATATTAGATTTATTACGCCATAATCGGATGGAATTCTCACACCCGATTGGTCGTAATATTCATCAGTTCTGGAGGTTACGTTGAAGGTCACATGTTTTCACATCGAGTCAGCGTCGCGGCGATCTTAATGGTTTCTTGATGGGGCGGGAAATCGGCAGTTGTATCATGTTTCACTGCGGTTCATTCCAATTAGCTTTATCAAATTCATGGTGAAACCGATGACTTACCCCTGAGTCATGTTCGAGCAAATAAAATGTAAGTCTCACTTAATAGCAGACGTCAAGGGGTCTTTTGAGAGTAGCAATAATATAAGATCATTTTGTGTTTTATTTGCCGTTTTATTAGCCGAGTTGGCTGCCATCAGATTGGGATCAGCATCAGCCCTTTTGTACTCAGCTGTCTTCGAGAGAAGAACTAATGTTCATGTGCATTTCTATAGGATTAAGATAGTAGTTTCAGTGCTTATTGGGTTGGAAGTATTTTGAAATGCCATCATCTGATACAAGCCATTGTTCCCATACAATTGCTCAGAATACACTCGATGTTCATGTTTACTGAGAAATGCTCATTCGAGATGGTGAATGTGCATTCCTTCACATTCATTTCGGAAGCAGAGATTCCATGCTCCTGAGACAATGATGAGACCATCCTGTTTTCGGTTTACAGCCTCCTTCCTCATGTTAGCAATGTTAGCTGGCTAAAGTACATTCATATTTGCAGCCACAGTTATAGTGGACGAGGGGCATGGAGAGACGCAGCTCACTACTCAGCTTCAAATGAGACACATATGATTCTCCCCTCAGATACATACATTCAAATCTTAAAAGCACCATTCCTTCCATCTTCCCAGAAGGCAGATAACATCACCAGGACTGGTCACCATTCATCAGACGTCAAAGTCTTCATCCTTAAGCTGTGCAGAGCGTTAAACCAATTTGCAGGACGCTACTGGCCCAGAACAGTAATCTAAAATAATATCATCATGCAGAATAGTTGAGGTGTCCATACGGGATGACGACTGTGGCATGTCTTCATCAGAGATAACGCACCATGACTGCACGGTTGTGGCTGGAGTGTGTGACTATTTGGTCACGCGTTATCAGCGTGATTATTGGCCGGGGAATTATTTTCTTCATCAGCGAGATAAAATAACATAACCACCTGATATGGCCATTACAATGATGCAGCAAGAATTTGCAGGACCATCTTTCGTTGGGATGACATTTATGGTGGATGGAATCTTCATTTGAGAAATGCTGGTTGGTCAGATGTGCCCGCACAATGCTCAGTCCTGTATCACTTCCAACTGATCACTCCGCTAGACATTGTAGATAGAAGCGGTTACCGACATGAAGGGAAAAGACAGGGAACATGGCAATTGATTCCACCGAAATTCTGCCATGAAGAAAGAAGGAAGGAATGCAATTTTAGGCCAATTGCAGTTGGGTGAAAGTGGGAGCTCACAGAAACCCCTGAGGCAATAAAATGTGTAAGTGCCAGGCAGAAAAAACAAACCTTGTCAAGCTATGGAGTGATATCTTTCAAAACTATAGTTTTCACCCAGATCAGATGGCTACAAAATTGACTTTTCACTTCACCAATCAATACTGCAAGTGCCCCAGTCAAAATGCATTTCCTTCAATTCGTTATGCCTCCTGTTTTTTGTCCAAGAAAGAAAAATTGATTTATTCTACTCCGAATTTTTCATTCTCCAGATATATCAACCAAGTTAAAAACATCTTGGCATTTTACAGCAAAAAATCCATAATCAAATCCGACGGTTCAAATCTTCCCTGAACCATTCAATGCATCAGATTTGCTCTCTCAATTGCGTGCATTCTTGTCTTTTCGATCTCCACCGCAGATTGATTCTTCTCAAATCTGCTTAGCGTATTTTTCTCCTGGTTGCACTTGAGCGGTATTGAGTGAAATAACTGCATGAATGGACCCGAGCGCAACAAATAAAACTTGTCTGAATGAAGGCATTTTACAGCCACTTCACTCTCGACATCATTTCAATATCCCATCATTGAATTCATCACCGTATTTATGCGCTGGTGAAATGTCACGGCAGGCGGATTAGATTTGATTTCACGACAACCTTGCCCGGATGACCTCTACAAAAATGTATGCAGCAGGTGTACACTTTAACAGCGATTTCATCAACGTTAGCATGAAACTTGATAAAATGGTTCCACCCTCCGACGCTAAATTTTACAGTACATTCTTATGTACTATCCTGTACAAATATACACATCCACCTGACCAATATTGATAGACACCTAAATAGAAAAACTCCACATCTCCAAGGCATCAGCAATGCAGTAATTCAGCTGTACTTCTTTATTACAGAAAGTGAAAGTGCACCTTCCCTTTTTTAAAGAACTGCAGATTTGATACCATTTTATCAGATTTTTCACCAGTGACTTTCTTTTTCTTAGAATTAAAAAACAACTAACCAAGTGGACCCCAGATGAAAGCTATGTTGACTAACTCGGAGTGAACTCATAAATTTTCACTGCATCAATATTTTTCTTCTTTTTTGAATTATTCATTCACACCTGAGCCTAGACGGATGGTGTGACAAGGACAGAAGGATTGGTTTAACCCCACAAACTTCCTTGACAAATGAGGAAGGGAAAGGGATGTGTCACTCTCGGTGATTTAGCAATGCCGAACGATTCATGATCTAACCAATTATCCAAGGGGCCATTAAAAGAATGCTGAGGTATACCCTGAGTGGCTGAACGGCTCATCAGGGATGAGCTAATCCCAGTTTCTGTAGCAGAAATGCAGAATGCTGGTCCATTGCTAGTCAACTTTCTCATGCAAGCCTGGACACAGAGATGGAAAGACAGTGATTCTTCTGGAAAGAAGTTTTGTAAAGTGAACATTTCATTTTTGCAGTGCTACAAAGATTCTGGATCAGTTTCAGCCTTGAGATTCCTTTACACGGCGCCATCCAAAGCCATTATAGTATGTTGATGGAGGTGCCATCCCTGATTAGCCCGGCTCGTTAGTCTTCATCTCTGTCTCAAGAGCAGCCTCCTTTACTCATACTGACACTGGAACCACTTTCATCTAATGAGATAGCAGCCACGCGGATACAGTAGATATATCAGCCACGCGGATTCTGTATTGAATACACCAAGCTGTATATCAATCGCAGACATGCTGATGGTCAGTCAAATGGTGTCCGCTAGATATGTGCAGGGAAGTGCTCAAGTGTTGAGACTATCTGATGTGGGGAGACTCTACCCTGATACATGATTGGGATCGACTACTAGCCAATCAGCTTGAGCTGGCAGTGGTCGCAAGAGAGACTTTTTTAAACCATTTTGCTGCCATATTGTATATATGCAACATCTTCGGGTAGAAGCATCCTTGACACTTTTATTACAAAATTAATATGGAAGGGTAACTTGGATATTGCAAGTAATTAAAATGGCTATTTAAGCACATATCGATGCATAAAACCTCATGTTGTTTTCATGAATTAAGTGGCTTAGCTTCCATAATTTCCATCTAAATAGCTATTTTATAACCCTCCTGGAAGGATCTATTTGATATTGTTTTGCAATTGTGATCCTGTTCAACAGAAAGCACAATTGTGCATGAGTTGTTTGGGCAAAATATCAGCGTCCAGTGGATCAACCAACCTTGATAATAAACCTCGTCCACAGACTCAGATGCTGAAAAGTTCCCGGTATTGATATTTGTGACCATTTCTCTGTTTATGCCAATCATTGCATTGACTTTTGACACAAAAGTCAATACAATGGTCCCAATATCTAAATTACTCGTGTTTATGGACAAACCAATATCGTATATCCTAATGAGCTGGACAAACACCATTGCAAAAGACTAGCAAAATATCACTAATTGCTTAATGGAAGTCATAATGCCAGATTTGATAACCACCAAACTGCCGGGTTAACCTCCACGTACAAATGTACCATAAATACCAATTCCTTGATGCCTGCATGGAACTTGTCAATTGCAGAAGTGAGTGGTTTAGTTTGGGTGCAGTTTTCCGATTAAAATTTTTTTTTCTTAATTTCCTCGCGGAAATGTGCTGCATTGCCAAGATTTGTTGGGAAAAAACCCTGCCACAAAAATATTGAAGACTAACAACTTCACAGTGTGTACTTCGCTGATAAAAAAAATCACTTGGTATTCAAAAGCAGTATCCTCAATTTACGGATTTAAAACGGAACCCAGCTAATGCAATGAGGAATTAAAACCCTCACATTACTGTCAATCAAGTATGCATTTATGCTAATTACTTGAAATGTAATTCAACAGGGAATCACCCGCCTTACTAATATGATAAAAGTACGGGACATATTTCTTTCTTCGAGGCAAATTAACGTATCAACCAGAGTGAGGGAGATAATTTTTTGCTTCTGCGAGACGCTCCGATGTCAAAATATGTAGATTTTTTTTACTTTAGTAATAAACCTGAGAAATGAAGTTAGTATTAGGATTTTATTTGCATACACGTTTTATAAAATGACAGAAATCTTTCATGGTACTATCATCATGCTATCCTTAACATTTTGATACCAGAAATAGCCATACTGCTCCACATATCAAATACACAATAGCAGGAATGAGCCAAAACTTTGTGTCAAGAACTAAACATTGAGAGGCTGATTAAGTCAACCACTCTCCACAAGATGTCCCAAGGGCAATTTGGATGGACCAACTTGATGAGATCTACTGACCATCAGTGAGCCATCGCAATAAACTCGCAACAAAGCGCTCCAAACTAGCTGCCAGAGGTTTTTTCCAGTTTTTCTGAAGACCTTCGGGAAATTGTGTCGACTTCCTCTCTTAAGCTAATGGCCAGAGTAAAGGTTATATGACTCACTCCGCGACAAAAAAGCAACGACGACAAATCAATGAAATTTTAATAGAAATCATGGGGTAACATGAACTGAATGCCAAGTTCTGAAGGCTCGTTGTCAAAGATATCAGCCCAGATTTGATATTATTGCATAAATGATGAAGTAACAGGATTGAATAGGCAAGGCAACAGATATTGACGACACGATATTACTCAGCGGAGTGACAGCTACGATTCCTTGTGGTCGACTGTAATTCATCATCTAATCCAATTTTGAGATCAATATTCTATAAAGACTGTGTGTGTAGAGGTCGACTAAAAGATGAGAGAGAGCCAAGTTTTCTTGCCGATTTCCTGAAATGGAAGGCAGAGATACATTGTATGTTTCATTACCTGATAAGCCTATCTTTTTCTCTCGAGCCAAGATGAGCAAACTCTCTGAAATCATGGCCTCTGTCGGCGTGTGCATTCCTCGAAAGCTTTCCAGGAGACGATCCTTGATGTTCTCCCGCGTCGACTTAACGCCGCTCGAGTATAGTTCTGATATGACCCCACAGATGGCGTCTGGGAGAGGAATGAACTGCGTTTGTGGGATTGTCTGCATTTCGATACCGTTAATGTCACCTGGAACGATAGAAAATGACGGACATGTATTCACGGCTATGTAAAGGACAAAAGTACAGCACCAGTATATCGTAAATCCTTTCTAACAGGTCAACGATCAGGCCTATGAGTTGCATACATATCATAGGGCCAATCACTGACCATTTAGAATTGATTTTAGAGTATTCAACCAATGAGAAGAAATTGACGACAAAATTTATTTGATCAGGCAATATTGTATTCTAGACATCTACCACTCTACTGCAATTGGAAGACATCTTTGTTATGAACAAAGTTTCCTTTCAATCTCCTTTAAATACCAGCCTGAGTAGTGGGAGGCACTGAGGAGCTGGAACTCAAGATTTAAGGCAAGACAGGATCCTGAACGGTAGTCCTGAACATGGACCAGCTGACACGACCACAGACTTCGCCCTAGGACAAAATAGCAGGGATTACGAATGACCCCAGGCAATGCCTAGAGGACACTTGGTAGCTGAGGACACATGCACCAATGGACTAGCAATCGGCAACAGGATGACATTTTAGCGATCGCAAATGACCTTGGGCAGATTGCCTGCCCAATATGTAACCCGAATGAAACAGAATTCACTTTTCATACCGATATTCAAAGCTAATATTCCCGGCTTTACGGTGAGCTGTTCACCTTCGATAAAAAAGATCAAAACGTTACAAACGCACGGCGCGTAAAGTCGAGAATTATTACTCATAATTTAATAACGTGAAAATGACAATCAATGAAGTCTAATTCTCCATGATTAACGCCAGCGTGAAATACGACATAACCGCAAGGCGCACTTTCCCAATCAAAAGGGATATTGACTTATTTTTTAATACGTCATGAGCAGCACGCACTTTTTGACGGGTAGTTGAAAATTGACAGTCAAATACAATGAACCTAACTTGTAATTTTCTTTGTCATTGCGTGTGTGTGTGAGGTGGCACTTTAATTAAAAGATATTGAAAAAGTCGACGTCAATAGAGTGTGTTTGCTCTGATTGTTTATTTCAATCTTGGTTTGTGAGAACATTTTAAATTAAGAAATTCATGATTTATGCTGAAAAACAAGAGATCAAAGGATGGGTTGGTTCCTTGGATCTTCTAAAAGCCAAAAACTAGAACAACAATTTATATTTAGATTTGGGAATTGGGTGAACTACCTTTGGTTTAGGTATGCTCGTGTATTATATGTGGCAGGGGAACAAAACAGAACGAAGATTGTCTTCAGAGAACAACTTGTGATGCAGTCAGAATTTCTTTCTGTATGAGGAGAAGGACTTGGTATACCAAGGAACCACGCCGGTATACAGAGACTAAACAACTTGCATGACATTTTGCATGTTTTTAGGAACCACACCTGTACACAGAGACTGAATAGGATGCATGACATTTGGCATGCACTTTCTGCATGAGAAGAACGGCTGAGCTTGCCAAGGAGCCACGCCATTACACAGAGACTGAACAACTTGTGACACACTTGGCATGTTTTTCTACATGAGGAGAATGTCTGATACGGCAAGGGCCCTCGAGGTCCTCTCGTGCCACCCTTGTGATATGAATCATATCGGTATATCTCACTCCTTCAAATGACGGCTGTTGGATTCTCATACGAATGACCGTCTTCGATACCGATATTCTTGGATGAGTGTTAAAGATATATACAACTGGGAGCAGAAAAATTAGATAGTATTCTTCGGAGATTTTATTAGCTGCATGGCTGCAAGCTTTTGACACACAATTAACATCCTGAAGCCAATAACAAAACAACTGGTTTAACTAGCTAGGTTATTTCAAAAGTTACAAAACACTTACAAGCATGACAAATAGCACTAAATGTATGTCAACAAAAGTCCTCAGAGTCTTCAAGCAGCTACTCAATACATCGTATTAAGTTTAGCTACTTGGGACATCCAATCCTTAATAAACCAGAAACTTCAACTCACGTATCAAGTGTGGACATAGCAAGTTATTACAATGAAGAGATCTACTCCTTGGCACCTATTTCTAGTAAGTGATATTGAAATTTGTGTCATATTGACATTCAGATATCACTCAGCCTCTTCAGGGATGAGTTTTTTTCACACACATCAAAATTGTTGTTCTAAGCGCTGTCGTCATTGAAATGTTCACCAAAATTTAATCCCTCCCCCAACCCACCCTAGAGAAGGATAATCGTATCAGTCCATCGAAGTCACATACACGAGTCACTCTCAATGCCATATTAACAAGACATCTATTGATGTCTAACAAGATTGATGTAAACTGACATGAATACGTTGCAGTCATTCCAGTTTTAATTTTATTTACAGACCATTTAGGCCGAGGGCCATATTAGAGTGATATCATAAACGAATTGTATACAAATTTGTACATAAAATTGTATTGGCTAAGTCAAAGTTTGCAGATAACGTCTATTCAGTACCGAACATACATGGAGGTTTATGATTTAATTGCAATCTTAATGGTAAACATGCACTTTGAGACATTCAAGTCTGGACCCCCACACAAGTCGCAACCATAAAATGGTGTACGAAACTGCCCCGAGATAACTTTTTCATATGGGACTGAAAGTCTGATAAAGCTGCTTTATCAGACTTTCAAATAGTGTCCAAAGTTACTTTATTGGAAACTTCCTGCAAAAAGTGTTGTTCAAATGACCAGATATTCTTTCCTAGAAATTAGCACTAAAACATTGACAGAGTAATTTTATTGCTATGACAATTGTCCTCTTTGATCCAAGATTACTCCAATCCATAGGATACCTCTCTACATAAAATGTACTTATTCAACCGTACAAATATAGTATGACTATTGTGGATAGCTATATCAATACCAATATAGCCGAATAGCAAATAGGCTTGGATGAGTTCAATCACACATGAACTAAAACTTGGAATTTTCAATTGAAAATATTCTTATTCTTGTCGAGAGGAAGGAACACCAGTCATGCTGCACCCCCCAAAGTCAGCAGACTGGTGTTGTATTGTTGAAGTGTTGGGAATGTGGGTCAAGCTAAACCTCACAGTTGTACATGTGTACATCACCCTGGTTCCCCTATGGGAGCAGTCAGAGGTCAGATGCACTATTAGTATTACTGGGTTAAAACTTCGGGTCAAATGCCTTTTTTACAACTCAAAATCATTCCACACATATCAGAGTTAATTTTGTTGGCAAACACTGAGATGTCAGCCGTAGATAATCTCTCGTAGAACTAAACAAGTGTTTGCACTTTTCAAGTTGGTGGCTAATGTGTGTTTCATGTCTGATTGTTTGCATTCAATTTACATACGAAGCATTGAAATAACAGGACATGGTATTGTACATGCATAACATCGAGATTGTAAGCTCATGTCAACTTGATAACTTTCTATAATGAAATATTGAGCCATTAACCAATTATTCGTTTGGGGCAATTTTGATTTTAGAATGGAAATTGTTGTGGCATTGTCTTGGTGGAAACCCGACTTTCAACAGTAAAATGGGACCTACATCGTTGAAGTTTAATAGAAATATTCGTGAGAAGCCTTCCTCAATCTGTTTCACCACTGGACCACACCAAACGCTCATGTCTAAAACATACTGATCCAGAAATGTTTAGTTTGAATGGCTAAGTTAAGATGTGCCTGTCATCTTTTCAGTGTATGTGGAGGCAGAACTGGTCATGTCAGCTGGGTTTAACTCTGGACACTTTGGCCTTCCCCTTTACTCAAAACCCCACCCCACAACGTGTCAGAATTACACTGCAACATGAGCAGAATTGGATGCTGCGTCACACCTACACTATACTACATTTCCTATCCCCATTCTCAAACTAACATCCCACACCACTACATGTATTAATACCTGCAACTACCCTAAATCGCTGCCAATGGCAGACTAAAATAGCTTGCTCTGCACGCTCTAGCCACAAATGAATTTGCCAAAGTATTGACAACGATAGAAATCAAGGCAACGTGACACAAGATAATGCCAATGAAACGCCAATAAATGCATATTGGAAACACGATCCCCGCAGCTAAAAAGGCTGCAGTATTGTGTCGGTTTCGCAAAATAATACCATGGGAGTCAGAAGACCATTCAAATCAGATCCTTTTGATAATATCTGGAAATGTAATCCCAGTATTGACAATAACATTAGCATGATACGTGATGCCAAAACAATCCATAAACTGTATCGAAAACATGATTTACAAATGGCGAAAAAGTTGCCAAGGTGTTGCGGTCGTGCCACTAATACTGTGTGATTTGAGCAGCGCCTGTTTCACTGTAAATGACCACTCACGCTGATCAGTTGCCACAATGTCTTTTAGCATTTCTTGTGCCATCCGGGATCAGGTTCTCGCGGCACCCGGAGGCAACTGTCATCAACAGAACTCACGTTTTCAATATATGGAGATTTTTGCCTCTTCTATGTTTACAGCCATGCATAAGAAGTACGACACGCTCTTTCCGTGTAGAAGCAAGATAGACACTTAGATGTTGATATATTCCTTCAGAGCTGTGATATGCCATTGCTACAGAACAGTCAGAACAACCTCATCTACCCTTCCTTGAAGAAGGCCGAGGATAGCCTCAGAGTTCAATTTCAGGTCTTCTGAGGCAGGTGTGCTGCTGAATCCAAATTGCCCAGTATGTCAAAAGACCCTAACTTAGGAAAACGACAAGGGCAAAGTACCTATAATCGATCAAGAGCATCAGAGAGCCACCCTTTGCAACTCTGACAACTTTTTATGGTAACACTACACCGAAATCCATACCAACTGCCTGACGGAGCTATCCATGCATGAAAGTTATTTTTCCAGCCCAGCCAGGCAAGTAATCTATTGGAAAACATTATCTCAGATTTGCAAACATCCCTTGTAGCTATCACAAGAGATATCGGCTCTCGGCTCTTGGTTGATGGGCAGGAGGCAGGAGACGCAGCAAGGTTCGATACTGTAACTGAATGGAGGCAAAGAAGTCACGACTGGATATGCAAGGTCCGATACCGCAAATTGAAAACGGTGGAGGAATTTTTAGACATATCAAAACATGGCATCACGGTCGACTTAGAGCTGCCTGATGAAGTCTGATATCATGACTGAGCAGGAACCGTAGCCCTTTGCTGCCTTTTACAGGCTCTGCGATTAGTTACAATTGCTGAGCTGATAACTTTTTGCAATAAACTATGACTACTCTTAACAAAACATACAACCATGAGAATTTTTTCTCTCAAAAATTTGTTGTCAAATAGCATGGTAAAAAGCGTTGTGCAATCTCCATCCATTGGAAAGTTGAGCAATGGCATTGTGCTCTCTTTCATCTCTCGTCACATGACAGACTAGACTCAACTGAAGAAGTGTTGAAATCACAGGAGGGAAAAGAAACACACGCCATTAACCACAATTAGGCAACGATGGCACAAAGCGCCAGGGCATCACCTTGTCATGTTACTTTCAACTTTGGCAGTCAAATTGAATCTGTAATTGTCTTCAAAGGAAAGTGGGAAGGGAATGGATGAGGATTACAGGAAGATGGGCTCAGGAATTGTTTTAGATGGAGTTCGGTGAACAAGGAAGGATTTGAAGAGTTGGAAGGTGCTATCATTAGAATAATAGCACTAATTCTTCATTGGAGATGGAACAAAGTCCACAGCACCAAATGCCTGGGCACTGGTGGTTTCGTTAATGTACATGTACAGAAAGCTTGTCGTGGAATCCAAAATTCCAAGGCCAACACATTCACTACCTGCCCCCAGGTGCCCGAAACAAAGACAGACCTTAACAAGAGATGTCACACCAAATCAGCTGTGGCTGCTCCATGTATGATGCAATCAGAGACTTCATTGATGACCTTGCACGACGCATCCAAGATTTGATGTCGAGTGAGACAACCCACCATGGTGGATTTGAATCTCACATCCTGCAATACGATATGATCCCCATGTTACATTCTGTGACCACAAGCAGGCGATTTTAGACTAAATTACAAGCACCTTTGGCAAACTCTGGGTGAAACTAAACTGCAGTGTTCAGGTTTAAGAACAAGATTTGAGATCAAAGGCGGGTAACGCAGCCCTGGCGATGTTGCCACGACACGAAGTTGACTGTGCATCAAAGTACATCCTAATGACAGCTCTCATTAGGGCTGACGACGGTCTCCATAGTCGCTGGATCAGACGTATCATACTGCTTTGAACAGCTCGCCCATCCCTCGACGGATCTGAGCGGATATATCTGGCTTATCAAAGACGTCCTGCATTGTAAAGCAGTTTTATATGGTGGATGGGGATGAAATGTATGTTGGAGAATGAAGTGCTTTAGATAGCGGATCGAGATGACAGTTCTTTAGATAACATAGATGGCCAGGGCAAATGATTCAGGCTTTGAGACGCAAGTGTTTTTTGACGTGTCAGTACAGGGTATGCTACTGAACATGTATAGGAGAGAAGATTCTTGACGATGGGTTTGGATCTAAGACACACAAAAGGTTGGGAACTGAAGGTACATGCGGTCTCCTCCAACTTGACAAAACCCAGAGAACACAACATCACCCTTTCTCAGCCCAGCTTCATCCACAGAGCAACTGGGAATGAATGAGGGGTGCCCACCAGGTGTGACAGGGGCAACTCGAGACACCGTGGACATGTCGCCCAAGGTCACATCAACAACGGTTGATAGAAGGGGAGGAGCAGACAATCGCGTTAGAAAATGGCTGCCACAACAAGCCGCTGTCAAAGTGGCCACTCATTTGTCAGTTTGAAACACCACGTAGCCTGGCTTGGCACTTCACAAAATGATACCGTATGCGACCTTTTGATAGCACAATGGAACCTATCATGCAGAAGTTGATAGGATAATATGAAATATTGTTGCTCTTTTCGCCTTCATGGACATTCAACAGAAGGACGGATTGAGTTGCAGTTTATCATGAACAAGGGCTAATACCCACACAATAGGGGATCTGCCGGCGTTATCGTGTTCCCTCGATCACTGGGATTACACAATGGGTTAGCATTTCCCGAGACCGTTGTACGTTTATGTCACGTCCATGTCGTCTACAAGGACATGTGCCCATGTATTGTGATCAGGTCATAAATTTCAAGTTGAAGTAAAATTGTCAGGATGATGACAATATGGACAATGGTCGACAGCCCATGTGAGGGTTTTCACAGCCCATACTACAAGAATATGTACATTTTGTACACAGGGTATCCACATAAAACTTGCTGCTGTATCTTATGTTACTGCTGATGCACTGGATACCCATGAGCAAAATATATTTCTCTACTTAGTTTTAAACTACATTTGGATGAAGTCAAATTACAAACTGTAACCAATATAACATTTTTGAAACGAGACTAGATGGTCACAGGGGTAAAACATAGCAAAGACAATCAGAGGAGCTCTGTGTTAAGTTTGAATTTCACAGACGAATTTTTGTATGTTTTAAAATTCTGAATTTTTTTCTCCATCAAGTTGAACTTGAAGGTCATAATCACGACTTAGTGGTATAAATCATCACACATGTATTTCAAAGGGCATGAAGGGTTTATTGGAAAAGCACCTGATTGTAAAAAAAGTTTCCCAAGTCTGAGGGCGGTGGGAAGATATCCAGGTTTCAATACCTTATTCTACCTGTAGAAAATCCAGCCCAGGCCACTTTCAAAGACATGAAAAGGGCTAATCATGTTCATCACAGCAAAGGAGCATTTCAATGTACAGCCTTAAGGAAAGTTCATCCTTTGAAATTACTCTTAAGTAATTTTAGCCATCTTTCAAGGGATGGTGATGAAAGGCCTGCAACGTTACAGATTAGTGACCATATTCTATCAAACACGCACACTTAGTCCGGACTTCAAGCAAACTCACTTCAAAGTTGTGCAAAGGTCACTGAAGTGAATTGCAAGACCTGGAGGCATTGAGAAGCTACCATGGGAAACCTTTCAGCCAAAGACTTTGTAACGACGATATAACCACATTGACTTGGGCATGGTCTGAGAACTTGAAAGGTAGCGAGAATGGACACCACCTTTTGCAGAACTGGACACTAGCAATTAGCCACTCATATTGCTGCCAATGATAGCATTAGTATCAGCGCTGCCCCAAAGGAAAGCATTTCAAAGGTAATGCGCTCAATTATGTCAAACCAAATATGGACAAAGTTGAGTTTGAGGAATATTGAGAAAATCCATACTGCACTCCGGTTTTAAAAGGGAGCCATGCTCATCAGACCAGCAGGCTTGTACGACAGGACATTTTTTACCTACCCGGCCACGTACTTGCACATTCCACAAGTCAATATAAAAGCTTCTGTTTCTGATAATTTTGACAGTTCTAACTTGAGCTGAGCTATCCTTTTGACTTAGGCTATTGAAAGCTTATTGGAAGAGAGTGTTATCATGGCTCCAACGCAAGATGCAGCGAATAAAATTGCTTGTTTTCGCAGTGCTTTATGGGATGGAGTGAAGGAGACCAAGTCCACGAATCCCAACATGTGAAAGAAACTAATGTGTAACAAATTTTTTTGTTGAAAAACAACCAATGGAGATTGAAAATGAAATGGCCAGGGCCATTGTGCTCACCTCATGTTGAGGAAAGATGGATAAAGAGCATGGTCTTGTGTCATGTAGTGTTAGGTTTGATGTAGGTCCAAGCAATTACAATTTCCCCAAAATGGCCAATTTACAGTACATTCGACCTCTGTGACCTTGAAAAGTAGGTCAAATCAAAGAAGACCCGGGTGACACATTGAATGGTTGTTAGAATTAGATGTACCTATGATATAAAATTGGTGCCAATCGGGCAAGTCATTACTAGGAATAATGGCATTTTGAAGAATTTAGGATTTGGCCCCCTCCCTGGAGGCCAAACGGCAAATCAGATCGCACCAAACTTCAGTACCTGAGATCACCTGACCAAGGGGTACATGTGTACTTAATTTGTGATCAATAGTCATTGCAGTTAAGAAACGTGCCATTGTTACGGCCTGACGGCGAATTTACGCCATTTGACGTCTGTGACCTTGACAAGAAGGTCAAATTAAAAACCTGTGTGATATATACTGTATGGTGGTTAGATGTACCCATGATATCAAATTGGTGGCAATCGGGCAAGAAGTTAAGGAATAATCACATTTTTAAGGTTTTTGGATTTTGCCCCCTGGTGGTCAAGTGGTGAATCATATTGGACCAAACTTCGGTCCCTGAGATCAGCTGACTAAGGGGTAAATGTGTACCAAATTTGGTATCAATAGTCATTGCAGTTTAGAAACGTGCCATCGTTACATCCTAACGGCCAATTTACACCATTTGACCTCTGTGACCTTGAAAAGGAGGTCAAATCAAAAACCCGGAGGATATATGATGCACCTTTGCTAGAAGTACCTACCATATTTTTTTCAAAATTTCCCGACTACTATTGAGGGAGATATTGCATATTTTCACTTTTAACGTTTGGCCCCCTGGTGGCCAAACCATGAAACGAATCGGACCGAAACTTGGTCTCCCAGGTGTCATTACATAAGGGTACATGTGTACCAAGTTTCAACTCAATAGCTCTAACAGTTACGAAACGTGCCCTGCTAACGGACGACGGACGACGACGACGACGACGACGGACGACGGACGCCACGGTATGGGATAAGCTCACCTCTGCTAAGAGGTGAGCTAAAAACAACCGCAAAGACGCAACATCCTACTAACCAATATAACGTACAAACATCCCGCACCATTCTGATCACATCTAGGAATCAAGTGAATCACTGTCTGACGGGACATCAGAGCATTTTGTTTAATTAATTTTTAACATTGAGATCAGTGTAGACTGTGATTAATGACGAGGATATTGCCTATCTCGAGAGGCTCTCCAACGCAAGCATCAATCAACCTTGCAGTTTGATGCTGATTCGAAGTTACAACTTTGCGACGTGAGCGTGCGTGGAGTCTTGGAGCAGAGAATGATTGGGTTTTGATAAAGTAGCTCACATAGCAATACATGCAATACAGGGTTTGGAATATTATCAAAATAATGAGAGACTCAGAACAAAATTTCGTAACTCATCGATCATTCACCTGACTTTTTAAATGCCATGTTCCTCTCATCAATATAAACTGGAAACTGACTCAGCACACATGCACAATACAAAATGTATAGATCTCAACTGGGAATCTGGCTATTCTTTCTTCTTACAGATTCATACCGGTATTGTCAGGCACCAACCTTGATACTCGCCCCTATTTTGGTATAAATCACAGCACAGAATTGCTATCATTTGATAGCTCCATGATGTTAAATGCTCCAAGAGGCACGTTACAATTTGCTCATAAAATGGATCAGTCATACAGTTTTCGATTTAGCGGACTAACAGATAGTGCTATTTCATGAATATTTTAGATTCTGTAATTGACATAAACATGATTTATGATAGAGGAAGTTGGAGAAATAAATAACAATGTTGTGTCATAGATGTCAGGAAAACAAAAAGTGGGGACCAAGGACGGTTGAAGACGGAGCGCTTAGGACATCTACAAAATGTAGCATGCTAGGCTTGAACTGCTGTTGTTGTAGACTGTGAGAGGCCATGGATAGGGACATTTGAAGACGGAATGGTAAAGACTACAAGCGCTGAAGTAGTGAATGTGAGAGGCCAGGGATAGGGACCAAGGACGAGTGCTTCGGACAACAAGCATGACTGGCTGGGACTGATGTAGTACATGTCATGTAGAATGTGAGAGGTCTCAGAACCGGACCAAGGACAGTTGAGGACGGAGTGGTTGGGACAACAGGCATGACAGGCTAGGACTGCTGTACACGGTAGTAGAATGTGAGAGACGACGGATAGGGTCCAAGGACAGTTGAAGACGAGTGATTAGGCCAAAAAAATAAACCTGAAGATCTGCATCCAGTGTACATTATGTTCAAGTACAATGTATATTGCATCCTACCAGATCCAACATGATTCACAGGGCGAGTGGCCTCTGTTGAAATTTAAACCTGGAAACTCAAGATGTTGGGAAATTTTTCGGACTACAAAATGTGACTTTGAAGGCTGTAACCAAATCTTACTCATGTACCTGTCTTATTTAAATCCAATGTTCCCCGGCACATGTTCATCTTCAAATTTAAAAATTGATAATTATTTGATGATTTGATTCAGAATTTTACCGAAACTTCCAACAGCCATCTTCACTTTACATAGATATAATTTCATCTAAAGATGCACCCTAGACTGTATCGTGTAGTGCTAATGTACATGGAAATGGTTTGTGTAATCTCTCTGTGTCTACGCAATACATTGTCTGTGAGTCTCTCTCCTTGCCGCCTATCATTAGTGCGCTGGAGCCCTCCTTTGAAGTTTGGAATATTGTCATGTCTCAACGCACCAGTGAGATCACCGGCTGCTTTGTACTCATTAACCCTCGGGTTTCTTCTTTAGCACGAGAACTCCGCTGCCATGTTTGTTCATTTCTCTTTTCATTATTGCGCAGTTTGTTTGATCTTTTTTGGTAGAGTGTGGCTCCGATATTGTGCTGAGTAGACTGCTGTAGCATCTATTGAAATAGCACGTTTTAACCCCTGAGGAGCTCTTTTCAAAAATATGATAAATAATAAGATTTATTCATCCAGGCTGAAAAGCTGAATGGAGTTAGGCATGACATGACAATTAGGCCAACCACTATCAATTTCTTCCTGCAATTCTTACTTGCCACTCCCTCCCACAGGAAATGTCATCATCATCCATATCTAAATGTACATGTAGGATAATTTTCATTCTCAAATGCATTCATGTCAATTCAAAATGCCTCCACCATCAGAAAAAGATTTGTTTTCGGATTTCTTCATTTTCTGATACAGAGACTATATCATAATAGTCATAAAAGCAGAGAAATTTCATCAGTCAGTATTAGGGGTTCATGCCCGTATCAACCTATTTTGCAACTTTTACTTTCAAAAATTCCTACACTGTACTTTCCCTCCCAATCCAATGTGATGAATTCTGCAAGTGTCCTTGAAAACCGAATAAAGAATACTTCTATTTACTTTCTAGTCATGAAAAGATTTAAGTTTTTAGGTGAGAACCAAAGGCCAGGTTTAGTCTGTTATGGACGGTAATTAGTGTGACTGCTGGCATCAATGGTTGGAAAAGCAGTACATGTAAGTTGGTGTCACAGTCTAGTCATACGTGGAAATCCTGATTGAAGACGGCATCCGCCATCGGATAGACAGCTAGTTGCATGTAAGCATAGCTGAACCTTTAAACTTAAGCAGCGTCCCAGGCCACAACCGTCTTTAGCACAACCACGATGACAGATCAGAAGTCAGAACAAGAACATGTCGAGTTATAAAACAGCTTAAAACCAAATCACGTGAACTCTGATGAATTATGGATTCTTACCTAAGCCATGTATGACGAACCCTGAAGGTGGCCGTAGATTTCTCCGCGCCCAGGCCACTCGGAGACGTTCCAAATCAGCTTCGTCCCCAGAAAGTAACAACGTCCACGGTTCGATGTTCCCAATAAATTTAATCCTCTGAATGCACTCGTCTAGTGATGTGCTAACACTACCACACCTGTTCTCATCAATAAAGGCTGAAAACACAGCTTTTGGCGCCTTGTCACTGTGATGTAAACAGTTGTTACTCCCAGACCCATGACATGCATGGCTATGTACATCATGTACATGGTGCCTACACATTTCAGACTTGTCTTTTCTGGGCCAACCAACATCCCGCAAAACAAGGCCGATACACCTCGGCGCTACCGCAACATTGCCCCGAAATAGAGTCCGATCTTCGCGCTGTTGTTGGGGCAACATCTTCGCAAAGTTTGGGGTAGATCAGGGATTGTTTTGACGCTCAACCCATCTCATAAATGCAACACTGACTCTCACAAACTTCAAAACAAAATCCATTATTTTGGAGGATTCGTTGTTGCAGTCGGTTCACCAGATCCTCACCAGCCGAAGACCGGCCGCGAAGACAGCGGCAGTGAATGGTTGTAGCAGACTGACAATAGATTGCGCCATTAGCCTGTATAGCCAATGGGTTCCCAGCTAGCTATTAAACCACACCCATTTTAACGGTTGAGGGATGTACCTTGGGTCATGCTCATTAGTCGGATTAGCAAATTTATCATAAAAGCGCACTTACAAAACAAAAGTTGACATCAGACGAGAGCCCTTCGGAATTTTTATTTCATCATTTTTTTGCCTTCGATCTCATAGAGACCACAGGAAAAATACTCTCTTGATCTAGTGTAACAATACATGTATGCTCAGTAAATATTCTGAATCGGAGGCAGATCGAGGATATAGGGGGTCCCATGTCTTTTTATGTCAATTTCCCAAAATAATTTAAGTCAATTTCAAATAATTTTCTGTAATAAGGGGTTGATGAACCTTGCTATATCTGGACCTGTGCATCCAAACAGAAAATTCAGGGATAGTAACCAAATTTGATTTGACAGGAAGAACCAAACATGTTAAATCAGGACAATGTCACAACCCGTTGCAGTTCAGGAACTGCCAATTCTATAAAGGACCAAACTTTTCAATCAGGACAACGTCACAACCTATGTGTTGGATTCCTGACAACATAACTAAAGCCACCTAAACGTTAAGGGTTGAGGGATGGAGCCATCGGCCATTAGCCAATTTGGCCAATTATACCAAAATATAAAGAAAATCACAGAGTAAAGGCAAAAGACTTTGATAAAAATATGAATGTTATTCATGGCACATTGCTTGAACATGTTTACAACATCTAAACCGCTAATGGACAATTGAATTATTTCCCATTTTTAAGAGTCCATGAGCAGGCCTGCAGCCTCAGTCTATGTCAGTGACCGACTGCAGTACCGCTGGTAGCAAGCACTGTGCTAGTGGTCCAAGACAACACTGGTCTTTCCAGTCGTATGAAATTGACTTGTGACCGCTAGATCAACTTTTTCTTCGGATTTTTTAAGGGCCCACACATAATTGCCTTTGGCATATAGTGTCATTGACAAAACTTTTTGAAATTCTAATTTACAACCTTTTTCAGCTCTTTCAACTATTTTGAAATCTAAAATGTCTACTAAATTTGGTAGGTCACATCCACATCCCGATGATAAATCCAAAGTCTCCTTTACTCGTTGTCCTGTCTGACACTGACCCATGGATAAACTAGCTTTCCAATGATCAGATTCTTTCCGAACTCTCCCCAAGTATAACTCGCAGTATTCTCCTGGACTGGGCCATCAGATTCCTTGTACAGATGATAGACCTCCGATAATGGACACTGTATGACCTGGAAAATAACAACAATAAAAGGTACTGTTCAAAGTAGAAGTGTTCACACAAAAAAACCACACAACTAGAAAAACATTACTGGTATTGTTTGTTTTGCCTCGGAGGTGTTTTTTGACACGGGCAATTGCGCAGGACATCCATTCTTCATGTTTTATTCCTGCACATGATTCCTATGAAATTTGGACATACATTGCATATCGAAGAGCCCAGATATCTATTGGATATCCAAAAGCCCACTCTTAGGAATCTTCTCAAAAAGAAGACTCGATCCCAGACATCCATTGGATATCCAAGACCCCATTGTCATCTGTATTTGATTTACTCCTTACCTGTAAGGAAAGGTAAAGTGGTCTTCCTTCATGATGTGGCCAGATTGAAAATCTAAGATCACCTGAAAAAGAAATGTGAAGCAGTCTTAAATTTTAAGCTTAAGCTTACATATGGATGATCCAATCTGTCTTGGAACAGAAAACACATACAAGATTAGCCATGTACAGTCATGGTAGATTGATGAATCCCACCATCACTGTCTTCACAAGAGAGACAACAGGCAGGAGCCATGTGGGCCGGATTATGTTACACAAAGTGGCAGATCGGCGTCACATCATCAGACTATTTACACTGCATAAGTAATGTTTCTATCACTACAAGTTGAACCAGACCCAATCCAGAACTCTGCTCATTAGTCATCTGGAGACCACATTCGGATCCCCTAGCTCATGCCTTCAGTCCCCCTTTAAAGTGTTATCACAATATTTTATGAACTGTCTTCCAAAGACTGCTGGAATGACATGTCCCAATGGCATGATTCTTACCTGCCATCTCTGCTAAATGAAGACCTCTAGCTATCAGGCTGTAAACAGGCAAAGTATTGATAAACGACACCATCCATCCGAGACAACCATTGATGATGATTACCACCAGCCGCAGCTACAAATGAAATGAACTCTGGACATTAGAAAACAAGCATGCCGTTTCTGTATGTGTATGAGATGTGAAGAATTGGTTCAATGCAAAAGTATAAAAGCAACTGCCCTTGACAAGAAATACTTTGATAGCTTCATCCTATGAATGAGATATAGCCTCGATTCTTCACACCTAGTGTCTATGAAAAGGTACGTGATTCAATGCACTACCTCGGATTTGAATAGTAACTATGCCATTGGGGCCAAACTTACCATTGTGAATGCGATGTAATAAACTCCAGTTGTTGGGAGGAGGAAGAGCAGTATGGTGAAGAGCAGTGTTCCAATGAAGAGCTGATCCACATCGTATGAGGTGGAGTCTACGCGTTTACGCAATGGGTTCTGTTTCTTGCCTCGGAAGAGCCGCCACAGCGAGGCGAGGGTTTGAATCTGGAGGGAGTAGAGCCTGTCAAGAGAGGAAGAAGATACTATAGATGTAATTGCCATGTAGAAAATAGGAATGCATGCCCTCTTCCTATATTTTATTCACAAAAGTTTGTCGGAGTTGCATTTCATACCCAACAAGAAATGTATGGCACACATTTCCAGCAATAAGCTGGAGGGGACTTACTTTGTTGGATAGAGGCCCCCTGATAAATCAGATCCCATCTTATTTCATGAAGACCAAAAATCCAATTTTTGCTGGCACTCAGAGCCTTGCATATTAAACTGATTGGACCAGGAACTATCATAGGTGAAAGACACATAGGTCAAGGACTTGTAGTGGTCTCTTACTTTGCTGCGTAAGCATAGAAACAGTAGATGTGGAGTGTCAGCATCGAGAGAAGGTCTGACATGAGGCTGAGCTGCATGGACAGACCAAGACAACCAGACAGGGCACCGTACCACAGGAGCTTGTCAAAGACAGGCTGCAGGATAGTCAGGTAGCCTGGAAACGAGATGTGAATAACTTACAAATATGATGTCGTTCTGGTTTCAAATAAACATTAGAAGAAATCTGTGCTTTTTTGCAAAACTAGAAAAAAGCTTTAGACTTGACTGAGAACTAAATTCCAAATTATAACCAAACAGTCATTGCTTCACTCCTTTTCAAGCTTTATTTTTCCACCACTCCCAGTAAACTTGTAGATGGACTAAAGACATTGTAACACTCACAATTTCTGCGGTGAATGTGTTGCTATCGCAATTTGGAGAGCCTGTGCCAGCAATTTATATCATACTGTGCAGTAGAGAGCCATCTTTGTTTTGTGTTTGACAGACATTTTGCCCCAGAGGTGAGCTTTTGATTCATGACTTACCCTTCCAAAGGTAGATATGGTACAGAAAGAAACTGCCCAGTAGTTGATCAAGATGGCTGTTGAGTTTCAGACCAGCTGGAACACCCATTAGCCATTTCAATAGCAGGCTTAATTCATCACCGACAACCTATAAAAATTGACAAGTTAGGGGCAGATCAATAATTCAAAGAAATCGAGGGAGCCTCGGCATTTCACACTTTTTTACATAAGAGGGGGAATATCACAAGTAAATATTGATTGTGACGAGGAGGCAATTTTGGTTTTGATAACCTACCTCAGCCCAATCCATGAGAGATTTGGCAATAAGTCTTGTCAAGTCATGCTGTAAGAGGACAGCCATCAGCAACACACCACAGGCCATATCAAACAGGAAACGATACAGGCTGTTCTTCCTCCTGAAAAGGAAGGATCATCACTTAATTAGGTAATGAAGTAACATAACGTTCTGAAACCCCAGTAGGTTTTCTGCAGAGGCCAAGATGATACCAATCCCAAAGCTCCTATGAATATTTAGAGACCAAGCTAACTGAAACGAGCGCTATAGAAAACCATTTGTTGTAACCGTCATACAATAACGGCATGGTTGAAAATAAGTCCTCACCTGAGCAAACCTCGTGGAGTTCCTCCTTTATCAAACAGGGCTTTATTTACTTGGTGACATCGAAGTTTTAACTGTTCCCAGACCATCAGCATGGAAAACACATTTTGGAAAAAACCTGGCAGTCTGAAAAAAGGAAGTTTTTCAATATCTTCTACACTCCACTTTGTTCAATACCAATGAATTCGAAGGCATCAAATGTGACATTTTGATGCCACTTTTACCAACAACTGAAGTCGTAAGGCAAAAAAGGTCTGTGCTGAAGGGCGTGAAGCAACAATTTAAATTCATTTTGATGCAAAAAACATTGATAAAGCTGAACTGTTTGCATTTGTCAGTAGCTGTCTGTAATTAGAGCAACTGGGTTTGAGGTATGTCGAATTGCTGTTTGTAACACTTACCTTTTCCAGATGCTTGTGAGGATTAAAGCACATGACATAACAGATGGAATCATCCCAGCATCCGACATGTCCGACTGCTGCAGGGGATAGGGATCAGGTGGGAGGCAACTATGGATGATCAGGTCCAATTCATCAGCGTCACAAACAGAATGAGATTCCCCTCCAAATGTCTTTATACAGCGTTTGTAAGTATCTGGTAGGTTTTGACAGACGGCCGAGAAACTCGTCAGAGCTTTGAGGATGATTTTAATGTTGGACGGATTATCGGACATTTCAGACATCTTGCTCATTAGCGGGCATGAATGTAAGACCTGCCTGGAATCAAAGATGATGGCAGTAGGTTTGAGGGATGCTGGCCAATTCCCTTTGAGCTCACACAGCGGAAGGTCTGAATCTTTTCTATGAAGAGTAATCCATTGTTCTAATTGTACATTGTTTGTGTTCAAATGACATCCTGAACTGTCATAGTCATTTTTCCACAGACCTAAAATTGTCAAGTTTGGGTACTTGTCTTGAAAAAGTGTTATTAGTTGCTGAAGAGTCCTGTCTCTCTTATCACCTGTTGATTGGATTGTTGCCAAAGTGCACAATGTCCCGGTCGGGTTGTCTTGCCATGCCAGCAACCAGCCACTAGGTGTCAGCAGCAAATTGTGTGGAATGAAAACCTTCAGGGAATTCATTGTTTCACTATAAAAGAAGTTAAGAGAAAAAGGAAAGGTTTAAATCAGAAGTTGTTAAGAAGTTCTTTTAGACTTGGTTGACATTAACAACTTGATTGAACAATTCTACATCCTTATCACAGCATGATGATGAGCATGCATCAGATTACATTTTGTATGTCCACATCAGCTTATGTATGGCTGGAAATATGCATGTTCCCATTGGATATAGGCTAGACCAGGGAACATGCTATGGAGAGAATGAAAACAACGCCACAATTCCACAAAGTCAAAGGCAAGGGCCAGGGGACAGACTCAGACTCAGAGACTGTTTACGTTACATTTCCATATTGGGCGTACTCTCACTCGACCGGACATTTGACACAAACAATAACCCTGCAAAAGCATAGAACCGAATCTTTCCAACATATATTCTGTTATGAGGATAGTTTTGATCCGCACTGCATCAAATATAAAGCATTTTTCGAAGAAAATTCTTGCCAAAATTCTCAGAAAATTTCGACGTCGAGAGGACACCGAAGTACCAACGTGGCACCCTTTGGTGCTGCCATCTGGTAAGTGAAAAACGAGCTAAACGTCTTGTTGAGGACATGGACATGACGATTCCGATTGTCCTAGAACTGCGGTTGTTTCGCCCCCAGTCGTTTCGCTCCAAGTCGAAGTCGGTTCGCAACTGCTTTTTGGTCAACCTCGTTTCTCAAGTGGTCATTGCGCGCTCCTATGGTCACTCGCACTGCCCCTGGTATCATGTTGAGCTAACGGATATTTGATTGGTCAACGAATAATGTTTATAAGATTAAATAATGTTTGACACTTGGCACATTCATGGCATATTGAATCGGCGAAAAGGGCGACATGTCAACTGTCAAGTTGGCAACATTACGCTCCAGCGATCGCAGGCTCTTGCTCCACTTCGAGGAAACACTACCCCAGGAACTGCGCTGGTCATGTTCGCCCAAAAATAAGAAAAATTAAAGGGCTTCATCTGGCTCCAGTTAATTGACCGAGAGGGCTGTGGGATCAAAGGAAACTTTCCGTGACCTGACTCTTTATTTGAAAGACTCTGGTTTTGCGTAGTGCCATGAAAACCGAAAACTATTGATATCTCAGGATGATGTGGATGTCTTTATGAAGGGCACCATAGGCCATAGGCTTCGAAATCATTAATTTCAATGAGAACTGGCCAGTCCAACTTTGGGTTGTGCTATGATTGTTTTCCCTGATGAGAAGTGACAGCGACGGGTGGACAAACAAATCCCGATATAATTTGTGGCACGGTGTTCACGAAGCCGTCACCCGGTCACCCAGGCAGTGGACCGGCCTCGTCCCTCACCACAAGGAGATCCAATACTTGTTAACTGTTATAAAGCACACGATGACGCTGTCATTCTAGTAAATGCATTTGAATACGTTTTATTTCAGCAGAAGTTTAGTATATTTGTGGCCACTTCACATTGAGTGCTGAGGTCTAATTAATATAAGAGATATAAAAAGAATAAAATAGCAAGCTAAGGATAGTTTACCTACGAATTCGAATTATGTTTTTTGGGAAGCAATGAGATGATAAGAGGTGGCGTGACACATATACGTGAACTTCAAATCAGGCTGTTTGGAAGAACAATACGATCAGACAAACCATTTGATCATGCCGATCCACCGTCGTTGTGCGTATATCAATCCTTTGAAAGGAGGAGACTTTAGGACAGATATTCACCGTCGATAAGTCGGCATGCATTTGATGTGTTGTCAGATTCTCATGCGAAGGATGAAGCGATGGCTTGCATTCTCAAGGATATTCGAGACTAACAACTTTACCCTAGCGAGAGGTAAATGCAATAGTTGACATGTAAATTAAGACTACTCTACAAGTGCGCTATAATGTACAACCACAGCTGTACTACTACTACTACTACTATTCTTCTACTAAGACCCATAACCGAAAGTCGTAGAGGCGCATTGGCAGCTGGAGACAGTGACAAAAGCCCTGATATGTCCGTTGGGAAGGGAACTGACTGTCTAGCGTGCATCTCAAACATTCCGAAACCACAAGAAAAATCTACCACTGTCTTGTCGTTGGCAATAAGAAACGTGTTGGTTCAAACAACATCTACCGAGACGCATCTTGGTCTTCAATGTTTTTGACATTGTTTAGCCTTCGGATCCACCGGATCACACGCGTCTATGGCTGGCGCGAGTGAACAGAATTCAGAATTATGCCACGGCATAAATCGGAATTGTGGTGCACCATATAGCAACCAATCGAAACCTCGGATCTCGTGAATTATGCCACGGCATAAATAGACATTGTGGACGGAAGTGTCATTTATGGAGGACGGAAGTGCGATTTATGCCACATCAAAAAAAGATTGCCAATTTCTGATTGGTCTAATTATGCCACCTGTGGCATGATTCTGATTTTTGTACACTCGCGCCAGCCATACGACGAGAATTCTTCTGAATGCGGATGCGTATTATATGGCACTTTTTTTGGTTTTCACTTATACCCGTATAATGGTGTGTATAATGTCAAGTCAGGGCGTTTTACTGCAAACAGTCAATGTCTGTGTTCACCCCGTTTTCTGGCCTAGCAATATCGGGTGAGTGGCGTTACTTTTGTCACTGTCTAATCCCCCGAAATCGGAGTGATGTAGTTCTTCTTCGTAAGCTCAATATCATCACGATGATATAGATTAGGAGGCGATATATGGCTGACGTCATTCTGTCCATCAGATTTTGAAGGCATGTCTGACGATCGCTTTTTATTCTTCAAGATTCTGTCCACGATCGCCAGTCGGATCAGGTCGATGAAGAATTCTACGAACTCAAAGACGGTGATGATGGAGAGACCCATCCAGAGACCGAAGGTTCCACCAAGACTCGACAGCAGGTCTCCAATCTGAAACGATATCATATAGCTTTTATTCGTATGAATCAGAAATGGCGAAGGTGCAGTGCTATTGCATCTGTTTCAGCACTTGCTCCTGATGGGGTTAAAGGTGCAATTGCATAAGTTTCACCACTTGCTCCTTGTAGGGTAGGTGCCATTGCATAAGTTTCACCACTTGCTCCTGATGGGGTTAAAGGTGCTATTGCACAAGTTTCACCACTTGCTCCTGATGGGGTTAAAGGTGCCATTGCATAAGTTTCACCACTTCCTCCTGATGGGGTTAAAGGTGCAATTACGAAAATTTCACCATCTGCTCCTGGATTTAGCTGTCATTGGGTAGAAGTTCCAGTTGTACCAGGACCTGGTTGGTGGGTACGGTACGAGCTTGCTAACTCACCCCATAACTAGCCGACGTAACAAATGTCTGCACGTAGAAATCCTCGTAGTAGATATTCAAGACTATCACATTTCTTCTACAAAAAGTAAGCATACATTTAAATTTGTTGTCAAAGCTTCGAATGAGTTCATGCGATTTTTAGAGGGGGACCCGTCTATATAGGCCGACTGAGTTTGAATTAGGGGTCCAACTATAATGGTCTCCATGCACAGTTAACACACTTGGTCGAATGCTTTTCGTACAAGCGTAAATACTGCCGATGTGCTGTGATATAGAAATTATACATATCGACGACTAGGAAACTTAATTCTGATCCATCTGGCACTTGCCCATAGTCTTCCTTTAATGGAGGAAAATGTCGTACCATGTTTGGCGCTTTATCCGACTTGGGACTGCTTCAAAGCGGTTTTCAACAATTGCAAGTACTTTGCACACAGGTAACACGCCTGGCATGAGTATAAAACAAGAGCTAGGGCAGCGCAACGCCTGTGCTAGTCTGGCAGGACACGATCCTGATCAAACTTACGAGACTCTTGACGAATTGCGCAATTACCGCGCGTAGTACTTACAGACGGAAGACCGAGTTTGTATCATTAACCAAAAAAGCTATCCCTTTACCTTATAAAAGCCATCTGATTTTCCGGTGTCCCTTCGCCCCCTGGTGACTTTGGATTCTTGTATTTTAAGATATTTTTGATCATGCCGGTGTCGTTGATCTCTACAGCCATTCCAAGCAGATTATCAATAATTTGAATCTGAATTGAAAAGATATGACGAGGAGATAAAGATGCAGAAAGCAATAGCAAGGAGAAAGGTAGTGATGCTAATACGTCGATTGTAAAATCATATCTCTGTTCAAACGGTTACCTCTTCCCGTTTGATTTTTGTGGTAGGGTGATCCTGCATGCTCCGGTCAAACCGATGTCGAAAACCAGTGTCTTCTATATCAGTCTATTTCCACCATCACACCAGAGAACGCCGAGCATTACATTTCGCGGTCGGTTCCGAGTTTGGTGGTCAAGGATGCGTCTAGCAGGACAACCATTTCTAGATTCAAATGCAAGCATCAGCTTAGTACAAGCATATATACGCAGATAAACTGGGAGTGAGCCTTTTTTGCGGAGGAACGATGGAGGGACTCGGAACCGCGCTCGGAACCCAGGAACGCGAAATCGTGCTCCGAACCGCGAAATGCTCGTGCGTATATCCACCTAACGGAGGAGACTTGAGGACTGACTTTTTTATTCTCCGGTGTGACCATTATAATACATGTAGGTGCGTTATTTAATTTGTATAATGGCTTCCCGCTGAATAACCTCATTTTCAGCGTCAATACTATAGCGTTCGGATAGGAGGAATTGGGCATTTTAAACACGGTGTTCATACTTATAGTAGACCTGGGAAAACAGCTTACTAGGTTATCCTCACTTGGCCACTGCATCGATGAAATTGTTGTCTTGTACAGATTCTCTCTGAAAAGTAAGAACAGTTTGGAAACGAGTATAAATAGAAGAAGCTTTGTCAACCAACAGGCAAGATTTCTATTGTATAAGCGTAGAGAATTGTAGGAATATTCAAATCGGCAGAACCACATGAGAGATGAATGCCCGACTTCAGCTCTGTCGATAGCAGAAATTAAACTAGATGTTCATTTGTGCCAACCATTTACGGCATCCCGAGATCAGTTTTTTTACTCCTATGCCGTATATGTACCGAGAGGCGGATTATATTGAAATCAACTGGTGCCAGGATGATTTAAGGTGGAGCTGGCTACTTACAAGCACTGGACTGGGCATGGTCCAGGATTGTAATGTTGACACGATTTCGCATTATTGTTGGTTGCCTGCTCCGTACAATATTGATCATCTGAATCAAAAACAGGCAAAGAATTAGCAGATAATAAAAAATCGCAACCATAAAACACCACCAGACGGTGTTTTGTGCTGACGTCAGAAGAAAATCAGTTGAACCGTATTGAATCTAAATGCATGCCAGACAATATATGTATGTTTATTAGTACAAAACTAGTACAGATGGCTTGAAATCACCTGCCCTGACGTCATCATCTCGACCCCCTCTGGAAATGACATCATCACGTTACCCTCCCAGAAGAAAGGCCGGGGTGAAAGGTCAGGGCAACTATCGCATGTTATCAAAAATATTGTTAAAAACCACTTATCATTGCATGATGCATGTCAGTTATGCAGCTTTTGTCATGCACAAAGGCCTTTTTTTTTACTGGCGCCTTGTTGGCATTGCGTGATTCACGTGACACGCATTGCATGCGTCACGTGACACGAAATGTAAGAAATGCCTTAGCCTACTTACACGCTGTGCCAGTTTCATTGCAAATTTCAAGGCTGTATCCACTCGCCTTCAGGGTTTCGAAAGGCGGCCCAACATTCGGGTGCATGTAGCTTGAGCAGTTACAGGCCTCGATGATTCTTTGCTGAATGCAGGTCTGTTGACACGTCTGAGAAAATGAAATGAATTTCAATGGTAGCTGAATACACCTATAACATCATTTTACACTTAGATGGAACGAGGTGAAGTCAAGAAATGCAGATCAGTCATCATGCCGAACTGTCGGCGTGGTGCGTCTCTAAGCCGGACCGGCGCACCAGGCCGATAATCGGCATGTAGTCAAAAATCAAGTTTTTTTTAACATATCGCGTGTTACTCACTTACCTTGTGAGTGTAACCAAGATTTTTAGCATGGTTCATGTAGGCGTTTTTTCTTCGCAGGACCCTACTGGAGACGTTTTCGCACTTTCCGTGAGGAGGGTCCTCCCTTGCTATTGTCGTCTGCAAAAGAGACCAGGACCGTGTTAACAACTTTTTGTGTTGGGCAGGGGAGAGGATATAAGGCTCTCTAGGGAGGGGTAGGGGGCTAGGGGGTAGGGGTAGGGGGTGGTGGGGAAGCGAGGTATATATAAATATATATATTATATATACACATACCTGAAGATTGGGAGTTTATTTCTATTTTCCTGAGCCACCAGTACGAACGGCGTATACCCCTTTGATCTCGCACCTGGTTTGTCTAGATGGAGTCCAATGAGTTAATCGAAGAATTACCAAAGCCTTGAACAATAATATTACCTACCAATTTTAATCCTACGGCTGTTTCCTGACCAGGAGGAATGAAAAAGCCACTGTCCTCGGGGAAAGGCATGTCTGTCTGGTTGTGAATCACCACCTTGATGCCTTGGGATGGCGTAATATCACTCACGTATTCGGACTCTTGGATATACAGCTGGAGGTGCAGACCTTGAAGGACAGCAAAAAAGAAATGAATAATGATCAAGATCAGGAATACTTTACATTGCCGTGGCTGCGTGAACGCGTTACGATAAAGGGAAAGTAGCAGCCCGTGAAGAGGGCAACGCTCGGAGGAAAAACGAAAACATTCTAAACGGCAACGCCGTTCGTTGAAATTTGTAATTATCACAACGGTGCAATAAACTCGTTCTAAATATAAATTTCAACAATGTCGTTGTAGACAGATATACAAAATACTTTAAATATCAAGTTTCAGCGAATGTGCATGATAACGAATGCTCAAAATAACTGCACTTCGGCTTTGTACACAGCTGCAACTCTATTTTCATGCATGCGCCACCGGTAAATGCGAACGGGAATGAAACGCACTCATTCAGGGACTTTTATCGCAACATTTACTTAAATTAGCATAAACCCGCTTCAATCTAACTGCCCGTAACCGTTAATTTGAGAGCTTACCAAGGTACACATGGCAACAAATCGATATGATGCGCAAGCTTGCAACTTATGCCATTTAATAGATGATTTTTATCGAACGAAATTAACATTAACAACCTATACAAATGATACATAATAGTAATGACCTTGTTGACGATTATTATTTGAGCACTTCGATCCATGTATAATGGCGACGTGGGCATAAAGTCTCTGATCTCAGGCAGGATCTGTGGTCGAACAACACTTGTTCCGCATTTGCCTAAACTGGCCACCATTTCTTACTGAAGACCTACCTTGAAGTCCTACTCCAAGAACCTTAAACACCGTATAAACGAGCGGTTTCAACCGCTGCGACGTGCGATTATAATCGCTGCTTTGCGCGACAAGAAGATCTCACGTCTGCGGGTAAAACTATGCACTGTGTTTTATATCAAACTCCGGTCGCTGCGATCATCCATCCTTGTCGCAGATATATCGATACACAGTGGTCACAGCAAACGAGCGATTATCGTCGCATGCGATCGAAATCGCTCGTTTGCGGGGCGCATGCCGATTACAACGAAGCTACCAGAATCATTACAATCGAAACTTTAATGTCCAGGTTTTATATGGTTTGTAAAGAGAGAGTCATTACTATTTCACACTGTTTATACAGTTCTGGAGGTTTAAATGATACATAAGCTTTATATATAATTATAAATACAACATTAGGATAACATTTGAATTTCATCCGCAGTCAGCCTTTTCACTACATCTATTTAGGCTCTATTTGTTTATTTTAGATAATGATAGGGACCTACACACATTCGTGCATAGTGCGTTATGTTCGGACATGTTCGGAAATAGATAAAACATGTTCTGGAAGTTGGTTACCGATTATATTTACGTTTCCGGGTAATTAACAGTATGGTTGTCCTTTGTCCATTGCTAAAAGCCAACTGGACGTTTTAGCGAAAGCTAACAAGGTTACTATTGGAAACCGAGCTCAACATGTAACTTTGCATTTAACGGCGCCATTGTGAACGGGGCCGAAATCTATAATGCCGTTATTGTTAGAGGTATATCATAACATCTCTAAAAGCCCTATGACATCATTTTCCTGATGGGGACAAGTAGAGTGTCAGAATTCGTGTGAATCTGTCTCAAAATTGAATTGTATAGCTCTCACTATTAGCAAGCCAAACTTGGTTTCAGGGCACGCAATCAATATAACTAAGTTACCAGACGACCCGATTGACGATTCTCCGTAATAACTAGCCAGCCGTTTTCATTGAGACCCGGGGTTAGGAACCATGTAGTTGGATAACAAACATATTGTAATCCGTTCGCGTCTGGAAATATCATGATATTCACGTAGAGTGATCGAACACAGTTCGTGTTGTATACTTTTTCCCCAAGCAATAACCGCATTAATGCATTTATCAAAAAAATTCGAGAACGGTTCCGTGGTAACCGGTTGTTCAACAAATCTGTGGCATTATCCCCTTAATTAATGTTAAATACACGGCCCATATCTCCGTATCTGCAGAGTAACCATACACCCAAGCGGAGCAAAACCGCTGAATCATTTAGTGACGTTCATCACATTACAACTCTGTTCCCAGTTGGGCTATCAGAGTGGCGCCGTGGCATGAATGGAGGTAATAAAGGCACTGGAAAAAAAGGAACGGAAAAAAAGGCACTAGGTAGAAAAGGCCTTTTTTTCCAGTGCCTTTTTTACCTAGTGCCTTTTTTACCTAGTGCCTTTTTTCCAGTGCCTTTTTTACCTAATGCCTTTTTTCCAGTGCCTTTATTACCGTCTACCCCGCGGCATATATGGTATATTGGTGAGACGTTGGCGCCTGTCACCTCAGAGGTTCCGATTTTGATTCCCGGTATATACCGTATTCTCATGCCATCTTGAGCGATGTTGAGGGCGACTATCTTCGACAGCGTATAGTTTTCCTCCGGGGTCTCCGCTTTCCTCCCACTTAACGTAACATATCGCCCAATATTGTTTGTATTGTAGAGCTAATGATGTCCTATAGTTGACACTATAAGCTCTCAACTGAATATTTTTACCGTTCCCATGCGAGAATCTTCTTACAGTTTATTTGATATACAACTATTGTAATATGGTAAGTGCAAATGATCAGCAACAAGTGCTGATGAAGCAGGTTGAACGGAGAAATCCTCATCCCAGGAAAAAATGGAGCAATCGCGGAGAATCTTCAATAATCCACCGTAAAAAATCTTCAAGAATTCAGCGTTGGAAAAAAAGCAAAATCACAGAAAATCATGCTTGAGATTTTGCCACCATTTGGCACTTACGTTTCGTGAATCTGTGTCCAGGGATTGCTACCACAAAACTTTTAATTTTTGTTTCCTTGAAAAATGAAAATAGGATTATTTCTTACCGTAAAGTGGCCCGCTGTTCCTTGAAATTTGCGTGGAACGACTAACGCCCTGGTTGAAAGTGAAACAGTTACCATATTTCCAGTTGGTAAACCAGGTGAAGTTTCTGAAAGGAACAAGGCTTGGAATGCAACTTCAAGTTGATGGTAACCGGCGGTAATTCGAGTGGAATGGTGTGAACTCTAGATCTTATTCGACCTATTCTTCAACACTTCATGTATTAGAATTTCACACTATATCTCAAAGGTGAATTTAATGCCATTCGCATGTAGAATGTCTTGTACTTCTTATTTCTTGCGCAGAAAACCCCGCACATCTGCACATATTCTTGTTGAATTCAGCGATGAATCATTACTGCAGAACACCTACTCTCCACTGCACTGTCGTCCATTCCACATGCAATCGACGAGCATGTAGTCCAGCTGATGTCCAACCTCCTTTTTTTCGGATGGTGGTATTAGGCTGTAAAGTTGATAGAAATCACTCTGCGTTTGCATGTCGGCTTTTGGCGCATTGAAATCGGCGCCATTAATATCAGGTGGACGTTTGTTCGACTGAAATATATGATAAAATAATCAATGACTGACTTGAACTCCACGGTTAAAACATCCACCTCGTTACTGGGAGGTCGCAATTTCGAGACCTGTTAGACGCTCATTCCGGTGCGGCCAGTTGTTTCCCAACCAGCATGTTAAATATAGAGTACATGTACAAACTGACTTTCGCCTGGTGCCTGGCATTTTACGAGACAAGAGTTGAGGGTACAGGGTGTCTCACATGCCAGGTCTGGGTGGCCCTTACACTATAGATATGCATGATATACAAAGTTTTGATGAAAGTGATTATTGGCAAATCAAAAAGAAGGAGTCCCCCCTAAAGGTCCTCTGCATAAAGTTTATTACCGTTTGCATGATGCCCTGCATGCCTTCTGACAGACGATCCATCATTGATCTCCTTACTGGGTTCACATTACAGAAAGTTACGGCCGGGAAGTAGAGGTGCGGGTTGTTCTCCATTGCAGTCGAGGTGGAAACTGGATAGGTGTAGAACTTATTTATCATCGTCGTAAACTGCCAGATCAACATACCTATCAAAAGAATTTTGAAATTACTAACAATATGATCAGATATTGTCCTCACTTGATACTTCTTTACTATACAAAGACTTTTACAACCCCCCTCAAGCAGTTGACCGACCTCCTCCTGTCGCATCGGCATCGGGATCAGGATGACGAAATGGACTGCATCGGAGTCTACTCAGGTTGAGCCGCTATAATCACTGAGAGCCACAGGCACTTGAAGGGATATAGAGTAAAATTTAAAATGCCAGATCCTTTCCCTGCAGGCGCGTAAGCTGGTCTGAGCATGCATGGGGAGGTCCCAAGGAAAAAAATTAAAGAGTGAGGGCTTACTATTTTTGGAATCTGGGAATAAGAATCCATGACTTTCTTGACTGTATAACAAAGCAATTCTTTAAGAAGCCAAACTCTGTAGACAGCTAAAAAATCTACTTTGGTGTCATTGGTCGCCAATCAAAAAGCTTAACCACATTATCCACCCATAATTTGATGTTCTGAGTTAGGTGTAACATGGAAGTTTGCACCCTTTTGTCAGATCAACCAAGACCTCTGTGATATTCCACAGTCTAACAAACTTCACAATGTGTTTACTGTGGTGTCGGCGTTTTTGCGTCACCATGCAAACAACGTAAATTACTTCAGAGCAACCCCCCCCCTTTTAAGCGACATTAGCGAGCAGTGCAAATACAATGAAAAGCAGGAAGGCATTAGTATATGGATTAATTATTTGAATAATGGTGGATTTATTTCAGCCCTAATATCAACGAACATAGATCGATATCAAGCCAATGTACTCCATGCATTGTTAGTACAGACGATCTCCGTAAGTCAAATTGCATTGAAAATGGTCCATTAAAAAGTCAACAGGCACATGAAATAAATTGATGAAACTTCATTATCTGTTTTATACGGACTTATTATCTCGATCACTCGAGATATTATCTCGATCGCCTGACTTATCATCTTGGCGATTGAGATAATTATCTCGATCGCTCGAGATTAAATAAGTCGGTTATATTGCCTTTAATAATTTCATTAGTCCTTAACGGGTTTTTTAAAAGCTGTTCTCTAGACCCATGTTGCATTTCATAGTTATCCTAATCCACCATCTGTGGCATAAGGTACACAATGTACTTGACCTCATGATAACAGCTGATTTAAGAGTACAGCGTGTCAACTTCTGTTCAAATGATGTAGAATTGATCTAAAGAGGGAAATAAACTCTCTTCATCATGATCGATGGAATAAACAAAGCAGTTATTGACTTTCATGAAGACTGTTGCAGTAACATTTGTCAGGCCAAATGTTCATACAATGCACATTGAAGTGGTGATCATGACTTGTATAATCCTGATATAAATGTTTTCGTTTGAGTTTAAACCCAAATTTCAGTTGGGACCAAAGAACCATGCACGCAGTTAAGTTTTCCTCTCAGTGTTCTTTTTCTGAGTCTTCACAAAACGACTAGCATACGATAATGTGCCCAAATCCCGTCTATACCCAAATATATACATGTGCCAAATTCATAAAGGGCGTTTAGCTTAAAACACCGTTCAACTACTGAATAGACAGATTCAGGTCCTTCATGTAAATTTTCACAGCCTTAAACGCCCTTTATGAATTTGGCCCCGTTTACCGAAGTGGTTTTTCAAAGAGTGTACATGTAGCTTTTTATACAGACGAAATAGTCCTTAAAGGGACAACTTGAGCGTCAGTCATTAACCTTGCCAGGAGGATGTTACCCCTGCTTCCCACCATGCGACGCCACTTGTAGTATCACACAATGCTAATCTCTATTGGTGATTTTTGCCACTGTTGTGAGGCAGCTTTGGACACGGTTTGTCAATTTCAGGCAGGCATACGGTGCATTGTTTATTACAGTTCGAGGATTTTTATAGCCCGGTTTGGAAGTCACGGTCATGCTGGAAGCCGTTTTTTGGATGAAACCAACAACCAACACATCTCATGCCAAAGTTGTCCCTTTAAAAACCTAATCAAAACGATGTACAGAAACTGATTGAGTCGAATTCACACTCAGCTTACCAAATGCGGTGAGCATAACCGCCATCCACAGTAACTTCCCGTACAAACTTTTCTTGGCGATGACATGAGATGGTCCATGTAAGCTGGTGCTGGATGCGAGGTGTAAAGTAGCCTCAGCTAATGATTTCTCCTTCTCCATCCTTACTGAATGTCGAAAATATCAAATGAAGAAATCGAATTTTGGAGTTCCTTGACCACCACTGGCCGGATGTCTTCGCCACATACTCAAATAAGACAAATTATCAATGTTTTGTCTACTCACAGTATAAACAATGAGACTTCAGGTCCGCCCGTCACGAAATTGATGCCAGAATCAGCGTATAGTATAGCGCGTGCGCAGTTTCCCCTCAGTAACAATGGTATATAAGTTTATTAGCAAGCTGCCTCTTTGAGTTTGAAAATGCCGTTGAGAAGTTTACTGTAGTATGTTTATCCGTGTACTCTTGTTGTATCCAAGTCAATACATGTACCTCTTCAAACACTCCGTGTTCTAAAATAAAATCAGTGATGAAGTGGTGAATGAATAACACCAACATCTGTCGGAAAATCCATTGAAATCGGAGATTAAATGGACAACACCAATAGGGGGAAAATCGACCGAAATCAGAGATGGACAACACCAACATCAGTGGGAAAATCGTTTGAAATCAGAGATCCAATGGACAACACCATGCCATCAGCGGAAAAATCGATTGTAATCAGAAATCAAATGGGCAACACTAACAGCAGCGGGAAAATCGACTGAAATCAAAGATCAAATGAACAACACCAACATCAGCGGAAAAGTCTTGTGAATCAGAGATCAAACATCAGCGTGAAAATCGAATGAAATATGAGATCAAATGAATAACACCAACATCAGCGGAAAAGTCTTGTGAATCAGAGATCATTTGACAACCACAACATCAGCGGAAAAGTCTTGTGAATCAGAGATCAAACATCAGCGGGAAAATCGATTGAAATCAGATGTCAAATGAACAACACCAACATCAGCGGAAAAGTCTTGTGAATCAGAGATTAATTTGACAACCACAACATCAGCGGCAAAGTCTTCGAAATCAGAGATCAAACATCTGCGAGAAAATCGATTGAAATCAGAGATCGAATGGATAATACCAACTCCATTGAAATCAGACGAGATGAATCGGATAATAACAACATCAAACCGGAAATCCCTTGAAGCAGAGACTTCTCGAACACAAAGTTCATACTCTTGATCAAAACGAACTCTTCTGACGAATTCCAGGGAATGCGGATGTTTGGTCCACCACGCCCCCTCTGAGTGCGAAATATGTAATGACGTCAAAACCATTAAAATGTGATGGTATAAAAATCGAGACGCAAAAGCAAAATTTCCCGTTCATAGATCATTCAATCAGCTCTTGACTGTAAATGAATCTACTATCTGAATAGGAATAATGATTGTGCAAATAAGTTTGATGTGAACAAACACACTCTCCACCCTGGTTTCATATCGAGTGAAAGTGCACTGTGATATCAATAATACATTAGGACAGGGACTTCACAACTGATATCATAATCCATTTTAAAATCAGACATGCTTGGACAAGGCCCTCGAAATGAAACGCTTGTTCCATCAGCACCAGTAACACCATATACATGTAGGAAGTTGCTGTTATAAGGAGCTTTGTACTAAATGAGAAGGAGTCCACGCAAGGGTCCACGATACGCAAACGACACCAAACTTAGCGCTGAGCTGGATGACCCTCGAAATCCGTCAGTTCGATTCTGTCGTCGGAAAAGGCAGCACTTCAGTTGCAACCGATGGATCGTTCGTTGACTGAGGTGCCATCTGGATAATTATAACCAAACAGAATCGACTCCGTGAAGTCGCCATCCTGACAATATCAGGCCATTTCAGTCGATGAGGAGGAGTCATATGTGCAAGAGGATGGTGTTGAGACGACTGAAGTTTTGTACTCCCTAACCAACGGTTAGAAGTTGAGAGGAGGATGACTGATGATTGTGGTTACCTTTTGGGCATGAATGTTATTCCCTCCGCGCCTACAATGCCGCGTGAACTCGCGGCAATAATTCTCAAAATATTTGGCCCCTATATTTGCATGACCCTAAGAATAGGACTGTGCCTCCAAAAAAATGTGGATGTTTGGGTTGCTGGGGCCAATAGTTTGACCTCAGCACGCATCCGTCACGTCTCATGAAACTGTGGAGCGAGACCAGACCTCAACCTCTTGGGAGGTTTTCCTGATCGACAGGTCACCTCCTAATACGGCAAGAGTTCTTGATTGCTCAGCTAAGTGGGGCATAGGCCTAATATTAATAGAACTGGTAATGCGTTTTCGTAGGCTTAGGCTTAATTTAGAGTATTACCGAAAGTCAAATAAAATTCACCTGAACACGAACTAATGAAAAACATACATTGTATAAAAATCAAGTGTGTGGCTTCGAAAGATAGGTCGAATTTTCTTTCCGCGTTCGAAGGATAAACAGCATATTCTAAGGTAAGGTATGAATATAGAGCTAGGGAAACCATGTCACAAGTAATATATGGAGAAAAGCCTATGAAATACAAAATTTCGGCGATTCGGCGAAATGAGGCCGACCTTTTGCGCGTGTGAAAAGAGCTCCAATGGCGATGCCATTTGATGCGAAGCTATACTTTGCAGATTCATTCAGCGCAGTTGGTATTTATCATTACAAACAGTGGCTGCACTCTTCGTGACATTTCTCATCATCTTTGCAGGCCACCATCGTCAGAAAATCGACTATGAATCGAGTTGAACAAGACCCGAGACAAGGGCATCCAGAAGGTAACCCACGTAACAAATATAAATCGTGTTGTAGTACTTGGGTTCTACATGTATATACCGCGCCCATCCGGTTACGCCGATACGGACGGAAACTTTCTCCGGTAATAGTATCAACATTTTGACCCGATGTAAGCTACCAGAGCTATAGGCCCTTTCAGAAAATGGTAAACAAGCTGACTGACAGCAACTTCTTGCGAGGTTTTCCCGATCGACAGGTTACCCCCCCCCCCCAATTCGGCAATAATCCTTGATTGCTCAGTCGATCTAATGCTGGCCAGAACATGGGTGGTAATAGGCTACGTTTGCGCATGAAGGGTAAGGTTTCCACTGAATGCGACTGTGACAACGCGCGCGTTTATGCCTCATTGAAAGGATTCTGAGATAACGCTTGGCCTGTACGATTCAAGCAAAATTGGAGCTGGTTCTCTTTTGACTGCAATCATCTTGGATATTCCAGGTGATGTGCAGTCTGACACTGCAGCCCCTCCGTACCAGCAGGGGTACCCATCCGAGCAACTACCACCACCGCCAGTTTCCTACCAAGCTCCGGTCGTGACGACTACAACCGGGACCAGCTTCGTGGTGGCTGCGCCCATGACGGTCTACAGGGAAGCGCCAGTGACTCGGACATGTCAGCACTGTCAAGCTCATGTGACATCTGCCGTCAGCTATACGAATGGCATGATGGTCTGGGTTATCTGCGGTGTCTTGGCCTTCGTTGGGTTAGTATATTGCAGCAGCGAACAATGCGTCTTTGGTTTCTGTAGTGGGCGCGCAGCTTTATGACAACTTAGCCGGATAGTGCTCTAGAATCCCGGGGTCTAGAATGGAGACAAATTTCCTACGTGTTACTTTTCTATCAAAGACGACTTTCTGTTCATAATTGTAACCAACCTTGGAGATTATTGGCATTATGATGTCGATAGACAGGGTGGGGTCGACTTTTTGACTAGGTTCCAACACAGGCCCATCTACCGGTATACGAGCTACGTTCCGTTTATTTCAGATTGTGGATTGGCTGCTGCTTGATCCCGTTCTGCCTGAACAGCTGCAAGAATGTCGTCCACACATGTCCTAACTGTCACCAGATCATGGGCATCTACGACAGATTAAATGGCTAGACTAGAGGACCACATGTTTTGTTTCACCGCAAAAGCCATCCCCACCATCATCAGATCTTCTAATCCTCGATGAAAAACACTTTCCCGTAATCGTTTTTTGGGCAGTAGAGACCAAAGCCTTCCCCACCCGCTTTGGTTTTGGCCTAACTCACGGGTGTCAGTTGGGTGAGACAACTACATCCATTTCGGTATCAATTCCTTCAGCTAATGCATGTAACAATTTGTACCGTCTGGAGACATGTTTTTGGTTCAGTCAATTCAAACTATAGCTACCAACCGTGTGACTGTAGTGCATTACAGATTATAAGAAAATAAAGGCCAATGTAATGTGAAACAAACTTTATCTTTCCTTAGTGTATATTTCGGAACAGCGTGGAGTGGTACGGTGTTTATGACATGGCCCAAGGATGTCCCAATCACTCCCATCCACGCATGCCAAGGCTGGCGGCACGCACGTGTCCTCGCCCACATTTCTCAAGTTGTATCAGCGACCAGATAGGACTCGTCTCGAAGTGCACAATGTCAGCGAGTGTAATCAGAGGACCATCAGCATTGTTATTAGCAAGGCGTTGCGATACCTATTCCGTCTCATAACCACAGTCACATCTCAGTCCATCAAAGTCGTCCTCAGTTGTGTTGTGATACTTTCTCAGTCTTGTCACAACTGTCTCATATTGGACCATAAACACTGTCTTCAGTGGAGTTTGATACCGATTCAGTCTAGTTACATCTCTGGCCATCAACACTGTCTTCAGTGGAGTTTGATGCCGATTCAGTGTAGTCACATCTCGAGCTATCAACACTGTCTTCAGTGGAGTTTGATGCCGATTCAGTCTAGTCACATCTTGGGCCATCAACACGGTCTTCAGTTGAGTTTGATGCCGATTCAGTCTAGTCACATCTCGAGCTATCAACACTGTCTTCAGTGGAGTTTGATGCCGATTCAGTCTGGTCACATCTCAGGCCATCAACACTGTCTTCAGTGGGGGTTGTGATACCGATTCAATCACATAACCACAGTCACACCTTCGCCTATCAATATTGTCTTTAGTGGCGAGTTTGATACCGATTCAGTCACACATCAGAACACCAACATTGTCTTCAAGGGGTTTTGTGATACGGATTCATTATCAACGTAGGGAACTCGCCACATGTTGAAGTAAATAAATATATTATGAATTTGAAACGAAAGTTTATTTATTGTATAAAACAAACGTACATGTACTTCACCGAGTACAAACCGCTCTATTTCTACCCTTATCCTCGATTAAGATTCTCACAGGAGGAGCTAGGAGGGGTGTGGAGGAAACCAAATAATAATGTTTCTTTTGGCCGCTTAACTTTTGCTACGGTCCTTGAGATAACTCAACATTTAAATGAAAAAACAACAACATTTAAAGATTTGCCATGATTTTTCTGTGGTTGTTACAGCACGGGGGCATACAGACATCAGTACAGTCAAGCTGATCAACAAACAATTTAAATTTCTTTTTTCCAGCTTTGAAATCAGCCAGGTGCAACACCATGCTGCCCAGTAGGGAAGTATCCATTTGGTACGTACGTATCAAGGGGAAGGGGGCTTATACCAAAGGGAAGGCGTATGGGCTGCGTACAGGGAGGGGTCAAACTGAAAGCACACGTTGGCATGTTAAGTCCCATCTTGACTTGGTGTGTGCTAAGATTCTGTTGATGTTCCTTTGAGGTACCAAAGTGATCCTTTAGATATACAGTAGTCCTGAAAGACAGAGAACAATTTTATGATGAAATCACAGATACTCCACAGTCCCAATAGCATTTTTCAAAGTTTACAAATTTGAACTGATCAACTCTGTATTTTACTTGCTGCTCACCTTCAATAATTTCTTGATATCATTATCAGAGGCATTCATAGACAATTCTGACTCAATACGACTCTTGAGCACACTGCTACGGATCTTAAAACTGTCTTTAAACATATCCAACATTATGGCACGGATCTGAAAGAGAAACAATGCTTTGGTAAGGATAGTACCAGAGCTAATCAAAAATGGATCAAGTCAATAATGGCTTCAGCCATCATTGGCAAGTTGCATAGTGATTAGAGAGCTGGGCTCATGATCAGGAGGATGTGGGCAAGACTCTCGGAAGGGTCACTGCAATTTCATCGTTCTGTCCTTCAGCCAATTTCCTTCTCTCCATTCGAGTTAAAGTGGATCCCAGGCTGGCCTGGGAAGTAACCCGAGACTGACCCATGGACCAGGATCCAATCAAGGGGAAGTTATTATCAAGTCACACAATGCTACAGTATGAGCCATTTGGTCGATATTCCTTTTTTACAATATGGGCTTTACATTGGTCATGAGTCAAGTTGATTTCAATATGCTGAACACTTCTCTTCTCTTTGAAATGATTTATTGTTGATACAAACCTGGTCTAACTTGTCTCCAGTTTTAGCCAGGGCAAACATTGGTTCTTCCTTGGAGTTGGGCGGCCACTGGAAGAGTGTGAAATAATTGTTACAGAAGGAATTGTGGAAATGCCAGATCTTGAAGTCTAAGCACCATGATTGAGCAGAAAAAATATCAGGAAATTATGTACATGTAGTGTCACTGTGCAATAAACCATAATGAAATTAGATGTTTATCTTTCTTGGCAGAGTGCAACAGCATCCAACTGGTGATTCAAAGGTTGTTGGGTCACAGGCTGGGCCAGTGCCACATGGCCCGAAAAAAGGTCAAGTGTGGCGCAGTAAGTGTGCTCCACGGTTTCTGCAGAAAGGTTTCTGACTAAGGCTGGGGAATAGATGTGAGGCAAGTGAGACAGTACACATGTGCAATTGTAAAGTATCATACAGGAATTTGCATTTCATCTTTCATTTCCATTTCAAGACTTGGGATTCTTCGTCCAAAGACCTGTTCGTTTGGACAACCACTTCTGGCCTATTCTACTTAAAGACTAATTACCTGATTCTGTAATTTGACTCCTCCTACTTCTACTATAGATTGTTCCAATAGTTTATCAGGCACACCACCAGCAAGTACATGGCCCGGCGGACACTGTGCTAACTTTATAGAAAACAAGCGTTTAACGTCTGTCAGAGTCATCACATATCGACTATACAACTTCTCTTGTATAAAATTAAGTAACTCTGTTTTTAACTCAACAGAAGGCATAACTTCATTGTCAGTTTCCATGGGAACGGCACTATTTTCACCATTAACATGATTGGTTATAGAGTCTGTATGATCAATGTCCATTTTGGAAGAATTATCCACATCTGTATCACTTTCGGATATCGAGTGATTTTCGGAACGAGATTTTGAACGAGAGCTGCTTCGTCTCCTTCGTGGACTGGCCGGCACTGGGTGATCAGCTGAAATGTTAGAACAAGATTATTTTTTTTCGATGGCATGAAAAGGCTAGGTTATGTTCAAGTCATCTACTTGAAGCGTCTCAGCCAAGGCTGAAAGACGAATCAACCTTGTCGCCATGTCTTTAAATCAGACACTGTGAGAAGAAACTGGTTGTGATATCCTATAGTTTTAAGACATCTATCTCTGGACTGAGAGTTGGGTTGTTCAAGATCAGTTGATAGCTCGTTCTGATACGGCCAGTTGGTTATCAATCTGCAACTTAAATAATGCTATATGTATAAACAGCCTGCCTGCAAGGCAAAAGGGATAAGAATCTGGCTGGTCTTTGAGTAGGTGAGATACTACACTAAACAAACTTGGCTCTTACCACACAGTGCACCGATCTGGTTGGTTCTTTCAGTAAAGGCAACACTTTAACTAAACAAACATAGAAGTGATGCATACCTTTGACTTTCTTCTCCATTTCTTTGGTGATCTTCAAGACTTTCGTAAGCTGTTGGTACTTGGCGTCCCAGAGCATCTGTTGCCTCTGAACAATATCAGGGTGCCTGAAATCATAACACAGGTTTACATTGTTAGGGTAATCTTATGTTTTATTGGCCAGGTTTAAAGATAATTCAGAGAACTTCTCTCATTTCTCTCTTGAGGTTTATTCTGTTGAATTTCCTTTGAGGAATGAGTGTGGATCAAACTTTTTTCATGTCACAGCTTGGTAGAAAACCAATGCTCAAGACTACAAGCTCTCGTCATATCAAATCAAGTGTGTTCTTTTTGAGTGTGGTTCCTCTTGAGGAGGAATTAAAATGCAACTCACCTATCAACAAATTCCTTGTCATAACCCATGAGGAACTCCCAGCCGAGGTTGATCTTGATACGAGACATCTGATCAAGGAGGTCCTTCACATCTTCTGCCGGTAACTAGACCAGGAAAGAAAACAGATGTAACTCAGGCGACCTCGGTTAAAGGAGGCAATGCTTGACCAACACTTAAAACAGTAAATGGGTTCCTCCTCGATATTTGATAAAGAAACTCATGCCTTCTGGCATTACTCCTGCTTGTCCTACATTAACTTTTCTGGACATCAGACCTTTTTGAAGACACAAAAAGACCATTTTTAGGAGTGAAATGTTAATTTTCTAAAATTCAAGTAATGATTGAAAACAACCTACCTTAATGACAGACGATATATCTTTTCTCATAACAACGCGATTCTGGGTGAAACGCCACATCTGTAAAAAAAAACTGTGACAGTAAGTTATCTGAATCAAAAAGACTTCTATCAGTAAACCTAACATCAGCTAAAGAGTAGGATCAATTCTCATCTTTGTGTCCGATTTGGAGAAGTACATTCCCATTGCTGAACATGTACAGTGCTAGTGGATTACTGAGTGACAACTTACCACATAATCTCGACCACGACATAGCACCTCAGCAGGTATACCACTATGAGGACTGCACGTATCCTTAGGATACAAGATCTCACTCTTAACGACCCAACAACCCTGGACTAGCATGGCCACCTGCTGTAGAGATCGTAGACAAGATACTGGGTCAGTTTCTCGTGGCAGTAATGCCATCAACTGACTGAATTTGATCACTTTAGCTGAAAAAAACAAAACTATGATTATGATTACAACAACAATTCGGCTTTTATGTAAAATTGTTCTTTTTTCTACACTGCAGTCACTAGTAGGCAATACATTTGTCATAACGTTAAATCAGTACATCTACAAGTACCACTCCACTCCCTCGCTTCCATGATTTTTTTTAACATACCATTGGTGAGCAATGCTCTTATTTGGTCACCAAGAGTCATTGTCTTCAGCTGTGTCATAGATAATACATTGGTTGGCATCGCTGGCTTCTCCCTTGAAAAGAAAGAAATTTACCGGATATTTTGTATGATAGACTTTGTACTTACTTGGACAAACTTTGTTTTCAACAGGAGTAAACTGTTCTATACACGGGAAACCATAAATATACATGTATAAGAACACCAAAATGCGGATGCACCCAAATGAGAGCCTAACAGTACAATAAAATGACGTGAATACATGGTCAGACCTTAACAAATGGTTCATCCTAGGAATTCCTAAACAAGGCGACTTACAACTCTTTGTCCGACTCCGGTGGGATGAGATCTTTGAGATAGTCCTGAGGTTCTTTGTGAAATTCGAAAACTTCCCGACTTCTGTTGGAAAACAACTGGTCCATATCTGTCATTGACTTTTCTGACTGCAGAAGAGAAATAAGACCGGTTAAAAACCGGAGAGTGGGTTGTTCATTCCTGTTAGAATTTGATGGGGTGTGCGCTTAGTAGCTGCTCCTTAACATCCCCCAAAACATGAGAAGTTTGCGACAGAATCCTTCTCCTGCTTGAAGATATTTATTTTGCTAATAACCCCAAATGGTGCCCAAACGTAGTGGCAAAACCCCCCCTCAATGTTGTAAATTTAGAAAAAGAGATTCTGACTTACATCAGCCGAGTTGAAATTGCACTTGACCCAATGCTCTTCCTCTTGTGTCTTGTGGAGATATTGATAAGACGCAAGTCGCCTGGCTTTAGCCTCCTCGGATTCTGGTCGGCCAAACTTCACCTGGACTGGTTTGGCCACCTCTTCTTCTTCATCATCATCACCTGCATTAAGGCATGAGAATGATAAACTCCCAATTTCTCTAAAATTAGTACCAAATATTCCTACTTCTCTGACCACGTCAGTGTTTCTTAGACCCTTAGCGTGGCCAGAGAGTTTGTCAAGAGATTCAGAAGTTTTGGGTTGACAGAGGCACACAAAATATTCTCCTGGTATACAAACTTGAACAATGCCACATTCCTTGTATGGGGTCTTTTGGCCTCTCATAGCATAGCATTTAAAAACTAGCAACATTAGGACCAGCTGCCTGTGCAATCTTACCAGCATCCCCTGCTCCCCCAGCACCCTCCTGCCGGGTGTCTGCCTGATCCAGATAACCAAAACTAGGCTTCAGCTGCATGACTCCATGCAATGGTGTAAGATGCAACTCCCCTTCCTTGACCATTCCAACTGCATATCTCGACATGTCAACAACATTAGCACTGGACGAGAGCATATACTTGTCCATAACATCACTGCAATGAAAATAGTGGGAAAAGTTGGGAAAGAGCAAGTTGCAGCATGTGTAGGTTTCAGTCAAGCATTCAAATACCTAGACACAACACTTCTAGGCAAGCAACTTTGTTCAGAGGGACTTAAAAAAGAGTTAAGGAAAAATCGCTTATTCCCACCATGGGTCAAGTCACCAGCAAAGCTTAAAGATTCATATCATCATAGACCAAAGTATCAAAGTCTTCTTTGAGACCTACTTACCTTGAATAAAACGAGCCTTCCCCGGGGTCATTTCCATCCACGTTAAGTGCCAACTGTTCTCCTTTACTGCGACAGTAACTATTGGCTCCTGTATTGACAGACAACTCAAGTTCAACCTGGAAATAGCAAATTACATAAAATAAGATGAATGCAGCATGCCTTAGAATTCAAGCACGGCAGCAATGGTCGATACAACGGCAATCAATTGAAAACACTAGTTGTTTGGGGATGGTAAAAACTGGAATCATGTCCATTTCCTGGACACAAGATGTGTTTTTTGAAATGTACACAGGTCTGTCTGCATCACCCAAGCAATGAATTTTGCCATGAGCTAGTTTTTGAGATAACTGGATTTGTCCTACATGTACCTCATATTTGTACACTTTCTCACTCATGCCAAACTCACTTGAAGCATTGAGCTAAGCCTTATAAAGATAAACGACAGAACCAGGAGGGCTTACCCTTTGCTGCTTCGGCTTCATACGAGCAGATAGATGTGGAACGTCATCATATGGCAAGGTGGCTGGGCGCACAGGATACTGAAATAAAAAGAATAGTACCTATTCCAGCAACTAAAAGACTAGACTTCTAAGAATCCCAATGAAATTTCCCCTACAACAACAAGTAACTTCCAGATTTGCCCTGCAGCAAAATGCTCCAGGCTTTCACAACTAAGGCAGCTCCAGTATTGTTCGCAGTGAGTGATCATCAGCTCTAGACTAACCTGGAATAGGTAGAGATTCTCCGCCAAGGTTTTCGACAAGAAGACATCAAGCTGAAATAATAAAAGATCTGCTCTTAAAATAGTAAACATTGCCACATATGGCAGCATAGCAATAGCAATGGCGGACATTGCATCGATGTGATGTAGGAAACATCAAAGTCAGGAGCCACGAAGAACATTGACATGAATTGGGGGGACACTCTTTCCAGGGGACATATTTCACCGTTACACCAACCATCCAACACTACAGGCGCCACTAATCACGCCATATTTCTTTGCCCTCCTTGCATCCAGGTTCTTGGCAGTGGAACCTTTCGATGAAATAACTTATTGGCCACACTTCTACTAAGCTTGGAAGGAATTCGACCATCAATAAGTGAGAAATAAGCCAAAATAACGTGCCTCTTCCACAACTGGATCATCTTCGTCCGCCATGCTGCTGGGTTGGTCGAATATGTGGAATTTCTTTCTAACCGGGCAGAAGGCACTCGGATTTGTAAAGGGGGGCATCTCAGTCTCACGAATCGTTGCAATGGTCTTTCACCGACACTGACAATGCATGCGTCAAATATGTTGTTGTTGGGTCAGTCTTTCTTTTACATCCAGGATGGACTTTTGAGGCCCCTTATTCTTCTTTAGCGCCGCCATTCGGCTATGATGTTTTATTCTTAGGGGCACGCAACATGGCGACTATCATTAGTGGCCTTAGAAATACCAATGGTACAGTTTTTTTTCAACTTAAAACTTTTGATTTCCAAAAGGTGGCAGTATTAGGTAGCAGTCCAATACAATACAGATGAAATTGATATTGGCTAGAAATCTATCATCCATTGGACTGCTAACAATATAGTGCCTCATTGATAGGCCTGATGTGACAGAATATGTACCACGAGATGGGAGCAGGGACCCGTCTAATGGGTTTTGCAAAGTCACAACCTCCCTGGTAAAGATGGGTCTCTGGAGACAGGGATGTTGTCCAACAAGAGTAATGGCTATGAATAAAAAATTCTTTACTGGCCCTTTTGACTGTCTCATCTATGAACAGTTCACAGCATTCCCACTATTGCTACTTCTCCAAAAAGACAACAAGAACAGCATGCTTAATTTCATATCTTTTATTCAGCACCAAAGAAATCCTTCTTGTGGTGACATCCTTTTAACCACCAGAAATCATTCCTGGCAGTCCAATTAAACACACTAAAGACTTGTACAAATTTTAATCCCGCCCCTGGTTGAATAAGGGGTGGCCAATAAAAAAATCAGGTTTTATCTGGTAATCCTTTGTAACCTCTTGACAATAAATAACCTTCTGCTGAGTCCATTCTGGAAGCCAGAGGCTTCACGAACTTGACAGATTTAAAAAACTGTTGAATCTCTTGCATAAAATCTTTTTCCAGTCCACCTTTCCATATTTTGCACAAAAACGTACCGTCAGGTCGTAACACTGCCCGAGAGAATCTCAAAGCGGATTTACACAGATCAATAATGTTTTCATGGTCCATTGCTTTATGCCCGGTAGCATTAGGGGCCATATCACTCAATACTGCATCAACTTTTCTCCCCTGTAAATACTGCAGGATAGTCTTTTGAGTCTCTGGTAAGGTGAAATCGGAATTGGCAAAGGCTTTAGCTTCGTCAACTGGAGGAAATCCTATAATATCAACACCAATTACTCTTGCAATTGAATGTGTAGGTTGTGGACCTGAAAATAAATAAAGGGGTTGAATAAAAGCGATGGAAAACAATCTGTGGACAAGATATGTACGCCTCTGTTCTATCCCATGACATGTGTAGAGCATCCTTGTACCAAAAAATTCACAACAGGTTGTTTTTTCGGTCAACAATGCATGACTCTATTAGTATTAGTGTTATGTTACTCAGATACCCAACTCCAGTCATATTTCTACAAGTTCAAGTGGAGGGCGGGAGGTACATTAATACCAGTATAAGGGGATGTGTAAGCGGATGCAAAGCCTCGGGGAGGATACAGGTATCCTATAGGTGTTGAATGCATATCTGGAGTGGATGGGTCCATTTAATTTATATCATATTCATGCAAACCTCCAGTTGAGACATCCCTTGTTCTCTCCACAGCAACTTGCATCCATGATCCAGGCGCTGCACCGCAGTCAATCACGTAGCCACCTGGCCTTAGAATCCTGTACCTGTCATCAATTTCGATCAGCTTGAATGCACTTCTACATCTGTAGTTTTTGAGACGTGCCCTCTTGACGTAAGGATCGTCCATATGACGTTTCAACCATAGCTGAGAGCTTAATTTACGCCCTTTCATTCCCTTTTGACCATCCTGCTCAAAAGTAGAAGTACAATGCAGGTTACAGTAGCAAACATATTTCATTAGATTGTCTGAATTTTTGTGGAAAAGACGGAAAACCTGCATGAAAATAGACACAGCATTTCTGTTTACGGTCGCTGCCATCTTGGTTTTATCTGAAAAGTGGAATGAAGGCGGGGGGGGGGGGGGGGTCTCAGTGATTAACACAAATCTGTAACTTTACTTTGGCATTACAATTTTATTTATGTTTTATCTTAATTTGTACATCCATTCTTGTTACAAGTCAGTAATTTTCTCTCACATCGAGGTAATAACCTCTGTTATTAGATGGCTACAAGGGCATTCACACACCTTAAACAAATACCAGGGGGTCACCTCATAAACGAAGAAATGTCTGCATGTGGGTCTACAAATAATAGTTCCTCTTCTGTTTAGTAGGTGGCTCCCCTGGCAATTAAAGGAGGGCACTGACACTTTCCCATTTACAATGTAACAAAGAGGGGACAAAGAAAGAGAACTGAAACCAAATTCAGAAATTGTACCCGAATAGACTCTTTGCCTTATTTTGACTGAACCTATAGGCCTCTTCGCAGCAGATACTGCTAATTCACGACACTGTGAGCCCAAAGTGTTTTCTGAAGGTTATACCGGTCATATCAGCTCTAAAAGCCTCTATCAATAGTCCATTTCACAAAAACTGGCAATCAAATTTTTGATGATTTCACACAAAAAATGCAGCAGTTGAACAAAATGGTACATTTCATCTGAAACTGCAAAGTCTGACCCGTATCTAACAATAATTTGCTAGAATTGAACAATATCACCAAGAATAAGCCATTTCATTCAATCAAACAAGTTTAATTGGAATTCCGAATATTCCAGAAATTTTAGCCTTTTTAGGATGCAGTGTTACTTTTTTGTGAAAAGGACTATAAACTCATTATTCCAAGTACCGTATACAATATACCGCCGAACAACAAAAACATATCTACAATGAACTATTTTGAGTACCAGTATATTACAATTATATAACTATGTACAAAATTTCTACATTTTAAAGTCTAACTTCTACATCTTGGCTACTATAATCGATTTTTTCATCATCATACACCTATCACTTTATAAATCAATTCACGAGGAGGAATCACAGAATATTTGCTCAAATCAAAAAATACGGCAAATTATTCAGAATTAGGGCAATCAAACATGAATTGGGAAACAACGTGGACCATTCAATGCTTCTGCTGACCAAGTGTTGGATGGCGTATTGGATATCTCGTGACAGATTTCATGTCTAATCAAGTTCATAGTGTAATGAATCAGCTGTTCTATATGTCCCCGTATAAGTAAGCTGTATCAATATTATTTTCCCCTCACACTGCAATGTACTATAAACTACATCAGTGAGTCAAGTACCCTTTCAGGGTCTGTATGGAGTTTGTAACAACACTGCCAACAGATTTGCCTCTCAACAGTTTAACCTTGTAAGTGTCCGGCACAAACAAAATAATGCATGAAAACACATGCAACTTTTAGCAACAAAAACTATGCTGTAGAGCCCTGAAGAGGCATGTGACTCACTGCCCTTCCTAGGGGATTCAATTGGGCACTACACCATTGGAATACACAGCACTATAATGAGGTACTCAGAATAAATCACATAATATCTGAAGCTTTCTTCATCCTTACTCACCGATTTATTTTGGCCAAAACATAACAAAGGGCCATCAAAAGATGCAACCACACATATCTTTAATTCTGTAACATATATGTATAACAAAATAAATGGGCAGATCCAGGTTTGAAAAAAGGGCACCTGGTGCAACAAAGCAATAATTACAATCAATTTCAAAGACATTTTTCAAACTTGGGAAGTTAATTTAAGCCTGTTAAATAGATCTTTTTTCGGTGGAATCCTTCGTCAAGCACCTACATTTACTAGGGGATAAGGTACACACGATAGCTCCATATGCAATTTATCCTGATTTGTACACAAACACTTGTATGATTTAACAAAATATATACATATATAATCAATGTTGCACTTGAATATCAAAGGCAATTCATTTGCAAAGTAGAAGGCATACTCATCCAATAAAATTAAGTAAATCACTACAAATACATATCTTTTGATCGAAAAAACGCTAAATTGGTTTGAAAACACATTTTTCTTTAAGGGCGAAGTCCGCAATTATAGCAAGGTGATAAGAAAACAAAGTGGTTATTATCATATTATGATGCCCCAACTCCCATATTTGATCAGGCATAGTGTACCGAGACTTTTTATGCTCTGACATAAGATTTTACTCCAATGAACCAAAAAGATCCCATTGGAAATCATGCGAGAAGACACCAGTTTTAATGCACAAACTGAAAGATGCAGCAGAAAATTGAACTATTGATAGTGGCTTTTGTATTAATAAGCAACTGGTAGGGATTTAAGTACTGGTACCAGAGTGATACCTCCTAAATGTGCAAAATGTGTAATCACCAAGTTTTTGAATTTCTATATCATCTCAATGCTTTAATGCACGGCCCGATCAGGCTATAATTCCTTGGAATAAATTAAGTCAATTTCATTTTCCAAAAATATATATTTCATTCATACACAATTATTTCATGCCTAATGATACAAAGCTAAACATCGGAAACTAAATATAATGTCTACAATTATCACATCTACTCTATTTTTAAGTACACAACCTATGAATCTCAATACTACATGTAATGTACTAGTTTCCATAAGTATAAAATCACAACACCAGATTAAGTGGCCTTGACCAGAAACAAATACAAGCTGGAAACATCCAGCTTTCATTCCCAGAAACTACATTACCTTTGATGCTGTCTGCTGCCAATTCTATGGAATGGGTCTCCATCATATCTATGGTAAATAGACATGACAGGCAGGTCATTTTGGGTAAGAGTGTCATGTCTATCATGGTTGACCAGGTCACAGTCTGGTGAGTATCTCTGGTACTATCCTGTCCCTTGTTACCTACGACTCAGAAACGAATAAAGGAGTTGGATGTTTTTCGCTTGCCATTTGTTTCTGCCTTTACTCACATCACACTGCCATCACATAACATGGGCTATAAAAGTACCCTAAATTTATGTGGTCTTTCACCTTTCACCAGGAGGGCTAAATTGTTGATCAACACATACAAAATTATCTGTATTCCCAAATAACTTGCTATCAATTCCTGAAATTTAACAACTCTGATAGAATCCAAGGCTAGAACGAATAGAAAAATTCAATGATAACATATAATAGCCAAATTTTTTATAGAAACAATGATATGTCAATTATACTCTTTATTAGAGCCAATAAATATCTGTATTTACATGAAACTATAACAAAAAACTACTGTTGTAATCATAGCCCACCCGATATTCCTAAAGACCAACAATTCCAAAGTCCCCATCTTGCTCACACGCAGGAGTGTCATCTAGCCAGCCTCAATTTGGCTTTATCAACCAATAGCTTTCAATGACTTCTGCAAAAAAAGTCATGGCGAGAACAGATGTCAGAGTAAAGTCATTCTCTCTCAGTGAATAACAAATATGATATTCAATTCTTTTTTAAAACAAGTCCTGGTTGAAGAAAAGTATGGATGTGTGCAGATTATTGTACAACTGGTCAATTTGAAAACCCATAATCAGATTTTCTCACCTTAGTCAGTAGAATTGTCCTCGTGACAACAAATGCACTAAAGAAATGCAACGTTTAACACTGAAATCCATGAGGAGACATGCCTTGGACTACAGTCAGAGGAGTTAAACTTTCCTCAACTCGGAACAATCAATCCTGATGGCTTGCTCTGTAATGTCTGATGCCCGATAGTCGGCAAGTAGCAAATAAACACAATACAGTCACTGAATTTTAATTGCTTGACATGTCCTGTGACTGGGGTACCAATCCCCCTAAAGGGACAAATAAAGGTCCAGCACAATGGCAGAGTTCAGTCGATTTTAGGTTGACCATCAATGTCCACACTTACAGCACATATCTCACTTGCATCCTTAGAAGTTTCTCTTCCCTTGAAACTTCAATTGGAAATCCATCAGAGCCATATTGGTTCTACTTGGGGAAGAGCAAAGCGCAGATTCTAAATTTTGTCTAGGGATTAGAAGAAGGATTGCCCTTCAACCTCATTGAGAAAACACCATGCCTACTCCTCAAGGGCTAAACTGGGAGGAATATTACCCGACTCTTAAAAGAAGTTGCCTTGACAGGATTAGTTCCCAGTTTTTCAAGGGAGAATTACAGGCAGGAGCTAGGTAGGCCTGATTAAGTTATCAGACATCAATGAACAGGCATGGTGTTCTCATAGTTTCAAATCACAACATATCTAGGACTGAGCACATCTGTTTTCCTGCGGATAGCACCAACATGGCAACCATGCTGATAGAATGACCAGAAGAAGAACTGAAGAAGTACATTGTAACGTCACCACCGCATGCACTTTGATTGGTATATTGTTAACTACTACAGCAGCCGCCAGCTTTCTTCTCGTCATGCTGGTCAATATAGTCCACAACACTAAACTTGGGATCACTGGGATTTCTTGTCTTTTTCATCTTCAAATCTCTGAAGAAGAAACGTGATCAAATTAGCATAACGATGCACACATCATGATCCTATTTGTGCTTTTTCCTAACACTATGATCTTTCAAAGATTTTTTTAAAGAATTTGTTCAAACTATTGCCCTTTTTTAGTGTATTCAGTCACACAGTGGCAGAAGTAAAACTGGTGACCATCTAGGAAATTTAGTTCCACCAACTGGTGAAGCTGGCAGCACTGTATTAGGGCTACCAATCGACTACCATATGGGACGATTATCAAGGTTTTACAGTCTTTTATAAAAGAACTGTATATTCATAGATACATGGGACAAGTCAATTGATATTAATCTTAAGATTACCATGCTTGTCAATGAAAATTAATCCCAAGATGATAGGACAGACTCCCACCTGAATGTGCTCCGGATATGCCTGCTGGCTAAGTTCCACTTCTGCTACAGTTTAATGTAAATGTACATAGATACGGCAGGATACAAAATGGCCTCCATATTATCACCTACCTTGCTATTGCCATAAATGCTAATTCCACGTTCATACCCGTTTTGGCACTTGTTTCCATAAAGGCTACATTATGGTCCTGAAACAAGACAGTTACCATGGTTACCAACTGTTTACAATCCTCACTGGCCTAATGGGACAGACATTAAAACAATGGACAATCAGAAGTGGAAATTGCGCAGGAGAATTATGTCATTCTATATCAACTGATGACAATTTTTCCCAGAAGTGTTAATTTCAATTTACTTGTCAAAGAATTTGCTAATTGTGACATTCTGGGAATACATCAAAGACGACGAGTCCTGGTGATACCCTATCGGGACCCTCAGGCGACCATCTTCTGTGATCAGGAACCTCAGGCAATGCGTCATCTATGTTGTTCTGGGAATATCACAACCAGCTGATTGTTACAACTTGAGGATAGGTAAACTCCAATGAATGTAGTCCAGGGCATGTCTCCCCATGGGTTCTTGTGCGAAACATTGCATTTCTTTTGTGCAATATTAGACAAGTGTGACCAGGACACTGAGATTGTTTTTATTCGTCCAAAATGAGGTTCCGAGGGGTAAACAGACTCGGAAGTGCAAAACGTGTCTCTTATTAAAGTTGAATAAATCCTCACCCTTGCTAGTTTTTCCCCTTCCTCTCTTTTTATCACCCGGCCTTCTGTCATGTCTGCCTTGTTACCTAGCAACATGATAACAACGTCGTCTTGGGCATATTCGTTTATTTCACTGAGCCACGCCTGAAGAGTACAAGATATGACTATTAGTTACAATGGCCAAGTTTCACAGTGAATGAACAGTGCCGGCTTAGCAGAATCAGAAGTGGGCAATATTTTATGTGACACCCAGTAGTAATGGTGTTGACAATGTTGACTACCACTGATTGTCATTCCATACCAACTGGCTACTGAAAAACAACCCAAGCAAAAGGGGGCTATGTTTATAAACAGCCTCCAGTCACTTATCACTCTCACTCACCCTGATGTTGTCAAAACTTGGTTTGCTCGTCACGTCATATAATAATAGTAATGCTGAAAAGGAGGGAGGAGAAGGATTAGATGTCAATTAAATACTTAGTAAGCAACAACCAGTTAGTTTGGTACTGCCTTCAAGGCTGTTCCACATCTACTCATTTTGATTTAACTGTGCAGGTGAACGTTTTTACAACGACATCCCAGTAACAACAATATAACAACAACCACAACAACAACCAAGTCCTCACAAACATATGACGCGAAATCAGCTGTTTTGTATTGCGTGAGCTGCTGCCCAGAATGGCTCATGTGAATGACGAGTACCCCGTGATTATTCCATATGCTTGTGAAGAGGCCACCTTTGCAACGAAGTAACTTCCAGTTCTAGAGTACAGATAGTAAATTGGCTATAGGACCGATTCAACATTGTCAGCCGGAACTGCATGTGGCCAAATGTGACATTGGTCATCCATCTGTTAGGTGGATCAAAAGAAAACCTCTAGGTCATGGATAGTTCTAAGAACTCCGGAGAACCTTCAGTGAGCCAGGAACCACGTTTAGACATAACCAGGCATTTGGCAAGATCAATACAGACATGAAACAATCAAACCAAGTAAGGTCACAGGTGTCCAATAACGACAGGGAATTGGTCGCCTTACTACTCCAGGGGACCGAATTTATGTATCGAACTCAACCATGAAAATCAATCGGCTCGCGATGGAATACTGAGACCTGAGATAGTGAGAGACCAATATTGGACTGACCTGCCGAGGGCCATAACATCCAATGGTTCCCTAGGGAACAAGATTTATGATGGACTTGTACCCCATTTCCGCTAATGTCTGAAATGGGAGAGCTTTATGATGTATTTATAATTCAGTACCGCTAGTATTATACATTGTCCCAGATACTTGCTTGTTGATACCAAATTGCCACACCAGTTGGTAACTGAGTGTTCCATATTCCTTATGTTTGGTTCCTGCATTCAAAGCCGTAGGGTGGGTTTACATACAATTCACTTGGTCACTTGTCACGTCTCATGTCTTTTGTCAGGTCTCATGACTCTGACAGTTTCTGACATGTCAACGAGAACTCTATGTAAGCCCCAGTCATATTTCCAAAACATTTTAAAGTCACATTAGCCCTTTCCATTGAAGACCTCGGATTAGAGGGTGAAGGTATGTTACAGGAAATTTCCTTTCATACCTTACAGTGAACGCAGTTTCACTGTTCTCCTTCAGCCTCCAGTCCATGTGGTATCAACGTATCACAATATGAGCACACAAGACAACAATGACCAAAGTATTCTTAACTGCAAGAAATCCTCTCACCTGGAAAATGATGTTTTTGGACTGCATCACCCACTTTTGAAATCCATGACTCACGCCCAATGCAGTCTTTTAAATTCTGTATAAAACATTGCCCAGAAACCATAGGGATATTCAGATTGTTTCCTGGACAACCTCCGCAGGGAAATATGCTGCCGTCCATTTTCATGAGGCAATAAACATTGCAATCAGCAAATTGTGTCATTAGCAATGTAGGATTCAAGAAATGCCCAATACACCTCGTAAACTGATAACATTATCCACCCACTGTAGTGGCGAGACTACAAATTCCCCGACCGACATGGGGTTGGCAGTAATAATCATCAATTGGAAATAACCACAATCACAACTGTCACAATTATCTTGCTCAAGCACAGTTATTCCTAATGTGCAGTTGTCAATAAAACAATGATAAATTTGTCTCTATTGAAAATAGTCTACAGGGCAAACAGTTTATGATTTAGGTTAAAAACCTAGTATTTGGCAAAAAACCTTGGCACAGTAGCAGCAGTTTTGAGAATTAAAAAAGATCTAATGTAATGAATCAAAGAGGCAACAACGAGAAAATGCTGGTCAAGAGCTGTACAGAGTTTAGCAACCTTATGCAACCAATCTTCACAGTTCCTGTAGATAATGTGGCTCACTACATCCTAGCCGAAACAGACCCCATCCTTTGTACTGCTCCAGCTAAACCCAGCACCAAATGCAAACTCTGACGTCAAATGGAAGCCTGCAAACTTGAGATCAGATCCTTCACAAATCTCATTTGGTAGCGCGAGAGGCAAAGGAGACTTGCTTACAGACAAAGCCAATACAAGTTCAATATCAGATAATGCAGATGTCCTGTTTTTGTGGTGATGGGGCCGGCTTCTCCAAATGAAAATTTGATGTTGGAGGCATCGATCAAAGAAAAAGCCAACATGCACATGTTGGTCTTGATGTGCCACATGTCATGAAGACTTCTATGGTAAGTGTCTTAGATTGGTTTCCGAGGGGACTGACTGAGAACAATTCGAAAAGTCTTTGGTTCATTTGTGATCTGGTAGCTATCATACCAACACTTTAAACGTTTTGCTTTCTGAGCCATAAAGACCAAGCAGCTAATCACATCCAGACTGTTCGACTCCCTCATTGAGAGGTGAACAGTGTTGCAGCTTGGAAGCTGCTGCTGTTCTAGGCCTTTGCAGGCTGTTGCACTCACGAGACCAAGGCAACATTTTCTGCTGTTCAGAAACCAATTCTTTTTTTTTAAATCGAGGGGGTGGCCTATGCGTTGACACTTATTCGGCATGGCAAATTGTATCACAATGTCTGGCCTGAATAGGATAAACAATAGAAAAACTGGACAACCAGTCAAATTTCAATATCTTTGGCTTTCTACAAGTTACTGCTGTCATGATAATCAACAGTACATCTCGCCAAGTCTTCAGTGGGCAGGGAGAAAGTACGCCCCAGGGATGATTTCATGAGTTAAATTGATATGACACTTGACTATCTTTAGACTGATAGCAACAACAGCTTTTCACAGAAATATTTGATGTAACAAAGACTTCAAACGATTTAATGAATGGTATTAATACAACCAGTTCAAAAATAATGTGTAGTATATTTCTGAATAGTCTGCGCATGAAGATTTCATAATATTTCTTAATGCGGAGTGGTTTTCAAAGTCTCTCTGACGGTTTCAGTTGTTACAATTGTATCCAGAGCTTAGAGCAAGTTTATCTTTACATGCTGCGTGGGAGCTCGAGCCTACCCTCGAATCAAAAGGGTGACCCCATCTTATCAGCCATATCTCCTTCCTTTTCAAAGAACTTGCCTGTTTGTTATCGTTCATCGGCATGGCAAACAATGCCATAATGGCATTTCCACTATCAACAGCAGAGACAAACTTGGACAACGATGCATCAATCTTTGATATCTTCGGCCTATTTCAAGGAGTTGTTATTGCCGTCATAATATTAGTGGGTCTGATGGGAAACATTACGTCCCTCCTGGTCTTTCAGTTAGCAGGGAGAACAAATGATCCCACGGTACAGTATTTCACTTGTGTGACACTAGGAGATGCTGGCGTCGTGGTCTTCTTCGCCCTTCCAGATTGGCTCCTTTATGGAATGCCCTACATAACCGGACATGCTGTCAATGTGTATGCTATTTCTAATTTCATGTGCAAATCATTACGTTTTTGCTATTACACAAGTGCGACAATGTCATCTCTCAGCTTGGTTTCTTTTACTCTCGAACGAGCAGTTTTTGTATGGTTTCCAATGAAACGTGCATTATACACAAGCAAGAACAGAAAAATGATGATTTTCCTAATTTTTCTCGTAAGCTTGGCGACGAATGTTCACGTCATAATTCTCATGGAAAACTATAAAGAAGCGGCTGGGTCAGCTTGCTATTATAGGAATGCAAATGTTGATTTCTCGATTGATAACTTGCGCTACGTCACCATTCCATGTGTCTTGATTTTCATCTTTAATATCTTGATTATCGTCGGTATGATAAGGGCTCAAAAGTTGAGGAAATCAGTCTCTTCATCTACGACTTTAGAATCAAAGCAGCAAGCTGTATTAATAAATCTTATTCTCATATCCCTTTTTTATATTGTTTTCAACATTCCTAGAGCCACTGTTTGGACATTGTTTGAAGTGTCAAAGATTAGGGGACTGGATGCAGGATACCTCCAAATGTTATATCTGACGGCCAAGTTCTGTGAAATAGTATGGCTTTTGAATTATTGCACAAATTTTGTCATATATTGCATTTCGCTCAAGTTTTATAGGAAGGGACTTGCAGAGCTTTGCAAGTGCGGTTCAAAAGAAAAATTATGAAGCCAACCAAAAGCTTTCTGTCTCTCAAGGATTCGGAGAGTCATCATGGCTAGGAAAGTTACTATCAATTCAGATAAATGGGATGACCCAGCTAATCACTAGAACGGTTCCCAATTATCTTGCATGATGGTATTTGGGAAGCAAGGGGACGGACAAATAGGGCTATCATCCTTCTGTACAGCCAACCACTGAGAAGTTCTCTGTCATGTTCCCTTCCTTTTATTCAAATAGGACAGGAATTAAGGAACCTAGCCTACTCAACACTACCCGAGGTCTGGAAAGCTACCGCTACAACCTCTCCAGCAGTTTTTGATCGCTTCAAGTCAAGCTGCAACACTGGTTTGAAAGCCTCAACATAGCCTATATGTCCTGGCATGTAGGAAAGCTGTAAGTATGCTCAAGGACAAGTACAAGGCAAAAAATTCTTGGCACAGTAGCAGCAGTTTTGGTTATTAAAAAAGATCTAATGTAATGAATTAAAGAGGCGACAACGAGAAAATGCTGGTCAAGAGCTGTACAGAGTTTAGCAACCTTATGCACCCAATCATCACAGTTCCTGTAGATAATGTGGCTCACTACATCCTAGCCGAAACAGACCCCATCCTTTGTACTGCTCCAGCTAAACCTAGCACCAAATGCAAACTCTGACGTCAAATGGAAGCCTTCAAACTTTAGATCAGATCCTTCACAAATCTCATTTGGTAGCGCGACAGGCAAAGGAGACTTGGTAACAGACAAAGCCAATACAAGTTCAATATCAGATAATGCAGATGTCCTGTTTTTGTGGTGATGGGGCCGGCTCCTCCAAATGAGAATTTGATGTCAGAGGCATCGATCGAAGAAAAAGCCAACATGCACATGTTGGTCTTGATGTGCCACATGTCATGAAGACTTCTAAGGTAAGTGTCTTAGATTGGTTTCCGAGGGGACGGACTGAGAACGATTCGAAAATTCTTTGGTTCATTTGTGATCTGGTAGCTATCATACCAACACTTTAAACGTTTTGCTTTCTGAGCCAGAAAGACCAAGCAGCTAATCACATCCAGACTGTCCGACTCCCTCATTGAGAGGTGAACAGTGTTGCAGCTTGGAAGCTGCTGCTGTTCTAGGCATTTGCAGGCTGTTGCACTCACGAGACCAAGGCAACATTTTCTGCTGTTCAGAAACCAATTAATTTTTTTAAATCGAGGGGGTGGCCTATGCGTTGACACTTATTCGGCATGGCAAATTGTATCACATTGTCTGGCATGAAAAGGATAAACAATAGAAAAACTCGACAACAACCAGTCGATTTTCAATATCTTTGGCTTTCTACAAGTTACTGCTGTCATGATAATCAACTGTACATCTCACCAAATCTTCAGTGGGCAGGGAGAAAGTACATCTCAGGGATAATTTCATGAGCTGAATTGATATGACACTTTACTATCTTTAGACTGATAGCAACAACAGCTTTTCACAGAAATATTTGATGTAACAAAGACTTCAAACGATTTAATGAATGGTATTAATACAACCAGTTCAAAAATAATGTGTAGTATATTTCTGAATAGTCTGCGACATGAAGATTTCATAATATTTCTTAATGCGGAGTGGTTTTCAAAGCCTCTCTGACGGTTTCAGTTGTTACGATTTTATCCAGAGCTTAGAGCAAGTTTACCTTTACATGCTGTGTGGGAGCTCGAGCCTACCCTCGAATCAAAAACTAATCTAATTCACATTCTGATGGAAGTACTTCTTGGAAAAGATACTGGTGCATGTGTGTCGTAAGATATGAAAAGTTGTTCTTCTGGATTTGAACCTGGGTCCTATTGTGTGCCAGACCACAGTGCTATGCAGCTCCTCAAATGTTTTTTCAAGAGAGGTATAGACACGTGCCGTGAAAATACAAGTGTATACTTCGACAAGACAATCACTGTGACGTTCACTTTTATAACTGCCAGACTTCAATTAAGGACAAGCACAGATTCTACCCACAGTTCATATGAGTGAACATGACTCTAACTGTTGGGCGGCTATCATACTGGTAAGCTAATAAAAGTGCCATGCAAACAAGCGATTTTTGTTGCTACGACCTGCAATTATAATTGCTGCTATGTGTGACAGAAAGATTGGCTGCCGCTAAAATCGGTCATTGCTGGGTTTTTATATTGATATATCCTAATTCATGTCGCAGATACTTGTGATGGCCACTGCAAAAAAGCGATTTTTGTGGATACAATCATGACCGCCAGTTGCATCCACAAAAGTGGCTCGTCTGCGCGGAGCTCAACGTGTTCAGTAAACAGTTCAATGGAGCAACGCAATCAGATTCATTTCGTCTTTTCAAGCATCAGTTCCTGAGGACCGTCATGCTGGCAGAATTTTACATTTTACGGATCCATTTTATGAAATCATCCAATTCCATGTCGCTACCGTCTGCCCATTTTACATGCATAATTTGGGGTCTCCCTCTGACCACTTGGCCAGGGTGACCCCATCATATCAGCCATATCTCCTTCCTTTTCAAAGAACTTGCCCGTTTGTTATCGTTCATCGGCATGGCAAACAATGCCATAATGGCATTTCCACTATCAACAGCAGAGACAAACTTGGACAACGATGCATCAATCTTTGATATCTTCGGCCTATTTCAAGGAGTTGTTATTGCCGTCATAATATTAGTGGGTCTGATGGGAAACATTACGTCCCTCCTGGTCTTTCAGTTAGCAGGGAGAACAAATGATCCCACGGTACAGTATTTCACTTGTGTGACACTAGGAGATGCTGGCGTGGTGGTTTTCTTCGCCCTTCCAGATTGGCTCCTTTATGGAATGCCCTACATAACGGGACATGCTGTCAATGTTTATGCTATTTCTAATTTCATGTGCAAATCATTGCGTTTTTGCTTTTTCACAAGTGCGACAATGTCATCTCTCAGCTTGGTTTCTTTTACTCTTGAACGAGCAGTTTTTGTATGGTTTCCAATGAAACGTGCATTATTCACAAGCAAGAACAGAAAAATTACGATTTCCCTAATTTTTCTCGTATGCTTGGCGACAAATATTCACGTTACAATTCTCATGGAAAACTATAAAGAAGCGGCTGGGTCAGCTTGCTATTATAGGAATGCAAATGTTGATTTCTCGATTGATAACCTGCGCTATGTCACCATTCCATGTGTTTTGATTTTCATCTTTAATATCTTGATTATCGTCGGTATGATAAGGGCTCAAAAGATGAGGAAATCAGTCTCTTCATCTACAGCTTTAGAATCAAAGCAGCAAGCTGTACTAATAAATCTTATTCTCATATCCCTTTTTTATATCGTTTTCAACATTCCTAGAGCCACTGTTTGGACATTGTTTGAAGTGTCAAAGATTAGGGGACTGGATGCAGGATACCTCCAAATGTTATATCTGACAGCCAAGTTCTGTGAAATAGTATGGCTTTTGAATTATTGCACAAATTTTGTCATATATTGCATTTCACTCAAGTTTTATAGCAAGGGACTTGCAGAACTTTGCAAGTGCGGTTCAAAAGAAAAATTATGAAGCCAACCAAAAGCTTTCCGACTCTGAAGGATTTCGGAGAGTCATCATGGCTAGGAAAGTTACTATCATTTCGGATAAATGGGATGACCCGGCTAATCACTAGAACGGTTCTCAATTATCTTGCATGATGGTACTTGGGAAGCAAGGGGACGGACAAAGAGGGCTATCTACTAATATCTTTGGCTTTCTACAAGTTACTGCTATCATGATAATCAACAGTACATCTCACCAAGTCTTCAGTGGGCAGGGAGAAAGTACGCCCCAGGGATGATTTCATGAGCTGAATTGATATGACACTTCACCATCTTTAGACTGATAGCAACGGCAGCTTTTCACAGAAATATTTGATGTAACAAAGACTTCAAACGATTTGATGAATGGTATTAATACAACTAGTTCAAAAAGACTGGGTAGTATATTTCTATATAGACTGCACATGAAGATTTCATAATATTTCTTAATGCGGAGTGGTTTTCAAAGTCTCTCTGACGGTTTCAGTTGTTACGATTTTATCCAGAGCTTAGAGCAAGTTTACCTTTACATGCTGTGTGGGAGCTCGAGCCTACCCTCGAATCAAAAACTCATCTAATTCATAATTCTGATGGAAGTACTTCTTGGAAAAGATACTGGTGCATGTGTGTCGTAAGATATGAAAAGTTGTTCTTCTGGATTTGAACCTGGGTCCTATTGTGTGCCAGACCACAGTGCTATGCAGCTCCTCAAATGTTTATTCAAGAGAGGAATAGACACGTGCCGTGAAAATACAAGTGTATACTTCGACAAGACAATCACTGTGACGTTCACTTTTATAACTGCCAGATTTCAATTCAGGACAAGCACAGATTCTACCTACAGTTCATATGAGTGAACATGACTAACAGGCTGTTGGGCGGCTATCATACTGGTAAGTTAATAAAAGCGCCATGCAAACAAGTGATTTTTGTTGCTACAACCTGCAATTATAATTGTTGCTATGTGTGACAGAAAGATCGGCTGCCGCTTAATAAATGGATCATTGCTGGGTTTTTATATTGATATATCCCAATTCATGTCGCAGACACTTGTGATGGCCACCGCAAAAAAGCATTTTTTTTTAATAAAATCATGATTGCAGGTTGCATCCACAAAAGTGGCTCGTCTGTGCGGAGCTCAACGTGTTCAGTAAACAGTTCAATGGAGCAACGCGATCAGATTCATTTCGTCTTTTCAAGCATCAGTTCCTGAGGACCGTCATGCTGGCAGAATTTTACATTTTACGGATCCATTTTATGACATCATCCAATTCCATGTCGCTACCGTCTGCCCATTTTGCATGCATAATTTGGGGTCTCCCTCTGACCACTTGGCCAGGGTGACCCCATCATATCAGCCATATCTCCTTCCTTTTCAAAGAACTTGCCCGTTTGTTATCGTTCATCGGCATGGCAAACAATGCCATATTGGCATTTCCACTATCAACAGCAGAGACAAACTTGGACAACGATGCGTCAATCTTTGATATCTTCGGCCTATTTCAAGGAGTTGTTATTGCCGTCATAATATTAGTGGGTCTGATGGGAAACATTACGTCCCTCCTGGTCTTTCAGTTAGCAGGGAGAACAAATGATCCCATGGTACAGTATTTCACTTGTGTGACACTAGGAGATGCTGGCGTCGTGGTTTTCTTCGCCCTTCCAGATTGGCTCCTTTATGGAATGCCCTACATAACGGGACATGCTGTCAATGTTTATGCTATTTCTAATTTCATGTGCAAATCATTACGTTTTTGCTATTACACAAGTGCGACAATGTCATCTCTCAGCTTGGTTTCTTTTACTCTCGAACGAGCAGTTTTTGTATGGTTTCCAATGAAACGTGCATTATTCACAAGCAAGAACAGAAAAATGATGATTTTCCTAATTTTTCTCCTAAGCTTGGCGACGAATGTTCACGTCACAATTCTCATGGAAAACTTCAAAGAAGCGGCTGGGTCATCTTGCTATTATAGGAATGCAAATGTTGATTTCTCAATTGATAACCTGCGCTACGTCACCATTCCATGTGTCTTGATTTTCATCTTTAATATCTTGATTATTGTCGGTATGATAAGGGGTCTAAAGATGAGGAAATCAGTCGCTTCATCTACGGCTTTAGAATCAAAGCAGCAAGCTGTACTAATAAATCTTATTCTCATATCCCTTTTTTATATCGTTTTCAACATTCCTAGAGCCACTGTTTGGACATTGTTTGAAGTGTCAAAGATTAGGGGACTGGATGCAGGATACCTCAGAAAGTTATTTCTGACAGCCAAGTTCTGTGAAATAGTATGGCTTTTGAATTATTGCACAAATTTTGTCATATATTGCATTTCGCTCAAGTTTTATCGCAAGGGACTTGCAGAGCTTTGCAAGTGCGGTTTAAAAGAAAAATTATGAAGCCAACCAAAAGCTTTCTGACGGAGAGTCATCATGGCTAGGACAGTTACTATCATTTCAGATAAATGGGATGACCCGGCTTATCACTAGAACGGTTCCCAAATATCTTGCATGATGGTATTTTGCAAGCAAGGGGACGGACAAATAGGGCTATCATCCTTCTGTACAGTCAACCAATGAGAAGTTCTCTGTCATGCTCCCTTCCTTTTATTCAAATAGGACAGGAATTAAGGATCCTGGCCTAATACACAACACTACCCGAAGTCTGGAAAGCTACTGCTACAACCTCTCCAGCAGTTTTTGAAAGCCTCTGGTTTGAAAGCCTCAACATAGCCAATATGTCCTGGCATGTAGGAAAGCTGTAACTATGCTTCGTACAAGGGCCTGGTTTAGATGTAGCCTTCTGTCTGTGGCTGGGTTAGCTCAGAGTGATGGTGACCTTGACTCCATTGATGTGGGTCACCCTTGGAGGAGAGGTTGTTGCTGATTCGACCACAGGGTGTGGCCTCTGCCCTTTTAGAGGGTACTGCAAAGAGTTACATTCACGAAATTGTCAACAGTCACCACATAACCAGCTTACTATCAGGCACCTTGATCAGCTGCCCAGTTGACGATATTGACATTCATGACCAAGAATGGACTGATATATGTGACATAGAAAGGAATACAAATTTCCTGTTGAGACATTATTGCAATAGGGCAGCAGGAAATGGCAAGTATTATGTTTCTGTTGTCATTGGTAAACCTTAAAGGTCATTGCCATTGCGTTACCCAATACCTGACAAAAATGAGAAGGGCAATGGTCTTTTTTGGGGCAGCATGTACCTTTTCTGGGCTCACCAAGGAGGTAGCTTTTATGCCACAAAAACAACTGAAGTGAAATGATGGCGAAACAACACTTGATAGATTTTCAGCAGGATACCAAGGCAAACAGGAAGGATAGCATGGCAATTGATTCTTCTTGCAGCGTCTGGTGCCCTGGAGACGAATCGACCCCTGGATCAGAAAATCCACGCTGATTAGTCCAACCAGATCAGACAGACAAGGCCGACTTGGATTAAGCTAAACTCCACACAACATTTCAACCTCAACCAGCTGTGATTGTTCCCTCTTGGGAGGTGACAAGTATACTTGTAGCTAAACTGCATCGGATTGTGGTGCCTGGGATTGCTGGCGGCAGCCTATTGTCAGCAACGACGAGCTTACATCAGTGATTAAAGCAAAACCTGTCCATCATGAGACAAGTTTGACACTTAACGGTGCTTCAAACATGCATTTTTAAAAGTAATGAAGGTGTATGATAGTGGTGCTGTTCATTACCAATTACTGTGAACAAATTTCAAACAAAAAGCGTGTTTGCTTATTAGCGGGACACTTTTGTGAAAATCAGAAACATCCAAAATGGCAGTAACCTCAAGCTAGCTGGAGGGAAATAAGAACATTTTCCAACCAGTTTTTAATTGCAACACCCACGCTACTGCTGAAGGTTATTTGAAGTATAACCAAAGCTAAGTAATCTTTAAAATGAGAGCATTTAAATGATTGTATTGCTTTTTCAACTTTTTGTTCCCAACATAAACGAATTTCAGATTGCCTGACTTTCTTGGAAGGACTGGTAGAACAATTCGATGAGCAGAACTGAAAATGGAGGTTTCACTTATTCAATTGACATAATTTAAGACAGCATGGCATTTACCTACATAGGAGACAAATACCTCTTTGGCAGAAACAACACTGCCTCATCAAGGATAAAGAAGCACTTGACAACACATCCTAAAAGTTGCATAACCGATATTAGGACATAAAAAAAAGTTGGACGCACACTGCTCAAGAAGTTGACCAAATTACAAAGAAGCAGTTGGATTCCGATTATTCACGCAGAGAGGAAAAGACCAATTATTTATGTTGCAGCCTGAAGAAATTGCAGCAAATATGCTTTGAGTAGAAATGCCCCAAGCTTATTAAGACACTGGTGATAAAAATGCTATTGCGAAGAAATTCTTGGGGCGCCTTTTAACCGAACATGGTTACTTGGCATTTAATGGTTATAAATGTTACCATATCAGACAAACGGAAATTAGGTTGAGAAAACATCCTGCGCCAGTAGAATCTTGGAGTGATGATTTCAATAGCAATGCATGCAAACGGGAGATCAAAGGGGCAGACATGACTGGGGGATGATTTAATAACTTGTACCACAGCGCTCGTAATGATCCAATCTGATGTACGACCACGCCGGGTGATTTGGATGACCATGAGGTGAAAATAGCACTTAGCATGCAAGTCATTAGGCAATATAAGACTCTTACTCCTGTTAAATCAAATAAATGAGCGCCCATGGCTGATTTCCCATTATCTGATACAAGAAGGAGAACAAGTCGGTTTCCATTCAGTACTCATATTTTGTTTGTTCATTTTGCATTTAATCTCTATGCACACAACTTTGGTGATATTTGGATTGAATGTGAGATCAATGGGGACTATATAAGTGGCCAATTCTAGCAAGATTTCTTTCAATTCGTTAGCTTGGAGAATGAAAGACAACAGCTCTTGCAACCAGAAGTGATCGCCTATCTCTACGGCCATGACAGCTATATTTACATCTCCCAACTAATCTACAACAAATGCCTATAAATGCCAAAGAAAAACCATCAAAGAAAATATCTTGCATAAGAGTGTGAGACTGACTATGATTTAGTCAACACTAGTGATATTTCCTTGACTTCGTTGGCTTGGAGAATGAAAGACAACAACTGTTGTAACCAACCAACTGGTTGCTCATCCCAAGGGGCCCTGCGGCTAGAGATACCAACCCAACTTCAAAGACAGCCAAATTCCGAAGAAAAAGTGCCAAAGAAATGTTTTGCAAAGGAGCACGAGACTGATGGAGACGTATGGCCAATCCCAGTGAAATTTCTGCATTGGTTATCGGCTTTCCGAATGAAAGGCAACTGGTTTATACAGCGGAAACAGGTACTTCTTTCGCATTCCTCAGAGGTAAGTTGTTGTAAAGGCTAACTGGTGATGCATTGAATTCCTGATTCTTTAACATATTCTTCTTGGTTGCGCAGGCTACACAAAGAGGTTTTTCTATGTAAGCTCCTTCCGCACCGCACCGCCTAATCAGATTTTTTATCATCACTAAAACTTCACACCAAACAAGCCAAAAGTAGCTGCATTATTATAAGAGATATCAACACATGATGTGGTGTGCCATATTCAAAGAAGAGCCATCCTGCAACCGTCATTTTTTCATAATCTACATTTCTGTAATTTGTTTCGGTAATTTTATTTACGATGTGAAGAAAACTACCAGTATGTTTTTTCGTTTTGCTCAAGATTGCCAAGCTGAAATTAAAGTGATAGGCAGCTCAGCAGATCTTGGCCAACGTTTAATTTGTTGACATCCTCCGGCGTCTCCATCAAGACGGAGAGCATCATTTGATAAATTGGCCTCAGTAAAAATGAGATCGGGATGTGCTAAGTGGATTGCAAAGTGGATTGACAATTTATCACTTGTTACAGCAGGCAAAGCAGCATCTTCTGCTGTTGGTGTCAACAACCTTGTGGTTGCCTGTACTTAAAGGAGGGACTATAGACAGGAGCAGGGCGGTTAAATGGGCCAGTTGTATCCAGTTACGTATGTGCATGAAACTCTACTTCAAATAGCATCTGAAACGCAAAATTTATACATCTACTTGTAATGCAGAATAGTGAAAATATATGTCTGTTACACAGCACTTCCATGCACTGATAGATGCATTACAGTTTGTCTCTTACTATGAGCAGATGACGCTAACTTCATGCCCATGAGCAACCAGGAACGAAATATGATTATTCTGTTCTGGTTTGCGTACAACGGCACTGATCTAAAATTCTTACCGAGACAGTGAGTGAAAATACTAATCAATACTAAAAGCCACACCTGTGCAATGCAGGACAAGATACCGTAAACCAGGTAATGCTCGCAAAGCCAAAAGCGTGTGAAGTCGCTGATCTTCATTTTACAACGGAATGAATTCCGTGTCTGCAGCCAAAATTTATGGTTTATGTATGTGAGTTGTGATTTTAGCAAGTTTAATGCTTGCATTTGCCTCCTTAATTGGGAAATGCTTGAAAACAAAACAGTTGTGACTATTACCTGGTTTACAGTACCACAGAGAGATAGGAAGAGAAGATGAGAAATTGACAAGTTGGGTTAATGGTGAGATCGGTCAGTGTCAGGTTGTTTACAAAGTGTCACCTTTACAGTTCTGGCCACAAGTAATGTCTAAACAATATGCTTAACATCTCAAACAAGTCTACAAAAGTACCAACACATATTAGTGCATGCTGTTTCTGGAGGCAGAACATGAACTCTAACATGAAATGAGTGCATATACTGTGGTCTATCAAGTTATATTTTCTTCTAAATCTATAGACAATAATGACACTGAAGTATACATAATGGCAGTTTGAGGGTGAAGTATTCAATGTTATGGCATTCCTTTTTTTCAAGAATGTAAACAAATCTTCTCAAAAGCTCTTTTTGAGGCCAACTGGTACTAAATTGATGATTTCCAGACTATCAGAACACTCATGGAGCGCCCCTAGTTTTCATGGTAGCACCTTAAATTTGCGCCCCAATTGAAACCTTACTTTCCCTTGGCCAGCCCTGTTCCTTTTTTGAAATCCCCAGACAACCCCTCTGGTAACACAACTTTTCTTCAGATTCAGCATCTTTCGTGGCTAGAGCAAATAATCCAGAATTTTGATACCACCTGTTAGGTAAGATCAAATCTTCATGTTTTCGTGTTGGTGCGATATTAGAGCAGAGGGACTAAACCTTTTTGTCATTTTGGCGATTTTTTTTACTAAATCTCCTCTTCTCACCATTGTCATCAAACATGTCAAATGTATGTAAATATGAGAAGAAAACACATCACAAAAAGCATTTGAAGCCGCTGAGAGATAAATATAGAGAGATTAACCTATATACCATGAGCATCTCGGTAGTAAGCATGAGTGACACTTCGAAAACGTTCCTGGCCCGCTGTATCCCATATCTGCAATACATACAATTTACATACATTTGCATAGTTTTGCATACATTTGCATAGTAATTAGACAAAGCTTGGTTATATATTATGTTTTAAAGCTGTGAGGAGATAAAAGGAATACAGACCCACTGCCAGTGCCACAGGTTAGATACACACAAAAGGTGGAGCTGCTGATGCTATGTCATTGCTTTGGTAAAAAATTGTTTAAAGAACTATGCAGTAAGGTGCCCCGGAGTCAGTTTTTTGAAAGTCCTTTTTCCTATCTTATGCAGATTTTCGGGGACTGTAGTAAAGGATATATCTTTTGACAACATTTTGGGGGAATGGAACAAAAAAGGAGAAAAAATGGACGATAATTTAAGAGTTAAAAATCAATTTCTTCAAACTGACTTATCACTAACCAATAAATTCTGTCTTCAAATAAACAGTAATGGTATTATAAATGATGACTTTGACTGACAGAGCTCATGCAACCAAAGCCAAGCAAGGACAATGAATCAGCACTAGCACGTACCATGAAATTAGTAGCATATTGATATTTTCTAACATTTCTTTGCAGTCAATTAGGAAACAGTTTCTTAAAGGTGAATAAACCAGAGCTAGAGTTGACAAAATGTTCAGGGGCGATTTAAACCCTGACTTCAGGAGAGAGCAAATCAGACATTCCCCTGATTACAGCAAATGATTACATTCACCACTCATGTTTAAAAGTTACACGCAAAAACTGCTGACAGCAAAGCAGCTCTGCAGCTGAATCGGTTTAGCTTTGATTTCTGTGTCAAAAATGACGTAAAAGCCGATTATTCATGGTAGATGCTTATCCTCCACCTTGGGTTAAAACACCATCAGACACCTAGAAATAATCCAATATACCACCAAGGTCTACACAAATAATTCTAGATCTTTGATGACGTTGAGCCACCCATTACCACTAACTGCCGTGTGTTAAGCCATCTATAGCACTCGCAAGGTCTACTGAGCCATCTTCTGCCAACACAAAGATTACAGAATTCGTGATCACAGAGGTTTTCTTTTTCGAAAGACATACCACGATAAATTTTTTCTTTCAGAAAACGATAATTTATTTCTTCCCAAAACCACTTGGTATGAGTTTGGAATAACGCTTTGACAAAAAGCAGCGCACAAATGGGTATTTTTATCACTGCAACCTGCAATTATAACTGCTGCAATGCACAACAGAAAGATCTCTGCGGATAAAACAAAACTGATGGTATGGTATTGTCTTCAGGTTATTGCGATCATGAATTCTTATCACAGGCACTTGCGATGGCCACCAAAACAAGCAATTTTTGTTGCGGGTGATCATGATAACATGTCGCAGCAATTGAAATCACTTGTCTGCGGAGTGCTTAAGCCTTGGAGTAAAGAGTCCATGGCTAATATGGCTAAACAGAAGAAAGCTCAGCACCACCTCCTATGACCAATATTGAAGTACGAGCCACGTACCATTTGCGTCACGGTAATATGCCCGCGTAATACTGCGGAAGCGTTCTTGACCTGCAGTATCCCATATCTGCAATGCATATAATTAACATAAATTTCCATAATTTTGCATACATTAGATTTGGCCCTGATCGACAAACCTGCAGAGGATAGAATTTTTAGATATTTAGTTATGACGCAATGGCACAATAATGATGCGACTAAAGGGATGTAAATCGTGATATGGACGGTATTGGGAGCTGTATTTTTACTGCCTGATCTCATCCTTATCTCTTCATGGTTAGTTCTGGATAATTCCTCATGTAACTAAGCGCAATAAGATTCCACAGTTTTTTAAAACGGACAAAGCTAAAGTTGAAAACAACCCCGAGAAGCCAAAGGCCAATACTAAATGTACATCAGCCAACGCCGTAAGATATTTTTGTAAAAAGCTGATATTCATTATTACTGGTGGGCGCACAAACATTACCAATGGTCTTTAAGACCCACTTATATCACAACAGATCTTCGCAACTCCCAATGCACAAAATGAATTGTGCAAGGAATCAATTTTATCAAGACGAAACCATGACCACACCAGAAGCAGAAATCACCACAGCATTTCTGGCCATCTCGCTTGATGACAAATGGCTACTCTACCCATTATGATAATTGTTATTACTTTATTATTCACTAATCGGCTGGTGTGTTTCATCTGAATCAATTAGAGGAATTAAATATCGAGTTATGATTGATTAGGGGAAATCTGACAAATTAAAACAACACGGTCTCCTTCAAATCGCATTTCCTTGCATTTTATGAGGTAATCGTACTATTTTTTCAGTTTTTCAGTTTTTATAAGTTGCCTGATGCTTGCCCAATAGCACTGCAACATCAAAGGGGGGGGGGGGGTAGACGAAGCCAGGGGAAGCGGTGGTCTTCAGGTGATTGATTACACAGTAATTGGATTGGTCAGTGTCTGATTTAGCGATGAATAGATTCCTCATACAATTGTGAATAGTTTTGATCAGAGATCGGAGATCGGAGATCGAGGCACCTTTCCACAATGCTGACGCTGTGCAACATAATCTGACCTCCCTGGCTCCTGCCTGCCCTGGTTTCTTCCCCCCTCCACTCCTGAAGTATGAAGCCTCAGATACAAAATGAAAAACAGCTCGAATTTTCATAAGATTTTGGAAGAGAAGTTCATGAATTTAAATGAAAGATTAAAACAAAAACACTAACAAACATCTTGAACAATTGAACAGAAAGGAATGATAGGACAACTCACCTGTAGTTTTACTTTACAGCCTTCTACATTTACAACTTTATTCTGAAATTAAGACAAAAAGAAGGTAACTCATAAAGATGAAATTAAAGTCTCAAAATTTAAATTTGTCCATTGGGCAGCTGATGGACCAATTACTACATTTCCAGTCAATGCCAACAATCTTTTTGCATATGTGACTCGCTCTACAAAAAATTGGCGCTTGTCGCATCTGAACTCGACAGGTTGATACGGACTTGTTGTTCACTTCCCTATTGTAGACCTTTTGTGAAATCTATTACAAACTGATTTGGTCACATTTCACAAAAGATCTAGGGAAATGAACAACAAGTCCGTATCAACCTGTCAAGTTCAGATGCGACAAGCGCCTAGTTTTGGTAGAGCGGGTCACATATATTCCATGGATATCTCAACAAATCTGGTAATATCCCTTCAGGGCCACATGACACACTCTGCTTGAACAAAGCCATCTAATTGCAAAAACAATTCAGTTTATTAGCACATGATGGATACTTGCATTAGCTATGAACCCCTAGACAAACATTCATGTGTTATAATTGACATTTACCCATCAATTATAAATCGCTGAGGACACTTGGGGGAAACAACCATTTTGTTTGAATGAATATTCAAGCCAACATTTACACAACGCCAGCCACTTGGAACTCTACACATCGGTTTAATTGGAGGGATCCGTAATTAAGGGATACAAATACACAAAAGACAACACATAATACTGAGACGGTTTGATATGCGATTTTAAAAAATGACGAGAAGGCAACTGAACTAAGGTTACTCTTGTGAATTCTGTGTCAGTGTGTGGTCTGAATGTAAGTAATATCTGGTGAAATAACAATGAAATATGATTTTTCTTCCTTGCACTGATGACAAGTTTTATCAGAAGTCCAAATATGAAAAGGCAGCCTTCACTGCATGAACTGGCTGTGGGTGGGGAAACCTAATCTTAACATTGATAAAATAAACTGGTTGCCATAGACCGGTGAAGTGAATTAAACCCACACAGGCGTGAAAGACGCAATCAACCCAGCATACAGATGAGTTACGATATCGGATTAATACACGAGGGGAGAGTCAAACAGGTCTCATGAGCATAAAAACGCTTTGCTCATTTCCCCCATACAATCTTTGTTCACCGAGTACCATACATAAGAGGGAGAATGGTCTTTTTTCGGGACGCATGGTCGGGCAGAAAAAAATCAATGTCGGATTTATAGTAGATGCTCCAAGTTCAGCGGGGTTCAGGAGAAGCATTATATGGCTTCTGGCATGTCTGATTATAGCGATATTGTGCGATCAGCGGTTTAGCCTACTTCTATAGCTTCAACGCCCACCAAAATGTTCCTTCTCATTTCCTGTTAAAGATACCTCTGGCGCAGATCAGATTTAGCTAGAATCGACAGCCTCCGGAACATGAAGACAATAAGGATCCATTCAGAAACCCTCTGCAAGGAAATTCCATAGAAATGACCCGATGCATCAATTGCTTTGATACCCATGGAGGCGAGGGAAATGTAGGAGCAGTTAATTGCTTGCACAAAATTCACTTCAAGCAGAGAATCTTGCTTATCGGGAATCAGTAGCACAGGGTCTTTCTTCAGCAGGACAGGTTAAACTCACTTCCCTTCTAATATGAAATGAGAAGGGCTGAAATGATCACTAGGGAAACCTGTGGAGTCCAAAGATTTCAGGAACTTTTTTAGTCCGGTAGTCAACAGCATCATATACTGCTGAGTTTACTGCTCATCTTAGAGAACAAAACGGACCTCTAATGACGAATCTACAAAGAAGCCCAACTCACTTCCTGAGGACATTTCTTCACCCATTAGGATTCCTCAATAGAAGCCTTTCAGCATAAAACAAACGGTGTGGGAGATACCATTTCCTTTGAAAGTGCTTGTCCATAGGAAGACTTGGTGGATATGAGAGACATGTCCGGAGGTCAGTAGACACGACTGTCTTGTGTGTTATTGTATAAGGGAAGACAGAGAAATACCCAAAAGCAATTCTGCACTGATTATTAAGATACAACAAACAATAAAAGATTGCTGAAGTTTCCTAGGAAAACAAACACATGGACGTTTTCATCCTTATACTGTACAATAAAATTTTTCGTCAATGATGAAGCATCCTGGTTTAACCAGTGGTTTTCAATATACATGTACTCTGCCTCTCAATATCACTGACGAGGAGTGAACCTGAATCTCAGGCTGATGATATAGAGGACGGACATTGACCGAACATACTCCCTTAAGACTTCCAGAGACTGTCACATAAAGAGCTTCTAATCTCCCTGACTCCTGTTCTAAATCATTTTCATATAAGGATTTGAAATCTACAAAAATATAAAATTAATCTCCAAAACTCAGATTATGAATCTGAGAACACTTCATAGCTTAAATTCACGAGCAACAGAAAGTAATCCTAAGTGGTTGAACCTTGGTATTTCACTTGGGAACTCATGCCTTTATTGATGAATGAAATGGCCAGGGCCATTGTGCTCACCTCATGTGGAGGAAAGATGGATAAAGAGCATGGTATTGTGTCATGTAGTGTTAGGTTTGATGTAGGTCCAAGCAATTACAATTTCCCCAAAATGGCCAATTTACAGTACATTCGACCTCTGTGACCTTGAAAAGTTGGTCAAATCAAAGAAGACCCGGGTGATACATTGAATGGTTGTTAGAATTAGATGTACCTATGATATAAAATTGGTGCCAATCGGGTACTAGGAATAATGGCATTTTGATGAATTTAGGATTTGGCCCCCTCCCTGGAGGCCAAACGGCAAATCAGATCGCACCAAACTTCGGTACCTGAGATCACCTGACCAAAGGGTACATGTGTACTTAATTTGTGATCAATAGTCATTGCAGTTAAGAAACGTGCCATAGTTACGTCCTGACGGCGAATTTACGTCATTTGACCTCTGTGACCTTGACAAGAAGGTCAAATTAAAAACCTGTGTGACATATACTGTATGGTGGTTAGATGTACCCATGATATCAAATTGGTGGCAATCGGGCAAGATGTTAAGGAATTATCACATTTTTAAGGTTTTTGGATTTTGCCCCCTGGTGGTCAAGTGGTGAATCATATTGGACCAAACTTCGGTCCCTGAGATCACCTGACTAAGGGGTAAATGTGTACCAAATTTGGTATCAATAGTCATTGCAGTTTAGAAACGTGCCATCGTTACATCCTAACGGCCAATTTACACCATTTGACCTCTGTGACCTTGAAAAGGAGGTCAAATCAAAAACCCGGAGGATATATGATGCACCTTTGCTAGAAGTACCTACCATATTTTTTTCAAAATTTCCCGACTACTATTAAGGGAGATATTGCATATTTTCACTTTTAACGTTTGGCCCCCTGGTGGCCAAACCATGAAACGAATCGGACTGAAACTTGGTCTCCAAGGTGTCATTACATAAGGGTACATGTGTACCAAGTTTCAACTCAATAGCTCTAACAGTTACGAAACGTGCCCTGCTAACGGACGACGGACGACGACGACGACGACGACGACGACGACGACGACGGACGACGGACGCCACGGTATGGGATAAGCTCACCTCTGCTAAGGTGAGCTAAAAACTCTGACATATAACATTTCTTTTCCTAAGGCCTACTTGGTTTGTTCAAAAATTTGAAAACTAAACTTCAAATCAGACTTTGATTTGAGACTTTGATTTGATGACTTTGGAAGGAATTTTTTCAATAAATAGTCATGGCAATGGAGGGGGGGGGGGGGTCTGACAATGTCAACTGCCTCCAATGCCGCTTGAAATTGTTGGATATGAGGCCTTTCACCAACAACTCCCTGATCAAAGGGGACACATGACAATAAAAGGCATGGTTCTTCTTTTGGCATCACTAATGTAGGCCTGCCTCCCTCAACTAACCGAACCAAAGGACCACAATAAAACGAGGAAAGGCTAAATCCTTTTGTATTATTTAGAAATGATGGCATATCAATGTCATGACGCCCACAATCCTCCTACACCTTCATATTGCTTTCCGTTTCCATGGCTACTCGCTATCTTCTCAAGTTAAGGAAGAGTTGCTGAAACGGGTAGGCGGTTGATTGTGGTTCAATTGAACAGCTGGTCAAACTACAAAAATCAAACTGAGATCCACTGGCGAGTTTGCCTCCCTAGCTAATGCATAAAGGCCCCTTTTACTGTGGAAATTTTTGACTTTGAGGGGCAGTTGCATTCTGTGTTCAGACTGGGAACAAAAATTGTCACTTTAAACTTGAGGCATTAAAAACCTGTAGTGTTATAACTTTTGGCAAGGAATCCCAGCGGAACCTTTTGAGACATCCTGTATACTGAACTAGTTCCAGTTCCACCCACAAGTATAGTAATCATTTCTTATCATCATGAAGTAGCTCAACCTAAATATGGTAAAGTGTGAGTAAACATGCCTGAAGAATCGTCAATCAAACTCAAGTATATGGGCCACAGGAACATGTTCATTGAGATGAGATTAACACTTCAGACAGTGAATATCCAACAAATGGCCAAATGAAGACTTAGATCATCTGTAAGGCTAGTTTGGTGCATTGGCACTGACTGTCCGATGCTATGCAGACCACTGCAGACTTCAACAGTATCTTCAACCCAGGCTTTGAGCTAGCATAAGACATGATCTAAGAGAGTCCGCTTTCACACCCCCCCCCCCCCCCCCCCAGAAGAATGTAAACACATTCCTCCACTGAAATCATCTTCACGCACGTCTTTACAGTGCTTCTTTAGTCACGTTCACAACCCAGGTGCATGCGAGCGACAAGGACATCATGAATATAGAGTGTTTCCAAAGTAAGCTTATCGGCAGCGATGTTGAAGACATTGGCATCATTATTGGGCCTCTGATTGTCAGCACAAAGATTTAGTTGACAGGGTTGCAATAAAATCAATTTATATCACGGAAACCTGTCATATTTTTGGTGTGATGTTGTCAGGCGTTGTCACGGCAACCTTCAGAGGTGCTAATGACAAAATATTACCACAACTACTTTATGCGTGTGAAGAGACAGTTGTAGTTGATCAGAATGACGGCATCGATTCCTTTAAAAAAAGAGAAGTCCCCACTTGTAAGTCTTTTAGCTTCATATCTGCGACTAGACTAAGAAGGAGATGTCCAGTTGTGACACCCTCGCTTCCCTGTCATTGCTCAAAGCACCAACTTGACTGAACTGATTTTGCGGTTAGAATTCTGCCTCTGGGACAATTTCACAATCTCCACTCGCAAATTGTACTGTTGCACCATCTGACAGAGATGTGCTTTTTACAATGGGACGGGGACTTTTTACAGTGGGACGTTGTGACCGGTAGTACGCCATTCCCCCTCTCGATACAAAGAGCACAAAAGAAGGGGAGAAATCAAACTGGGTTGTCCTCAATCTGGAGTCTTACAGAAATATCTTTTATCACTCACCCTAAAATCAATACCGACGGTCGATATAAAGCTGCCGGAGAGAAAAGCACCATCTTTAAATCGGACGAGTAAGCAAGTCTTGCCGACCCCACTGTCGCCGATCAGCATCACCTAGAAAAACCAGCACATGTGATGGAGAATGCAAGGTGGACGGAGCGTTCAGGTACAACATGAGGAAACTACTCAAACTAGTTTAGAGTAAATGGGTGATATGAATAAAGACGAGCAAATGCTTTTATCTAAAACTCGATGTACATTTACACTACACCTTTCTGTACAAAATGGAAGTAAAAGCATTTACCAGACTATTCATATCAGCCAATGAATTTAAACTGTCACAACTAATTCAACTAACCTGAACCTAAAACTAGCTAAGACTAAGAGTAATTTCATACTTTTTCCTCGAAAATAATGAATGACCTTAACTAATACTGGCTGATGGAAATTGAGTGGATTACTAGTTTCGATACTTTGGGTACACTGGTTCCTAGTAGTAGTACGGTATGTTAGGTGGACGGATCCTGATACCAATGGTCAAGTTTATGGAATGGAAGCACCAGGTTTGGACCAAAATGTGACCCATCACACAAAATTAGGTAGTTAGTTGCCAGGTCTTGTATTAAGCAATTATTAACGATAAGATTACATCGATAAACCTTGAACCTTCTTGGAAATTCAACTTGTGATGTTTGAACCTAAACAGGGTTAATAATGATGCTATAAGCTTCAGCCCTGGTACTATGTATCAAGTGTAATCTAATAAATATGTTTTAAAGACTGGTTTGGTATTATTCAGCTGGTGTAGCGCCTTTTAAATTTGCCCATGATTTCAGAAATATTCAGGAATCACAATCAAATTTTCACTGCGCATTACATTGTGTGCCTGGCTGTTTATATAATGTGTGAGGTATACTTTGAATACGGAATTGGGATAATGTTGGATAATGAATGGGCCATTTGAGCTGAACAAAATAACGTATTGTCATCATTTAAATGGTGTGCTCCAAGGCATTGGAGCCTAATAGTGGTGTAGCCCATACATCATGTACGTCACTTAAAAACTTCAATCCCAGATATGCGAATGGTACAGTTTTAACTTTTAAGACACTCCTCAAGACCTTTTTCCTCAAGACCCACCTTTTTCAACAACATTACGAACATTAGAATTGTTTATTGCTGTCAAAGACTATACGGTACTTCTTATAGAGACTCTGTTTTTGTTAAGCGCCTTTGAACGGCCCAATATAGGACTGATAAGGGCGCTATATAAATGTGATACATAGATAGATAGATAGATTTGCTGAGACCCATCAGCTAACATAGCCAGCAAATGACATAAATCATGCATAATCAGGTGCGCAACGTCATTTGCTGGCTCTATTAGCTGATTGGTCAGTTATGCGCAAACTGTACCCTCGGCATATTCGGGACCGAAGTTCTTAAGTATTGAAATACGCTCGACACGCTACGCTACGCTACGCTACGCTACGCTCGGCTGTGCAGAGAGCCTATGGGCGGCCTCGAAAAGGGCTGGAATTCCAGGCTTACGTGACATACATAAGTAGGCCTATTATGGCCCAGGGCCTATAAATGATTTCAGTTTTTTACCTTACTACTGCAATTCACAGTCTTCATGATGGTCTTAAGTTAGATAATCAGATATACTCAGCAAGACTGACAACAAGTTAACTTCCCATACAGCATGACACACCATCCAACAATGCTTTAGCTAGTTGACATGCCCATAACACTACTCATGAATTGATATTGAAATACCATATTGTGATAATTAAATGTACATAACAATACACTACAGAATGTACACACAAGAATGCCCAACCCACCTTGCATGCTACATCATAAAACTCTGTCGGACTTGATGGCGGTCGGGCTAAACCGTTAGGCCCATTGGGCGGCGGTAAGTTGTTCATTTGGAAGACTTTTTCCTTGCTCGGGTTATCCACGATCCCAGACATGACACTACCAAACCATCGTCGAAACACAACTAAAAAAGCGAGGAAACTTGCTTGTGTTGATCAACACGCCACATTGATGCCAGCGCCATCTGTACTTGATTGGCATAACAAGCACCTGTTGATTGATATGATAACCGGCTGGCAGAGGCAATCGGTCGGTTGTGCTAACCAGCTGGAAGAGTTTAAAAACCTGGCATGATTTTCCTGGTATTTAAACTAGCAATGATTTTACCTTAGAATAATTAGTACTCTAGGATTTTACTGATAATTTTCGTGTCCTTTTCACTCGTTCAGCGGGTTATCTCACATGCGGTTTAACTCTTCCAGTTGGTTAGCAATGTTGTGAATGCCATGCGTCATCGACTGCGTGATTGACGTCAGTGAGTGTCCGAATGGCGTTAGTTGACAGATGTTACGCAACTATTGTCACCACAAACACCAGCGCCTTATGAATGAATTGATTTGCCGATTACTCGTATCATATTCATATTGATAATAATGATAATGATACCACTGATAATACTATATGTACATGAATGAATAACGAAAAGTAAATGAAGAGAAAAACAATGTTGTGGATACATGTGGAGTCGAACCCGTGACCACGAGATCGAAAGTCCAGCTTTCTAACCGTTGAACAACAGAGGTTTTTTATGGTGGACAAGCGCGGCAAACAAACAATTAAAAAAACCTAGGTACCTGGGTTGTGGACAGATCATGCTCCTATCTGTTCTTTGTTGCACATTTTCGAATGGTGCTCACTATTCGTTTCAACCTGATTTTATTGTTTTGTACGACTTTTGGTCTTTACATTCCATAACATGCCAGAGGCGTACAATCACTGTCTTGGAAGTCAATATGAGATTTGCGGTGAAGTACCCAGTCATTAAAGCGAACGTGCCAACTTCTACCTGGAAAATAACTGTGTGTGATAACTGTTTATTGCCTTACCGTGAACCCGATTCCTACTGTCGCCGAGAATGAACCGCTGTGAAATTTGCCCTGGTCGAACTGGACGAGTAATGAAGTTTTACCGACACCACTATCTCCCACGAGAATCGTCTGCAAAGAGATAAGGAATGAGGGTAAACGGAGTGTTGGACATTTAGAATTACCAAATAAGTTATTTTTTATTTTGCTCTCTCCCACTGACTTGACCATAAGAACTGGTATTCCAGTTCGATTATATCGTGCTCCCCGAACGCCAGACCAGAGGTAACGGAGTGTCACAACTCCCCATGAATCTGTGTTTGTCTCCTAAATATGTGTCACTTTATACAGTGCGTTAGACAGATTGATGATGACCTCTATACATGTATATATACAATTTACTTCTAAAAATTGGTAATGATAGTATGACGAAAGCTTTTAATATTTCAGGACACCCTGATATGAGGACGACACTGATCTTATAGTTTAGGTGTTATTGCAAAGATGGCGATGTCAGTCAATCGGATGCTTGGCTGAGTGAAGCTCAAAGGCGATAATTGACATGATATTTGCACTGTCTTCGTCATGTTGGTAGACAACACGGCTTCCTCTGTAATCCCTCGAAATGGAAAGGTTAAACTTATACATGTTCATGACATATCGGAAACCAAATAGCTCACAAGGAAACCGCAGGAAAAGATAACCTATCTTCTGTTGATGGCAACATTGGAAAAGTAAACTTGAGGATCAACATTTCACTTTGCTCATTATTCCCCGGACTTCATGTCCTGCTGGATCTATGATTCCATCATACCTGTGACAGCGGATATAGTCCTCCTGGAGTCATAGTCCGGTAGCATTGTATTTGACCAATTAAGCAGCATGATCTATTGTACCGCTAACCCTAACCAAAACATTTAGCAATGCGGGCTATTGTTACACGGACTATCAGCCCTAGGACTACTATCCCCGTCACACGGGCTATAAAATCTTCTAATAAACTCGGCCTTGCGCTACATTTATCTTAATTCAACTTTTTTCCACAATGTGCGACCTTGTATTCATCACTCGAGTAATATCATCAAACTCTTATCGATCTTATTCAACAGGTTGTTTGAAGCGAACGCCAGTCTAAGAAATACCGCGATAAATTCGTCGAAATTTCCACCTCTTTGTCGCACAGGAGTTGTATCAGTCAAGATAACTTGATGAGGAAATTGCTTTTCGTTTAGGTTGATGTAGCGATGACGAAGTGGTCATGTGACATAGAGGTAATTCATTTAGTGCGGGATGAATGTGGTTGTATGATTATCGCCTGAAAGAGTCTCCAGCGGAAGTCTCTTGCGGCTTACCACGATGCAAACTTGTAGCGGAAATCTAACCCCAACAACAGTATGGCAGTTAACAAAACCCTGTTGTTGGATCTTTGAAATTTGGAGAAGCAGTCCGTTGTCCTCGGTTAACTACCATCGGACCGTTTGTTTCTACCCCTGACAAGATTTCCTGTCGGATCAATGATGAGCAAATACCAGAACGTGAACGCGTCAAGACCTTTCCTAACTATCTGACAAGCCCTACATAAGTCATCTTGTTTAGCCCTACGCAATCATGCCAATTAAAAGCGATAACAATTCAGTGATAGTGATCACCATGGAAGAGCGTTCCAATCTAACTACTCAAAAGCTTGAAACCATTGTCAACAACATCACCAACTAGCTATATTATAGTCATAATCAGCGACAGCGTGGCAATCTCATCATCACCCTGCTCCTCATTATTGATCCTCGACTATCTTGGTAATGCTCAGGTAATTACTATCCTTTCTCGAGCTGATTGAACCGCGGGCAAAGGATGGATACTTTGGATACTTTCATCGGCTTTCGTCGCTTCAGACAACAAAACAGAACCTGCCTGGGCTTTGTATTGGATATCATTGGTGAGACCCTTTGGCTGTGATAGCTAAGTCCTTGTGGCCCTGAGACATTGAGGTGCAAGTGTCGCCTGGTTTTAGTATTGAATTCGATAGCTGATGGTGTGCCGGTGAGACCTAAATAGGCGCCAAATGTTTTGTATCGGACATCATAGCTGGTATACCTGGTTTAGTCGCTTAGAGACTAGGATAGGAAACAGAAGGTACAAATTATATCAAGGGCTGCAGAGACACCAGTAGCCAAGACAACGTACAGGCTCTACATTCATGGTGACCTTTGCCATTTGTCAGTGTATATTGGCGGAAAAAGCTCAGTAGGCGTTTTGTTAATGGTTCTCTGTATTTCAGACGATCTATGAAAAGAACAAACCATTACATCTTAGACATATCGGAGTGTTCTCTTGCCAGTACAGCACTGGAGGTGGATGGGATGATGACGTTGAAAACCTCATCCCGGAATCTTCATCATTCCTCGCGAAACTGCTTCACAACTAATCGCACTAATTATCGAGAGAACTGAGGCTTTGATGCATTCCACACTCTCTGTTCACCTCATGATCCCCCTACGACCAGCAACTTGTCGTGTACACACTCGGCTCTGACGTTAAACGTTAATTGATTCTATGTTCCAATCTCATCTTGGGTTATTAGCTTCCTATATTTGCTTCTGGGTTCAATTTCGTTAGCGCTGAGACGTGAAGAGGACAATGAATTCTACGTGGAGGGAACATGAGGGTTCTCCATAAATGTCAAGTCTTAGGGTGCCTTTAATCACGAATGAGCATGCTTGAGCTGTAAAGGCAAGTACTGGCTTCAAGTGAGATTGCATTTACCATGGTTGAGGCCACTCTTCAGCTGGTAGGCAAGCACACAGCCCAACCAACTGAAGACTCAAGTTGCTTGGTTGAGGACACATGGGTTGGTTGTTCACGCAAGCATAGCTCATACTGCTGAAGACTGATCAGTCTTCATTCAGCAGGGTGAGCTATGCTCAAACTGCTGAAGACTGAGGCTGTCTTAATAATGGTTGAGGACATATGGACTGTCGTGCCCGCAAGCATAGCTCAACTTGCTGAAGACTGCGGCTGCATTAATCATGGTTAAGGACACATCGGCTGTTATGCACGCAAGTATAGCTCAACCTGTTAAAGACTGAGGCTGCATTAGTTACGTGCTAGTTTAACCCTTGATGTACATTTGGTACCTTAGCCTAGCATAGGTCAAATTGGCTGAAGACTGAAGCTGCTTCAGTCTGTCATGACTGTGTTCACATGGGCTATCATTGCAAGTATAGCAGAACTTCTTGAATATTGATCCACATGGAGCAATGATTTACACTCCACTTATTGCCAATCCATCTCTCTGACCGCAAACATCACTGGTCGTGGACAGTATGTTTGGCTGTTGATACTGAGCATGATATACCTCATTCGGATGTCACGATCTACAAGCCATTCCCATTTCCTCCAAATCTATCTATCTGGCCTAATAATATGGTCATGTATAGAAAATGCATGTTATGGCCAAATCGATTTTGATTATATCCATGTGATACGTTTTCGATCATTATTGGAATGTGGTTCTCGTTTGGGGACGCTTGCGATTGAGTCCATCGATCGAGATATTTCCTGAAAAAAAAATGTTCATGTTAAAAAATAAATCATGTGATGTCCTTTTCCAGCCACCGTAGTATAGTGTAGTTTGGGGACAATATCATATTCTTACTTTTACCGGCATTAAAAGAAGCAGCAGAATGTGGTTCTGGCGATGCCAAAGCCTTGGACCAACCATGGGGTCAAGGGTGTAGTACTTTGCGTATACGACAACTCGAGATTCATTTATAGACCGGCACTCTGCAGAATAGTACCAGGACACGGTGGTCATGCCGTCGATCATTGTCTGTAACATCAGCGAAAGAGCTCTTTATTCATTTTCATTCAGATTCACAAGTCGTTTAGCTAAGTAACCCAGTCGCAACGCGATCGGAAATACAAAAGTTACCACTGATGGGGATAGTTTATCAGGAAAGGCTATAGTACCCGACTCGTTACGAATTCTTGGCGAACTTACAGAGGAAATGGTGTAATTAGCCGGAGTTAACAACAAATGTATCTAGAATAAGAATTTCCCTCTAAACGATACGGAAAACTAGATATGGACCATGAGGGATCATTTGCGGATTGGCGAGGTCTCATACACGAATGCTTTGGCATGGTTTGAAAACATTGCTGGAGACCATGGGTACTCAAACCTGATTCGGATGAATCTAATCTTCTCACATGTTACTCTTTTACTATAACAGAGCTCAATATGACCAAGAATATGCTTGATACCACTGGTATATCCCCAGTTGTTATCAACCACACGCTGCCAGATGGACATCGAAATTGAATTTGAGAATTCCAGAACATTATCTTGGCTCTCTATATTCCCACCCATGGTAAATATCGCAATTGAGTTTCGGAGCGTAGGCGGTAGCATCCACGGCTGCACACCGAGTCTGCCCAAGGGCTTCTGTCCTTTCTCATTGCGTTCAATAAGACTGATGGACCGATGGAAACTCTATCATTGGCCATATTTGATAATGCCAAAGGGCATAGGGCATAGCGGCATCTCTCCGAAGGGTTGTGGGTGGAATAGTGGCCTTCTTGATCACGCCAGGTTGACAGTCCCGGCACGCACAGGGTAAAGTGGTGGTAATGAATGCCGGGACTGCATAAGTCGATTAAGTCTATTGGTTTTTAGGAAATGATAGAAAAGAACTTTGATATCAAGAATCCACGATAAAAAGGTCAATTCTTTAAACAAAGACAGCTCGATGAGATCCATGAACGTAACTGCGTATCAAGCTTATTACATGATTGTCGGATTGTCCTTTGGGGTCGTTAAAAATAAGCTAAGAGGCCACAATATGACTCCTCATTCAGAGGCAGACATCGGCGTTAATTATATTTAGCACTGGGCTGGGCTGTCACAATTTGTTGAATGACTCTCAGCGTCTTACAGTAGCATCACCCGATCCTCTCCAGCTTATTCAAACCATCTTGAATTGCGACGTATCAATTTTGCGCATGTCAATTTATCATTTCTGAAGTCATAAAAACCAGTGGAGGCGATATTTTTAAAATTCTTTATTTAAAAAGACGTCCCTCCGGGGCATACATCGCATCGTAAATTAATGAAATTTTTTCAATTTTCAATCTAAATAAATCTTGTGGGGTGAATAGGATATTAAATTTAAACTGTTTATTACATGTCGGTCTTGGCAATGCGCGCGTTCATAGTGGAAGTCACAACAGCTCGATTAGGAAACCAACAAAATGCAAAATGAGGAACAGTCTGAGGGGCATAGAACCGAATTGAGATTTAAACCAGGCTGAGCTCTTAATCAGATATGTCTCGCCGCCTATATGAAGGGGGAATTCTGCGAAAAAGAATAATCCCTTGTATGCTGTAACTCCTTTCATCCCAGGTCATTGGTCATTATAGCCATGCACCGGAACCAGCTGTTGTCGAACAATATGATACGACACGACGTTCCTTTCATGGAGAACCGGTGTAAAAGTAAAAAGTGTCCCCCCTGGAAAAATTGTCCGGCCCTATTGTATTCTGCAATATGGTTCTATAGAGACCCTGACAGTCAATAGCTCAGAGATTGAAGCGCATAATAGAATCCTTTGTTCCCGGACATTTTATCCTAGGACATTTTAAACTTCTACACCGGGTTAGTGTTTCACCGACATGATAAACCAAGGCAATCACATTGTTTTAGCTTCAGTTCTACAGTTTCTTCGATTTCATTCGGCCAACGTGGTTGTACATTTCCTATTGTAGTCACCTTTTGGCGACAACAAAAAGAATCCGCCCTTAGTCTATAAAGTATCAAGCCATCAAAAATAGATGCGCGAGCACTGATAAACTGGCATAGTGACGCAAACTGTTCGGTCGATATATTGATCAGGGGAGGATTGTCCTTCCCTAACAAAACTGATCGGCGCTTGCGTGAGTGCATTGAAACCCAGTGCTTTTGTGACATTAGTTGCTGGTGATTTCCGCAGATAAGAATAAAAGATAGGCTATAACCAGTTACAGTAACTCTGATACATCCGGCAATCGTTGCACATTTCCTATTGCAGCAGCCGTTTGGCGATACATCATTGACACTGCTCAGTTAGTCTGTAAAGCATCGGCAATCAAAAATAGATGCTGAAGCACTGATAAAGTGGCTCACTGACGCACAGTCGATTCAATGTATTGATCCAGGGAGGATCGTCCACCGCGTTCAAAACTGATCGGCGCTTCCGTGAGCGCATTGATACCCATTGGTTTGTAACATGGTTACTGGTGATTCGAAATGGAAACACCAACGTAGTTGAAGCATGTTTCTCTTGATACACTTCCGAAGAGAAGACTACGATCTGAAATGATGTGACACATCAATTTAAAGTCTCCATTCTTATTTGGCGTCGGAGGCGATCGTAGAATTCTGTTCTATTTGAGCTGTAACGAAATGGATTACTCGCCAAAGAAACGGATAAATGAAATTTGCAATATCAAAGTAGTATTTCGTTTTATGAATAATTTCTTCTAAAGTTACTTAAGTATAATTATGTCATTACCGGCGAGAACTGACTGAACAAAATGAATTCACCGCTAGCTCTTAATGGATGTTAAGGAAAAAAAAAATCTGACAGAAATCCTTTACTAAGTGTTCGCGGTATTTATAGCTGAACATCAGAATAAGTCGATACGGAATCGATGAAGACCCTTTAATAGTTTGCTGCATGCGAACAGCACCAATTATAACTGCAAATATTTAAACACTGTTTTATAATAAAATAATAATTTGTTGATTAAGGAATTGATATCGAACGCCGCGATTACAGTTGTCTCACCAAACATCGCCAGGGTGGAGCTAAAATGAAGGCAAAATCGGGTAGCCGAGGTCTTTGAACAAAATGACAGCTCTCCCCGAGCTGTGTCAGGTGCCGTTGAGAACCAACAACACTGAGGTATTAATTTTCACTCGAAAACATCTCAAGCGTAATCGACCAAGAATCTATTTTCCGCACCTTTTATACCCAACCAAGAGTCTCACCGAAACGAAATACCGAAGCTGTGCCTTCGAGCAGTTGCAAATAAGCAAAGTGATGAAAATAAAGCTTTTTTCACATCAATGTACGAGGATTGTATCCCATCGCGATATTAATCCCATTGACTTTACCGTCAGTTGCGAAGAAAATGTATTCAAAGGGGTTTTCCTTTGTGAAGCTAATACATGAAGATGATCCGTGATATACCCGAGGACACAGACGCTTATATCTATCTGCGGGAGGAGAGCAATGATCAAAGTTGCAGTTCTCATCATGTTATCGTCATACCTATGATGCTAATTCCAATATGGTTTGTATTTTGAGCATGATGGTCAGGAATAGCTGGTCTCCGGGTAAGGACGTCAGGAACCAACCACTTGGGATACTATTTGCACAGAAATCCTTCAGGATCCGGCAAGAGTATATAGATGAGCCGTTTGGTTTATGGCCTGACATTCTCATCTGAGCTATACATTAACAGAAATAGACTTAAAGCATGAAGATCAGGGATAGCCAATCTATCTTAATCGGCGTTGTGCGTCAGTATCCCTCGATACGTTTACATGTATACTGACGCACAAAGCAGATAAATCGGCATGCCTATTCCTCTCCCATGTACCATGTATATTCATCATAAAACGTCATTAACAAATTCATTCAGCCATCAATATTATACATAAGATAAACAAACATGGTGACTAGGGTGAATGACAGGTTTATCACACACTACTTCATATAGTCTATCACTTTTTGCCGTGATAGGCTATCAATTATTGTCGTATATGGGGTTCGTTTCCTCCAGGTTAGACTAGCAACAGTATCAACAGTACAACAATATATTCCATTCAATCACTCCGAGCTGACGTTCGAACTAAACGCACAGTCGTCTTGATTTCAGTTCGGTTTTTGTCGGCTAACTACATGTAGCTGTGACCAGTTTTGTGTTCAAGGAAGACACATTGATATGGTGCTGCTATAGCTTAAGCGCCGGCAACTTGCAACATGTTCTTTGTACTCCGTGGTGCTTCTTTTCAACCTGTATTTACATGTACTTCAGTAATGCAACAGCTACATGTAGCAACCATCTTTTTTAAATATATGAAGAAGAGTAGAAATTCTTTTTGGGTTCGAGTCATCCCGCGTGTGAATCTGAATTGCGCCTTATCCACCAGTGGCTTTATGTAAATGTCAAGTGTGCCAAAAAAGTCAATAGCCATCCGATTGAACGAGTAAATTGATTTCTTCATCAGAGCCGTTACATCAAAGAAAGCTGAGCGCGAGAATCATCAAGAGAGAAGCCTTACTGATGTACTTCGTTCTTGATCAATTAATACAATTATTTCGCGGGTACTTTTAAGTGTTGATGACGAAGTTAATGAGGAAACTGATGAGATTCTTTCGGAAAACTTTACACACTGTCGGCAGTGTAGTTTCATGACTGACATGAAGGTTGATTTTAGATTTAGTTCAATATTTCAGGGTAGCCGATGAAATTCCTTTTTACATGTAATGCATGGCAAGAATATTGCTCCGGGACTGCGGACGGTGTGATGATATGTTGCTTTGAGATCAATGTACCCATTGACAAACTGAGGATCTAATGTAATCGATACTTTATCTTCATCTTCACCGTCAATATTTAACGGAGGGTAACGGCTCCAAACTTCGCCTTGGAGCCCAGTCTATAGTGCATATTTCCCCAAATATCATAGTCATGGAGTCGAAGGGAGAGGTTGGCAATCATCTGATTTGTTTGATCCGATTGCGACAACTTAGAGTGTCTAAACATGAACTGAAATGAAGGTTGCATATAAACAGAATTAAATGGTCGTTGAATCCACTTTTTATTTGTCCAGTGGTAACTTTTTTTGGTCACTCTCCCGGACTTCGCCTTTTCTTTTTAGTAGGCACTTTTATAGGTGGGTTGTCACCATTGTGTTCCTCCTTTTAGACATCAATTTTATTGTTATGATGTGCTACATTTTTTCCTTGTGTTTTATGCATTGCTATGTTTTATAAGTTGTACACATGTTTTTAATTTATCTAGTGTCTTATAAAGTATTCATTAAAAATAAAATGTATACACGTTAAATAATATAGAATGCTGCACTTAATAAAATCAATTTGTTTGTGGATCAAATCGAAATAAAATGAAAGATGACACGCTATATAATCGTGCGGTGATACGGGGATACAACTTCGTTATTCACGGAAGCTTCCCGAACCAACACCTCTCAAAGAGCGGTCTGCCCGAGGGTCGGTACGAACAGAGTATATTCCTGCTTCGTTTCGAGCGCGTGCCGAAAATGAATCTGAGTATTGCCGTAATCCAGTTCTTTTTTATTGTTGTGAGGATACATTTCTCGACTTCAAATCAAAATTACATGTTTATTAAAGAGGGCTGTCCGACCATATTACATCCGTTAGTAAATACGACGACGGGGACGAGTGGTATCTGTGCATTTCGCTGCTCGAATCAGGCGTCTTGCAAAGCAGTCAGTGTAACTGGTATACCTACATCTGATATCAATGGTGATAGCGTAAGCTGTCAACTATGGACTGCTGCCGTATTAAAGTTAGGAACACAACAGAAAAAGGGAGGTTGTCGTCTTTATGCGGCTAAGGTTAGTCATTTTCTTTAGAGTGTATTATTTGAAGGGGTTAGCGATGGTGTCGGTTTAAATGGTCTCCGATGAATAAGATAGATACCCAATTTACCGGTAACTGACAGGAAGTGTATACATGTTCAATAAGTAACATATTCAGGCATCTTTTAGAAAATAACAATTTTTCTGATACTTAAGTCTAGAGATAACCTTAATCAGGGAAGAGCAATTGGGGCTGATACGATTCGTGGTGCCATCTACGATTGGTAACTGATAACTTATAAATCGGGCTCACCGTGACTATTTAGGCGCAGAAATGACAAGTTATGCAACCTTTCAGATTGACATGATGGTGGTGGGGAGCCCCAGAGTGAAGGCCACGGAAGCTGCTAGCAAGTGCCTTGCCCAAGGAGGATTTTTAGCCAATGCGCCAACTATAAGCAGCTGACGCCAAATGTTGGATACAGTCGCGGCCTACCCCTCATACTCAAGTAAGGACGCTTTTAGTGGTTACCCGAATGGAGATGACAAAAGAGAGTTTTCGCAAAGCCCCCGAAACGTCCTCGTGAACGCCTATCCGATTGTTTGACTTCGTTATCAGGAGGTAAAACAATGAGATAGGAATCAACCTTGGCGATTCGGGGATTTGCTTAGGTTTCCACCGAGAGCAATTGCGAAGACGAGCGCGTCACGACTTTGTTATTTTATGCTTTGCTGCACCAAAACCGAATGATGCATTTCGAAAGTTTTTCTTGGGCCACTAGCACTGAGAGCCCAGATTTAGAGCCTTGAGCAATCAGTCATGTCACCATTGTTTTTCCTAATGGTTATACCTAATTTAACTTCCAATTGCAGACTACGAATATCATGTGGACGCCGGGAGGAACGCCACCACCAATACCTGGTTGTGGAGGAAGACCTCAACTAAATTGGGCTCAGGACAATGGGATCAAGGCTATCCATTACTAGGGTCGGGCGCTACAGACTGCGTCACTCTCAGCGGTGGTACCTTGGCTTTACAGACCATTGACTGTGACGCAAAGCACTTGTATATTTGCCAGTTCAAGACCTAAAGTTGATACGATCGACCTTGCAGCGCTGATAATTGCATCTTTCTGGTCGTGGTTTCAAATTGCGGTCAAATTGCGTCGAGTCCTCGTGTGATGTACCTTTCGCTACGCCGTTCCGCCGAGAAATCGATCGAGAACGATCGCGTTTTGCGTATGACGTCATCGATTGATGAGTAGCTTTGCCCGTTCCCTCTCTGGATTCCGTGAATGAGGCCTGTTTTTCTCGGCGTCTGTTCACAGTGGTTCAAGAAGAAAAATGACGAATTTGTGGGATTCTATTGCGGTAAGGCACCTGAAGTAGTATGTAAAGTGATAACGCATCGGTTTTGGCAAACAACTACAGGAGGGATTCGAAGAACCTGGACGAGGTGACGAATCTCATCCTTTTCGAACCTGAATTTGTCGTAGCTTTGTGCATCGGAGAGTCTATCCAGATTGAAACGCGGCCATGCAGTTCGGATCAAACGTACTTTCCTTGCCTCCTAAGACTTCATTTCGATATAAAATGCCATAAATTCATCATCTTCAATAATTGCGAAATTTGCAAGGCGTCTCAAGTTTGCCGCCATTTTGACGATCTCCATAGAAACCAAACTGTTTCTCGGTGACGGCCATGCGGAACGCGCTTAGTCAGTGTTTCCGGGAACGGGATCGGGAACGAGAAACGTTCTCGGTGTAGCGGTTCTCGGAACGGCGTATAGCGAAAGGTCTCTATTTGCCTTGATTGTCAGAACGCTTTCAACTTCCTTCACCGTGCCAGAGAGTGTGGCCACGATATTAAGGAATGTTGTCAACATCTTGACCCGTGGGAATATGAGCTTTAGCCACACCTGACAACACGTTATACACACACGCCGTGAGCCATTAATGATGATGCCAATTCGATAGCGATTGTTCTCCTGAGTTGATAGCTTCAGTGACACGAAGTAGAGTGACACGCGCGCGTATATGGTGGCAAGAAAATTTATTTCAAAGGTAGCTTTTGAGTGAGATTTCTGTTGCGATTTCTTTGCCATTCGATAGCCACTGTCCTCTCGTGCTGATGTCTTTAGTGACATGAAGAAAAATAAACACGCACGTAGATGCCGATGCATCGTCATTCAGAAATGTCTAATGCTCACTCTTAATGGTAGCCGGTCCTCTTTTGGGAATACTTTCACTCATCTGTGTCACAAATATGGTTGCGATAGGAAGGTTCAGGATCTAATGCAAAAGCAGCTGGTTCCTTATGCTCAAGTTGAATTGCTTAAACGGAGGGGGTTCACATCTCGGAGTTACTTGGTACGATGGATACGGGCAATGAGATCTTAAATCGAGAGGAAATTACTGACATAATTAGTTTATTGTGTATCGGGTGATTTGTGGTAGGTAGCAATACTGTATATGTTGTAAACAACTATGTACTTGTAAGTAATTTAGGCCCTTAAATGGGTTATTTCTTGTGTATTTGTTTTTCTTGCACCGTGCACTACCTTTGTATATGCACCACGAATTCCATGTACTTACGAAATAAACAGCTATATATATATTGCGCGTCGGTATCCCACCTGGAGGAGAATTTTAGAATTGAAGCACAATGCATAACCAATGCATTGGCATGGTCATGATGAATTGCGAATACGAAGCAATGCAGCAGCTGGATTGTGACATTGTGGATGTGATGCATCGCCTATATTCGAACGGAGTACCAGCAGCTCCTCCCCGATTTTAGAAAACCTGATTCCCTGGGCTAGGAATTCAAACGCATCACGAGACACCAGACGCCCATGTTACACTCTGGTACTTAACCAACACGATACACCAAACACCACTGTTGCAAATTTATCTCCAATCTCCTTCCTCACTTCACCTGATGCTGACACCAACAGCATGACACATTCCGTGACTAGAGGATAAATATGCGCAATTAAGTTAACAGTGGATGGTACAGTCTGGCTAAGTCATAGATCTGTACATACCATGGTATGTTTTCCTTAATTGTTTTGACCTCTGACATTATGGAAAGATATGCCATCTTCTAATGAAAGATACACCGAGGCAAAGACGGTAACAGATCAGAACTTCTTGATGCAAACTTTATGAAAGCTGTGTTGTAGTTAATTGTTGTAAACATTACGACAAGATGGAATCGGAACATCTACAACTAGAATAAAGACAAAGATGATTATGAGATCCATACGTGCTATGAAAATTGTAGAAATTAACTCGGCCCGTTTGTTCAAAGCTCCACTATCTCCTTTAACGCACGGCCGCAAAACCATCGTTATCTTTATTGCGTGCCGCGAAGGCAGATCAAGGATATGTAAGCTTATTAGAAGCAGATATCGCATTTACGAGCAATAACTACAAGTCTTTAGATGCCATTGATTGTTTATAAGAACATTATTATAAGATCAGTGGTGATAGATTATTTACTGTAAATAATATGACATTAGAAATAAAAACATCATGACATTGATCGCATCAGTATTTGCTATGTTGAGCTCTGTATATCTTCGATGTCATTGATTGTTTTGATCCCTGACCTTTTGCCAATCAGCGGTGTCGTGTTGTCTGTGTGAAATATATCCTACATCGAAAAGTGGATGGTTGCTTATCATCACGTGACATGTAAACTAAAACGGCTGTACATATGTCGTCTGAATATTCTGATGTTTCCTTGACAATAAGACTTTAGATCGATTGTGTCGCCTTATCTATGTAAAAGCAAACGAATGCAACACATCAGCATGTAATGGCAAGCAAAGTGTGTATACGCCTTGTTGCAACAATATTTTCTTAGCAAACAGACAGGACTTTGGCACAGACCGTAATTGGGTAAATACTTAAATGTTGTAGAAGCTGCCATACTATATACTCACAGAATTTGGTACTGGCTGGCATTAGGACGATTTTGCAATCCTTACGACGGCCGTGGTACGAAGGTACGATGCGCAACCCTAATAGGCAGACCGTGGCATGAAGGTCCTCATGTCGTCTATTCAAGCGCGATTCTTGACGCGACACACGCAAATCAGCTATCATGCTATAGCCAACTGTACTAGCACAGGAAATCAAGGAAAATCCTTAACACTCTTCCACTATAAAATACCTTTACATTGACCCCCGTATTTTGTACTTCTTCGTTTGTAAGGGTGGCGAAACTTGCCTAACAATTCGTAGCCACAAATTCAAAGTCAGTGCTTTAGATGCAGTTGCAGGAGCCACTATCGTACATTCTGAAAGCCGTTAAGATGATCGAGTCGTCTTTGAGTCTGACGACACTACATTTCCTAAGGGACAGATGTTCTTATCGCGGCAGTCGAAATTCTTTGATGTTGAACGGATTGGATCGCGATTGGAAAAGTGCTACGTGAAGTGAGTTATGAAATACACAATACACAATGCAATTTCTTATTGATATCACGTCTTCTAAAGAGCAACTATCAACTACATGTAGATGATCCTACCCAACGGAAACATTACATGAGAATCTTTGCCGAATGATTTCTATAAAAGGAAGCCAAATTAGAGATGCACCAGGTGACTGACTGTATTGACGTGATCATGATTGAGCACGTATGATTACTGATTGAGTATACTATCGATGATGAACGAGCCCAGTGTACATGAATCGATTTGACCTTGGGCTTTACAGGGCCGCCTTGAGTTGTCCATGGTATATACGGACACGAGAGCGCTAATATGCCATAATGGCTGACGTGACGTATCACAAATCTGACATTCCAAAATGATGGATTCGTTTATAGGGATTATTCATTATTTAAGTACGCACAGATTCCTGATTTTTCAGTATATACCTCCCCATGACACATGCGTATACTATAGAATCCGGACCTCCACTTGCGTATGCGTAACGTAAGCAAAATGATCCCCAGTCGACACATGCTGTTTGTAGTCATGGCAAAGTTGATGGCATCGTTCAGCATGACAAAAACATAAATGCGAACGTTATTTAAGAACGTTCTAAATCAATAAACTGTCATAACATAACCTGAATTCTGTTTCATACTTATAGCGACACGTTACGGAGCAATTTCGTTTCTCCAAATAACAGTCAAATCCCCTCCATCTGTACGCTTTACGCTTTACGCGTACACCAATGGAGCTGAGATTTACAGCCCCCCCCCCCTTGTTACGACGCACTAAATGAACGGTCCCTCCCCTTTTTCAAACTGGAAGCACATATTTCTCACGCATCTCTGATGACAATACACGCCCACCTTCCAGAGACTGGCAGGACAATCCCCAGCGAGTGATTGCTATTCACATGGAAGTTAATGAAAGATTCACCAGGTGATTGCTTATCAGTATTGATCAGCGCTCCTATTGATTTGACCTTGGCCCGAAGATATTCCTCAGATCGCGAATAGAGTCGCGAGTATGGGAGAAGGTTATGTGATTGCTAACCTGTCGTTCCACAGATCAGACATTCACTTATGATGGATTTGTCCCTGGAGTATCAGAAGGTTTCTCGGGGAATTGATAAAGAAAGTGTTTAGATACCTGCGGTGAAGGAGCCGCGGCCGCATGCTTCTGGCTGACTGGCAACCCCCGGAGTCTATTTGATGGAGAACACCATTTAGTCCGACTACTGTTATGATTGCTATGCGTGATATGCCACTTTGTCTTCTTCCACCTGATAGATAATACCTCATGATTTATCGGCCAAGACTCTAGGGGCAGGTGAGTTGAAGAATGGAGCAGTGAAGGGAAAGCCAGTGTTGATTGCCAACACGATAGGAATGATTGCCCACGCGACAAGTCACTGATCCAAGCGGTCATCTTCTGGCTGATATATCTAACCGAAGGCCTCGCGAATACGCGTATGTCATCGCCTCCGGAAAGACACGAGAAGCTACATGAAACAATCACTTAAGAGCCGAAACTAAAGCAATGAGCGTATGATAAACTACCTCAATCAGTAAACAGAATCAGAGTATGTACCATCAGTAAACCCTAGCCATGATCCCAAGATATACGCTCAGGAATGTATTTTGGTTCAGCGGCCAGCACGTACTCATTTTCTCAGCGACATTGCGTGCCGCAGTTGTTTGCGAAGAGACCCGGCGGAAACATCCCTAATTTTCGTGCTGTCATTTTATGATGAATGTTGATGAAGTTTCTTAATTGGTTGAATTAGATTGGGTTTGTCCCAAAGCTGAGCAATGAGAATTTGTACTGAAGCGAAAGAAGCTTAGCGGGAGAATAGATTGAAGTCATCAGTCTATGAATATCAAATGAGACCGTCTTACCGATAACGAACGAGCAAGTTTGAATTTTGACTCGTTCGCAGCATGACCAGCGGTGGATGCTCCAAGAGATCGCTCCTTTTTAAATCCGTTTCGCTTACATGTAAATAGTTTCCAAATCTAGTTCAGGGCAAGGACATATGAATCAATCCCCCAAAAGTGCTACATATTCCCCGATTAAATCGAAAAGAAAAAAATTCTAAAAGGTCAGAGAGTGGATTAAGCGAACACCGTAGTTAGCCTACATTTGTAGAATACAAATTTCTGGAGCAAACTTGATGAACTGATCTGCCACAGCAAAACACGCACTGAAGCCTGAATGAATACTACGAGACGAACAAAATCGTCCAGATGGTGCTCATGAGTGACGCTATAATGTCCCATAAAGTAAAATTGCCAGACTCAAAACCCTGATTTTTTTCTATCTTGCAATTAGTGTCAAGATGTTATAAGTTGAAAAAAATTAACTCATTATTCATTTCTTCGATTCTGGCGACTGCTGTCACTGGTCTAGGAGATTAGAGTACATTGCATCTTGATTTATCGCTTTATCGAAAAAACATACCACATATTCAATTTACAGATTAAGTGCTGAAAAGCATCGTATTGAGCTGAGGATATATAAAACTTGTTTTGATCAAATGAGCCCGGTCATTTGTTAGAAAGGATATTGGTCTCGAGTGATTTAAATTGAAGGGCTGTCAGGCGAGTAAATCAAATATCAGTTGAAAGGACGCCGAATGATTGCACCGATAAGCAGTTTTTGCAACCTGAGGTCTGGCATAAACGTTGTATCGATCTTAATGATGTTAGAAGTTTTGAAAACAGACGAAATTTGACAGGGAAATAGCTAGTGCCCTCTTCATCTCTAGAAGACTACGATGCAGTATCCAATTTCGACATCATATTCATCTTCCTCTTCTTAGGAGGAGAGACGAGGCCAATACCACAGCTCCTGGAGTGTGCTGCCCACGACATGCAGGTGCAAATATTCCATCAGACTCAATCATGGCATCAAGCAGGTTGGAGATGATCCCTTGAATATAGAATACAATCAAAAGACGACTGTATAATTATGTGAATTCTATCAAGGGATCGTCTAACAGATCACCTCCGGAGCATATGCCTCAGAGGTGATCTGTCAGCTGCCACACGACACGAAGGACCCGCGCAGTCGGAGGATCAATGGAAGTGACAGAACACGACAATTATACATGATTGGGTTAACCAAGTGCTCTTTTTTATCCATATTTTGCCTGCTATATGCCTTGCTCAGAGATACAAGGATGCAAGCTTTACTACACTGTGTTCTGCATCCGTGGAGATATACAGACTGACAAACTATGAATGTATATGATGCCCTTTTACATTCTTATGAGAAGGAACAGCTTGGAGATTTCGTATTCCGATATCGTTGTTTCATATGGCTAGACGGAATATCAAGAGTGGTAATACATATTTATTGTTGGCTTGTTTAAAGCCATTTAGTTACAAGATACCATATTACCAAAGCAACAAGAAGCGAAGCTTGACAAAAAACACTAGTTTATACCCGACTCGCGTACACAGAGAAGATATTGCTGTGACAAAGAGATAAAATGCAATGATTACCCAACCAGTAATTTATATACATATAAGTAAAAAAATCATTAAAAAATGTATCTACATGTACAAGTTTCATGTTTTCTTTGGCAAATATCCTCTCTCCCGCCAATAAAGGCTGCTGTTTATACATTTATAGTGTCGTGCTTTATCTGCATCCGAGGAAACATAGACGATGTACGTTTGTACATTCAATCAGTTGAGTATCCGAATGGCAATTTGGACGAGAGGTTGGAAGTGCTTGCACAGGATTGATAAGTGGCTGAAGCTATTCACAGGCATGTGAATGTCAAGTATATTTTTGTCACACGTAAGAATATTTCGATTGATAAAATGTTGGCTTCGCTGTCAGAGCTTCTTCGCGAGTTCCACTTACGCCCCATTGAACAGAGTGCAACCCTAGATGAGATAACGCCCACATCATACCACTCTCTCCAGCCTCAGAGGGGCATTTTACGTCCGACATGTATGCTTTTGTTACCAACGTGCATACCACTATACATGTAGCTTGGTACTCACAAAACCTATGGAATTTTCAACGCGAAATTAAGATATCCCTTTAGCTGAGCCTACATTTTTCTGATCCAGGGCAGTATGCGACACCAATAAAGAACTTGTACATGTAAGGCAAGTTGGGAGACGCCCTGGTACCATTATTGCCAGTGCGCATTATTGCGTACTTCCAGCTGTTCACTACACCATGTAGGCCTACACTGTTGGGGCTATAATTGTACTGGGGCTACATGTATAAGTCTACCACTTTACCTTAATCAGTCGCCTTACCTTGAGGAAGTCAAACGGAGAATCAAAGCTTTCTCTTGCCCAAAGCCTCAACGGTTGTCCGTCAGTATCAAAACCATTCCCAAAGAGATACTCGTCTCGCGGGTTGTCATCGCATCGTGTTAGCATCGATTTTGTGCCTAAACCCATTTTGATGTTGGCTTCTCTAAACTTACAACCACTGTATTTTCGTTATCCACTAAGTATGCAGTCAGCGTTTTTTGGAAGTTTCCTTATCCTTAGGTAATTTTTTTATCATCTGAACTCACTTTTAACGTTATAGTCGTTTTGGAGTTTTTCATATCCTTTCACACATCATCCGACTATCTAAGACCAACAGGGAAGTCGTCCATCCACCACGCCTACGATTAATCTCATCGTCCCATCGTCGAAAGATGAAAATTGTGGCATTCCAGTCGCTGTTGAAATCGCACCTATTACAACTATGTTAAATCCACTTATGAGAAGACCAGACTATATCCTGATAATCTATTGACACAAATCAATTTAAAATCACACCAAAATCATTCTCTTCTTAAAAGACCTTTTTCAAATCATGAAATCATACTCTTCATGTCAGAATTGACTGTCACGCAATGATTATAAAGGACAACATCATGATTTATACTTGATGCAGTGAAAGCCAAAGGCATATTGTAAACTGAACAATATTTGTTGACGTTTTATTTTCGCTACTTTCACGAAAAGTTGTGATTCACGAAAATAAACATCGCGAAAGAGTATTTTTTGGATTGGAAAAACCGACAGAAATTTTATAATCCGGCAGAATAAAAATCGTGATTTTTTTATTTGTAAAGATATTTTCGAGCGTTGTCAACAGATCTCGGAGCGGAAAAGTTACAGTTCACAGTATTGGTAAAATATATGTAGGTTGTGGCTGCATTCAGCTAACATACGACAGACGACTCAAAGGATTTGTTAGTCAAATAACAAAGTACAATCTGCCAGGTACCGAACATCAAAGAGTCCGGTAACAATATTAATATTCCGTGTTGTCCTATAAATAGGAAAGTAACGCAAGTGACATTTTTGCACACGGTACGTGAGTGTCTCATTCATGATAATTTTGACGTGTATAAGGCATGTAAAGAAATCAAAGCAGCCTCATTTGGTCTTACAGGATGTTCCAAAATACATGTAGTCGCAACACGTCGATATTTTGTCACATATTAAGTCTTCACTCTGTAGAAACCGAGAAACGAAGTCACACGTACGACATGTATCCGTGATTGCTGGAGAGAAATGATGAAAAAACTAGCATTTTCTGATTAAGAATTTTCTAATATCTCATTAGTGACACATTAGTGATATCATTTATGCCTGAACGAAGAACGTAAAAGCCTTAAAAAAATATTGTACATATATTCTCAGAGAGCTTACTTTTTCAATAAATATTTATCAAGCTATAGCATCGATGCCCGTCATGTCAATAAGGAAATAAGCTCGGGGTGATTAGAATGACGTCAGCATGCTTGCTTGATAAAAAAGCAATTAGTATAGATTATTACGGGTTTACATGTATATAGAAGATCAATATCTTTCAGACCATCCCATTACAATATGGTATGGGAAGTAATGGGTGTTAAAAGAATGCTAAGGCGGCAACGATAAAGGTTAAATTCATCTTGAAATAGCGAGAACGTCATCATAGACTAAGTTAGTCCATAAAAGGCAAAGAGCACAAGTTATGAAATTGGAATAGAGATTGTAAAGAAACAAATGGATAAATCTAACTTTTCATTAGAAAGCGATTGAAATTGAAAAGCGTAATATGTAAGTTTATAAAATGGCTGAAGCTGAGCAGAATGTTTTAGTGACGCAAGAAGCCTTTTATAAATCATCATTCTGACCTTCGTATCAATCGAAGGAAGGTCTTTCTCCTCCTTTTCATTGCTTGCCTTGTTTACAATTCCCTTAGGCACAGCGTCCTTAGCAACGGCCCTAGTAATGGATGACTCCTTGGTTACCAGAGCATTCTTAGTTGTCTGGAAAAGAGAGATCCATTTAACCAAGATTAATTAAGACTAAGGGTACCTAAAGCTAGACATGGTGCCGAAGTGCTACTCCTTCCACATGATTGAAACATGACGTATTAAAAGAACTACATGTTTATACGATTGTAAATGCACGCTTTTTACTACCAAGTATACCCCTGTAAGGCCATACATGCTGAAATAGACGCAACTTTAAAGTAAAATGTGAAGAACGTCGAACCAATATATTACATGATTAACCTTACCCCAATTGACAACCTCAAATGAACTCATTTTCATCATAACTCAACGACCCATCTCCGAATCAATCAAGCATCTTCCCGGGGTATTCCTCACTTCTGGTCCACTATAGCATCATGTCATGGATAATTCAAGATAGTCTGTGTAGAGACCTGGCCTGGCATTGAGACACTCCGGGCGCGCCGTGCTACATGGTCAATCGAGCTCGAGGGGCCCGCATGCAGTGAGACCATGCCGCGCACATACCCATCTCGGGGATGGTAAGAACGGTTCATGCCCATTTCGCCTTGTCTTTTTTCGCCTTTTCCCATTTTGCCTTTAAAAAATATACATTTCGCCTTCTCCTATTTCGCCTTTTCCAATTTTGCCTCTTCCTAATCCGCCTTATTCTATCTCGCCTTTGTCTTTTTTCGCCTTTTCATTTTTCGCCTTATGCTATTTTGCCTCTGTTTTATCTTGCCTTATCACAAGTTGCCTTATCCATTCTTGCCTTCGTCTCAGTTTGCCATTGTCTTAATCTGCCTTCTCCTATTTCACCTTGTCCTAATTTACCTTTGTCCTAATTCGCCTTCATCCTATCTCGCCTTTACCCGCCCCGCCTTTGTATTATTTCGCCTTCTTCCCATTTCGCCTTCTTCCTACTTTGCAACAAACTTGGTGTCTTTACCCATGTTTGTTGAGTCAATCTTTCATATGAAAGTGTCTTCAACAGTGTTGAAGGGCTTCTAGGGTCCATTCGGGGGTACCCGCAACCAAAACCCGGTGGACATTGCCAAAATTACAAGTGTAGATAACTTCTCAGCCATAATAGTCATATTACATTACATACCATATTACAAAAGACTTTTGTCTCTTTTACCCATGTTTTACCCATGTTTGTGGGGCCAATCTTTCATATAAGAGTGTTTCCACGAATTATGTTTTGGTACCCTACCCAAGGCTGTTGCTTAATTACCAATATTTTCAAATCTTCATAACTTCTGAACCATCTACATGTAAGCTTACATGTATCTCCAAAACCAACTTTTGGATTGATAAAAGGCGAGGTGAGATATGGCGAAACGGGAGAAGGCAAAACGGGAAGAAGGCGAATTGACATAAAGGTCAATCAAGAAAAGGCAAGATGAGATAAGGCAGGATGGAACCAAAGCAGAATAGGACAAAGGCGAAATAAGAAAAGGCAAACTAGGATGAGGCAAGATGAGAGGAAGGCGAGTTAGGAAGAAGGCCAATTGGAACAAAGGCGAGATAAGACGATGGCGAAATCGTAGAAGGCGAATTGAGAAAAGGCAAGTTAGGAGAAGGCTAAATGGGAGAAGGCAAAATTGGATAAGGCGAATAAGGTTAAGGCGGAATGGGCAGATACCGTAAGAACTGGGGCATTCGATCACATCTTCGGTTACCAATATTAAACTGAGCATATGCCATTTCATGCCAATCCCACAAGAGCAAAGTGTGCGTCAAGGATTTGTCGAAAAGTCGACCAGCTCTTTAAAAAATGGAATGCAGAGCGAAGCCCTCTGACACACTCGGCCGCACGACTTCGTCTTTTCATTATAAAATATTGTACATAACTAGCGTTTATACCGATCGGACTAATATAAAGAAATTTAAGATGTTCTTCCGTGACAAGGGGAACTTGCTTGAGGTTTATGGAAGCCTGTTGAGACCGGTTATTGCTTTCGTTGATGAGATCACGTTAGAAACTGGCGTCTGGAGGCCAATGTAGGGGAGAGTGACGTTTTATTTGAGAGCTGGCCAATTTTAGCATCGGATGAAGCGAGTCTTGTGTTGTTAATCGCGTCATTTGATGGATCGCGTGTGATTAGGAGATGTCTGAAAACAAGCTGATCACCGGAGGATATCGTGTCCAATCGCTTTTCCAACGCGGTCTAGCTAACATCGCATTTACGTAAGAACGCTTGCCGTCGCATACTTCAGGATGGCCTCATGATAAAAAGGCGGAATGATATTTACTGAAAGCCACATATAAGGTCTGCTGACTATGAGGTATCATGCTTTCTAACAGCTATAGGTCCAAGAGTTCACCCGTACCACGGACCTTTATATACTGAACACTTATTCATCCTCGCCCCGGCATCTATCAATATCCTCATTAGCACTTGGCTCAGATTGCGCGAATGAAATATTTATCTCCCTGATAGTAGATTATCGCTCATAACTGATTCAAGCAATTATTTATAGAGTGCAGCGTAGGATAGAAGAGATTTATGCGTTAATCAATATACTTAATTGGTCGTCCCTAGATTTTCTATCAGGATGCATGATTTTCAGGATGGAAAAATGTTAAGGTCATTTTAAAATCGAAAAATAGCCTCCACTGCACAGAAGCCAGCGTTTTATATTTCGAAATTGAGTTTTGAATTTCGAAGTCAAGTTTGATTTTCGAAGTCAAGTTTTCATTTTCGAATACAGAATCTCGTTATTATGAGGCTTTTGTACGAATTGACACGAAATGCATTCATTTGTGCATGATTAGTGCATGTTATCACCATATGACCAAACTCAATAAACTGCATGGAAACGGTCGTACAAACGGCTTCTCGAAGGCAATTTGCCATGGGTTTGAATGTCCCCGGCCGGTACAAACGTGTTCTCATGCCTGCGCACCTTTCATGAGGAATCTGACCTGACACTCACAATAATAGAGTGCTGAATATTTAACGGCATCGCCGTTTTAAAGCCATTTTGTGGCACGCTCGGCCTCACATCCAGACATTAATCGGTAGACACAGTATTGACCTTTCTTTGATGTAGAAAAACGACCTAAACCAAACGTTCGCGTAAAAGCATCCAAATTGCAGAAAAGTCATCCAACCTTTCTGCCTTTTTTGTCATGAGACAGTGTGTTTGTTCGTGCTTGGTGGGGGATCTCACTGCTGGATGAGAAAATCAGATGAACATAATTCCGATTTTCACTTGATGTACAATTTTTCAAGGGGGTTGGAATTCAAAGCGGCAATGCTCAGTGCTGAAGTGCTGCGCTGAAGTGCTGAAGTGCTGTTTTTTTAAAGAATGGAGTGCTGAATATTTTATGGTATATATATTCATTTCTCATATCTTACAGCATGCTCGGCCTCTTATAGGATGCTCGGCCTAACATCCAGACATCAATCGTCAGACACAGTATTGACCAGTCTTTGATGTGGCCTCAAGCAAACTGACATTAAGCAAACATACGCGTAAAAGCAACCAAATGGTGCCAAAATAATCCAACATCTCCCCATTTTCTCTCCAATCGGTGCATCCATCATCATGACGTTGTTCCGGCTGATCGAGTGGGACCAGCAATGATGACACTTCTGGTGGGTGGTTGGACAATACTCGTGAGAACGCTTGGTCAACAAAAATGTGCATTTTGCCAATCGTGAAGAAGAGCGGTACTTAATTGTTGTTTCGCCATCTCAGCAAAAAATCAAATTGAGGACCCGATTCGAAAGAAAAATAGCTCTTGGGCTACAAGGCTTTTTAGAGAACACACCGTTCATCACCATAGCAGATCCACTCGGGTTCCCATCGAGAGAACAAACCAATACTGCCGCTGGCGTACAAACATTGCGTCGAATATTAGATAAGGAATACACAAACAATTTCCGATATGTAGTGTTGAAAAAAACCAACAAATATATTGGATAATTTGTCATGTTTCTGGAGACTGGTAATTTGAACTTTGGAATATGTTCTTTGTTGCTGTTTGGAAGAGGATACCAAGCTAATCATGTGCACTGTACAGTACACGATTTAAAACCACGACATAGAATAGTATGGCATTCTGATCTTAAATCTTGTACTTCAAGATGGTGTGTTGTAAATGAGTTGCAGAGCCGAAGATGTGAACACTAAACGGCAGATTTAGTCAGTGCGATTTCAACTGACGTTTCAACGACTGACTTTGGTGATTTCTAAGACACTACCAAACAATATATTTATCTGCGTTCGTGTTCAATACGAAACACGCAGTCGCCTCACCTAAGAGCTTCGGCGGCAACTCGATGGTGTATTGTTTTGAAGTCTGCTGCCTTCTCTCACATGGTCCACATCATCAGCGAGAGGAGCCCTAATGATAATCGATGAATTCCGATTCCGCACCGCTGAAGAAGCTCATTCTGAAGTCAGACTGTCTAACATTGAGAGGACCGCCGCGTGGATTTTGTATCACAGGATGGGGAGAAATCGAGCGAAGAGTTACCATTCTGTAGTATAATTCGCGTGTGCGTGTGCGCGTGTGTGTGGGGGGGGGGGGAGGGGGGATATATAGCCTACTAGAACCTCATGTTGCTATCCGACCGTCCCGTAGCCTTGGGATATTTTACTTGACCAACCATAACATCTTCAAAGCCCGGCGCGTTACGTACGCGTAACGTTACGCATAGTGATAACTGTTTTGCTATTACAAAAGTCTCATTTTCAATCAATTCTTCACTATCAATTTTATTGTACTTTCTGTGTTTCAGTTGGTAACAAACTACAACAACATAACCCATTATAATACGTTCGACGTCGATGTTTACTTCCTGTTTTTACCATGATACGTTTCGGCCGGAAGTGCGCAATCCATCAAGATGAGTGAAGCCGTGCAGAACATAACTCCAAATGGTAAAAAATAATACCCAATATAACAGTTTCCTCTCGTTGTGCACTAACAATTTCAATGTTCTTTATTTGGCCATAGCAATACTTTATCACAGACGTCATAAACTTTCTTGCCTGAACGTGAGTAGAGTAGTTTCGAGGCAAAGACTGGAACTATATATATATCCGAAACCTATGATACTTCAACAGCTGGAGTTTTATATCAAAGATGCTGTTATTCGCCGCTTTAATACCACAACTGATTGTAAGGTATTCCCCCAATCCAGTTTTTTTATGATTACCAAATGCGCATTTCATTATTCTACGATAAGAACACAATGCTAATCAACAGCGTGAATCTGGAGCCAATGGTTTTTCATTCGCTCCGAAATAGTTTTGGCTGTTTTTCACGGTAATAGCAAAACGTGACTTGACTCCGAGAAGAAGCACACGATCAGTCTGTTTACCACTGACACAAATAATCTCAAACAAACTTACTCGCAGCCGGTAAGATATTCCTCAAGCAATATTTGGGCCTTCCGGTTGAATTTGGCCAACCAGATGCCCTCTTCTCCATCAAGCATGATAGATCTTTTCTGATTGGCCAATACTGACCAGTCGATGAGTGTTCATATGGGTTGTTGATGGTGATCTTCTTGATTCGTGATTTATGGTGAATTTTACATACAAGTAGTGTAGAGAAAGGGGACAGATTTTAACAACAAAATCGAACTACATGTATTTGCAAGGAGCACAGGACTCAATAAAGCAAGTTGGAGAGAACCTTTGAGCTGCTGCATGCTGGATAGCGAAGACTTGAAGAAGTCACGATGTGACCTTGACGTGCACTGAAGCTCATACAGTCACGTTGTTGTTGCAGATAATATTAGCCCTGGTGGCGATGATGGAACTACAGTAGAATACAAATGGTTGGATTTGTATTCCATTCCAAATGAACTTAAGCACAGAAAGGAAAAGAAAATTCCGACAGGCAGTCAGCGAAAGCTGACAACGAGTATCGGAATAACCGAGTTGTTGACAACTTGCTTTTTCAGTGGCAGAACATTCTAATGATCGTCTTTTACTTGGAAATGTGAGTCTGCGCGAAGGTCACACTTGTAAGAGGACACTAGAGCGACTGTAAACAAGGCAACAAGCAACTTCTACAAAATACGGTAGACCCCATCCTACTGCCTGTAAAATATTTTCGTAAAATTTAGCATTTTTCAAATAACAAGCCCTGACTTTATAGCACCGGTATTAGGTAGTTCGTTTCCAAAATACTACTAACAGTGGGACACCGAGTGCGAACTTTCCCTTAGTGGCAATTTGCTAATGAAATTTGCTAATTTGCCAATAAAATCGCCAAAATTTGCCAATGAACCAGGAGGAAGGGCAACACAATGGAGTTCTACAGAATCAAAAAAATACCTACCTTATGGATGAGAGTTTCGTCATATTTCTTGGGTCCTTCTTCAGTGTTGGCGTTATCGTCTCTAGTCCGGCCGTCCCGCCCATTGGCGATCACTCTCAGGCCTGAAGAACCACTACTACTCCGATCCGCCATATTTGAACCCGAATATTACCTATTATTTGTTTTTGCGACCTCACGTGATAGTTCAAATAAAATGGAGAGATATACTAGTAAATCCTCTGGCGTAGCACTTGTTTTCTTTTGCTTACAATCCTCGAAACTGAAACCTGGCTATGAATTTGAGCTGTTCGAAGTGTCAATGCATAAATCCCTATACAGAAGCTATGTGTGTGACAGCATCATTGGTGCTTTACTCAAGGCAGGGATAGCCAACGAATAATCGATCGAACCTGGTCGCTACAGTGTCGTCTGCTAATCAATGATAGCATCCCTCGCCATCTGACAGACGAGAAAGGAACTGAAGCCAATACCTCTCAACTGGTTCCCAGATCCGCCCTAGCGCTGGGATTGGGTGCTAGCCTACAACCATCTCATCCTCAACCTTTACCTTTCAAAGACACTCAAACATTCATACACTCACAAATCCAGTCACAATCACAGACACAATCATTCATTAGGGATCGTGTAAAATAACATTATAAAATTTCAGAAAATATCAGAAACTGGGGAGGGGGAGAAATTTCTGATACCTTTTTTGTGAAAGTCGAGAACTCTTCAAATGTCGACCGATCCCATTCTTTGAGAGAAAGATCTGAATTCTGGAGTTGGGAAGGAAAGTCTTATTAATTAATTTGAGATGTTCTCTAAAATTTCACAATAATGTGTTTTTTGTACCCGATCCCGTATTTACCTGTATGAGTGGTAAAACCTCTTTGCTTTACCTGAGAACACAGTCCCACTGATGATTTCGACCAATTGCAAAGCATCAGATAGCCAATTTTATTAATTCATAACGACATGTTTAATATTAAAATTAGTTTTTATGCTTTAAAATTGGTCGAAAAAACCTACCGTTTATTATTTGAGCATCCTCTTCCCCTTCTTTCACAACTTGCAACGACTTTCCCTCGCTTGGCGTCATACCAGCCTGGTTAACTGCCTTACATAAGTAAACACCACCATCAGTAATAGACAGGTTATCATTTGTGTAGACAGCATCCATATCACCTGAAGAAAACAGGCTCGTCGAGTTCTTCCACCATTCAAATCCTGTCACGTTGACACTATCAGAAGTATGACATGTTAGCGTCAGGTTGGACCCTATGATGACTTTACCACGGGTTGGAAAGCCTTTGATTGTAGGTTGCCCTGGTGGGCCTGGAAAAAGGAAGATGATACAATATACTGTAGGTATTGGGGTCAATTTTCGCATGACAAGGAACTCAATAAACCCCTTTCAGGCAACTACGATTTAAACGAAAGCGACGGATAAACGAGGGGGATATCGACAAGAGCTATTGCCAATGTCCTTTTCCCCTTGTCCGTCTGATTTAGGAATATATGATTTTTTACAGACGACGCCTTTGAACCGAGATTACAACACTGCATAAGACGAATAAGCTTATAAATTGTGAAACCACTCACCATGCTGAAATAATCTTACTAATGAAAGATTAAAAACTGTGATGTGATTCGTGTACTGAAATTAAACAAATGCCCACTGTTGGATCGAACTAGGCTTACCTAATATGGTCAGTCTTGTTTTATCACTTTCAGCTTCACCGGCTTTGTTTAAAGCTTTACAGAAATATTTTCCGGCATCAGCACTGGTTAGATTTTCGTTCTGGTAAGTATCATTATCGACTAGTTTATCGTGTCCTTTGAACCATTGGTAACCAGTGACAGAGATGACGCCAGAGGCCACACAGATCAAGGTCACTGGGGTCCCCTTGATGCCTAAACTGTTTGGCGGGAATCCACTGGTCGTCGGTTTCTCTGGAGGAGCTGAAATGATAATACAAGTATATATTGCCACTGAAGGTGAAACGAAAATGGTGATGTACGCCGTTCCACGTGAACACGAACCGGTGAAAGAAAAAACACCGGAAGAAGAAATTGTGCATCGTGTGGTAATGAATAAGTTTAACGCAGTGCTCTTTATCTCCCACCAAGTGCATGATAATTCATTGTCGATGGAGTCGCTAGCCTGATCAGGTAATCAAGTTGTCAAACACATAATTGGCTATATCTTCAAAATGGATGGAGCTAATTGCATTTGGTTTTCTGTATTGTATAAAGTGTTAGGTACACTTTTGAAATCGTCTTACAGCAGAAAATGGCAAAAAATCTTGATATATGACCTTTAAACTGCTTTCTGGTTGTTACAACGACAAATTTCTTTAAAAATCATACGATTTCGATTAAAATCAAATGCTTTTTTTAGATGAATGATTTCATCAGCAAAAAATCAGCACTTATGTTTGGTTTGATTGTTTTTATCCTGATTGTTTTTATCTGACTCTTTATTGAAAGACTCTGTTTACACAGAAGTGTCTAAAATGTAACACATTTAATGTAAGAAGAAATTTACAGAAATATATCGAAATGATCACAGTTTCAGAACCATCAGTCATGCAGCTTACCCAGTATTGTCAAATTCATTTTGTCACTCTCAGTTCCACCGGCTTCGTTTACTGCTTTGCAGAAATACTCCCCGGCATCCGCCTCGGTTAGGTTATCTTCAAGGTGAGTAGCATTATCAACTAGTTGGTCCAGTCCCTTGAACCATTGAAAACTGGTGACAGAGACGTTACTGGATTGAACACAGGTCAAGTTCATGGATTTCCCCTTGATGCCAAAACCATTTGGCGGGAATCCAACGACCGTTGGTTTCTCTGGAGGAACTATGGAGAAAATAGTACACAACTGAATTGCTATAAATTAAGACGAATGGTCGCATCTTGAATTCAACTACTTTCTACGATTGGATCTAAAGCGATATAAAAAGTACTGAAATGTATAGGTCTGATGAGAAGAAAATTGTACTAAATAGAACTGAAAATATTATCGTCATCAGCCCGGCTCACCTGGAATGATCACAAATGTATAAGGCGTGATATTATCAAATCATGACCAGGGCATACAGAAAAGCTTTACTCGATACAGAGAGATTATTCCTGAGCCAGTAATGACAAAGTTACTCAATAAATACACACAAATGCAAATCACATTACATGTATAAACAACACACCTGAGACTGCCAGAATTGTTGTATTGCTTTCACTACTTCCAAATCTATTGAATGCTATACATGAATAATTCCCAGCATCATTCGCTGTCAGGTTGTCCTTCGTATAGACATCACTCCCATTGGTTGTACCAGCTGGAGTTGACCATTCGAAGTCGGTGACGAGAACAAGGCCTTTAGCTATGCACGTGAGTGTCAGATTTGACCCTGCGATACCTAGGTTCCCCATGGGGATTCCAGTGATATATGGCTGAAATGGGGGTGCTGAAAAGAAAAATAAGAGCAAACATTAGTAAATGTATTGAATTGCTGTATGTTTTTCGTTTAATCCTATTTTCTTGGTATATCTTCCTTAAGTTCACCAATAACGACTAATCGTGCATCAAATGGTAATATCGAAATGAAGATAAATAAGGTGTAAACAGAATGACGATAACCAGGTTGCATCAGGAGGAAGAAAATTCCGGAATCAGAACGTATTTTCTGCAAGGAGTTTGATACCAGGGTGAGGGGATGATGGTGGTGGGGTTTTTCTTGGAGTGGGGAGGGGGTGACGAACAAAACACTACTTTTTCCCATTATGGTCATTTCGCCAAATCATTCCTGACCATCAGGTAAAGGGGTTCCATTACTAAGTGCAAAATCCAACTCCTTGCTACCTACCACGTTTTTCGAATCCCTTGAAGGAAGGATCTCCTATATTTTGCGTGAACGAATTGCAATCACTTTTCATGAAACAATGCTCCTGAATATAAAGAAAATGGGTGCAATCCTTCCGCATTGAGCATTCCATCTCGCACGCGGCCAAGACCTGTGTCGGGAAATGCGCTAAGTCGTTACTTCTACAATCACCAAAACCTAACATAGGAAATGGTAGGGATACACCTGAAATTGAAGTTCGTGTATTTAAGTTTTCCCACGACAGTAAATAAATCAAATGTACATATAAGTGAATAAGACAATTGAAATTATTCAAAATGAAAAGATGAATAGCTGGGCTACGAAAAACTCCCGTTCAACGGTCAACAGATTATCCCCCTTGGTCTATTTAGGTGAAAGATTTGAAAAATACCGAGGAAAGCAAAATTGTGATTGGCACACATGTGAAAACAAGCAGTTGATTTAAGGAAAAGGCTAAATAACCCACTATTGAGCCCAGTATATGTATAAACAGTTTATACATATAAACAGGGAGGTGTAATACTGACAATACTATTACAACTCCAACAAACTTAACGAATTTCCTACCTGTGCCTCGCCTGCAACCATCGAAGTCCTTATTGTGTGTGCTGTAGGCGACATTATCTTTATTTCTGATCTCCGCATACGCGCAAGCGTACCTCTGTATGTTACATAAACTAGATGTTGGGCTCTGACGGTGGTAAGAGTAACTCAGACATTCTGCAATATTGTTACATTCAATCTGGCAGGTTTCGTTGGCCACATTTGAGAGTCTTTTGATAACAGACCGATCACAGCTCCCCTGGGCAAAGGTGTAGTTACAGATTTGCTCTGAAAAGGCAAATGAGAATTTATGATAAAGAGAAAGGCAAGGCAAAGCCTTCTCCTTTTCCATACCTGTCCTCTCAACTTTCCAAGTAAGAGGTCTCTTCTCCATACGCGCTTCCCCACTACTAAAATCTTCTTCTCGCGCCACACATTCCCCCTTCCCCTTGTTTGTTCACTCCCCAATGACTACATACGTATGTCCATCGGTTGGAATATGAGACTCCAAATCACAAATAAAGGTTGCCGAAATTATCTTTGACAGACGATCTGACGAACATTAACTAGGTATTAAACATCTAATGGATGGGTTATCGCTACATTTGCGTAAGTATACCGTAACTCCGCGAATGAACATTACAATGCAACAGCCAGCAGATCTACGCTAAAGGCTATCACTGAGTGTTCCCCAAATGTTACTGAGGATCCCTTGCTATAACTTACCAAACCTTGGCAAGCAGTCGACCGGCTTTGAATACTGATTTGCTGTTGGCAAATGCTTGTCTGCAAGTTGAGTCTCCGAGCAGTTGCCTTTCTTGAGGAAGCATGTCCGAGTGTTCCGATAATGAAAACTGACACAGCCTGGCCTTAAGCTGCACTCCATCTTGCAGAACTCTAGCGAGACCTGGCCATATACACCTATATTATCACCAGAGCAGGTGCCCTGTTGTCTTGTATACTCGCAGGGTATTGGGTCTGAAAATGTCGAAAAGAAATTCAGACTTTTTCCCCCTAAAAACAGGATCAGAAAAGATTTAAAGAGGCGAATTCGGTAAAACAATTTGCGGAATAATCAAGAATAAATGAACTTCTTGGATTGTTACCTGGTGGCTCAGAACAATCTTGGCCTGCAAAAAATAAAGGATGATAATAGCGTTGATCCATTGGATAATTGATCGAGTGATTCTTGAAATGATTACTAGTTTTATCTCAAAACTAATCATCATTCGATATATGAAATTGACCGGTTGAGACAATGGGCAACTACAACATCAAAATATCCAAAATGATATATCGGGTGGCCCAGGAAAAATGTATCGCTTGTAATGATTTGATATCTGAAAGACGGATTGACAGCATTCAAAGTTTGCGGATGTTATGGATTTGTGTCCATTTTCATTGCCATATCTGGTATAATTGGAGAAATACATGTACACATCATTCATTAGCGAAACGTTTTTTCTGGGCCGACGTCATTTCTATATTGATCAGAAACTGCATGGGCCCAGGAGTAAAAAAATGGAGCCGTGTTTTGACAGGGAGGAGGCACTTTTTCTAACAAAAACAGCTGCGGTCTTATTGAATTCGTATTTTTAAAGTGTGCTTACCGTTAGTCAACGTGTACTGCTTATATTGCCTGTCGCCAATGTGCACCAGTTCAGATTCCTTGCAGACGTAATTCTGGAGCCAACAATAGCTGTTCATGTAGAATATGCCGACACATGTATGGCGGTTTGTACATTCAGCGAAGCATCCCTCTATATCAATGTTACCTAGCGAAGTCCCAGTGATATGACCTCTACAGTGTCCAAACTGGCGCTCGAATCTACAGGCCTTCCCTGAAAGCAGTAGCTCACAATTTTGATACTTTATAACTTCTTTACATCGAACAGTTCAAGTACAAAATGTGATATATTCCGGCGAAATTATGAACTTTTAAGATCTAGCCGCTCCAAAAATAAGAAAAAAGGGACACCAATGCATAAACTAATACAACAAGTAAGCATGGGCCGCAGGCCAGGGGCCTAAGATATATGTTGGTGAACGTGTAAAACGTCGACGACTTGTGGCACCTTTTTATTAGTTGCAAGTTCTTAATAAGATAAAACGGCACAGTATTTACATAAGGAGCACCCGCCTATTTTTCTCCGTGTAAAGTGCACTCTCGAAGATAAAGGATAGACCTACCGGAATAACAACTATCTGAAAAATAAAGAAGTTCAAGAGTGAGCGTCGTCTGACATATTCCTGACCATATTCCTCAGAGTTACATGTAGTTTGTTATCAAACTCTGATCTTGACAACAGACGTGCATTCAGGTGGCGGTATAGCGCTATACATGCTTCCCGAAATTGGTGGCTTGCATTGGAACTAACTTTTTCCCCCTTGTCCGTCATTAAAGGCATTCAAGTGTGTTGGTCAACCATGACTATCTCCTTTGTCCCTCCACCATAAGGCCTAGTTTCCCCTTATGACATCACTATTTCGGACACTCAGCGCCCCATTTCTGGAAAGGTGTATAATTAGGACAGCGGTGTAACAGCCACCCTCGGTCGCAAAATATTACCATACCAAAACGCCCCTGTGTTATAATGAGTCAACACGTCACTGCTTTCGAAAGTAGTTCTGGGGTTTACTCTGGTAATTTCTTCAATTCTTCATTTCAAATTAAAAAAATAGCGAATTAAGGGTAGCTTAAAGTCATTCATGTCGTGACCTGCTAATATCACCTCATTCCTCTAAATTTCTTGGGCAGCTTTGACGACATAAACATATCGAAAACGTACCTTGCTTTCCGAACGTTGAGTACATTCTATTTCCGACATATTTCATCTCCTTCTCTGGGCAGTCTCTGCCCTTAAAGTAACAAATTCCATTCACGAACACGAAGGCCCTGCAGTCTCTTCTCTTGTAGCATTCCATCATGCATGAGTGGGGATGGACACGAGTCAGGGAGACGGGTAGCACATTAAAGCCATAACCAACACATTCGCCATAGGTGCGATTATATTGGCATTGCCCATCTACAAAGAAATGGATTGTATTCATTTAACCATCAAGCAAATTAGAATACTCCATACGATGTCACGAGCAGAAACATGTTATATAATACTTCTGGCTGAATATATTTTCAAATTTGTTTAATTGAGGGATGTTTGGGAAATCTGTTCGTCCTCTATATATTTTTATGGTGATATTGTATCAAGTATCGCATGTCTCCAATCACAATCGTTGTAAATCTTTATTTGTATACATTTTTGAAACTGCCTACTATTAATAATCGAAGGCTTTTGATAATGAGTTATACACATCTGCCCTCTCGTTCATTGCTTTTTTCTGTCCACCCGAAATCTTGCGCGATCATGATGTATACAAGTACTTGACGCAATTTAAGCTAATTGGAATGGGATGGTGAGTGGCCATGCCGATCTATCGGCGTTGTGCGTCTGTATCCCTCTTTTTGAAGGCGGGGACTTTAAGGATTGACGCACACCTTCGATGAATTGGCATGTGAGTGGCTTGAGTTCCGGACATTGAGAGATACTTCGTTTGTATCCAGTTCGATCCACTTCAGTGGCAACTTCCTAACACCTGATGCCCATGCCGATGTCAGTGGAAAAACGCATACAAAGGATAAAGGTCAACTGAAGTACAAATGTAGGCCTACTGTCAGAAAAGCCACTCATACTGACCGAAAGATGTAATTTCCCTGCAGACTTCTTTAATATGATAATGAGACTTGGCGTCAGATTTCTGCGTGCAGGAACGCCAACGCTCACATCTTCGGCTGCTATGTTCGTAGGTGAATCCTTGGCAATCTACTTCGTTATCGCACTCGGTCGTGCATGTCTCAAGCTCGACTTGCGGATGCACCGGGTTTACGGTTCCCGTGCAGGTGTAACCAGCGGTGTTGTTGTAAGTACAGCTATACCCTGCAAGAAATTCATCGCATTTTGTGCATCAAAATACAGATACACGTATAGGGCCTGTTTGCAACCAATTTACGAGATTCATCGCATGATAATGACTTTGTCAATAGCAATGCTCTTTAAGATCGGCCAATTCAATGCCGCATGAGGTTTGATTGGAGCCATCTGCAAATCTGATGATCTGAGGATCGAATAGTTGAGGACATACACAAACGATTCAACTTATAGTGCTTAAAAAGCTCAGAGGACATTCAGATTTCACCGGCGTGTCTAATCTCAACGAAGCTTGTGAGAAAAATACTTACCAAACGGCACGGGGCATGAATCTAAAGGTAAAGTGAACTAATCAGTCATTTAAAGGGAGCAAAATACAATATCGGTGAATCTAACTAGAGTGCGGGTGTAAATGCTTTGAATGTCTCACTGAAAAGTCTCCTAATCTATTGTAAATAGTGATATATTAATGTATGGTTTAATGGAAACACCAGTCCTTCAATTGATCATATACAGTATCAAAAGCGCTTGTTCCCGGACACTTTATCCTACTGACATATTCTTCTATTGCGTCAGCTATACCGAGTGACCGGGATGGGAAAGATGTTGTGGAGGGGATATCTTTCCTCCGCAGAACACGAAATATCGAGAACAAGAAAATGTTCTTTCATTGGATTGACAATGATATATGATACTTTACATTAGGTTAGTTCAGCAACACATAATTCTTATTGAAGCGGACGTGTTACCAGTTTGACTCAAAACGTGTAATTGTGGCCAAATAGTTGTGCATTTGTACTTACCTGCTTTCGTATACTGCTTGTTGTCGAAATTTGTTTGACGACTCCGCTGTGCATTTGAACAAATCCCTCGCCAGAGAGAGCATTGCCGTAATTTGTCGTAACAAAAAGTCGAACAGTCGATCAACCGGCTGCATTCTAACTTGCAGAACTCAAGAGAGACGTCCTTCCAGAATCTCAACTTGGCTACTCCACAACATCCTATCTCCATTTGGAAGTCGCATGGCTTTCTCTTTTGTTCCGAACAGTTTCTATCTGTTGAAGGAACAGAACAAGAGATCGGGCACGAGAAAAATGACTCTGGTAAAGAAATCTACTGAAACCTGAAAATCGTCGATCGAGAGCAGTCTCCATTTTGGATTTTTGCGACTTGAATGTTAAAATGTACTGCATATACAGTGGAACCTCTGCTAGTGGACACCTCTCTATTAAGGACAACCTCGCTATTAAGGACACTAGGTTTGGTCCTAAATTGGTTGTTTCCATTCAATTTGACATCTCTAATCAGGACACCTCTCTATTAAGGACAGCACTTGTCAGTCCCGAGGGTGTCCTTAATAGAGAGGTTCTACGGTATTTTTTTCCACGGGCACATGCAGTGGAGAGTTTAATACGGGATAAGAGAAAACAACTTGAGCTTTATCAAAATCGAATTACGAAGTTTCAGGTGCATTATTCTTCTGAATTACATTTGTCTCAAAATGCACATGATGCGCAAGATCACTGCTGAAACTTATCCCTTAATTCGTAAATCTTAGTCATCTTATTTACATGGACAATAAATATATGGACCAGGATTACCCCGTGAATGATGCTTTATGCACAAGGTACGTAATGCGAAGTGTGTGAGATTGTGGCCTGAGCTCCCACCTCCCCCTTAAAAACAGATGTGAAGATTTAAACTCACCATCCTTTGTATATAGTTTGTACTCGGTATTACCTATTTTTGTCAACGTCGCATTGGAACACCCTATGTTGTATAAAACACAGTTTTCTGATCTATAAGCAAAGGAAAGGCACGAGCGACGTTTGGTGCATTCTGCCTCACAACCCTCCAATGTAACAGTGGGAATGGTCTTAAAGGAACCTCTCGGGCACAACGCGAACCTCTTCGTGTATGTGCAAGTCTTCCCCGAACTGCAATTTGCTGAAAAAAGAAGATTTTGGATTTAGGGGGCCGGATTTTCATTATATTAAGAAACGTGTTCTTCAAAACGTTACTTAGTCGGCCTCTTCCTATCCGATTTTACGCCGGTGTTTTTACGTTAGTACCGGCGAACGTTTTTGAGTGTTTCAAACTCTGAGTAATTCCCCTGTTTTGGAACGCTGAAATGCACATTTACATGTTTTTCCTGTTTTACCCCATATCAAAAAGTGATAGTCTCTCTAGTTTGTCTATTGTTTGGGAACACTGACATATGGAGAAAAATCAAAACCGTTACCACACAGGCAATTCCGACCGCAGTCCTCATTTCACTTTTGACCCCAAATCCTAACCCCGCCCTACCCTACCCCTACACCTACTTAAAGGACTAGACGCTGTTGAGAGAATACTCCGCAGTCAGGTAAATCGAGGTCCAAACGTACTGCATTACTATTAAACATTAAACAAAATTCTGAACTGACACGTTTTTTGACGATGGACGATACAAAATTGTACAGAATATTAAACAAACAAAAACAACTAAGAAAGAGAATACGACCTACATGCTTTTGTAAATGTGTTATAAAGCTTATTTCCAACATATATCGTCTCGTTTTTTGGACAGACACGGTCCTTGAGCCAGCATGAGTTGGATCTATAGAGGAACTGTTGACAGTCTTGTCTCAATGAGCACTCCATTTCGCAGGTCTTCTGGTAAACTGACAACAGTTCGTGAACTACGTGGCCAGCACAGTTTGAGTAGGACCTCTCAAACTTGCAAGTTGAATCTAAAAAAGCAAATCTTAGCCACTTTGTATCTTCATTATATAGAAAAGGAAGAATATAACAGTTTAATGTTAAATCTTTTGTCTCCTAGCGCCGGTAGAAGTTTTCAAGACAGCTGGTATTTGACGGGATAGTGACAATACGAAATTACTCCTTCTTCTTCCCCTTGCATGCCCCCTCTACTTACTAAAGCATTTGATAAGTAAATTCTCGAAATGGTTGGATATCTACAAATAGGTCACGATTTCTCCTCCCACTCCAAGCATGTTCCCTTCCACTTTAAACTTAAAATCTTGGATAATGTCAATTCTCTTGATGCCATGATGTTTACAAACAAGTAATACGCAGATTTGAAAAAGAAATATGAAGATTAAAATGATGCTTATTTTGCTTTACTGATAACGAATATACAATGTAATATTCTTTATAGATATATTGAAAGTGAAAGTGATTTTCTTGCTAGCTACATCTTGATGTATTAACCTGGATCTATCTTCTTCTAACGGTAAGAAGAATCATTAGGCTGACTTACCTTCTGTTGTGGCATCCTCACATTCCACTTTCGTGAAATATCGATAGTCGGCGTGTTTTAGACGTTGATGTGCTGGGCAAGAGGGATAAAGCCGGCAGTTTATTTTGATGCCCTCCTCGTAGGTGAACACTTCACAGTCCGGATCGTTTGAACATTCGCTCTCGCAGGTCTCAACCTCAACTGCTGTAAGTGTTCGGAAACCACCGCCTGTGCAGTAATACCCGGTGGTTTCGTTATATTTGCACTTCTTCCCTACAAGTAAGCAAATCATTACATGATCAACGAATAGTGGTCTAATTGATGGTCTTAATCAAGTACTTGTACATGTATAATTACGGTAAGTATTGTCAAACATAAAGGTCGCCGACCCAACTTCTTTGTAAGAATCTACGATGTTTGCATCACTTAGAAGCCCGGGCTTTACGTATAATTATAATACGTGTATCAGAAAGTGACAATGAAAATGCAAGTTTCAACCAAAGCAAGTCAATAAGCTATAAATGATATGATTTGAAATTAAATATATATCAGTTATCACTTACCAAAAGGCAGCGGGCAGGAATCTAGAAGGAAATATGTCGTTTAGAATTCTATCAATGATACAATTTGTTTACACATACCTTTTACATCTAGGCCTACCATAATTGGTCAATTTCAGAAAAGAAGGAACAAAAATCTCTTACGTCTTGTTGCTTTATCGGCACTGATACTGGTGAGTCAAACAACGTACAAGCGTTCCAAAGCTATTGATTATTATTAACGATTGCTGATGGTTTCTCCTGGGAATGATAAAAATAAGTTGAAGAATGAAGTCAATTAATGATCGAGAGCTAACGCGTCTTCTGAATCATTCAGAAAACTTGTGGTGATGGGACCACGCCTTGCTCGTCACAAATAATTCGCCAGTAATTATTGATAACTGGAGTTGTTTACCTGTTTTAGCGTACTGTTTCTGATCTAGTACTGTCTTTTGCGTCAGCTCTGAATCAGAGCAGACCTTTATTTTAAGATGACATGCTCTCTCCTTCGTGTAATAAATACTCAAACAGTCGATCGACCTACTACATTCGGTCATGCAGAACTCTAGGGAAACAGATGGCCAGCCAGTTTTAAGGTTGCTGGCTGAACAATATCCGTACTCCATTTTGAAGTCACAAGGCTGTCTTTCTTGCTCCGAACAGTTTTTCTCTGTAAAAGACATGAATGTTAAATATAAAACAGCATACGTGTACTAGTATAATATTAAAAGCGATTTCGGTTCAGTGACATGGTAGTTGGTATTCGAAATATTCATATCGGCTCTGTTTTGGGCCGATTTTGGTTGTGGTAAATTTTTTTTTTCGGTTTTGAAACAATGCTGATTTTGATTATGGAACATGCTTAAATACATTTGGTTCATCAAACATACTTGTATGACAAAAACATCTATTTCGTTTCTGTTACTTGCCTATTTCGGTTCTGTAACATGCGTAGTTGGGCACAGTAACACGCCTTTTTCGGTATCAGAATTCTGCACTTGATACTCACCGTCCTTGGTGTACATCTTGTTCGCCTTGTTATCTATTTCTGTCAACAATGCATCAGCGCAAGCTTTGGAAAATAAGCCACACACTTTATTTCTGTATTGAAGGAATAGGCAACTGTGTCGCTTAGTGCACGCCGCCATGCAGCCTTCCAATGAAACGGCCTTCATGGTCTTGAAGGATGCACTTTTGCAGAGCGCGAATCTTTTGGTGTATGTGCATGTCTTTCCCGAAACGCACTTTCCTAAAGTAAAGAATAGTTACGACTGCACTGCAGTATCAATTTATAAATTAGCGACGTCTATCTACATTTTCTTGTCATAGGAAAAGTCAACAACATTTTGTGACCGTAACGGGTTAATTTTGATTAGATTGTCAAAGGAAGGGTTCAATTCCAGTACATGAATAGTTACAGTAACCTTCGAGACTGGGAGTCAAGTGCTTGACTTTACCTGATTTTGTGAATGAATTATAAAGCCTGTTGCCAACATTTAGTAATTCATTTTTTGGGCAGATGCGGTCCTTAAGCCAGCATCGCTTGCCTCCATCAATTATGAATTGTTGACAATCCTGTCTTAAGGAACACTCCATTTCACAGGACTTCCAGTGAATATTAGCCAGCATATCGACACTATGGTAACCGCACACTGAGTAGGACCTCTCAAACTTGCAACCTGAATCTGAAAGTACATGTATTTGATTACAAAAGCAGTTATAAACAGACGAAGAGTTATAAAGGTCAGTGGTAACATAAAGAATATTTTCTTTATGGCAAAGTAAAACAAAAGTACCAAGTGATTTATCCACTGACTCTGTCCGTCGTCTGTTTTGAAGATGAGGAATTTAATGGAATCGTTAACAAAACGAAGAATGTGAACTTTTAATGAGGTACGACGCATCAAAGGCCATCATTGTCCTCCCCTAATCATTTAGATTATGACCCGAAGATTTACAAGTCATACGTTGAAGCATTCTCAGACATTCCTTTAAATAATGGTTATGCCACTGTATAAGGAAATTTCGTGAATACTTTATAGCAAGCCCCAATACCTGAAGACGAAGCCTCCTCACAGTCTTCTTTTGTAAAGTGACGAAAGTCGGTATCATCAGTACTCGTCAGCTGTACCTCTGTACAAGCATAGCGTTGTAATTGACAACGTCTACTTGTGGGGTGGATGGAGTAGGAGAATCCTAGGCAATCAATGGTGTTGCTACACTCTGTCATGCAGGTCCAATCCTCAATGCCATTTATTGTCTTGAAAATAAGATGTCTACACAAACCAGGTCTTTCCTTGTAAGTGCATCTCCTTCCTATGAAAGAAAGAAATCTGTGAGAACTTCGCCACACTTCTGTGAATAAGATGATATGCGGAAATATATCCACCACCCATGCAGAACCTCAGAGTAAAAGGAAAATTGAAAAAGATTGGTGAACACACTCAGTTCCTTTTTGTCAAAAGAACCATTCTTTGGTTTTGATTCACAACCATTTAGACACATATAGTATTTCGACAACTCTCAGAAGTAGGAGGGTAAAGGCAATCCTAGAAGTTGTTTGATAGTTTCTTTAACACATTTCGGTACTCTTTTTCTTGGGAATACAATGGACCACATACCTTTTGGCAATGGACAGTATTCTGTAAGAGAGAAATGGTAAATGTTACTGATGTAGTGAAAGAGGCCAGAAGTGTATATATTGTTCGCGGAAACAAACGCGTTGTCAACTTCTCAGCATATACATGTAAGTGTGACGGCTGTGACGGAAGGGACACATGCCTATTGCTCAGTGACAAATGTTACTAATGTGATTGAAAAGGTCTCCAGACCTGCATGTCTAGTTCCCAATGACATATGTTACTACTGTGTTGGGAGAGGCCGTCTGCATGCCTATTGCTCAGTGACAAATGTCGCTAATGTGATTGAAAAGGCCTCCTCCACGCCTAGTTCGTAGTGACATATGTTACTGCTGTGTTGGAAAAGGCCACCTGCATGCCTTCATGTATTGCTCAAAGATAAATTTTACAGATGTGCATGGAAGAGACCATTGAGCAGGATGTTGCTCAGCGATACAGGAATAAATTCATGTGGCCACTTGACATTTCGAGTATACCCAGTTTTTCAATGCACCAAATACGTGGTTGAAATCTTTTTCAGGACTTATGTATGATCAACTTAGCTGATTAAATCCATCATTTACCTGCTTTGACGTTCGTGTTAGAGCCTGTCTTCGCCCTCATTTCTTTCTCAGAACAAATGTGATTCTTCAGTTGACAGGTTCCATGTAGATACTCGAAGCTTAGACAGTGGATCAGGTTGCTGCAACTGACTTGACATTCGACGAGAGTGACACTGTGTTTGGTGTGTATGATATGTCCAGGACAGGTGACGCCGACGGTTTGGTTAAACTCGCAGATGTTAACTGCGAAGGTAAAGAACAGTTCAAGGTGTGTGTGTGAAACTATCCAAGAGTTGATTTTTTCTTTTCTTTGTTATTTTTTATCCAAGAGGTGATTTTTTGTGGGCCACATGGCCATATGGTGCATCTCTGTGGATCAGGAGATGAACAAGAGACGAAAGCCAGGTTTATACATCTGTACCTCTTATCTTACGTTATGAAAATATCCTTTCAGTTCTGATAGAAAAACGTTGTATGTGAAAACACTGAGATTAGTTTTTTTCTTCAGTGATTATTATTTGCAAGAATTTTATCAATAAAGCTTCACTTACCTGTTTGAGAGGCGGTGGTAAATTCAGCATCAAACCACCCAATGGCAAACACGAGGGGCGTGATAACCGCACGAATGAACACTGCAGACATTTTTAAAACATACAATGCCCTTCAAAGTGAAAAAATGAATAAGCGTGTCCTACGATTTAGAAATAGGAAGAACTAAACCACTGCAACATGGTGCGCATCCTGACTCTCCTACGTTTGCGTCACCACTACCGGTGAGTGATTTAGCGATCTGAAAACATTGAAAGTGAAATCAACCGATTTTTATACACCAATGTCAGTTTTGTTTCTTAATGACGTCCTGCAATTACAAAAACTTTACACTGTCTTGATCCGAATCGAGAAAGAGAAGAAATAGTCATTAGCAGCGCTGTTGGCTCTTCATGCAGCCTCTACAGCAATCGTTCAACTGATGGCTAATGACAATTCGGTTTGAGTCGCGACACGACAAAGAGTAATCCGATTTGAAACCCAAACAATTATAGTTCCGCTGGGTACCGGTAAACTCGTATTCAGAGAAAGGAGGCCCAGGCGGCTGTTACTTCGCCAGACTTCGCGATTTGACAACTCGGTGACTACCTATCCGGACTCTGGTTACTTATTGCCTAATGCCCTTTATCCACTGGCATATGGATATTTTCTCGTGAATAATTTAAGGCTTGGCGTTCACCCGGGGCGTTCATAGAACGTTGTTGTGTGATGTAAATGACCAAATCGAAAAATCGTTTACATGTGACTCATTTTGAAAGTTTCAACAGTGTCTGCATCATGTCAATACTCACACGAATAGAGTAAGTTGCTGACATGACAGTCAACTACCATGGTGAAACCCCCAACTGTCTGGGTGAAATATTTAGTATTATTATGACAGTCACAAATCTATCTAGTAGTATTGCATGCACCTGTAAGCCCAATGAAGTGTTGCTATTTTTTATCCAACCAATATTCAATGTATATGTACGAATCCAGCCAATTATATAGCCGTCGTTGGCATTCCGTGTCGGGAGTTCGGGATGATATATTTGAAATCTATGCTCCTGATATCGCCAGTATGTATGTTATTCAGACCAACAAAATAGGAAAGCCCGACCAGACATGAACTTCAAATCACATCTCGATCAACGACATGGGAAGATTTGTCCAATTACGTACCTCGTATCATTTCTATATCACCGCCCTCCTCCAATACAATAGAGATAAAAATTCACTGCGTAATTACAATTCCAAAGGTTACCTGTAGAAAATGCCAAAATACCGTAACGCAGTCTCCAGTATAGTTGTGACATGTCGTAAATCGCGGCGATTTCTGGTGACTCCACAATGGGAGGGGATATTCTGTACGGGAGGTTAGTTATAACAAAGGCCACACTGACAAGCATCAGACTTATTGTAAGATGCCGCGTATCTTTTTGAAAGCGAGCATTTTGCTCAATCACTTTTGCCTCCAGTTTTGCCCTACTTGCAGACGTTCTCCTCATTGCTATGATTATGATCAAATTACTTCCGCAGATGATGGTAAAAGGACATACCGCTCCCATGATGATGTTAAAGAGGGACAAGAATGTTTCTGCCCAATAGGGGGCGCTGTAACGTATTATTCGTTGACCTGCAATAGAATATCGACTGGAAATTTTAATTTAACGGTGGTTAAAACAGTGGAGAGTGGAGATGTTATTCTCTAGGGGAGTATGCCCTGGGAGAGGATTTCTAGAAATTCCTGTTTAAAAAAATTCCAAAACACCAATAGTTGTTTGCCGTTTTAAAATGTATAATAATGTTCTGAAGTTTTATGGATGTTATGCCACTTAGGATATCCTTAGATGTGCATTACGTATAGGACAACGGGTTTTTCTGAAGTGACATTCAGCTAATACTAAAGTAGCTGGATGCATATATCATATCTCATTTGTAGGCCTTCTCTTCAGCGAAATTTCTGCTGTCGAACCGACAACTTGTGGGGTTCTTTCGGTGGGCGTTCCTGCAACCTTTTTTCAACCAGAGGAAGGCAAACTTGATTTTCTGAGAGTGTTATGTCGGGCAATTTAGCTAACTCACCTGCATCAAGGTCTTCTATGTATTCGAACATGAAGAATCTCTGCACATTAATCACGGCTATAGATATTGTTGATGACAGGATTACGACTTTGGCCTTTTTTGTGGTACAGAGTCTGGCTGCAGCCATGGGGAACCTGACGGCTATCAACCTGTCGATGGACATCCCTGAGAGAAATAGCCCTGATATGATGCTACTGGTGTTGATGACGTAGAAATGAAACCTGTAATATGGAAGCAAAACAAAAATAAACACTGAGTTTTATGTAATTTTCTTTTGTTCTAAGTTATTTACACACAACTGATAACACTTTAGCACAAATATCTTTTTTTAAAGTTCGCTACTATTATTTTGGCATTTTCAGAAAATCGTATAACCGGAAAGGATGAACTTCGCATTTTAACTGTAAACCATGAATATTTGGCGAGCATTTCTAGAATGCACCATCAAATTCGAACTTTAAGAGCCATACATTATGTTATTCAACATACATGTAGGCATTGGTCTGTAGTATGCATGTAAATACTGTAAATTATACAGTTCAGTACATCAGAAATTTCTTGAATTCATCGCAGGCTTTGTTTCTTTATCAAGTAAGGCCCGTTTTGGTAAAAGGCTCTTATGCTTGAACATGGAGTGGGCCAACCCAGATGCACCCATGTGTGACATGCAAGAGTCCAATTAGTATTCACACCTAGGATTACCCTGGGTGTTTGCATCACACCTCATTAACCCCATTCAACTAAGGCCTTTGACCTATTTTCGGAAACCTATTATTTTTAACAGGTTTTCTGAAAATCAGACCTTTTGGACAAAGTCGGACAATAATGTCGGAGAAATGTCGGATAAATCAGGATAAAGTCAGAGAAACCGATAATAAGTCGGGAAAAGCCTCCTTCTAGTGACATGTATTCTATCTGACAAATATTTATATCATATTCTGCTTACTTTGTCACCAAACCCCGTGAAGGTTTCTCCAGGAGATGATCAATGATTCCACGCCTGTAGATCAGGTAATACCACAAGATCTCGAACAGGAACAACGTATCCACCACGCCCATAGCGCACATGTAGACACATGGAGACAGTTTACGGTTGTGTTTCCTGTTTGCTACGAATACGGTCAAGATATTTCCAGGGATGCCGAAAATAATTGGTAACAACATTGCATAACGGCTCAAAACCATGTGGACAATTTGGAGAAGTTGGATATCTACGTAATGATCCTCTGTGGGGTCGGGTGTCATGGCCATCTTCAGTTTTTTCAGTCGCCGGTTCAGAACTATCAAGTCAATTCTCTGATGTCAGCAGTCTTGACAATCCCTATCTTCCCTATTCATTGTCTACTCAAGTCTCGTCACGATATCAGTCATCTTGGAATTTGTCCTCCTCCCCTATGACAGGTCTAAATAGTTTGAGAAGATGCTTCATACTGGGTTTTAAATGACTAAGAAGGAACACGTAGCATGAGTAAAGCTTTGTATTTGTGGATTTATTTGACTGCAGTTCCATGTTTTCACCATTTATTAATAAGCCATGGTTAAATAATTGATGACTGCGCGACAAAAGGAAGTTCAAAATAGCTCGTTAACAGACTGATCAATACACAAATAGCTATCTCTCTAATACTTATCTTGTTTACGCTTTCAGTAAACACTAGCATTATAAATGCCGAATATTGAAGTAGCCTGTACTTAAAATTGACATTTTAAAAATTGTTTTTAGCGGAAATTAGTGAGGACCTGTTTACATAAAATTGAGTCCACATATTTTTTTCTAAGGTGTTTTGAAGCCAGTTCACGCTTGTCTCATAGCGCAAAAAGGCAATGGCAAACAGGTATTCGAAACAAATAAAGTCTTAAAATGAAATGATCGATGGGAGAAGAATTACGAGAGTATGAAAGATTACAGCCCCCGCATGGCGAGGGTGAGAATGTAAAAATTATCACCTCCGAGATGAGAACTCACTCCCCGCTGAGAGGACTGCGGATTTTAACCGCGGCTCGATTTGTTGGAGAGAAGATGGTCCCCCTATCATTCAGTGTGGTTCTTCTCTTCTAATTAACTATAAACAGAGTCTTTCTGGAATAAAAAAGCAAAATCTTAAAAAGCCGATAAGAAAACCGACATCAAATGTGACCCGCCGCTCTACCAAAACTAGGCGCTTGTCGCATCTGAACTTGACAGGTTGATACGGACTTGTTGTTCATTTCCCTATTGTAGACCTTTTGTGAAATGTGACCAAATCAGTTTGTAATAGATTTCACAAAAGGTCTACAATAGGGAAATGAACAACAAGTCCGTATCAACCTGTCGAGTTCAGATGCGACAAGCGCCTGGTTTTGGTAGAGCGAGTCACAAATATGCTAAGAAGTTTTGAGCTTGGTTTCATGGAGCCAAAACCTCTAGGTTCGTTCGAGCTCCTTCTTGTAGGTGTCTTGCCTGTGAAAGCAGAAACACACTGCCAACACTTGCTGTCGTTCTGGAGAGCGGATGGCAAAGCACGAAAAAGTCTTTTAAGCACTTTTGTCGCTGACGGAGGTCCCACCGAAAAACTGTTTTGGTAATTTCGAGGATGTAATAAAAATTGTGGTTGGTCAACATTTCGTTGTTGTTCTAAAACAATTCTTTTAGCAAGAAAAAATAAAATCTATCGTGTAGAAGCTTCTCATAGCTTCTTCATGACTAGCAAGTCCATTTTGTGGAATGGCAGATAATACTTTTCGGGAGATAATCACTTAAACTATCTTGCGTTTCAAATCAATTCAGCGCCTTTTGATACTACATGCAAGCCCAACTTACTAATAATGTGATGTTGGAAATATGAAAAAAATGCATTTAATTAAGAAATGTATCGGGTTATAACCACTTCAGTGGTTTTTAATATTGGCATAATTTCCTTGAACCATAACCGAATAACATTCAAGTTGAATACAATCCCAGCACTTGGGAAACGAATGATTTAGTGCCCGCGTGCGGAGGGGGGGGGGGGGGGTATATACAGTACTGTTGGTTAAATTCTCTGTGTAGTGATTCTGATTAATGTACCGAATACGGGCCGCCGGAAATCGACAACAGACCAGTCGGAATGATTTGTAGGCTGGGGAAAATGAGGGGCAAAGGGGTTCAGAGCACTCGTGATCCATTTTTTTCGACCCGCATTTCCACCAGCCAACGAAAGATTCTGGCTAGCCTGATATCAATTTTTGGCGGTCCTTACCCGGTATATGAATTATTTAAATTTGAAACACGACTCTGATTCCATTTGCATCGTGCAAGGACGCGTCATATAGAAATATTTATTCAAGGAAATGAGCCGCAAATTATAACAAAATTCTTGAAAATAAATTAAATCATTTCAATGCTGTGGCATCTTCGAGGACCTATCAATCTTTTCTTTGAGATAAATTCTAGATAGTACGTGATATCTGAGACAGTTTTATGGCCATGTTAGGCAGTAATTGAGCTCATTTGAATAGTTTAGCTTAGTAGCTGTATGTTTACTGTGCATGGCAATGCACGACCAATCTTCATTACGCTGTGCATTAGTTATTACACAATCATCAGCGGCCGGGCTAGTCATGCTCGAAGTTGACTCGTTTTTCTCATAAGTTATTATCTTGTTTATTCAGTTACAAATAAGTAGGTAATTAGCATTAGTAGGTAATTAATCAAGCAGATGGTAGGCCAGAGAACATCTCTTTTGATTCAGGGATTTCGTTTCGGATTCGTTTTTGTGTTCGTTGCATCCTGCATCAATATCTATTCTAAAATATCTCAAACTTGGCCCGAAACGTATAATGTTCAGGCATAATCTAGCGAGAATCTGCTTTCGACACACTGTTTTGCCACCCGACAGGCTATTGTTGGATCACCAGAACCTCTGCGGTAAAGAAACGATCGAGGCTAATACATAATCCACCAGTAAAAATGAAACGATTGAGAAAGGTTCACAGTGTTTCTAATCCATTCCAGCACGATACGAGAAGACCGAGAATTCCTGCTTACATAAGGTCATTGGTCCCAGCCGGCAACTGAATTGCCACTTAGAGCTTACAGTGGTGATCTGCCATCAGTTACCAATCATCTGTATCGTGCCATAGATGACCTAGGCCGTAAAACGTCGCTTTATTGGTCAATGTGCAAATAAAATAATGATATTGAGCAATATACCCAGTCAGCGTTTTATTACGTCAACAGTGGTGTACTCGAACAGAAAGACAGTCAGTGTACTCTGGCAATGGTCTGTATACAATAAGAGTTTGATTTTCAAACATATTTTCTTCATTGAGCAATAAAGGTAATGCTGATAACGAAACATGTCCAGGTACATGTAAGCAAAAACCGAAACAACAACAACAACAACGACGACGACGACGACGACGACGATGACAACAACAACAACAACAACAACAACAACAACAGCGTCCTGCATTTTTGACGCCTACACCAGACTCCTCCTTTAAGCTTGATTGATATACACGTACATGGAACACCTGAATATACATCTAGACCTGGACGTGCAAACAAAGCAGAATGTCAGTGGAAAGATTCCTCACAGGCAAAGCCAGGGAAATCATATTTTACACCATTTAATTCCGTTTCATCCGTTTTAATCTTGAACTCACAACTCGAATATGATATTTTTTGTTTCTTTGGGGTTTGTTTTTTGTATGAAGAGTTTAACATCTCGAAATTGCTCGCATGGCTTTAAGTGCCAACTGGGTAAGTCTGGAAGGAATAAAGAATTCACTGCAAATGCATGAATCGCTAGTTTTGCACTTTAAGAAGACAGTTCAGTATTAAAAAAACGAAAAAATAGGCGGCACAATTACGTATGATGATGAGGCGAATGTGGTGGATCTGGGAATAGAATTCGTAATGAGGACACCAACAAAGCTTTTTGTCATAGAAAAGAATTTTCAAGCAAGCTTCGTGCATAACCAATTACAATGTACGCTGGCAAGTCTCCTTAAAGGTCATTAACCACCTGACCCAGTTCCTGTGTACATTACTGAGTCACTCGAAACCAATTCATGGACTGAGGCCTTAGCTCCTGTCTATGAAACTACATTTACATTATCTCATTTTTCAATCACCTTCATTCATTTGAAATAGAAGTACATTGTATTAGTAGGGCTAACCCTTCCGGCACTCATCTTTTTCGCGCAATGAGCCTTCTAAATTTCTTTACCAATGCAGGGTTAAACTCGTTATAAATCCAATTCTGAAGGATAGAACTACCTACTTCCATCTCTTTGTGCTACGCTCTTCGATGCCGAATTGGAGGAATAATCAACTTACTTTTTTCCTATTTTACTCCGCAAGGCGAAGCCTTATCTCGACCTTACACTGTGAGGTGTTTTTATTCAAGTCGTACAATACAAGGTTAATTGTCACGCGGCTTTCAAACCACACCACGAAAGTCAAATATAGAAGTATAGTCTGCGTCATTGATACAAAGGTCGTTCTTCATCATACTGTCATATGTCTCAAATCTGAACAATAGTGCATATAATCTGCTTTTTCTTTAGGCCGGGTCTATTTGGCAAGCCGCTCGCCGAACAGGCATCTTTTTTTGTCCTGTTTGGAGAGCCGCTTGCCAAACAGCACTAAAAAGCCACCCTGTTCGGCCAGCCGGGCTTGCCAAACAGGTAAAATCTACCCTGTTTGGCGAGCTGGAGACTTTACTTTAATATTAATGAGTTCGGCTCTCCATTCAGGACAAGTAAAAGTCGCTGTTTGGTAAGCCGGGCTTGCCGAGTAGTCACTTCCTTTTCTTTAACGGTTCCTTTCGCATCGTTTCAGCTCATCATTTGAGGTCATATCTCGGATGTGTTCGAATGATTGAGCAAAATGGGCCAAAAAATCAGGCGCCTACATCACAAAGAGGTATATTGAAAACCACTGGTGATGCATAGAAAAACGTTGGCACGTATTCCAGGAGGTCTCGCAAGTGTGAACGCTGCCCAGGTCGAATATCCTTGATGCTCTGATTACTGATGCAACTCAACCTTTGAAGCTTTTTTCACATCAGAACGTGATAATTTGCCGTCTCCATCTTAGGAATGGAGGATGTTTTCAAAACACGTTTAAAACAGTCAAAGAGGAAATAAATCTTCTGAATTCTGTCGTATTTTTCTTCGTGCGTGATATTTATGTATAACATAAGCTTTGTATATGTACGTATATGGAGCTAATATGGCGTTATCAGTTTCGTGGATGAAGCATAAAGGAAGGGAAAAGCCTCCATATATATACCGAAACCGCTTTTTTCCACGTCAAAGGATGAGTTCTAATTCTTTCTTTTGATCTATTTGAGAAATGGATGGTGTTAAATAAGATTTGTCATCATTCCCGTTTTGAATGTGTTCAGTTTTTTCCTTCTAACTCTCTGGCTGTGTTACATTCTTCGGCAGCAGAAGAACGGCGCGGCTCATCTGAGCATATATCTCGATGTCTCCTTCATACATCATATCGTATTTACTCGGAAGACCCTTCCAGACCTCTGCGGAAGCAGCGGCACTCAGGGCATGGAGAATCTTTTTTAAAAATTGAAGTCTTCACAAAAAGCATACATGTAGATCGAAACCAATACATATAGTGTAAGAAGCCCATCCGCAGCGTTTACCAACCGGCGTCTATAATGGCACAAGACGCCGCTCAACGTGAAGGAACGAGCTGACGGGAGAAATTATCCTGGTTATCAATATCATCCTTCAAGTCCCCAGGGCAACATGCTCCTTATTACAAATTTGTCAGAATCAAAGTTAGTGACCCTGACAATATTTCAGAAGGGCTTGATGTTGACACTGTGATGAAGCATCGATCGTTAGGTACAAAATTCAACCAATCGCTGTTAGGCAAAGTTGACACGTGGTAGTCATTTGCTGCGTCTGGATTTGCTTCACGTGAGTTTGCCAAAAACACAGTACAGTCTCATAAAAAATTCTGTAGGTAATTTGCGTACATTTTTCTACACACTTTCACGATTGTTTTGTGTGCAGAGCAGGCTGGTAAAAACCACGCGCCTCCCGCGAGATCTGGTGATATTTGGGTGGTCGATCGCTACAGTCCAACCTTGCGTCAGGAATTGGCGGGGGCAAAATGACTTGGTACGAGGCTGCGTGAAGGGGTAGGGGGTGTCCTGAAATATGTGCGTGCGTTACTTACTCTATGTATAAAGTATGGCCCATTGGGTGCAAAACACACTCCACCACCAAATCAGGGAGAAAGAGACTGCCATGTTGTCATGTCGTCGATTGCCTCTCAGGTCGATTTCCCCGAGGTAACCCAAACCGCACCTCCGCAAGATCCGAATTCGTCACTGTGGAATGACAGTTCATTGATAGGGACATTGAAGTCTTCTTTCCTCACGAAGAAAGATCCGGTTTGAGTAATTCAATTCAAATTTCAAAATGAATTCGGTTCATCGTGAGATTTTCTTTCCTGTACTCACCTTAAAATCCTCCTCATTAGGGGAAATTGAAACTCAACAAATCCATGGAGTATCTGGAGTTCAAATTTACGGGCTTTCATAAACAAAGTATCATGTGTACTACGTAGGTGTCACAGAACGAATGCATGGGTACCATCATATAAATATGGCCATTTTAAAACAGATGATTTTCCTTGCCTTTAATATTTTCTTTATAAAAGTTGCATTGCCGACTATCCACAATAGTAGGCGAGTCCTCAGTAATGGCATAATACCACTAAATCGTCTTTCGGCTGTGCGACTCGGCGAAACTGCGGTCAACCTCATGCAGTCTTTTTTTTCTACAATTCTAATCTACCATCCAGTGTGGTTGGTGTACTTTAATTATACACGTATTTTGATTATACATTTATATTACCTTTCTCACCAACCGCAGTAGCAGTTTTAGAATAACAAGAACTACTTGGGCGAATGTAGATTTCCCGCGGCTGCGACCGCAGCAGGGCAACGCCTTATAATGTACATGTATAAGTAGAGGAAGCAGACCTTGACATTTGTTTGGCTAGAGGTTAAAGTTGTCAAATCTTCATCTGTGCCATGTTACGTCGATACGTTAAGAAAACTCCGAAACACTGGTCATGGAGCAGGTCGATGTTTGATTAATTGCACATGCCTGCGAAGAAAGGGAAATCCTTGGAGCAATCTGACTGGCAATTAATTACTGCTTACGGTAATCTTACCCGAAGCTGAGTCTAAAGAAGGGATCAAGGTTCCAATCAGAGATATACGATAGTACAACTTAATGGCGGGGACCAATTCATGGTGTTACCTCGAATGGTTCAATGAATTCGGTTACGGGTTAGATATTTTCTCTCAATTTTAACAATGTTTTTTTTTAGATTACATTAATTATAATTGGCTCATCTTGGCCTATCATTGTTCTTTCATAAGTTACTAGAAGTGCTTGGTGCATTTTCACTGCCCACGAAAATGTCCATAATAATTGCATGGCGGGGGGGGGGGGCTTTAAGCCATGAAACCAGCCCTACGAGATGATATACTGAAGGGGCAGACAGTTCAAAGACAATTCTGACTTGTTAATTGAACGGCCACCAAACGATTAAAGTGTTACACACGCTCCATTTACCGCAGATTTAATGAAAACTCGAGCCCGGAGCATAGTGAATATTATATTTCAAGTAACCGTTATTGATCTGTGGAAATCAATTACCCAAAACTACTCCAGTTTCACCGACCTAAGACATTTTCTGAATATTCAAGGAACGAGCAAGTGTGCACATGGTTGTTCGTTACTATACAGCATGATTTTAAATTTGGACAGACAGGGTTGGCGACACCAAATTGACTGATGGTTGTTACGTTACATGTACTTTGGTTAGTATGTTCTCCGGCTTATGGCGTCCTTGTGTCGACTATTTAGTAATTGTTGAAGTGGTCTAGATCGATGAAACTAAAGTACATGAGTTTGGAGTGTTAAGGAGGAGGATACACTCCCGGTATACACTATACTGGTTTCTGTCGATTCAGGTCGTAATGCATGTGGAATCGAGCCAGCCAAGAGCGATAATAGCATCCATATAGTTTATAAGCCAACAGATACAGTAAAACCCGTTTCCAACAAAGTTAGTGGACATCGTGCAATATCAGCCAAAGTTAAGGTTGTCATCTACAACTATTACTTATGCAAATTCTTCGTGAATGTGACACGAATTTCCGTGAACATAGGCAGGATTTCTCTTTTCTCACAACATTAGTCGGGGAAGAGTAGACATAGAGTACGAAAGGACTTCGCCTATATTCGACTATCAGTAATGGTGCCTGACTGAGCGGCCTCTGTCTTTAATGCCTTCTCGGGGCGATGTATCGGTCTGTATGCCTCCCCTTTCGGCACCCTTGCAAGTCGCATTCCGATACATGACATCAATCAGGGAAATATCGAATGCCGAACAGTTCAAGCCAACATTATTGCCAAATGTTCCGTGAATAATCCGACTTGTAGCAAAGTGGCGGCAGGGGAGCGGTGGCTGCCACGTCGGGTTGACATAACATCTTGTCTGGATTAAGACCCGTCCTGTGCAGGCGCCCTATAAAATTGCTCAGATTTCTGAATATACACTCTGTGCTCTCAGTATGTTCTGTAGACTGCATGTGGAAGGACCAAAATGTGCGGCTTCTCCTTTAACTCTTAAGTAATGAAACTGCCAACGAATGAAAACAGACTGAAGAAAAGAGATGGGTCAACTTTCATCCTTCTTACCACATCCCGAATGGTGACACCGACCGACGGAATAATTTGTTCGGTCGTAGAACGCTGTGAAGAAGGAGTTGGTTTTCGTTTGGAAACATTTCAATACCGTAGTATTTCTCTTCTAGTCGATTTTACCATCACCATCTAACACACGCCAAAATCTGACAAATGTAGACTCAATGTCTTAGCTATAAATTACTTTAAGTAAGATGTGACAAATCGATAGAAAATATTGAGGACTATAAATTTCACTGGGGAGCGAGAAGTGACATCTTAGCAATCAAAGTTTTCTTGAAAATGAACGCGACACTTGATATATCGAACTGACTCGAGAAATAAAAAAAGTTCAGAAGAAAAAAGATCAATTCCTATATCAAACTGACTTGAAAAGTGTATGAGCTGGGATTAATTTCTAGTTTAAGAGTTAAGTCAGCCAAAATAGCATCGGGATCTCGGTTGAACTTCGGGAGAAAGTCTTGTATCAAACGGGATGAAAAATGAGCCGTCTCGTAACTGGCACAGCTGAGTGGTTCAGCCATTCTATATTCCGATATCGCTTTGGTGTAAAGATCGATCAAAGTGATACACAAAGTGGCTGTTGGAGTGTGTGTGTGAGAGGGGCTCGCGTAGCGAATGGTATGTGTAAATGGGCATAAGCTATCTTTCTGCAGTGGTCACCTTCAGACTTCCTCGAACTCTTGGTCCGAAATGGTCCAAATTTTCAACAGCCACGGCCTCCATAGAACCATGAAGCAGGATTTGTCAGAATGCTATAGGGCCGGACGTTGGTGTGTTGAGGCATCCGAAATATACGAATAGACATAATTTTGTCCCAACAGGAGTATGTTTAACTTTGATTACCGAGAAGGTTGTTAAACTATAGAACTCGTCGCTGGACCATCTCCCAACAGGTTGAGTATAAATGGAGCTCAATCTCGGAGCAGACTACCACGAGTTTAAAATATCGATGTGAACTTTTAGTATCCGAAGAGAATGCTCAGGGCCTAAAAGTCTCTTTTCCCTCTACCAGGTAATTGGCCTGGATAATCTCCTGAAGATAGCTAGCTATCTTCGAGGTGATGAAGTTTATGGTCAAAGGCGTGTTTGATACCATTTCTTGACCATACAGCCAGATACAAGTAAACCTTTACCTTAGCATGTTTGAATACCGCCTACTGGCTTGTTTCAACAACAATTTGTTTATTCGTAGAACTATAAATAATGATATACATGTATTCTCCCTGACAGTTCGAATCTCGTGAGTTCAAGGTAAACAACATATCCGATAGGTTAACAACGTATCCGATAACAACTCAGGCATGTCCAACAAGAGCGTGTTTAACTTTCATTACCGTTGTCTCAATTACATGTACTTCGCCATTGACATACGGGAATTCAGTCTTGTTCAGATCCTGTCCATGAATTATTGAGTTAGACTGACAGTGATGAGAGCTTGATTGGTCGTCGTGTTCTCGCATATTCTTGGCTAAGTAAAATTCAGGAAAATTAATGTCAATGTGGTAGTACTTCGGAGAGTTTCAGTGACAGTTTGGGGATGAAACCAAGGCAATTTCCGAAGGTTTTTGCCTCAAAAATATTTTGTAAGTATGACAGCATAACTGGATGTCATAAATATTCGACATTCGAAAATTTAGTCGAGGATTTGCTCATATGCTGATGACAGAATGATTGGTAGAATTGGAACCATCATGGCTATGAACCAATTTGCTATTTCACGGTTTTATTTAGTTGTAAGATGATGATGATGGTTCAAGAGTTTGTTTTCGGTAACTCGAGCAAAGTTGGTTTAGATCGTTGTAACAGTTTGTAATGTCCTAAGAAAGAGTGTCTGGGAGACAAAGGATTCTATAACGCACATATGAGACACAGGAGTTCATTAATCTCTAAATAACCAAACCTTCGGAATCAGTTTTGCACCCAAACTTCTAAAGTGATTCATTTTCTAAAGTAACGTTCTCTCACTAAATTGATTCCCCTCAATCTATGGCCAAGGTTATACGAAATTACTTGTCGTGTCAATCGATTTGTCTTGGTTTTCATTCCGTGCTTTTCATCATTTTTTATGTACCTTGATCCCACCAACTCTAGGTTAAACCTCATTTCAAGAACTGTAGCGCCGAAATTGGGATGACAAATGTAAAAATTGGATTGAACGAGATTTCACCGACGCGCAATATTGTGAATTGTTCGCTTTGATGATATCCTCCTTGAGAGTGCTAACAATTTTCTAGATACACGAAAATTTTTTTTTAATTGTGATGTTTAAGTTTAGTCGACCAGACATTACATATTCGTCATCTGAAGAGAATGTATTCGAAGACCACTTTTTCCTGAAAACACTGACCGATGATGTCTTCACATCATTGCGTAGGCGATTGCTTATGTGTAGTGTTGCTTCATCATTAATCTCTCATTAATCGATTACTCAGTTAATTAACGTCTAAACATGGTTTAGTCAGATGAAAACGTGATTTGGGATGTCGCCACTGATCGATTTCCATTAGTTCAGTTTCATAATCAATTGAAGATCAAAAGAACTGGTGTCAAAGAGATGCTAGTCCCAGTAACAGCATAGTTTCTTCTGAGGTTTGACATCTAGTATAACAGTGCCAGTCTAATCCAACAATCTATCGTGAGGGTATATCTTTTCTGATACACCGGTGGCTGTGTTATATTTCTTCGAAGTTTTTGACACCATTCGATATGGGAGAGATTCCATCCATTTGGTACCATCCGGGTGGGCGCAGCACAGGTGATAACTTGTTATGATCATTTTCAACTGAGCTAGACCAACCGATCGGACACCAAGATAAAACTTCTCAAACATGATAAATACGGACAAAATGATGAATAAACGATAGTCATGTTGAATTCATTTATTACATCCGATATTTAGTATGTTACACAGTCATTATCTTTAAATGTAGAAGCATAATTTACATTTATAGATACAGTATGGCAAATGATACAAAACATTTTAATAAAGGGCACATAGTGCACATTGGGTTGTTACAATTATCTGACACTTATTTACAAAACAAAAAACAGATACATGTACGTGTACATCAAAGCAGTACACTGTTCCCTACGAAAATGGGACTTACATCTCGGGAGAGTCGTTTCTAGACTCGCAGTATGAATTATGACAAACCATCTGACATGGCAGACCCAAAAAGGTTAATCTGTAGAACTCCTTAACAGTTAAGAAATTTGCAATTGATTACTATTGATCCGTAATCAGTGTGTCCGTGACTTTACAGGAGTTTTCAAAGATAGCTCCAACTTCGCGACGTTGATGACCATGCAGTTACACCAGGGTAGCGTGCTCATTGCTCCAAATTGACTTAATTAGCCAGTCCGTTGGAGGTACGGAACTTGTATGTCATCCCGACTCCCAGGGCTTCAAACCACCTCGAACTTGTCACCAGCTCAAAGGAGAAGAAGCAGCGGTTGTCCAAGTCTTGTTGGGCTTTAAAGGCAAACAGTTCGAGGTCGCCAGAGAAAAGCAAGGGGTCCCAACCATTCAGTCATTAAAGAGATTTATTTTCTCGTCTGCTTACTAAAGGTTTATTTCACGACAAAAAAATCAAGCATTGTGTAACATTTTGTACCGTAGTCCATTGAACTAGTGAAATGTGAATGGAACGTCCGACTGACGTCAGTATGTGGACAGCAACTCTACTCATGAAACCACTGGACAAGAGACGGAAATGAGGAGCAGAGCTGAGTTGCCTCATCACTCATTTGGTAATGTGGTTCATAAGAAGCTCGCTAACAACTCGTCTGATCTCATGAGCAGGTGGGAGAGGTGTCCGGCGAATACTTTTGAAGCGAGACTTGATTCACTCAAATGCCTTGGTCAGTTGCCGTCAACTGTTGGCGGCTACTCGCGAACCGGCTGGACAAGAGACAGCCAGGAAATGAGGTGCTGACCTGAGTTGCTTTATCAGCCATTTGGTTTTTGTGGGTCGTACGAAGCCTGCTAACTAGACAGCTGCTGATACGGATGTAAGCTGGTAGAGAGACAGTGACATGTTGTTTATGGTAATGATGAAATGGAATGAGAAATAATGGCGAGGTAGAAAAAGAAGGACAGAAAGGGTGATAATGAAGGAAGTCAGGTGAAGATGGAAAGATAAGTTAGATGTTAATGAGATCAACACTGTGAGTCACATCTGAGGTTGTATAAGAGGTCATGGAAAAATCAAAACAAAAATTTCTATTAGTGTCACGAAACACACCGCTCTCGAATGAAAAACATCATCATTTAATGTCCGAATGTTGTTGTTCAAACAGGTAAATTCATTTTCCCATAACAATTCCAAACTGAAGGATCACCCATCATATTATTCATTAGGTTGATTTGTATTCTCGACGACTCATTTTCCTGAAAGCTTGATTAACTTTATCGTGACCCCTATGGACATTTGTACGGTGGCCGGAATTCAAAATGACGATTTGGGATGCAAATGTATGGGCCTGATTAGGGGATGAGTAACATGCATGATAGGTGAGAATGAAAAGTTGCATATCTCTGTTGAAGGTATGAAAATTGATATGCATGCTTTTAGTTTATTTGGAGTTGAATAACGGCGAGGTTCCTGCTACCAACGTA